>NC_060115.1:0-1200000 GCF_021155765.1 Diprion similis
TGAAGTTTTTGAGTTGGGCGGTGGAATTAGGAAAAAAAAAAAAAAAGTTTCCGACAAATAGGTACCGATCGGCTCAGAATCGTCCAAAACGCCCAGAAAACAAGTCTCTGGGTGACTAATTTTTTTTTCGAATTCCGATAAATTTCAAAGTTTTTTGGGTCGTGCGTTCAAAAAAAAAAAAAAAAAGTTCCCGCGAGATAGGTACAGATCGGCTCAGAATCGTTCGAAACGCGTAGAAAACAAGTCTCTGGGTAACATTTTTTTTTTTCGAAATTCGAAAAATTTCAAAGTTTTTGGGGTTGTGCGTTCAAAAAAAAAAAAAAAAGTTCCCGCGAAATAGGTACAGATCGGCTCAGAATCGTTTGAAACGCCTAAAAAACAAGTTTCTGTGTGACGAAAATTTCGAAAAAAAACTTGGAAAATTTCCGTTGTTTCCGACATAGGTTAGGTTAGGTGCAAAATAATTTTCAAAAATTCATATCTCCTGAACCGTTCTACGGAGAGGGTTCGTTGAGGGCTCGTTTTGTTCGATAAATCAAGCTCTACCAAGTTCATGTCTGGACCAATTAGGTCCAGCGACGGTTCCCCCCCCACGCCCCCCGCGGGGGGGGTTGTGAGGGGTGGTGTCAGTCTGACATCGGAAACGGGTGCGCAGAACTTTTATGCGTCCGACCATCACTTTTTGAGTTGGGTCGGGTCAGGTTAGGTGGGTGATATTTTTCGAAAAACGCCTATCTTTTGAACCAAGCTACGGAGAGGGTTGGTTAGGGGCTCATTTTTTTCGATAAATCAAGGGCTGAAAAGTTCATGCCAGGACCGAATAGGTCCAGCAACCGTTCCCCCCCCACCCCCCCCGGGGGGGGTCAAATGGGGGAGGGGGGAGGGGGCCGTGGGGGACATAACGGGCGGGGGGATCCTGCACCCGACCCACCCACCCCCCCTCGCCCCCCCCCATTTTTGCCCCCCCCCCCCCCTCAAAATCTCAAAAACGGCCCGATAGATTTTGGAATAATTAGCGGCATCGGAAAGAGCGGAAAAAATCCGAAAAAGTTCACTCAAAAACCGAAAGTCCACCGATGGCAACGGCTATAACCTAACCTAACCTAACCTAACCTAACCTAACCTAACCTAACCTAACCTAACCTAACCTAACCTAACCTAACCTAACCTAACCTAACCTAACCTAACCTAACCTAACCTAACCTAACCTAACCTAACCTAACCTAACCTAACCTAACCTAACCTAACCTAACCTAACCTAACCTAACCTAACCTAACCTAACCTAACCTAACCTAACCTAACCTAACCTAACCTAACCTAACCTAACCTAACCTAACCTAACCTAACCTACTCTGGAGCGTCGGAAATTTTCAAAGTTTTTTTCGAAATTTTCGTCACGGGGAGAAGTGTTTTCTAGGCGTTTCGGGCCATTCTGAGACGACCCAGGGTAACTTTCGAAGACGTTTTTTTTATTTTTGTACCTGTTCCAAAAATTTCAAAATATCAGTGAAAAAATCTGAGAAAATTCTGAAAAATTGTGCAAGCTGTCGCGGTCAAAAAAACTTGATATCAAGTACCCCCGAAAAGTGTACGGTTTTGGAACTATAGATGTGCATTGTGGTTTCGGGGAGCCGAACCCTTCCTAACCTCTCGGCCGCCGTAGAATCCGGAAGCCGAACTTATTCCAACCTTCCGGGATCCGCGACCACCTTTCGCGTTGTTCGTACCCCCGTGTGTGTTGTGGTTTCGGGGAGCCGAACCCTTCCTAACCTCTCGGCCGCCGTAGAATCCGGAAGCCGAACTTATTCCAACCTTCCGGGTGCCGCGACCACCTTTCGCGTTGTTCGTACCCCCGTGTGTGTTGTGGTTTCGGGGAGCCGAACCCTTCCTAACCTCTCGGCCGCCGTAGAATCCGGAAGCCGAACATATTCCAACCGTCCGGAATCCAATGTCTCGGAGGGCCGAACTTGTCCTAACTTTTCTGAAATCGATCCGATCGACTTGAAATTTGAATTACCGCGGGTCCCCGCTTGATTATGGCCATCTAAACGCGATGGTGGTGTCGAATCGGAAGTCGGTCGCCGGGAAAGCGGAAACGCCGGCTGTAAAATCCGAACCGTGAGATTTAGCGACATGCTTCTGAGGAGGTTTTTTCACCGCGATGACCGCACTGGTTCACTGGAATTTTTTCGGAATTTTCCGGGGCGATTTTGAAGTTTTTGAGTTGGGCGGTGGAATTAGGAAAAAAAAAAAAAAAAAGTTTCCGACAAATAGGTACCGATCGGCTCAGAATCGTCCAAAACGCCCAGAAAACAAGTCTCTGGGTGACTAATTTTTTTTTCGAAATTCGATAAATTTCAAAGTTTTTTTGGGTCGTGCGTTCAAAAAAAAAAAAAAAAAAAAAAAAAGTTCCCGCGAGATAGGTACAGATCGGCTCAGAATCGTTCGAAACGCGTAGAAAACAAGTCTCTGGGTAACATTTTTTTTTTTCGAAATTCGAAAAATTTCAAAGTTTTTGGGGTTGTGCGTTCAAAAAAAAAAAAAAAAGTTCCCGCGAAATAGGTACAGATCGGCTCAGAATCGTTTGAAACGCCTAAAAAACAAGTTTCTGTGTGACGAAAATTTCGAAAAAAAACTTGGAAAATTTCCGTTGTTTCCGACATAGGTTAGGTTAGGTGCAAAATAATTTTCAAAAATTCATATCTCCTGAACCGTTCTACGGAGAGGGTTCGTTGAGGGCTCGTTTTGTTCGATAAATCAAGCTCTACCAAGTTCATGTCTGGACCAATTAGGTCCAGCGACGGTTCCCCCCCCACGCCCCCCGCGGGGGGGGTTGTGAGGGGTGGTGTCAGTCTGACATCGGAAACGGGTGCGCAGAACTTTTATGCGTCCGACCATCACTTTTTGAGTTGGGTCGGGTCAGGTTAGGTGGGTGATATTTTTCGAAAAACGCCTATCTTTTGAACCAAGCTACGGAGAGGGTTGGTTAGGGGCTCATTTTTTTCGATAAATCAAGGGCTGAAAAGTTCATGCCAGGACCGAATAGGTCCAGCAACCGTTCCCCCCCCACCCCCCCCGGGGGGGGTCAAATGGGGGAGGGGGGAGGGGGCCGTGGGGGACATAACGGGCGGGGGGATCCTGCACCCGACCCACCCACCCCCCCTCGCCCCCCCCCATTTTTGCCCCCCCCCCCCCCTCAAAATCTCAAAAACGGCCCGATAGATTTTGGAATAATTAGCGGCATCGGAAAGAGCGGAAAAAATCCGAAAAAGTTCACTCAAAAACCGAAAGTCCACCGATGGCAACGGCTATAACCTAACCTAACCTAACCTAACCTAACCTAACCTAACCTAACCTAACCTAACCTAACCTAACCTAACCTAACCTAACCTAACCTAACCTAACCTAACCTAACCTAACCTAACCTAACCTAACCTAACCTAACCTAACCTAACCTAACCTAACCTAACCTAACCTAACCTAACCTAACCTAACCTAACCTAACCTAACCTAACCTAACCTAACCTAACCTAACCTAACCTAACCTAACCTGACCCAACCTGACCCAACCTGACCCAACCTGACCCAACCTGACCCAACCTGACCCAACCTGACCCAACCTGACCCAACCTGACCCAACCTGACCCAACCTGACCCAACCTGACCCAACCTGACCCAACCTGACCCAACCTGACCCAACCTGACCCAACCTGACCCAACCTGACCCAACCTGACCCAACCTGACCCAACCTGACCCAACCTGACCCAACCTGACCCAACCTGACCCAACCTGACCCAACCTGACCCAACCTGACCCAACCTGACCCAACCTGACCCAACCTGACCCAACCTGACCCAACCTGACCCAACCTGACCCAACCTGACCCAACCTGACCCAACCTGACCCAACCTGACCCAACCTGACCCAACCTGACCCAACCTGACCCAACCTGACCCAACCTGACCCAACCTGACCCAACCTGACCCAACCTGACCCAACCTGACCCAACCTGACCCAACCTGACCCAACCTGACCCAACCTGACCCAACCTGACCCAACCTGACCCAACCTGACCCAACCTGACCAGAGAAATGACGACGGAAATCTGCAGTTTTTTGGCTGTAACTTTTGATCCGTTGCCCGCAGCGCATTGAGCCTGCGATCGATTGTATTCTCTCGCAAGATTACGTCGAAATAGTTCTCTGAAGAAATAATTGCAGCACTTTTCAAAGTCGTTGAAATTTTCGACAAAAATCCAAAGGGGTTAGCATTACTTTTCTTGCGATTTTTGGACACGGAAATTTCAGGTCGTCAAATTGATTCGTATGACTCTTTTTTGGCTAATTGGGTCCCCAGGAACTCAAGAATTACATTGAAGAAAGCGTAGGACCGACAGCAGAGAAATAACGACGAAAATCTGAAGTTTTTTGGCAGTAACTTTTGATCCATTGCCCGCAGCGCATTGAGCCAGCGATGAATCGTTTCCTCTCGCAAAATTACGTCGGAATAGTGCCCCAAAGAATTAATTGCAGCACTTTTCAAAGACGTTGAAATTTTCGACAAAAATCCAAAGGGGTTAGCCTTACTTTTTTTGTCATTTTTGGAGACGAGAATTTCTGGTCGTCGAATTGATTTGTATGGCTGTTTCTCGGCTGATTGGGACCCCAGGAACTCAAGAATTACATTGAAACAAGCGTAGAACTGACAGCAGAGAAATGACAACGAAAATCTGCAGTTTTTTGGCTGTAACTTTTGATCCGTTGCCCGCGGCGCATTGGGCCTGCGATTAATCGTTTTCTCTCGCAAAATTACGTCGGAATAGTGCTCCGAAGAATTGATTGCAGCAATTTTCAAAGCCGTTGAAATTTTCGACAAAAATCCAAAGGGGTTAGCCTTACTTTTTTTGCGATTTTTGGAGCCAAAATTTTCTAGTCGTCGAATTGATTTGTGTGACTGTTTCTTGGCTAATTGGGACCCCAGGAACTCACAAATTACATTGAAGAAAGCGTAGGACCGACAGCAGAAAAATGACGACGAAAATCTGCAGTTTTCTGGCTGTAACTTTTGATCCGTTGCCCGCAGCGCATTGAGCCTGCGATTAATCGTTTTCTCTGGCAAAATTACGTCGGAATAGTGCCCTGAAGAATTGATTGCAGCACTTTCCGAAGTCGTTGAAATTTTCGACAAAACTCCAAAGGGTTTAGCCTTACTTTTTTCGCGATTTTTGGAGCCGAAAATTTCTAGTCGTCGAATTGATTTGTATGACCGTTTCTTGGCTAATTGGGACCCCAGGAACTCAAAAATTACATTGAAGAAAGCGTAGGACCGACAGCAGAGAAATGACGACGAAAATCTGCAGTTTTTTGGCTGTAACTTTTGATCCGTTGCCCGCAGCGCATTGAGTCTGCGATTAACCGTTTTCTCTCGCAAAATTACGTCGGAATAGTGCCCTCAAGAATTGATTGCAGCACTTTCCAAAGTCGTTGAAATTTTCGACAAAAATCCAAAGGGGTTAGCCTTACTTTTTTTGCGATTTTTAGAGCCGAAAATTTTTAGACGTCGAATTAATTTGTATGACTGTTTCGAGGCTAATTGGGACCCCAGGAACTCAAAAATTACATCGAAAAAAGCGTAGGACCGACAGCAGAGAAATGACAACGAAAATCTGCAGTTTTTTGGCTGTAACTTTTGATCCGTTGCGCGCAGCGCATTGGGCCTGCGATTAATGGTTTTCTCTGGCAAAATTACGTCGGAATAGTGCCCCGAAGAATTAATTGCAGCACTTTTCAAAGACGTTGAAATTTTCGACAAAAATCCAAAGGGGTTAGCCTTACTTTTTTTGTCATTTTTGGAGCCGAAAATTTCTGGTCGTCGAATTGATTTGTATGACCGTTTCTTGGCTAATTGGGACCCCTGGAACTGAAAAATTACATTGAAGAAAGCGTAGGACCGACAGCAGAGAAATGACGACGAAAATCTGCAGTTTTTTGGCTGTAACTTTTGATCCGTTGCCCGCAGCGCATTGAGCCTGCGATTAATCGTTTTCTCCCGCAAAATTACTTCGGAATAGTGCCCTAAAGAATTGATTGCAGCACTTTTCAAAGTCGTTGAAATTTTCGACAAAAATCCAAAGGGGTTAGCCTTACTTTTTTTGCGATGTTTGGAGCTAAAAATTTCTAGTAGTCGAATTCATTTGTATGACTGTTTCTTGGCTAATTGGGACCCCGGGAACTCGTAAATTACATTGCAGAAAGCGTAGGACCGACGGCAGAGAAATGACGACGAAAATCTGCAGTTTTTTGGCTGTAACTTTTGATCCGATGCCCGCAGCGCATTGAGCCTGCGATTAATCGTTTTCTTCCGCAAAATTACGACGGAATAGTGCCCCGATGAATTAATTGCAGCACTTTTCGAAGCCGTTGGAATTTTTGACAAAAATCCAAAGGGGTTAGCCTTACTTTTTTTGCGATTTATAGAGCCGAAAATTTCTAGTCGTCGAACTGATTTGTATGACTGTTTCTAGGCTAATTGGGACCCCAGGAACTCAAAAATTACATTGAAAAAAGCGTAGGACCGACAGCAGAGATATGACAACAAAAATCTGCAGTTTTTTGGCTGTAACTTTTGATCCGTTGCCCGTAGCGCATTGGGCCTGCGATTGATCGTTTTCTCTCGCGGAATTACGTCGGAATAGTGCCCTAAAGAATTGATTGCAGCACTTTCCAAAGTCGTTGAAATTTCCGACAAAAATCCAAAGGGGTCAGCCTTACTTTTTTTGCGATTTTTGGAGCCGAAAATTTCTAGTCGTCGAACTGATTTGTATGACAGTTATTTGGCTAATTGGGACCCTAGAAACTCAAAAATTGCATTGAAGAAAGCGTAGGACCGACAGCAGAGTAATGACGACGAAAATCTGCAGTTTTTTGGCTGTAACTTTTGATCCGTTGCCCGCAGCGCATTGAGCCTGCGAATAATCGTTTTCTCTCGCAAAATCACGTCGAAATAGTGCGCTGTAGAATTAATTGCAGCACTTTCTAAAGTCGTTGAAATTTTCGACAAAAATCCAAAGGGGTGAGCCTCACTTTTCTTGCGATTTTTGGAGCCGAAAGTTTCTAGTCGTCGAATTAATTTGTATGACTGTTTCTAGGCTAATTGGGACCCCTGGAACTCAAAAATTACATTAAAAAAAGCGTAGGACCGACAGCAGAGAAATGACAACGAAAATCTGCAGTTTTTTGGCTGTAACTTCTGATCCGTTGCCCGCAGCGCATTGGGCCTGCGATTAATGGTTTTCTCTCGCAAAATTACGTCGGAATAGTGCTCCGAAGAATTAATTGCAGCACTTTTCAAAGCCGTTGGAATTTTCGACAAAAATCCAAAGGGGTTAGCCTTACTTTTTTTGCGATTTTTGGAGCTGAAAATTTCTAGTCGTCGAATTGATTTGTATGACCGTTTCTTGGCTAATTGGGACCCTAGGAACTCAAAAATTACATTGAAGAAAGCGTAGGACCGACAGCAGAGAAATGACGACGAAAATCTGCAGTTTTTTGGCTGTAACTTTTGATCCGTTGCCCGCAGCGCATTGAGCCTGCGATTAATCGTTTCTTCTCGCAAAATTACGTCGGAATAGTGCTCTGAAGAATTAATTGCAGCACTTTTCGAAGTCGTCTAAATTTTCGACAAAAATCCAAAGGGGTTAGCCTTACTTTTTTTGCGATTTTTGAAGCTAATAATTTCTAGTCGTCGAATTCATTTGTATGACTGTTTCTTGGCTAATTAGGACCCCAGGAACTCAAAAATTACATTGAAAAAAGCGTGGGACCGACAGCAGAGAAATGATGACAAAAATCTGCAGTTTTTTGGCTGTAACTTTTGATCCGTTGCCCGTAGCGCATTGGGCCTGCGATTGATCGTTTTCTCTCGCGGAATTACGTCGGAATAGTGCCCTAAAGAATTGATTGCAGCACTTTCCAAAGTCGTCGAAATTTTCGACAAAAATCCAAAGGGGTTAGCCTTACTTTTTTTGCGATTTTTGGAGCCGAAAATTGCTAGTCGTCGAATTGATTTGTATGACTGTTTCTTGGCTAATTGGGACCCCAGGAACTCAAAAATTACATCAAAGAAAGCGTAGGACCGACAGCAGAGAAATGACGACGAAAATCTGCAGTTTTTTGGCTGTAACTTTTGATCCGTTGCCCGCAGCGCATTGAGCCTGCGATTAATCGTTTTCTCTCGCAAAATTACGTCGGAATAGTGCCCCGATGAAATAATCGCAGCACTTTTCAAAGCCGTTGAAATTTTTGACAAAAATCCAAAGGGGTTCGCCTTACTTTTTTTGCGATTTTTGGAGACGAAAATTTCTGGTCGTCGAATTGATTTGTATGACTGTTTCTAGGCTGATTGGGACCCCAGGAACTCAAAAATTACATTGAAAAAAGCGTAGGACCGACAGCAGAGAAATTATGACAAAAATCTGCAGTTTTTTGGCTGTAACTTTTGATACGTTGCCCGCAGCGCATTGAGCCTGCGATTAATCGTTTTCGCTCGCAAAATTACGTCGGAACAGTGCCCCGAAGAATTAATTGCAGCACTTTTCAAAGTCGTCGAAATTTTCGACAAAAATCCAAAGGGGTTAGCCTTACTTTTTTTGCGATTTTTGGAGCGAAAAATTTCTAGTCGTCGAATTGATTTGTATGACTGTTTCTTGGCTAATTGGGACCCCAGGAACTCAAAAATTACATTAAAGAAAGCGTAGGACCGACAGCAGAGAAATGACGACAAAAATCTGCAGTTTTTTGGCTGTAACTTTTGATCCGTTGCCCGCAGCGCATTGAGCCTGCGATTTATCGTTTTTTCTCGCAAAATTACGTCGGCATAGTGCCCTGAAGAATTAATTGCAGCACTTTTCGAAGTCGTTGAAATTTTCGACAAAAGTCCAAAGGGGTTAGCCTTACTTTTTTTGCGATTTTTGGAGACGAAAATTTCTGGTCGTCGAATTGATTTGTATGACTGTTTCTAGGCTGATTGGGACCCCAGAAACTCAAAAATTACATTGAAGAAAGCGTAGGACCGACAGCAGAAAAATGACGACGAAAATCTGCAGTTTTTTGGCTGTAACTTTTGATCCGTTGCCCGCAGCGCATTGAGCCTGCGAATAATCGTTTTCTCTCGCAAAATTACGTCGGAATAGTGCCCTCAAGAATTAATTGCAGCACTTTTCGAAGTCGTCGAAATTTTCGACAAAAATCCAAAGGGGTTAGCCTTACTTTTTTTGCGATTTTTGGAGCTAAAAATTTCTAGTCGTCGAATTCATTTGTATGACTGTTTCTTGGCTAATTGAGACCCCAGGAACTCAAAAATTACATTAAAGAAAGCGTAGGACCGACAGCAGAGAAATGACGACGAAAATCTGCAGTTTTTTGGCTGTCACTTTTGATCCGTTGCCCGCAGCGCATTGAGCCTGCGATTAATCGTTTTCTCTCGCAAAATTACGTCGGAATAGTGCCCTGAAGAATTAATTGCAGCACTTTTCGAAGTCGTTGAAATTTTCGACAAAAGTCCAAAGGGGTTGAAGGTTGAAGGTATTTATTGGTATTTCCATTACAATATTGGAAAACAGGTAGCACCAAAGAAACAAAATGTATTACAAGAGAGTACAAGCACAAACTTATACAAATTTCATTAAAACTAAAGTCCAATCAAGGCTATGGCTAAACCTAAAACTAAAACTAAAGATACAAGTACAGCTTACTCGAACCGGTGCGTACAGAAAGGAATGCAAAAAAAGAGAGTTTAAAGAAAGGACAAGGCCCCTAGACACTGTTACAATACGGAACGAGACGCTTCAGTCTGAAAGAGATGCAGGTAGAGACCACGCTTGAAGGCGGGAAGATCAGAAGAAGATCGAAGCTCAGCTGGCAGGGAATTCCAATGACGACTGCCAGCAACCGTCAAAGAGTTGCGGAAAGCCTCAGACCGCGGAAGAGGCGGCATAAGCTGCCCCCAATGACGGAAAGCAGTGCCGTAAGCTCCGATCTCGCGTGTAGTGAACAATTCAGCCAAATACGCCGGACGCCCTGTGCGTAGGATACCGAAAAGAGCACTAAGAAGGAAGTACAGACGACGATCAGCAACCGTGAGCCAGCCTAGCTCTCTACGGTGGGGAGCAGCATGAACATTCCGAGCAAAACCACAAACGAAGCGGACGCAATTGTTGAGCAGGCTCTGTAACTTAAGACTAAGGCTGGTGGAGAGATCGAGGAGTACTACACAACAGTAGTCGATCACAGGGAAAATCAAGGTGACAACGAGGAGCCTGCGCAGGGAGCGAGAAAGCAGACGACGCGAGGCCGAAAGCTGTCGAAGAGTAGCGTGGACTCGGTTAGAGATAAGATTAACCTGCGCAATCCAGGAGAGACTGCTGTCAAGAATTAAACCAAGATCCCGTACAGTTTGACAGTAACGCAGGGGAAGATCATCGAGAACAACTGGCGAGAGTGCGCCAGAGCAGTGCCTTGTCAGGAGGTTGCTGCTGCCAAGAACCATGGCGTGTGTCTTGGATACATTCAGCTGCAGAGAGGCGCGTATCGACCATCCCAGTACAGCTTCGACATCATCATTAACTAGAGCCAGTGCGTCGACAAATTGATCAGGGGTACACTGAAAATATATCTGAAGATCATCAGCGTAGACTAAGTGACTGCAGTGTTTCAGGACCGACGAGATACCGTTAATAAAACGCGAGAAAAGGAGCGGTCCCAGGACGGAACCCTGGGGCACTCCTAGATCAAGAGGGGCCCAAGAGGACAATGGTTGATCACTTAGCGAGACAGCCTGCATTCTACCTTGTAGGTAAGATGACGTCCAGCGAAGAGCATGATGGGAGAATCCAATTTTATAGAGCTGATCAAGGAGGACAGCGTGCGGAATCGTATCAAAAGCCTTACTGTAGTCAAAGAGGACTAAAATAGTGAGCTTACGACTGTCCATGCCGCGACGTACATCCTCCGTCAGGCGAAGCAGAGCACTTTGGGTGCTGAAACCGCGACGAAAGCCAGATTGCCGGGGGTCGAGCAGATCATTCTGCTCAAGAAAAGCAGAGATCTGTTCCAAGACAATGCGTTCGAAGACCTTGGAGAGAAAGCAGAGGTTTGCGATAGGCCGCACCTGTCCGAGAGCGGTGGGGAGCTTCACTTTACCCAAGGGGGTGACGCGCGCACGTTTCCAGATGTCAGGAAACACTGCAGAATTTAGAGAGCGATTGAGTAGCTCAAGTATGAAAGGTAGAGCAACAGGAAGGGACAGTTTTAGATCCCGCATAGAAATGTCGTCCACCCCACGAGACTGAGAGCGGAAATGTCCGAGTACACGTAGAAAACCCTCCGGTGAGATATCATTAAAATGAAAGGACTCGTCATTGAATGCGGGCTCAGCCAAACCGTCGAAGAAAGCCGTAACCTCTGCCGAAGAAGAGGGACGCTGAGATATGGCACTAAAGTGACGATTGAGCTCTTCTGCAGAAAAGTCCCCACAGCTATTTGTATGAGAGGATGCGATGCCGAGATTTCTGAGCTCCCTCCAGAGGTCGCGAGGGTGTTGGAAGGAAGATAATCGTTCAGAGTAAAAGTCCGAACGCGCTGCAGCGATACGCCTGTGTAAGTCATCGCGAGCTTCTCTATAACGTTGTAACAGGCCCTCTGATCTACACCGCCTGTAAGCGCGATAGAGCTTGTCCCTAGTCCGCAAAAGACACCGAAGGTCAGGAGAAATCCAAGGTTGAATTCCTGGTTTGATAACCCGTGTGAAGTAGGGTGCATGAGCATCAAGGGCACGCGTGATGTTATCCTGCAGGCAAGAAACGAAATGGTCAACAGGAGCCTGAGTGTGGAGGAGGGACCAATCACAGCGAGCGAGGAAATCGGAGAAACTATCCTGTGAGAAGTTGCGGTACGAGCGTGATCTGATTTTCTTGCGCGGGGATGGCGGAGCGGATAGTTGAACAGTGACCGATATGAGATCATGACATGCAATGAAAGGCGCCGATGATTGATTGAAAGCGAGCAGAGCGTGTTGATCACTGATGAAGCAGAGGTCGAGCAGTGTATCGGAGGTATTAGTGTGACAGGTCGCAGAGAAGGGAACCATATACAGCGCCCTAGACGTGCCAAAATCACGCACATGAATCGCTTCAGGTGACTGGCTAAGCTGATTCGCGTTGAAATCCCCGAATACCAACGTAAGGGCGTAGGGACCACTGACGCGGTCAAAGGCCTCCTCAAAATCGGACAAGTTAGATGCTTTAGGTGGCCGATAGACAACAGCCAGAAGAAAAGGTGGAGCTGACGGTAATTTGATTTCAACGATAAGATATTCTGGACTGTTGGTGTATTGGGCTGGAGAGGAAGCCAACACTCTAGCTCGCACGGTCTGCAGGAGATACAACGCAACACCGCCGCCAACTTTTCCTTCACGATCCTGGCGAATGATCGTGTAGCCAGGTAGCAAGACAACGGAGTCCGGGATCTGCGAATGGAGCCAAGTTTCAGTAACAGCTATCACTGGAAAATGGCAGGTGGCAAAGTGGAAACGCAGAAGGTCGATGTGTCCCCGAACAGAGTTTGCGTTAAAGTGGCAAAGCTGAAGGCGGCGGGAAGAGTAGTGTCAACACGACGAAGACTGCGGATCAGGCGATGGACCCGTGCGGACGACACCATGAGCGGAGCGAGGATGGTCACGACGCACTCCGTAAGTCTGAGGAGCAATGGCAGGAAGGTCCAGGTGCAGAGAAGAAGCTGGAGGTTGCGAGGATGTAGCTGCAGCACTGCGGGCAACTGCTGCGGCGGCCGGATTGGCGGGAACGACGGTAGACGCGGCAACCGGGAATTGTGCCTCGAAAGCGGCAAGGGCATCGGCCGATGCGATGCGGTGAATAGCGGCACCGTCAGATTTACGGAGAAGAATGACACCCTCTTTGTGCCACACATACTTAAAACCACGAGACCTAGCGACAGTTTTGGTTGAGATGAGCAGCTTGTGAAACTCCGCAGGCAGAGCCTCGTAGACGTTGATCGTGAAGACAGGTCCCAGCGGAACAACAGGTAAGGCAGTCGTGTGTAATGTCCCTTTATTCTTTTTCGCGGCCAGGAGACGTAGCGCCAGGTCTCTGGACGACAGCCTGACCAGGAGCGGCAGCGGGGTGTCCTTACGAGCCTTTGAGCGAGGGATCAAAAAGCGGCAGACCGAGATATCCGCATTGGCGATGGTAATATCAAGCGCTTGAGCCAGTCCGAGAACAGCAGAGCGAATGCCGTCAGCTGAAGAGCAAGGAATTCCAGAAATGATGACTTCCGCTTCACATAAACGAGCAGAGGTGCGAAGACGCTCAGTTCTGTCAGTTTCTTGCCGACGACGCAGGTCCCCGACTGCCTCTTGCAGCAAGCGATTTTGGGCCTCGAGTTCAGAAATGCGAGCAGCATTGACGTCAATCTGAGCCTGCAAGGCTGGTAAGGCATCGAAGCGAGATTCGAGAGAATCGAAACGACGATCCATGTCAGCTTTAAGCTGACGAAAAAGATTTACCATAGAGGCCGAGCCACCAGCGGCGGCTGTAACTTGCGAGGCAGAAAGCGTCTCCGAGGGGCAAGACGTAGACGGGACACCGGATTGTACACACTCCAGAGCAGCGTCAGGGCAGCAGTGTTGTGTGCCAGTCTGCAGGGTCTTCTTGCGAAAGCAGCCAGGGTGATAGTGCGATTTGCAACCTGAGCAGTAGATCGCTTCCTTGACCACGTTTTTCGAACAACTCAGGCAGGTTCGAACTGGCGCCATGATTCCTTAGCAGCCGGTCAGTTGCCGACAGATGCAGGAAAGGTAAGGTAGGCCGTTCAATAGATGGAGCGTCAGGTACGATTGGCGCTTAGGTTGACAACACAGATGTATCGCTGGGCCGCGGAGCAGGTTGAAAAGACAGCGTTCCGATCGGACAATGTGAATCAGGCCAAAGGTGTTTGCAGAGCACAAACCGTTGACAGGTACAGGTTATGTAAGCTCATGCGGTTGTGGTTGGAGCCGAAATAACGTGCAGAGAAGGCAGGTAGCAAAGAAACTGCAAGTCCGAGGTGGGCTTGCAGAAAGGCGCATGCAAGTGGCTCTGAAAAAAGTATGCCCGAAGGCAGAGAGCGGCAGAAAAGTCCAGAAAACAGAGAGAGCGTAAACGACAACATGCAGAGCGTACTCACGTGAGGGTTAGCCTTACTTTTTTTGCGATTTTTGGAGACGAAAATTTCTGGTCGTCGAATTGATTTGTATGACTGTTTCTAGGCTGATTGGGACCCCAGAAACTCAAAAATTACATTGAAGAGAGCGTAGGACCGACAGCAGAAAAATGACGACGAAAATCTGCAGTTTTTTGGCTGTAACTTTTGATCCGTTGCCCGCAGCGCATTGAGCCTGCGATTAATCGTTTTCTCTCGCAAAATTACGTCGGAAAAGTGCCCTGAAGAATTAATTGCAGCACTTTTCGAAGTCGTCGAAATTTTCGACAAAAATCCAAAGGGGTTAGCCTTACTTTTTTTGCGATTTTTGGAGCTAAAAATTTCTAGTCGTCGAATTGATTTGTATGACTGTTTCTTGGCTAATTGGGACCCCAGGAACTCAAAAATTACATTAAAGAAAGCGTAGGACCGACAGCAGAGAAATGACGACGAAAATCTGCAGTTTTTTGGCTGTAACTTTTGATCCGTTGCCCGCAGCGCATTGAGCCTGCGATTAATCGTTTTCTCTCGCAAAATTACGTCGGAATAGTGCCCCGATGGAATAATTGCAGCACTTTTCAAAGCCGTTGAAATTTTTGACAAAAATCCAAAGGGGTTAGCCTTACTTTTTCCGCGATTTTTGGAGCCAAAAATTTCTAGTCGTCGAATTCATTTGTATAACTGTTTCTTGGCTAATTGGGACTCCAGGAACTCAAAAATTACATCAAAGAAAGCGTAGGACCGACAGCAGAGAAATGACGACGAAAATCTGCAGTTTTTTGGCTGTAACTTTTGATCCGATGCCCGCAGCGCATTGAGCCTGCGATAAATCGTTTCCTCTCGCAAAATTACGTCGGAATAGTGCCCCGAAGAATTAATTGCAGCACTTTTCAAAGTCGATGAAATTTTCGACAAAAGTCCAAAGGGGTTAGCCTTACTTTTTTTGCGATTTTTGGAGCCAAAAATTTCTCGTCGTCGAATTGATTTGTATGACTGTTTATTGGCTAATTGGGACCCCAGGAACTCAAAAATTACATTAAAGAAAGCGTAGGACCGACAGCAGAGAAATGACGACAAAAATCTGCAGTTTTTTGGCTGTAACTTTTGATCCGTTGCCCGTAGCGCATTGGGCCTGCGATTAATCGTTTTCTTTCGCAGAATTACGTCGGAATAGTGCCCTAAAGAATTGATTGCAGCACTTTTAAAGTCGTTGAAATTTTCGACAAAAATCCAAAGGGGTCAGCCTTACTTTTTTTGCGATTTTTGGAGCCGAAAATTTCTAGTCGTCGAACTGATTTGTATGACTGTTTCTAGGCTAATTGGAACCCCAGAAACTCAAAAATTACATTGAAAAAAGCGTAGGACCGACAGCAGAGAAATGACAACGAAAATCTGCAGTTTTTTGGCTGTAACTTTTGATCCGTTGCCCGTAGCGCATTGGGCCTGCGATTAATCGTTTTCTCTCGCGAAATTACGTCGGAATAGTGCCCTAAAGAATTGATTGCAGCATTTTCCAAAGTCGTTGAAATTTTCGACAAAAATCCAAAGGGGTTAGCCTTACTTTTTTCGCGATTTTTGGAGCCAAAAATTTCTAGTCGTCGAATTCATTTGTATGACTGTTTCTTGGCTAATTGGGACCCCAGGAACTCAAAAATTACATCAAAGAAAGCGTAGGACCGACAGCAGAGAAATGACGACGAAAATCTGCAGTTTTTTGGCTGTAACTTTTGATCCGTTGCCCGCAGCGCATTGAGCCTGCGATTAATCGTTTTCTCTCGCAAAATTACGTCGGAATAGTGCCCCGAAGAATTAATTGCAGCACTTTTCAAAGTCGTTGAAATTTTCGACAAAAGTCCAAAGGGGTTAGCCTTACTTTTTTTGCGATTTTTGAAGACGAAAATTTCCGGTCGTCGAATTGATTTGTATGACTGTTTTTGGGCTGATTGGAACCCCAGGAACTCAAAAATTACATTGAAAAAAGCGTGGGACCGACAGCAGAGAAATGATGACAAAAATCTGCAGTTTTCTGGCTGTAACTTTTGATCCGTTGCCCGTAGCGCATTGTGCCTGCGATTAATCGTTTTCTCTCGCGAAATTACGTCGGAATAGTGCACTAAAGAACTGATTGCAGCACTTTCGAAAGTCGTTGAAATTTTCGACAAAAATCCAAAGGGGTTAGCCTTACTTTTTTAGCGATTTTTGGAGCCAAAAATTTCTAGTCGTCGAATTGATTTGTATGACTGTTTCTAGGCTGATTGGGACCCCAGAAACTCAAAAATTACATTAAAGAAAGCGTAGGACCGACAGCAGAGAAATGACGACGAAAATCTGCAGTTTTTTGGCTGTAACTTTTGATCCGTTGCCCGCAGCGCATTGAGCCTGCGATTAATCGTTTTCTTTCGCGGAATTACGTCGGAATAGTGCCCTAAAGTATTGATTGCAGCACTTTCTAAAGTCGTTGAAATGTTCGACAAAAATCCAAAGGGGTTAGCCTTACTTTTTTTGCGATTTTTGGTGACGAAAATTTCTAGTCGTCGAATTGATTTGTATGACTGTTTCTAGGCTGATTGGGACCCCAGGAACTCAAAAATTACATTGAAAAAAGCGTGGGACCGACAGCAGAGAAATGATGACAAAAATCTGCAGTTTTTTGGCTGTAACTTTTGATCCGTTGCCCGTAGCGCATTGGGCCTGCGATTAATCGTTTTCTCTCGCGAAATTACGTCGGGATAGTGCCCTGAAGAATTGATTGCAGCACTCTCCAAAGTCGATAAAATTTTCGACAAAAATTCAAAGGGGTTAGCCTTACTTTTTTTGCGATTTCGTAGCCAAAAATTTCTAGTCGTCGAATTGATTTGTATGACTGTTTCTTGGCTAATTGAGACCCCAGGAACTCAAAAATTACATTAAAGAAAGCGTAGGACCGACGGCAGAGAAATGACGACGAAAATCTGCAGTTTTTTGGCTGTAACTTTTGATCCGTTGCCCGCAGCGCATTGAGCCTGCGATTAATCGTTTTCTCTCGCAAAATCACGTCGGAATAGTGCCCCAATGAAATAATTGCAGCACTTTTCAAAGCCGTTGAAATTTTTGACAAAAATCCAAAGGGGTTGGCCTCACTTTTTTTGCGATTTTTGGAGCCGAAAATTTCTGGTCGTCGAATTGATTTGTATGACTGTTTCTAGGCTGATTGGGACCCCAGGAACTCAAAAATTACATTGAAAAAAGCGTAGGACCGACAGCAGAGAAATGATGACAAAAATCTGCAGTTTTTTGGCTGTAACTTTTGATCCGATGCCCGCAGCGCATTGAGCCTGCGATTAATCGTTTTCTCTCGCAAAATTACGTCGGAATAGTGCCCTGAAGATATAATTGCAGCACTTTTCAAAGTCGTTGAAATTTCCGACAAAAGTCCAAAGGGGTTAGCCTTACTTTTTTTGCGATTTTTGGAGACGAAAATTTCTGGTCGTCGAATTGATTTGTATGACTGTTTCTAGGCTGATTGGGACCCCAGAAACTCGAAAATTACATTGAAGAAAGCGTAGGACCGACAGCAGAAAAATGACGACGAAAATCTGCAGTTTTTTGGCTGTAACTTTTGATCCGTTGCCCGCAGCGCATTGAGCCTGCGATTAATCGTTTTCTCTCGCAAAATTACGTCGGAATAGTGCCCTGAAGAATTAATTGCAGCACTTTTCGAAGTCGTCGAAATTTTCGACAAAAATCCAAAGGGGTTAGCCTTACTTTTTTTGCGATATTTGGAGCCAAAAATTTCTAGTCGTCGAATTGATTTGTATGACTGTTTCATAGCTAATTGGGACCCCAGGAACTCAAAAATTACATTAAAGAAAGCGTAGGACCGACAGCAGAGAAATGACGACAAAAATCTGCAGTTTTTTGGCTGTAACTTCTGATCCGTTGCCCGCAGCGCATTGAGCCTGCGATTGATTGTTTTCTCTCGCGAAATTACGTCGGAATAGTGCCCTCAAGTATTGATTGCAGCACTTTCTGAAGTCGTTGGAATTTTCGACAAAAATCCAGAGGGGTTAGCCTTACTTTTTTTGCGATTTTCGGAGACGAAAATTTCTAGTCGTCGAATTGATTTGTATGACTGTTTCTAGGCTGATTGGGACCCCAGGAACTCAAAAATTACATTGAGAAAAGCGTGGGACCGACAGCAGAGAAATGATGACAAAAATCTGCAGTTTTTTGGCTGTAACTTTCGATCCGTTGCCCGTAGCGCATTGGGCCTGCGATTAATCGTTTTCTCTCGCGAAATGACGTCGGGATAGTGCCCTAAAGAATTGATTGCAGCACTCTCCGAAGTCGTTACAATTTTCGACAAAAATTCAAAGGGGTTAGCCTTACTTTTTTTGCGAATTTTGTAGCCAAAAATTTCTAGTCGTCGAATTGATTTGTATGACTGTTTCTTGGCTAATTGAGACCCCAGGAACTCAAAAATTACATTAAAGAAAGCGTAGGACCGACAGCAGAGAAATGACGACGAAAATCTGCAGTTTTTTGGCTGTAACTTTTGATCCGTTGCCCGCGGCGCATTGAGCCTGCGATAAATCGTTTTCTCTCGCAAAATTACGTCGGAATAGTGCCCCGATGAAATAATTGCAGCACTTTTCAAAGCCGTTGAAATTTTTGACAAAAATCCAAAGGGGTTAGCCTCAATTTTTTTGCGATTTTTGGAGCCGAAAATTTCTGGTCGTCGAATTGATTTGTATGACTGTTTCTAGGCTGATTGGGACCCCAGGAACTCAAAAATTACATTGATAAAAGCGTAGGACCGACAGCAGAGAAATGATGACAAAAATCTGCAGTTTTTTGGCTGTAACTTTTGATCCGTTGCCCGCAGCGCATTGAGCCTGCGATTAATTGTTTTTTCTCGCAAAATTACGTCGGAATAGTGCCCTGAGGATATAATTGCAGCACTTTTCAAAGTCGTCGAAATTTTCGACAAAAGTCCAAAGGGGTTAGCCTTACTTTTTTTGCGATTTTTGGAGACGAAAATTTCTGGTCGTCGAATTGATTTGTATGACTGTTTCTAGGCTGATTGGGACCCCAGAAACTCAAAAATTACATTGAAGGAGGCGTAGGACCGACAGCAGAAAAATGACGACGAAAATCTGCAGTTTTTTGGCTGTAACTTTTGATCCGTTGCCCGCAGCACATTGAGCCTGCGATTAATCGTTTTCTCTCGCAAAATTACGTCGGAATAGTGCCCTGAAGAATTATTTGCAGCACTCCCCGAAGTCGTTAAAATTTTAGACAAAAATTCGAAGGGGTTAGCCTTACTTTTTCTGCGATTTTTGAAGCCAAAAATTTCTAGTCGTCGAATTGATTTGTAAGACTGTTTCTTGGCTGATTGAGACCCCAGGAACTCAAAAATTACATTCAAGAAAGCGTAGGACCGACAGCAGAGAAATGACAACGAAAATCTGCAGTTTTTTGGCTGTAACTTTTGATCCGTTGCCCGCAGCGCATTGAGCCTGCGATTAATCGTTTTCTCTCGCAAAATTACGTCGGAATAGTGCCCCGATGAATTAATTGCAGCACTTTCCAAAGTCGTTGAAATTTTCGACAAAAATCCAAAGGGGTTAGCCTTACTTGTTTTGCGATTTTTGGAGCCAAAAATTTCTAGTCGTCGAATTGATTTGTATGACTGTTTCTTGGCTAATTGGGACCCCAGGAACTCAAAAATTACATTAAAGAAAGCGTAGGACTGACAGCAGAGAAATGACAACGAAAATCTGCAGTTTTTTGGCTGTAACTTTTGATCCGTTGCCCGCAGCGCATTGAGCCTGCGATTAATCGTTTTCTCTCACAAAATTACGTCGGAATAGTGCCCCGAAGAATTAATTGCAGCACTTTTCAAAGTCGTTGAAATTTTCGACAAAAGTCCAAAGGGGTTAGCCTTACTTTTTTTGCGATTTTTGAAGATGAGAATTTCTGGTCGTCGAATTGATTTGTATGACTGTTTTTGGGCTGATTGGGACCCCAGGAACTCAAAAATTACATTGAAAAAAGCGTGGGACCGACAGCAGAGAAATGATGACAAAAATCCGCAGTTTTTTGGCTGTAACTTTTGATCCGTTGCCCGTAGCGCATTGGGCCTGCGATTAATCGTTTGCTCTCGCGAAATTACGTCGGAATGGTGCCCTGAAGAATTGATTGCAGCACTTTCCAAAGTCGTTGAAATTTTCGACAAAAATCCAAAGGGGTTAGCCTTACTTTTTTCGCGATTTTTGGAGCCAAAAATTTCTAGTCGTCGAATTCATTTGTATGACTGTTTCTTGGCTAATTGGGACCCCAGGAACTCAAAAATTACATCAAAGAAAGCGTAGGACCGACAGCAGAGAAATGACGACGAAAATCTGCAGTTTTTTGGCTGTAACTTTTGATCCGATGCCCGCAGCGCATTGAGCCTGCGATTAATCGTTTCCTCTCGCAAAATTACGTCGGAATAGTGCCCCGAAGAATTATTTGCAGCACTTTTCAAAGTCGATGAAATTTTCGACAAAAGTCCAAAGGGGTTAGCCTTACTTTTTTTGCGATTTTTAGAGACGAAAATTTCTGGTCGTCGAATTGATTTGTATGACTGTTTCTAGGCTGATTGGGACCCCAGAAACTCAAAAATTACATTGAAGAAAGCGTAGGACCGACAGCAGAGAAATGACGACAAAAATCTGCAGTTTTTTGGCTGTAACTTTTGATCCGTTGCCCGTAGCGCATTGAGCGTCCGATTAATCGTTTTCCCTCGCGAAATTACGTCGGAATAGTGCACTAAAGAACTGATTGCAGCACTTTCGAAAGTCGTTGAAATTTTCGACAAAAATCCAAAGGGGTTAGCCTTACTTTTTTAGCGATTTTTGGAGCCAAAAATTTCTAGTCGTCGAATTGATTTGTATGACTGTTTCTAGGCTGATTGGGACCCCAGAAACTCAAAAATTACATTAAAGAAAGCGTAGGACCGACAGCAGAGAAATGACGACGAAAATCTGCAGTTTTTTGGCTGTAACTTTTGATCCGTTGCCCGCAGCGCATTGAGCCTGCGATTAATCGTTTTCTTTCGCGGAATTACGTCGGAATAGTGCCCTAAAGTATTGATTGCAGCACTTTCTAAAGTCGTTGAAATGTTCGACAAAAATCCAAAGGGGTTAGCCTTACTTTTTTTGCGATTTTTGGTGACGAAAATTTCTAGTCGTCGAATTGATTTGTATGACTGTTTCTAGGCTGATTGGGACCCCAGGAACTCAAAAATTACATTGAAAAAAGCGTGGGACCGACAGCAGAGAAATGATGACAAAAATCTGCAGTTTTTTGGCTGTAACTTTTGATCCGTTGCCCGTAGCGCATTGGGCCTGCGATTAATCGTTTTCTCTCGCGAAATTACGTCGGGATAGTGCCCTAAAGAATTGATTGCAGCACTCTCCAAAGTCGATAAAATTTTCGACAAAAATTCAAAGGGGTTAGCCTTACTTTTTTTGCGATTTCGTAGCCAAAAATTTCTAGTCGTCGAATTGATTTGTATGACTGTTTCTTGGCTAATTGAGACCCCAGGAACTCAAAAATTACATTAAAGAAAGCGTAGGACCGACGGCAGAGAAATGACGACGAAAATCTGCAGTTTTTTGGCTGTAACTTTTGATCCGTTGCCCGCAGCGCATTGAGCCTGCGATTAATCGTTTTCTCTCGCAAAATCACGTTGTTACGTGGGAGGGTGAACGTGTGGAGAGCGATGGAAGTTTATGACTATTAAAGATAATAATCAATTATGCACCCACGTAACAGCGCTGAATAAAAATTAAAACTAAGAAGGACCTACCTTTCGGTACGCCGGTATTTGTAGGATCGTGTTACTTTAGTCCTATACAGGGCTGTGAGCTTTGTTTAAATAGGTTGAGGCTAATTCTAAAATTGGGGAAGGTCGTCGTTCAAAATAAATGGTGATTTTGAGTTAACTGGTAAAAGAGAATATGTATAATTCAAACGATAGGTAAATGTAATTGGTAAATTGATAACAAGGAACAAAGGTTATATTAACGATTAAATTTTGAGAAGACGGACAATTCGGATTCTTAAATGGTTACGGAAATGAAACAAAATAGAAGCTTGTACCAAGAACATCTATATTGAACGCGTATTAATACTATATGGTCTTTTAAATTTTTGTATCATTCTTTCTTTCTATATTTATGAGATTGGTAAACTAACGTGCCAATTGGATTGGCCCGCGGAAGCACCCGTCACTAGAAGTGTTTCTGATAATTTAGAAAATAGCCGTTGAGGTTGAGTCGGGAGAATCACTCTCGGGATGTGCAGGAGCACACGGACGACAACCTTACGTCCTTCTAATAAAACCAACAAGGTCGTGTCGGGAGAATCGCTCTCGGGATGTGCAGGAGCACACGGACGACAACCTTGTGTAAAAGACTTTGTATACGTGCTTCCGCCGGTCAATGCAAACAAGTTTTATGAAATCACGTTATGAAAATTCGTGGTTAATTACAATGTTGAAGTGGCTTAGATGCTGGGGCCGAGCTGAAGATTGGAGAATCACTCTCGGAATACCCAAAGGATATTTTCCACAACTAGGCTCCAAATCTAATATTGTTTCTTATGAAGGTTCTTAGAAAACAACATGCGTCTCGAAGATGGCAAGAAAAGCTCACCACCAACTCTTGGTGTTTAATTGAAAGATAATTTTGATGATTTGGTAAAAACAAGAATTTGAAAAGTGTTGGTGAACGCTGCTCGAATTGACTTATCTTTTGATGTTGGTGACGACGAGATTGAGAGCCGTCGGATCGTGTCGTTGGTAACTGGAGCAGAGCCTCACCTCAAGATGTAGACGAGTATTCGGGTTTCGTAGAAGTTATTTGGTGGATTATTAATATGGTTTGTCGTGAAGTTACTATTAATTATTTTAGTCAAACACTTAAACTTTACCTGATTCTTGAGAATCAGGGCGGAGCTTAATTTGATTTTAAATTTAAGGAAATGAATATCATAAAAATGTCTATTCGTGAAAATAAGAGAGTTAGTACAGAAACAGGAAAGAAATGAAGTTAGGTGATAGAAAGTCTTTGCAATTCACAGAACAAATTGAAAGCTTTAAGATGACGAATCAGCTTGGTACTTTAGGCCGGTCACAACGAAGATTTTCCGAACACTACTATCGACCAGAAGGGCTGACCCGGGTTGACGTCCACGCACCACGCGACTTGACAGACGAAAGACATTGTTTCTTGGGCCTGACGGTCCAAGAACCCTCGGTCCAACTAAGTACAACGGTAATCAGCCAATGGGGTGCAAGGGCGACCTCCCGGTGCCAGAATCGGCATGGTCAGGGTTTTTCCGGGTCCGACTCGAGTGTTAAGACGGTGTTCCGACGATTCTCAATCTCGTCGGTTACATACTATAACTATGAGCAAAAGATATGTAGGTGTAATTCTCACACATTCGAGCAGACATCTTAATAAATAGCCTATTTTAACTTGGTACATATTGTATAATCGGTTTAGCCTAATTATTAATAATTATAATTTTGATTTAGAAAAAGAAGATACTTTTGGGCTGAGTGCCACTGCGTTTCATGTCCGCACTTCAATTTAGGTTCTTGGTACCGCTAAATAACCCTAAACTAAAACTAATACTGAGGCTCTGCGTTGCTTCCTCTAAGAGCGGTGGAAATCCCCTGTTTAGACAATCTGTTATTTTAGCGCTGTTTATTGCGCTGCAGCTTATTCACAAATGTTCAAGATGTTTTATTGAAATAAGCCGTCTTTGGTCGCTATGTACGATTGAACAAAAGGTTCGCCTAGGCGGTACGTCGGGGCGTAACATCCCTCCCCACTTAGAAAAAGTCAACGTCCTCGTTGATGTATATTAATAAAAATGAAGCATTTATACAATTGCTTAAGGTTATATCTATAAAAATCCTATAAGGTCAATATCTTATTCTATTTGACGTTTGTGTCCTATCCACGACAGAGTAGCCGGCGGCAGAATTTCTCTCGTTGATCAGCAATGCTGGTCAGCCGGTTTCTCTTGTGAATAGAGGATTCTTCAACTATAATGGGTGAGGCATTCATGGGATTTTACTTTTTGCTATCGAAGAGTTCGGGTATCGAACGGGACACATTGAGCGTTTTCTAAACATTTTGGAGTCGTCCAGTAAGATTGTGATTGCGAGGATCTCGTGAATTGTGCGGCCCTATTTTTTCCTTTTCTGGCGGTGGATTCTGCTCTCGGCGATCGGTTAGGCTAATTAGCCGAAACGTTGTTATTGTTTCCTACTTGTCGTGCGTGTCATTTCTACGGTGAGGTTGCTGTTAATGTTTCTGAAGGATTCAGTTGGCGTGAGACTGACTCTCGGTAATCAGTTGAACTGATTAGCCAATTTTCCCCATCACATGAACATGTCTATAAATTTTAAATTAAATATGCATATTTTCATCAGCATTCGGCGCTACTGGAAATCAGGTGTATTGTGTCCTCTGGCTGGTGATCGAGGTCTGCAGCATTTGCTCGTAGAGAAGGCTTAGGTTTTAGTAGCCTTCTGGTGGATCCAGTAATATGTAGCCCACTGATACTCGTGGTGGTCCACCTCCGTAGGTGTAGGGTGAGTACCTTGGCAGCGGATCCTCATCGATGTTGGTTGACGAGCAGACATTTTGGCAGTACTCTGAAGTGCTGCGGTGTATCGGCAACCGGATCGACATCCCTTTTATGTGCCCGTAGGTTTCCGTCACCTCAGGAGAGTGATGTTTCCCTGGGTTTCTTTGGAAAAGGTTCAGTCTGGACTCGAACAGCTTGTAGACTGCATACAGCCACTCGTACTCGCCTTTTCTCCTGTTAATTTTTGTAAAAATTTTCAGCAGATTGCCGTTTCACATAAGTGTTTGCCGGAATTCCAATGGTCATATTTACTAATGTACTGTAGTTTTTGATTTCAATTTGGGAAGGAAGGAATTTCGAAAGAAAGGACGGGTTTTGAGGTTAACGTCATACTGGGTATTTGGGAAATTTCTGAATGGCCTCTAAGAGCGGATGGAGTTCAACGGTGAACGTTCATCCTAGATGTCAACTTCAAACTTAGAGCTAGTTACAGATGCGTATCCCTCGTTGCGGTTGGTCACGCCCCAGCCGATGGCGTTAATCTTAAAACTATTTAAAATTAAAGAATCTACGCATATTTTATATGAAAATTTCTTCGGATTGTTTCCGCAGGTCTTTTCGCATTGTACTCGCTTCTGGCCTCATCTGTGTCACCTCGGTTTCCACATGACCTTCCTCGTTACTGGTTCCGAAAATGAGTGCTCTTCATCTATTCTGCATGTTCTGACTCCTTTTATCCATTCAATAAGCCAATTCGAGTTTGTCTACATGTTTTACAAATCTCTCACCATTATTACCTTCCAACACCACGCTATTGTTTTCCAAGACCTTTATGATTTTATATGGACCCTGGTATCGCTTGCTAAACTTCCCTTTCCTAGCCTCTATCTGAACGCGTACCATGTCCCCTGGCTTACCTTTAAAAGGATGTACTTTTCTGTCGTAATACATTTTCGACCTTTGCTTTGCCTGTATCAAATTATTAGCAGCTATAGTTTGCATTTCTTTCATTCTAATCATTAGATCATTGAGATAAGAGTTGTACGTTGGAGGATACTCGTTTGTCTCGAATGAGTTTGGACAGCGCGCTGTTCTTCCGAAAACCAATTCATACGGTGTAAAATTTGTGGCTTCATGAACTGCCGTATTATATGAAAACATCGCGAATTGAACTAGCTCATCCCAATCGTTGAATTCGTTTATGTAATGTTTGATATACTCAGTCAAAACTATGTGGCTGCGTTCTAAAGCGCCATTAGATTGCGGGCGATAACTTGATGTAGTTATGTGTTTAATTTTAAAAGCATCAGCTAATTTCTGTAATAAACTATTTACGAAACTTGTTCCTCTGTCTGTCAAAATTATTTTCGGTGTCCCGAATTGCAAAATCAAATGTTTCACCATCGCGTGAGCTACGGTTTCGGCTCTAATATCAGGCAAAGGCACGGCGATGCAGAATTTGGTCAAGTTATCTTGCATAGTTAAAATATGTTTATTACCATTAGTCGTCTGTGGTAATGGGCCTACAGTGTCGAGTGAAATTTTCTCGAACGGCTCTGATGGAGTGTCCGTTATCATCATTGGCTCCCTAGTTCTTACTCGAACCAATTTCTGTTCTTGACAACTTCCGCATTTTCTAATGAAATTGTTAATATCGTCACGCATTCGTGGCCAATAAAACCTTTCCCTAATCCTGCGGTACGTCTTTGTCATTCCCTTATGTCCTCCGATCACTCCCGCGTGTAATTCCGCTATTATCTCAGATCTAATATCTGCTGGAGGTACACTACATGTTCCAGTACAGATGGTAATGTCTATGTTTTCGTTTTCAAAAGTGTCTAGTAATAAGTTTGGCCAGATATCTGTTGGTAGTTCGTCGGTCGTGTCTCCTGATTTTGAAATTCTGAAAGTTTTGATTTCCAGATCAGACAATATCCTTTTCAAATTTTCCAGTGCTAGTTTTACATTCTGTAATTCAATTTTATCAAAGTATTTCTTTTTGATCACAAGGCTAAATACTCTGTACTTTCCTTGCGTTGTTACAATAATCTGCCCTAACTTTGGTTTCGCATCGCGTTGTTTGTCGGGGTTTATAATCTCTAAATCACCTAGCAGTCTGCTAATTGGTGTTGCTAGTTCTAAATCTATGGAAGTGAAATGGACATAATTATCTTTTATGTATGTTAAATTCTCTCTACTGAGTGAAATTTTTCCTCGATTAGTGCGAGTTGCAGCTGGTAAATTTGAATGTTGTCTCACCTCTAGGTCTGGTGGTATCCTTTCAGTAATTTTGATACTGTTTGTTATATTGGAACTTCCTAACTCTGGTTGTAAGCGTCTTGGCGTCTTAGTGACCTTATTCTGTATTAAAATATCCCCTGTCTCATTCGATTCTGGTATCATACTTAAAGGATACGGAGTCGAGAGTGCTATTGGTCGGGGAACAACTAAAGGTGTTGATATAGTCGATTTTTGAAAAGGTCGAGTGACTAAAGATTCATTCAAATTACTCTGACTGGTCCCAGTCTTGTCAGCCTCGTCGCTACTGCCTTTATTACTCCTTACTCGTTCTATCAATCTCTCAATTTTGTTATTTAGAATTTCGTCATCTGTCTCGTCGAGTTCGTCTAGTACTTCGCGAGCTAATTCCTCTAAATTTTCGCCTTCCGATATAGAACCTGGTAGTTCTATGCCTTCCTCATCTACATTATTTATGATACTCCTCTCATGTAATGATTTGTCAAAACGGTCAAAAGATTTCCGTAACTCTGCTGGGTCTATCAGTGGTCTTCTGACCCTACATTCTCGTTCTATTGGCAGAAATACATCGTCATCTGACTCGTTATCTATCCGTGTAGACTTCAATTCGATTGCTATATTTTCGGGCTCTAAATCAGATTCATCGTCCGCGTCAGTATTTGCGTCTGTCTGTAAGTCAATTTGTTCCTGTTCTACCGCGTCTCGCGATGTGGTCGTTTGTTCTGACCTTAAACTTGGTAGTACACTACGTTGTTTCCGGTAGGCCGGCGGTTCGGAGGATTCATCATCGGATGAATCTGTCGAATCGGCCTCCGGTATCAGATTTAGATTTTCCCTAATTCCTGTTGTTGTCTTCGCCCGCGATCGCGTTCTTGATGCAATCGCATCTGTACCTGGGTCAACTATTTTTTGATATTCGTACCTTGGCTGAAACGTGTCGTCAGCTGATTTTCTGGTATTGCTAGATGAGCTTGATGCAATAGTTGGTCGATTACCTTTCGCTGAGGTAACTGATTTCGCAATTGGTCTTTTAAATTTTGACGATGGTAATTTTGTAGGATTCGAGTCAATTGGTAAAATCCGCCATTGATTATGTTTCGGCTTAGGTCTAATAACTGGTAACGGGTTGGTAATAGCAAATATCGTTTTAAGACTTTGGTTTTCTATCAAGGCTAAATTTGTACAGGCATAAATTTTAATTCCTGTTCCTCCGAAAATATATCGTAGCATGATTCTCACCTTGTGCCATTCCAGTTTATCCAAACCGCAACCCATTCTAGGTATCCGAATTGACTTTACTGAATCGTCTTCTAGAATTTTCCGGAAATTTACCAAACTACGGTACAAGTCTTCGTAAGTAGGTTTATCCCAAAAGTTTAATTTAGTCATAATGTAATAAATTTTGTGTTCCGGTAATTCTAATTTTGCTACTGAGTGTAAATCGGCTTGACTAATGAGATGATCCGGTACACCGTACCGTTTTCGGAAGTCGGCTGCAATGCCGGCTTTCATCTCTAGATCCGCTGAAACTGTATGCGCGTAATTGTCGAGTTTGTCGAAAACACTCTCATCTATTTCTATAATGTCTGGATTTTTAATATCTGCTGTTTTAATAATTTTTAAGTAGTCTGAATATTTTGGAAAATCATCTATTGATTTGACTATAAAATCACTACTGTCACTATCGTTATCAGTTGAGTCCGACGTTTGGTTGTTTTCATCGGTGTCGGGAACTGGATTTCGCGAAAGCGCATCCGCGTTGACATTCAATCGTCCAGCTTTGTGATTAAATTCATAATCATAATTTCTAAGTTTAAGCCTCCATCGTACTAATCTTTGTCCCGGATCTTTATAATTGTCGATCCATTTTAATGGTTCATGATCACTGAAGAGTTGGAATTTTCGGCCATAAAGGTAAGGTCGAAATTGGTTAACAGCATATACGACTGCGAGACATTCTTTTTCAGTTGTAAAATAATTTCGTTCTGCCTTGTTCAGAGCACGAGACAGGTAGGCGACAGGCATATCATAGCCCTCGACTTCCTGACTCAAAACTGCTCCAATGGCATAGTCAGATGCATCAGTAGTCAGAGTGAAAGGTTTATCAAAATTTGGATACTGCAAAATTGGTTGTTGACATAAAGATTTTCTAAGGATTTTAAAGCTTTTCTTTTGATCTTTTCCCCAATTAAAAGGTGTTTCCTTTTTCAAAAGTTCAGTGAGTGGCTTAGCTTTAGCCGCAAAGTCTTTTATGAAGCGCCTGTAATAGCCAGCGAGTCCAAGAAATTCTCTAATATTTTTCTGAGTTTTGGGTGTTGGAAAATTTCGAACTGCAATTATTTTCTTCGGGTCCGGTTTAACTCCCGATCTGCTAATTATGTGGCCTAGATATGCGACCTCGGTTTTCAAAAATTCACACTTATCCGGTTGTAAAGTTAATTTTGCTTCTTTTAATTTATTGAATAATCGTCGGACCTTTTTACCGTGTTCCTCCAGATTCTTCGCGTAAACCACTATGTCGTCCAAATAAACGAAAACTTCGACGCCTTGCAATCCGCGTAATGTTTGGTCCATTAACCGTTGAAATGTCGCTGGCGCATTTTTCAACCCTTCCGGCATTCTAACGTATTCGTAATGACCGTTTGGTGTTGTGAACGCGGTCTTGGCTCTATCGCGTGGATCCATTTCAATTTGTTGGAAACCGCTAGCAAGATCAAAGGTTGAAAAATACTGCGCCTCACCGAGATGATCTAAGATATCGGTAATGTTCGGCAATGGATACGCGTCTCCGATGGTCTTTTCATTTAATTTTCGAAAGTCTATCACCATGCGCCATCTTGGTTTTCCCACTGAGTCTGGTTTCTTCGGTACAATCCACACAGGTGAATTATACGGCGAGTTTGAAGGAACTATTATTCCGTTATCGATTTTGACTTTAATTTGATTTTCTATTTCAGTTTTATGAACTGGAGGAAAACGATACTGTCGCGTGTTGATTGGAATATCATCTGTAGTAGGTATTTGATGTTTAATACCGGGTGTAAATTTTAATTTATCCCCGGGTAGATGGAATAGTTCCGGAAATTCCTCAATGATATCTAACACGTGTTCGTGTTCCTCTTTGTTTAAATGACCTAAATGTAATTTTGATTGAATTTCCTCAAATCGGTTGGTCGTTACAGGCTCAATGCTTAACTCATCTGAACTAGAATCAAAATATTCACGTTCTTCAGGAAAATTATGATATTCAAAAGGGGTCAATTCCTGTGGTGGAATCTCTATTTCGATATCCTTGTCAAGAGTATTTATCGCCAGGACATGGCACGCGCCATCCTGAACCGAGACGGCAGCCTCACCAATGTATACGCCTTCGATGGTTTCTATGCGTGGTAAATAGGCTTCGTTTCTGCCGCAGCTGATGACGTCAATGCCAATGGCTTGTTTCGTTCTCGCTTTAATTTTGTAAAATCTTTTCCGCGGTTTTGTTTCTAAATCAGAGTCTGAATCGTCCTCATGTCCAATGAATCGAATCGGTTTTATCGGCGCTGTTTCCATGACTATCGTATTGTGTGTAAATGAAATTTCTGCCTTTCGTTCACGCAAAAAATCTTTTCCCAAGATTCCGTCACAAGGTAATGGGAATGTGGAACGTACCACGTGAATTTTACTTGGATAATTCTGAATTGTTAAATTCACAACTCCTAAGGTTTCGATTTCTTCAGTTGTTATTCCCGTGATAATTGAAATTTCGTCGGTGCAAATTAACACGTCAGGATGTAAAATCTTTGCTTTTATTAAACTGATATCTGCGCCAGTGTCGATTAAGAATTCGCCTGAGTGATTTTTTAATTCTGGAGCTGTTATTCGAATTAACGGCGATTCTCGATTTGGTCCGCACGAGTAGACTCTCCGGACGGCGGTTCTGCAAACCGTACCGTCGGCTGACGCTTGGGCATCGCGCTCCTCACCGTCGCGTCGGTTCGGCGAGTCGCGTTGGAGTTTAAATTCTCATCATTTCTTCGCGGAGATGGTGATCGCGCTCTGTTATTTGAATGGTTGTCATCATATGAACGCGAGAAGGAGTTTGGTGAATTCGATCGGTAATTATTCCGATTTTCCGAGCTTGGTCTGATGTTTTCGGCCCACCTTCCAGTTGGCGATATCGATCTAGACGATGAAGTTAATACTGGTCGCTGCATAAACGGGGATGAATTGGGCATCGCTGGTATGTACCCATGAGGTGATACACAAGGGCAACCCATCGGTGGATACACGTGAGGTGGTGTTTGGTAGTAAAACGGTTGTTCATACCGAGTATTCGAATTATATTGGGGTGGGTAAAACCCATGTGCCGCGGGTGCATAAAAACCATGTGGCGCGGGTCGGTAATACCCACGCGGTTCCGGCGATGACCTCCCGCTGGCGCTTGTCGTCGGGTACCTGCTATTTACTACGCTCGGCGACGGGCTCCTCACACGTGTTTCCCTATCCTCCAAAACCGGGTAATTCGAATATCTACGGTGCCTGTCATATACATCATATGGGACGGGGGAAACCGGTCGAGTGAATTGCACTCTCTGGGTTTCTTCCGAAGGGATTATCCCTTGCTCTATCCGCATTTCCGTTTTACTAGCTAATTCGTGTGCCTCTTCCAGGGTTTTCACTCGTCCCTCTACGTACCTGAAGATATTTAACGGTAATCCCCGCATGTATGCGTCTAAACCGCTTTCCTTCAAAGATTTTATTATTCCTTCTAGTTCCGGTGAAGGATATCTATCTTCTAGCGATAGTCGAGCTCCATGTACAAGTATATTGAGGCGGTCGTAAAAATCACTAACGTTCTCGTCGCGTTTCATCCTCAATGATAAGATTTCCTGCTGATAATAAGCGAATGTTTTATTCGCGGCGAAACGGTTTTTCAGATGTTTAGTTAATTCATCGATTGTATTGAATTTCTTCCCGTAAGTGCTATCTCGCGCTCTACCTTGTAATTTGGATAAAACGGCCTTTACGTACGCGGTTTCTGAATTCGGCGGGACGTATACCGACCCGTTGTGTACGTCTTGAAGGAAATCTTTCAACGGAATGTTCTTCCCGTCGAAAATGGGAATATTAGCGGTGCTCTGTTGTAACGCGAAACATTCTGCCATAGACGTCATCATCATGCTACTTGCGTCTAAGCCTGATACATTAGATCGGTCCGCGCTCTGATTCGGCATTTTGTATCGTTATTTAATAAAGTGATAATTTATTTACACAAGAAATTTGCGCTATTTTTAGCAAAAATTCAGCTCACAGATAGGTACACAATTGACCAATGGAAATTCGGCAATATACGATAACAGGGTATACAATATATATATATATGTATATACGATTGTACAATTTATAAATTACAGGTTTTCAATGCACAATATCTTACAAATTAAATATGCTATAAAAAGAAAGGAAGATACGTTTCTTATCAATCGTTTGACCAATTTCCAAAGGGGTTTCAAAAATTCAAAAATTCAAAATCTCAAAAATAATTTTTTTTTATTTAAACAAATCTCAGCTTAAGCAACAGTATCCCACCGCTGCCACCAAAACAGGATGTTACGTGGGAGGGTGAACGTGTGGAGAGCGATGGAAGTTTATGACTATTAAAGATAATAATCAATTATGCACCCACGTAACAGCGCTGAATAAAAATTAAAACTAAGAAGGACCTACCTTTCGGTACGCCGGTATTTGTAGGATCGTGTTACTTTAGTCCTATACAGGGCTGTGAGCTTTGTTTAAATAGGTTGAGGCTAATTCTAAAATTGGGGAAGGTCGTCGTTCAAAATAAATGGTGATTTTGAGTTAACTGGTAAAAGAGAATATGTATAATTCAAACGATAGGTAAATGTAATTGGTAAATTGATAACAAGGAACAAAGGTTATATTAACGATTAAATTTTGAGAAGACGGACAATTCGGATTCTTAAATGGTTACGGAAATGAAACAAAATAGAAGCTTGTACCAAGAACATCTATATTGAACGCGTATTAATACTATATGGTCTTTTAAATTTTTGTATCATTCTTTCTTTCTATATTTATGAGATTGGTAAACTAACGTGCCAATTGGATTGGCCCGCGGAAGCACCCGTCACTAGAAGTGTTTCTGATAATTTAGAAAATAGCCGTTGAGGTTGAGTCGGGAGAATCACTCTCGGGATGTGCAGGAGCACACGGACGACAACCTTACGTCCTTCTAATAAAACCAACAAGGTCGTGTCGGGAGAATCGCTCTCGGGATGTGCAGGAGCACACGGACGACAACCTTGTGTAAAAGACTTTGTATACGTGCTTCCGCCGGTCAATGCAAACAAGTTTTATGAAATCACGTTATGAAAATTCGTGGTTAATTACAATGTTGAAGTGGCTTAGATGCTGGGGCCGAGCTGAAGATTGGAGAATCACTCTCGGAATACCCAAAGGATATTTTCCACAACTAGGCTCCAAATCTAATATTGTTTCTTATGAAGGTTCTTAGAAAACAACATGCGTCTCGAAGATGGCAAGAAAAGCTCACCACCAACTCTTGGTGTTTAATTGAAAGATAATTTTGATGATTTGGTAAAAACAAGAATTTGAAAAGTGTTGGTGAACGCTGCTCGAATTGACTTATCTTTTGATGTTGGTGACGACGAGATTGAGAGCCGTCGGATCGTGTCGTTGGTAACTGGAGCAGAGCCTCACCTCAAGATGTAGACGAGTATTCGGGTTTCGTAGAAGTTATTTGGTGGATTATTAATATGGTTTGTCGTGAAGTTACTATTAATTATTTTAGTCAAACACTTAAACTTTACCTGATTCTTGAGAATCAGGGCGGAGCTTAATTTGATTTTAAATTTAAGGAAATGAATATCATAAAAATGTCTATTCGTGAAAATAAGAGAGTTAGTACAGAAACAGGAAAGAAATGAAGTTAGGTGATAGAAAGTCTTTGCAATTCACAGAACAAATTGAAAGCTTTAAGATGACGAATCAGCTTGGTACTTTAGGCCGGTCACAACGAAGATTTTCCGAACACTACTATCGACCAGAAGGGCTGACCCGGGTTGACGTCCACGCACCACGCGACTTGACAGACGAAAGACATTGTTTCTTGGGCCTGACGGTCCAAGAACCCTCGGTCCAACTAAGTACAACGGTAATCAGCCAATGGGGTGCAAGGGCGACCTCCCGGTGCCAGAATCGGCATGGTCAGGGTTTTTCCGGGTCCGACTCGAGTGTTAAGACGGTGTTCCGACGATTCTCAATCTCGTCGGTTACATACTATAACTATGAGCAAAAGATATGTAGGTGTAATTCTCACACATTCGAGCAGACATCTTAATAAATAGCCTATTTTAACTTGGTACATATTGTATAATCGGTTTAGCCTAATTATTAATAATTATAATTTTGATTTAGAAAAAGAAGATACTTTTGGGCTGAGTGCCACTGCGTTTCATGTCCGCACTTCAATTTAGGTTCTTGGTACCGCTAAATAACCCTAAACTAAAACTAATACTGAGGCTCTGCGTTGCTTCCTCTAAGAGCGGTGGAAATCCCCTGTTTAGACAATCTGTTATTTTAGCGCTGTTTATTGCGCTGCAGCTTATTCACAAATGTTCAAGATGTTTTATTGAAATAAGCCGTCTTTGGTCGCTATGTACGATTGAACAAAAGGTTCGCCTAGGCGGTACGTCGGGGCGTAACAACGTCGGAATAGTGCCCCAATGAAATAATTGCAGCACTTTTCAAAGCCGTTGAAATTTTTGACAAAAATCCAAAGGGGTTGGCCTCACTTTTTTTGCGATTTTTGGAGCCGAAAATTTCTGGTCGTCGAATTGATTTGTATGACTGTTTCTAGGCTGATTGGGACCCCAGGAACTCAAAAATTACATTGAAAAAAGCGTAGGACCGACAGCAGAGAAATGATGACAAAAATCTGCAGTTTTTTGGCTGTAACTTTTGATCCGATGCCCGCAGCGCATTGAGCCTGCGATTAATCGTTTTCTCTCGCAAAATTACGTCGGAATAGTGCCCTGAAGATATAATTGCAGCACTTTTCAAAGTCGTTGAAATTTCCGACAAAAGTCCAAAGGGGTTAGCCTTACTTTTTTTGCGATTTTTGGAGACGAAAATTTCTGGTCGTCGAATTGATTTGTATGACTGTTTCTAGGCTGATTGGGACCCCAGAAACTCGAAAATTACATTGAAGAAAGCGTAGGACCGACAGCAGAAAAATGACGACGAAAATCTGCAGTTTTTTGGCTGTAACTTTTGATCCGTTGCCCGCAGCGCATTGAGCCTGCGATTAATCGTTTTCTCTCGCAAAATTACGTCGGAATAGTGCCCTGAAGAATTAATTGCAGCACTTTTCGAAGTCGTCGAAATTTTCGACAAAAATCCAAAGGGGTTAGCCTTACTTTTTTTGCGATATTTGGAGCCAAAAATTTCTAGTCGTCGAATTGATTTGTATGACTGTTTCATAGCTAATTGGGACCCCAGGAACTCAAAAATTACATTAAAGAAAGCGTAGGACCGACAGCAGAGAAATGACGACAAAAATCTGCAGTTTTTTGGCTGTAACTTTTGATCCGTTGCCCGCAGCGCATTGAGCCTGCGATTGATTGTTTTCTCTCGCGAAATTACGTCGGAATAGTGCCCTAAAGTATTGATTGCAGCACTTTCTAAAGTCGTTGGAATTTTCGACAAAAATCCAGAGGGGTTAGCCTTACTTTTTTTGCGATTTTCGGAGACGAAAATTTCTAGTCGTCGAATTGATTTGTATGACTGTTTCTAGGCTGATTGGGACCCCAGGAACTCAAAAATTACATTGAGAAAAGCGTGGGACCGACAGCAGAGAAATGATGACAAAAATCTGCAGTTTTTTGGCTGTAACTTTCGATCCGTTGCCCGTAGCGCATTGGGCCTGCGATTAATCGTTTTCTCTCGCGAAATGACGTCGGGATAGTGCCCTGAAGAATTAATTGCAGCACTTTTCGAAGTCGTCGAAATTTTCGACAAAAATCCAAAGGGGTTAGCCTTACTTTTTTTGCGATTTTTGGAGCTGAAAAATTTCTAGTCGTCGAATTCATTTGTATGACTGTTACTAGGTCAATTGGGACCCTAGGAACTCAAAAATTACATTAAAGAAAGCGTAGGACCGACAGCAGAGAAATGACGACGAAAATCTGCAGTTTTTTGGCTGTAACTTTTGATCCGTTGTCCGCAGCGCATTGAGCCTGCGATTAATCGTTTTCTCTCGCAAAATTACGTCGGAATAGTTCCCTGAAGAATTAATTGCAGCACTTTTCGAAGACGTCGAAATTTTCGACAAAAATCCAAAGGGGTTAGCCTTACTTTTTTTGCGATTTTTGGAGCCAAAAATTTCTAGTCGTCGAATTGATTTGTATGACTGTTTCTTGGCTAATTGGGACCCCAGGAACTCAAAAATTACATTAAAGACAGCGTAGGACCGACAGCAGAGAAATGACGACAAAAATCTGCAGTTTTTTGGCTGTGACTTTTGATCCGTTGCCCGCAGCGCATTGAGCCTGCGATTAATCGTTTTCTCTCGCGAAATTACGTCGGAATAGTGCCCTAAAGAATTGATTGCAGCACTTTCCAAAGTCGTTGAAATTTTCGACAAAAATCCAAAGGGGTTAGCCTTACTTTTTTCGCGATTTTTGGAGCCAAAAACTTCTAGTCGTCGAATTCATTTGTATGACTGTTTCTTGGCTAATTGGGACCCCAGGAACTCAAAAATTACATCAAAGAAAGCGTAGGACCGACAGCAGAGAAATGACGACGAAAATCTGCAGTTTTTTGGCTGTAACTTTTGATCCGATGCCCGCAGCGCATTGAGCCTGCGATTAATCGTTTCCTCTCGCAAAATTACGTCGGAATAGTGCCCCGAAGAATTAATTGCAGCACTTTTCAAAGTCGATGAAATTTTCGACAAAAGTCCAAAGGGGTTAGCCTTACTTTTTTTGCGATTTTTAGAGACGAAAATTTCTGGTCGTCGAATTGATTTGTATGACTGTTTCTAGGCTGATTGGGACCCCAGAAACTCAAAAATTACATTGAAGAAAGCGTAGGACCGACAGCAGAGAAATGACGACGAAAATCTGCAGTTTTTTGGCTGTAACTTTTGATCCGTTGCCCGCAGCGCATTGAGCCTGCGAATAATCGTTTTCTCTCGCAAAATTACGTCGGAATAGTGCCCTGAAGAATTAATTGCAGCACTTTTCGAAGTCGTCGAAATTTTCGACAAAAATCCAAAGGGGTTAGCCTTACTTTTTTTGCGATTTTTGTAGCTGAAAATTTCTAGTCGTCGAATTCATTTGTATGACTGTTACTAGGTCAATTGGGACCCTGAGAACTCAAAAATTACATCAAAGAAAGCGTAGGACCGACAGCAGAGAAATGACGACGAAAATCTGCAGTTTTTTGGCTGTAACTTTTGATCCGATGCCCGCAGCGCATTGAGCCTGCGATTAATCGTTTCCTCTCGCAAAATTACGTCGGAATAGTGCCCCGAAGAATTAATTGCAGCACTTTTCAAAGTCGATGAGATTTTCGACAAAAGTCCAAAGGGGTTAGCCTTACTCTTTTTGAGATTTTTGAAGACGAAAATTTCTGTACGTCGAATTAATTTATATGACTGTTTTTGGGCTGATTGGGACCCCAGGAACTCAAAAATTACATTGAAAAAAGCGTGGGACCGACAGCAGAGCAATGATGACAAAAATCTGCAGTTTTTTGGCTGTAACTTTTGATCCGTTGCCCGTAGCGCATTGGGCCTGCGATTAATCGTTTTCTCTCGCGGAATTACGTCGGAATAGTGCCCTAAAGAATTGATTGCAGCACTTTCCAAAGTCGTTGAAATTTTCGACAAAAATCCAAAGGGGTTAGCCTTACTTTTTTCGCGATTTTTAGAGCCAAAAATTTCTAGTCGTCGAATTCATTTGTATGACTGTTTCTTGGCTAATTGGGACCCTAGAAACTCAAAAATTACATCAAAGAAAGCGTAGGACCGACAGCAGAGAAATGACGACGAAAATCTGCAGTTTTTTGGCTGTAACTTTTGATCCGATGCCCGCAGCGCATTGAGCCTGCGATTAATCGTTTCCTCTCGCAAAATTACGTCGGAATAGTGCCCCGAAGAATTAATTGCAGCACTTTTCAAAGTCGATGAAATTTCCGACAAAAGTCCAAAGGGGTTAGCCTTACTTTTTTTGCGATTTTTAGAGACGAAAATTTCTGGTCGTCGAATTGATTTGTATGACTGTTTCTAGGCTGATTGGGACCCCAGAAACTCAAAAATTACATTGAAGAAAGCGTAGGACCGACAGCAGAGAAATGACGACGAAAATCTGCAGTTTTTTGGCTGTAACTTTTGATCCGTTGCCCGCAGCGCATTGAGCCTGCGAATAATCGTTTTCTCTCGCAAAATTACGTCGGAATAGTGCCCTGAAGAATTAATTGCAGCACTTTTCGAAGTCGTCGAAATTTTCGACAAAAATCCAAAGGGGTTAGCCTTACTTTTTTTGCGATTTTTGTAGCTGAAAATTTCTAGTCGTCGAATTCATTTGTATGACTGTTACTAGGTCAATTGGGACCCTGAGAACTCAAAAATTACATCAAAGAAAGCGTAGGACCGACAGCAGAGAAATGACGACGAAAATCTGCAGTTTTTTGGCTGTAACTTTTGATCCGATGCCCGCAGCGCATTGAGCCTGCGATTAATCGTTTCCTCTCGCAAAATTACGTCGGAATAGTGCCCCGAAGAATTAATTGCAGCACTTTTCAAAGTCGATGAGATTTTCGACAAAAGTCCAAAGGGGTTAGCCTTACTCTTTTTGAGATTTTTGAAGACGAAAATTTCTGTACGTCGATATAATTTATATGACTGTTTTTGGGCTGATTGGGACCCCAGGAACTCAAAAATTACATTGAAAAAAGCGTGGGACCGACAGCAGAGCAATGATGACAAAAATCTGCAGTTTTTTGGCTGTAACTTTTGATCCGTTGCCCGTAGCGCATTGGGCCTGCGATTAATCGTTTTCTCTCGCGGAATTACGTCGGAATAGTGCCCTAAAGAATTGATTGCAGCACTTTCCAAAGTCGTTGAAATTTTCGACAAAAATCCAAAGGGGTTAGCCTTACTTTTTTCGCGATTTTTAGAGCCAAAAATTTCTAGTCGTCGAATTCATTTGTATGACTGTTTCTTGGCTAATTGGGACCCTAGAAACTCAAAAATTACATCAAAGAAAGCGTAGGACCGACAGCAGAGAAATGACGACGAAAATCTGCAGTTTTTTGGCTGTAACTTTTGATCCGATGCCCGCAGCGCATTGAGCCTGCGATTAATCGTTTCCTCTCGCAAAATTACGTCGGAATAGTGCCCCGAAGAATTAATTGCAGCACTTTTCAAAGTCGATGAAATTTCCGACAAAAGTCCAAAGGGGTTAGCCTTACTTTTTTTGCGATTTTTAGAGACGAAAATTTCTGGTCGTCGAATTGATTTGTATGACTGTTTCTAGGCTGATTGGGACCCCAGAAACTCAAAAATTACATTGAAGAAAGCGTAGGACCGACAGCAGAGAAATGACGACGAAAATCTGCAGTTTTTTGGCTGTAACTTTTGATCCGTTGCCCGCAGCGCATTAAGCCTGCGATTAATCGTTTTCTATCGCAAAATTACGTCGGAATAGTGCCCTGAAGAATTAATTGCAGCACTTTTCGAAGTCGTCGAAATTTTCGACAAAAATCCAAAGGGGTTAGCCTTACTTTTTTTGCGATTTTTGTAGCTGAAAATTTCTAGTCGTCGAATTCTTTTGTATGACTGTTACTAGGTCAATTGGGACCCTGAGAACTCAAAAATTACATCAAAGAAAGCGTAGGACCGACAGCAGAGAAATGACGACGAAAATCTGCAGTTTTTTGGCTGTAACTTTTGATCCGATGCCCGCAGCGCATTGAGCCTGCGATTAATCGTTTCCTCTCGCAAAATTACGTCGGAATAGTGCCCCGAAGAATTAATTGCAGCACATTTCAAAGTCGATGAAATTTTCGACAAAAGTCCAAAGGGGTTAGCCTTACTCTTTTTGAGATTTTTGAAGACGAAAATTTCTGTACGTCGAATTGATTTATATGACTGTTTTTGGGCTGATTAGGACCCCAGGAACTCAAAAATTACATTAAAAAAAGCGTGGGACCGACAGCAGAGAAATGATGACAAAAATCTGCAGTTTTTTGGCTGTAACTTTTGATCCGTTGCCCGTAGCGCATTGGGCCTGCGATTAATCGTTTTCTCTCGCGAAATTACGTCGGAATAGTGCCCTAAAGAATTGATTGCAGCACTTTCCAAAGTCGTTGAAATTTTCGACAAAAATCCAAAGGGGTTAGCCTTACTTTTTTCGCGATTTCGGAGCCAAAAATTTCTAGTCGTCGAATTCATTTGTATGACTGTTTCTTGGCTAATTGGGACCCCAGGAACTCAAAAATTACATCAAAGAAAGCGTAGGACCGACAGCAGAGAAATGACGACGAAAATCTGCAGTTTTTTGGCTGTAACTTTTGATCCGATGCCCGCAGCGCATTGAGCCTGCGATTAATCGTTTCCTCTCGCAAAATTACGTCGGAATAGTGCCCCGAAGAATTAATTGCAGCACTTTTCAAAGTCGATGAAATTTTCGACAAAAGTCCAAAGGGGTTAGCCTTACTTTTTTTGCGATTTTTAGAGACGAAAATTTCTGGTCGTCGAATTGATTTGTATGACTGTTTCTAGGCTGATTGGGACCCCAGAAACTCAAAAATTACATTGAAGAAAGCGTAGGACCGACAGCAGAGAAATGACGACGAAAATCTGCAGTTTTTTGGCTTTAACTTTTGATCCGTTGCCCGCAGCGCATTGAGCCTGCGATTAATCGTTTTCTCTCGCAAAATCACGTCGGAATAGTTCCCTGAAGAATTAATTGCAGCACTTTTCGAAGTCGTCGAAATTTTCGACAAAAATCCAAAGGGGTTAGCCTTACTTTTTTTGCGATTTTTGGAGCCGAAAATTTCTAGTCGTCGAATTGATTTGTATGACTGTTTCTTGGCTCATTAGGACCCCAGGAACTCAAAAATTACATTGAAGACAGCGTAGGACCGACAGCAGAGAAATGACCACAAAAATCTGCAGTTTTTTGGCTGTAACTTTTGATCCGTTGCCCGCAGCGCATTGAGCCTGCGATTAATCGTTTCCTCTCGCAGAATTACGTCGGAATAGTGCCCCGAAGAATTAATTGCAGCACTTTTCAAAGTCGATGAAATTTTCGACAAAAGTCCAAAGGGGTTAGCCTTACTTTTTTTGCGATTTTTAGAGACGAAAATTTCTGGTCGTCGAATTGATTTGTATGACTGTTTCTAGGCTGATTGGGACCCCAGAAACTCAAAAATTACATTGAAGAAAGCGTAGGACCGACAGCAGAGAAATGACGACGAAAATCTGCAGTTTTTTGGCTGCAACTTTTGATCCGTTGCCCGCAGCGCATTGAGCGTGCGATTAATCGTTTTCTCTTGCAAAATTACGTCGGTGGAGTGCCCTGAAGAATTAATTGCAGCACTTTTCGAAGTCGTCGAAATTTTCGACAAAAATCCAAAGGGGTTAGCCTTACTTTTTTTGCGATTTTTGGAGCTGAAAATTTCTAGTCGTCGAATTCATTTGTATGACTGTTACTAGGTCAATTGGGTTCCTAGGAACTCAAAAATTACATTAAAGAAAGCGTAGGACCGACAGCAGAGAAATGACGACGAAAATCTGCAGTTTTTTGGCTGTAACTTTTGATCCGTTGCCCGCAGCGCATTGAGCCTGCGATTAATCGTTTTCTCTCGCAAAATTACGTCGGCATAGTGCCCTGAAGAATTAATTGCAGCACTTTTCAAAGTCGTTGAAATTTTCGACAAAAGTCCAAAGGGGTTAGCCTTACTTTTTTTGCGATTTTTGGAGACGAAAATTTCTGGTCGTCGAATTGATTTGGATGACTGTTTTTAGGCTGATTGGGACCCCAGGAACTCAAAAATTACATTGAAAAAAGCGTGGGACCGACAGCAGAGAAATGATGACAAAAATCTGCAGTTTTTTGGCTGTAACTTTTGATCCGTTGCCCGTAGCGCATTGGGCCTGCGATTAATCGTTTTCTCTCGCGAAATTACGTCGGAATAGTGCCCTAAAGAATTGATTGCAGCACTTTCCAAAGTCGTTGAAATTTTCGACAGAAATCCAAAGGGGTTAGCCTTACTTTTTTCGCGATATTTGGAGCCAAAAATTTCTAGTCATCGAATTCATTTGTATGACTGTTTCTTGGCTAATTGGGACCCCAGGAACTCAAAAATTACATCAAAGAAAGCGTAGGACCGACAGCAGAGAAATGACGACGAAAATCTGCAGTTTTTTGGCTGTAACTTTTGATCCGATGCCCGCAGCGCATTGAGCCTGCGATTGATCGTTTCCTCTCGCAAAATTACGTCGGAATAGTGCCCCGAAGAATTAATTGCAGCACTTTTCAAAGTTGATGAAATTTTCGACAAAAGTCCAAAGGGGTTAGCCTTACTTTTTTTGCGATTTTTAGAGACGAAAATTTCTGGTCGTCGAATTGATTTGTATGACTGTTTCTAGGCTGATTGGGACCCCAGAAACTCAAAAATTACATTGAAGAAAGCGTAGGACCGACAGCAGAGAAATGACGACGAAAATCTGCAGTTTTTTGGCTGTAACTTTTGATCCGTTGCCCGCAGCGCATTAAGCCTGCGATTAATCGTTTTCTCTCGCAAAATTACGTCGGAATAGTGCCCTGAAGAATTAATTGCAGCACTTTTCGAAGTCGTCGAAATTTTCGACAAAAATCCAAAGGGGTTAGCCTTACTTTTTTTGCGATTTTTGGAGCTGAAAATTTCTAGTCGTCGAATTCATTTGTATGACTGTTACTAGGTCAATTGGGACCCTAGGAACTCAAAAATTACATTAAAGAAAGCGTAGGACCGACAGCAGAGAAATGACGACGAAAATCTGCAGTTTTTTGGCTGTAACTTTTGATCCGTTGCCCGCAGCGCATTGAGCCTGCGATTAATCGTTTTCTCTCGCAAAATTACGTCGGAATAGTTCCCTGAAGAATTAATTGCAGCACTTTTCGAAGACGTCGAAATTTTCGACAAAAATCCAAAGGGGTTAGCCTTACTTTTTTTGCGATTTTTGGAGCCGAAAATTTCTGGTCGTCGAATTGATTTGTATGACTGTTTCTAGGCTGATTGGGACCCCAGGAACTCAAAAATTACATTGAAAAAAGCGTAGGACCGACAGCAGAGAAATGATGACAAAAATCTGCAGTTTTTTGGCTGTAACTTTTGATCCGTTGCCCGCAGCGCATTGAGCCTGCGATTATTCGTTTTCTCTCGCAAAATTACGTCGAAATAGTGCCCCGAAAAATTAATTGCAGCACTTTTCAAAGTCGTTGAAATTTTCGACAAAAGTCCAAAGGGGTTGGCCTTACTTTATTTGCGATTTTTGGAGAGGAAAATTTCTGGTCGTCGAATTGATTCGTATGACTGTTTCTAGGCCGATTGGGACCCCAGGAACTCAAAAATTACATTGAAAAAAGCGTAGGACCGACAGCAGAGAAATGATGACAAAAATCTGCAGTTTTTTGGCTGTAACTTTTGATCCGTTGCCCGCAGCGCATTGAGCCTGCGATCAATCGTTTTCTCTCGCAAAATTACGTCGAAATAGTGCCCTGAAGAATTAATTGCAGCACTTTTCAAAGTCGTTGAGATTTTCGACAAAAGTCCAAAGGGGTTAGCCTTACTTTTTTTGCGATTTTTGAGGACGAAAATTTCTGGTCGTCGAATTGATTTGTATGACTGTTTTTGGGCTGATTGGGACCCCAGGAACTCAAAAATTACATTGAAAAAAGCGTGGGACCGACAGCAGAGAAATGATGACAAAAATCTTCAGTTGTTTGGCTGTAACTTTTGATCCGTTGCCCGTAGCGCATTGGGCCTGCGATTAATCGTTTTCTCTCGCGAAATTACGTCGGAATAGTGCCCTGAAGAATTGATTGCAGCACTTTCCAAAGTCGTTAAAATTTTCGACAAAAATCCAAAGGGGTTAGCCTTACTTTTTTCGCGATTTTTGGAGCCAAAAATTTCTAGTCGTCGAATTCATTTGTATGACTGTTTCTTGGCTAATTGGGACCCCAGGAACTCAAAAATTACATTGAAGAAAGCGTAGGACCGACAGCAGAGAAATGACGACGAAAATCTGCAGTTTTTTGGCTGCAACTTTTGATCCGTTGCCCGCAGCGCATTGAGCGTGCGATTAATCGTTTTCTCTCGCAAAATTACGTCGGAATAGTGCTCTGAAGAATTAATTGCAGCACTTTTCGAAGTCGTCGAAATTTTCGACAAAAATCCAAAGGGGTTAGCCTTACTTTTTTTGCGATTTTTGGAGCTGAAAATTTCTAGTCGTCGAATTCATTCGTATGACTGTTACTAGGTCAATTGGGACCCTAGGAACTCAAAAATTACATTAAAGAAAGCGTAGGACCGACAGCAGAGAAATGACGACGAAAATCTGCAGTTTTTTGGCTGTAACTTTTGATCCGTTGCCCGCAGCGCATTGAGCCTGCGATTAATCGTTTTCTCTCGCAAAATTACGTCGGAATAGTTCCCTGAAGAATTAATTGCAGCACTTTTCGGAGTCGTCGAAATTTTCGACAAAAATCCAAAGGGGTTAGCCTTACTTTTTTTGCGATTTTTGGAGCCAAAAATTTCTAGTCGTCGAATTGATTTGTATGACTGTTTCTTGGCTAATTGGCACCCCAGGAACTCAAAAATTACATTAAAGACAGCGTGGGACCGACAGCAGAGAAATGACGACAAAAATCTGCAGTTTCTTGGCTGTAACTTTTGATCCGTTGCCCGCAGCGCATTGAGCCTGCGATTAATCGTTTTCTCTCGCAAAATTACGTCGAAATAGTTCCCTGAAGAATTAATTGCAGCACTTTTCAAAGTCGTTAAAATTTTCGACAAAAGTCCAAAGGGGTTAGCCTTACTTTTTTTGCGATTTTTGGAGACGAAAATTTCTGGTCGTCGAATTGATTTGTATGACTGTTTTTAGGCTGATTGGGACCCCAGGAACTCAAAAATTACATTGAAAAAAGCGTGGGACCGACAGCAGAGAAATGATGACAAAAATCTGCAGTTTTTTGGCTGTAACTTTTGATCCGTTGCCCGTAGCGCATTGGGCCTGGGATTAATCGTTTTCTCTCGCGAAATTACGTCGGAATAGTGTCCCAAAGAATTGATTGCAGCACTTTCCAAAGTCGTTGAAATTTTCGACAAAAATCCAAAGGGGTTAGCCTTACTTTTTTTGCGATTTTTGGAGCTAATAATTTCTAGTCGTCGGATTCATTTGTATGACTGTTTCTTGGCTAATTGGGACCCCAGGAACTCAAAAATTACATTAAAGAAAGCGTAGGACCGACAGCAGAGAAATGACGACGGAAATCTGCAGTTTTTTGGCTGTAACTTTTGATCCTTTGCCCGCAGCGCATTGAGCCTGCGATTTATCGTTTTCTCTCGCGTAATTACGTCGGAATAGTGCCCTAAAGAATTGATTGCAGCACTTTCCAAAGTCTCCGAAATTTTCGACAAAAATCCAAAGGGGTTAGCCTTACTTTTTTTGCGATTTTTGGAGACGAAAATTTCTGGTCGTCGAATTGATTTGTATGACTGTTTCTAGGCTGATTGGGACCCCAGGAACTCAAAAATTACATTGAAAAAAGCGTGGGACCGACAGCAGAGAAATGATGACAAAAATCTGCAGTTTTTTGGCTGTAACTCTTGATCCGTTGCCCGTAGCGCATTGGGCCTGCGATGAATCGTTTTCTCTCGCGAAATTACGTCGGAAAAGTGCCCTAAAGAATCGATTGCAGCACTTTCCAAAGTCGTTAAAATTTTCGACAAAAATCCAAAGGGGTTAGCCTTACTTTTTTTGCGATTTTTGGAGCCAAAAATTTCTGGTCGTCGAATTCATTTCTATGACTGTTTCTTGGCTGATTGGGACCCCAGGAACTCAAAAATTACATCAAAGAAAGCGTAGGACCGACAGCAGAGGAATGACGACGAAAATCTGCAGTTTTTTGGCTGTAACTTTTGATCTGTTGCCCGCAGCGCATTGAGCCTGCGATTAATCGTTTTCTCCCGCAAAATTACGTCGGAATAGTTCCCTGGAGAATTAATTGCAGCACTTTTCGAAGTCGTCGAAATTTTCGACAAAAATCCAAAGGGGTTAGCCTTACTTTTTTTGCGATTTTTGGAGCCAAAAATTTCTAGTCGTCGAATTGATTTGTATGACTGTTTCTTGGCTAATTGGGACCCCAGGAACTCAAAAATTACATTAAAGACAGCGTAGGACCGACAGCAGAGAAATGACGACAAAAATCTGCAGTTTTTTGGCTGTAACTTTTGATCCGTTGCCCGCAGCGCATTGAGCCAGCGATTAATCGTTTTCTCTCGCAAAATTACGTCGGCATAGTGCCCTGAAGAATTAATTGCAGCACTTTTCAAAGTCGTTGAAATTTTCGACAAAAGTCCGAAGGGGTTAGCCTTACTTTTTTTGCGATTTTTGGAGACAAAAATTTCTGGTCGTCGAATTGATTTGTATGACTGTTTTTAGGCTGATTGGGACCCCAGGAACTCAAAAATTACATTGAAAAAAGCGTGGGACCGACAGCAGAGAAATGATGACAAAAATCTGTAGTTTTTTGGCTGTAACTTTTGATCCGTTGCCCGTAGCGCATTGGGCCTGCGATTAATCGTTTTCTCTCGCGAAATTACGTCGGAATAGTGCCCTAAAGAATTGATTGCAGCACTTTCCAAAGTCGTTGAAATTTTCGACAAAAATCCAAAGGGGTTAGCCTTACTTTTTTTGCGATTTTTGAAGCTAAAAATTTCTAGTCGTCGGATTCATTTGTATGACTGTTTCTTGGCTAATTGGGAGCCCAGGAACTCAAAAATTACATTAAAGAAAGCGTAGGACCGACAGCAGAGAAATGACAACGAAAATCTGCAGTTTTTTGGCTGTTACTTTTGATCCGTTGCCCGCAGCGCATTGAGCCTGCGATTATTCGTTTTCTCTCGCAAAATTACGTCGAAATAGTGCCCTGAAGAATTAATTGCAGCACTTTTCAAAGTCGTTGAAATTTTCGACAAAAGTCCCAAGGGGTTGGCCTTACTTTATTTGCGATTTTTGGAGAGGAAAATTTCTGGTCGTCGAATTGATTTGTATGACTGTTTCTAGGCCGATTGGGACCCCAGGAACTCAAAAATTACATTGAAAAAAGCGTAGGACCGACAGCAGAGAAATGATGACAAAAATCTGCAGTTTTTTGGCTGTAACTTTTGATCCGTTGCCCGCAGCGCATTGAGCCTGCGATTAATCGTTTTCTATCGCAAAATCACGTCGAAATAGTGCCCTGAAGAATTAATTGCAGCACTTTTCAAAGTCGTTGAGATTTTCGACAAAAGTCCAAAGGGGTTAGCCTTACTTTTTTTGCGATTTTTGAAGACGAAAATTTCTGGTCGTCGAATTGATTTGTATGACTGTTTTTGGGCTGATTGGGACCCCAGGAACTCAAAAATTACATTGAAAAAAGCGTGGGACCGACAGCAGAGAAATGATGACAAAAATCTGCAGTTTTTTGGCTGTAACTTTTGATCCGTTGCCCGTAGCGCATTGGGCCTGCGATTAATCGTTTTCTCTCGCGAAATTACGTCGGAATAGTGCCCTAAAGAATTGATTGCAGCACTCTCCAAAGTCGTTAAAATTTTCGACAAAAATTCAAAGGGGTTAGCCTTACTTTTTTTGCGATTTTTGTGGCCAAAAATTTCTAGTCGTCGAATTGATTTGTATGACTGTTTCTTGGCTAATTAAGACCCCAGGAACTCGAAAATTACATTAAAGAAAGCGTAGGACCGACAGCAGAGAAATGACGACGAAAATCTGCAGTTTTTTGGCTGTAACTTTTGATCCGTTGCCCGCAGCGCATTAAGCCTGCGATTAATCGTTTTCTCTCGCAAAATTACGTCGGAATAGTGCCCTGAAGAATTAATTGCAGCACTTTTCGAAGTCGTCGAAATTTTCGACAAAAATCCAAAGGGGTTAGCCTTACTTTTTTTGCGATTTTTGGAGCTGAAAATTTCTAGTCGTCGAATTCATTTGTATGACTGTTACTAGGTCAATTGGGACCCTAGGAACTCAAAAATTACATTAAAGAAAGCGTAGGACCGACAGCAGAGAAATGACGACGAAAATCTGCAGTTTTTTGGCTGTAACTTTTGATCCGTTGCCCGCAGCGCATTGAGCCTGCGATTAATCGTTTTCTCTCGCAAAATTACGTCGGAATAGTTCCCTGAAGAATTAATTGCAGCACTTTTCGGAGTCGTCGAAATTTTCGACAAAAATCCAAAGGGGTTAGCCTTACTTTTTTTGCGATTTTTGGAGCCAAAAATTTCTAGTCGTCGAATTGATTTGTATGACTGTTTCTTGGCTAATTGGGACCCCAGGAACTCAAAAATTACATTAAAGACAGCGTGGGACCGACAGCAGAGAAATGACGACAAAAATCTGCAGTTTCTTGGCTGTAACTTTTGATCCGTTGCCCGCAGCGCATTGAGCCAGCGATTAATCGTTTTCTCTCGCAAAATTACGTCGGCATAGTGCCCTGAAGAATTAATTGCAGCACTTTTCGAAGTCGTTGAAATTTTCGACAAAAGTCCGAAGGGGTTAGCCTTACTTTTTTTGCGATTTTTGGAGACAAAAATTTCTGGTCGTCGAATTGATTTGTATGACTGTTTTTAGGCTGATTGGGACCCCAGGAACTCAAAAATTACATTGAAAAAAGCGTGGGACCGACAGCAGAGAAATGATGACAAAAATCTGTAGTTTTTTGGCTGTAACTTTTGATCCGTTGCCCGTAGCGCATTGGGCCTGCGATTAATCGTTTTCTCTCGCGAAATTACGTCGGAATAGTGCCCTAAAGAATTGATTGCAGCACTTTCCAAAGTCGTTGAAATTTTCGACAAAAATCCAAAGGGGTTAGCCTTACTTTTTTTGCGATTTTTGAAGCTAAAAATTTCTAGTCGTCGGATTCATTTGTATGACTGTTTCTTGGCTAATTGGGAGCCCAGGAACTCAAAAATTACATTAAAGAAAGCGTAGGACCGACAGCAGAGAAATGACAACGAAAATCTGCAGTTTTTTGGCTGTTACTTTTGATCCGTTGCCCGCAGCGCATTGAGCCTGCGATTATTCGTTTTCTCTCGCAGAATTACGTCGAAATAGTGCCCTGAAGAATTAATTGCAGCACTTTTCAAAGTCGTTGAAATTTTCGACAAAAGTCCCAAGGGGTTGGCCTTACTTTATTTGCGATTTTTGGAGAGGAAAATTTCTGGTCGTCGAATTGATTTGTATGACTGTTTCTAGGCCGATTGGGACCCCAGGAACTCAAAAATTACATTGAAAAAAGCGTAGGACCGACAGCAGAGAAATGATGACAAAAATCTGCAGTTTTTTGGCTGTAACTTTTGATCCGTTGCCCGCAGCGCATTGAGCCTGCGATTAATCGTTTTCTATCGCAAAATCACGTCGAAATAGTGCCCTGAAGAATTAATTGCAGCACTTTTCAAAGTCGTTGAGATTTTCGACAAAAGTCCAAAGGGGTTAGCCTTACTTTTTTTGCGATTTTTGAAGACGAAAATTTCTGGTCGTCGAATTGATTTGTATGACTGTTTTTGGGCTGATTGGGACCCCAGGAACTCAAAAATTACATTGAAAAAAGCGTGGGACCGACAGCAGAGAAATGATGACAAAAATCTGCAGTTTTTTGGCTGTAACTTTTGATCCGTTGCCCGTAGCGCATTGGGCCTGCGATTAATCGTTTTCTCTCGCGAAATTACGTCGGAATAGTGCCCTAAAGAATTGATTGCAGCACTCTCCAAAGTCGTTAAAATTTTCGACAAAAATTCAAAGGGGTTAGCCTTACTTTTTTTGCGATTTTTGTGGCCAAAAATTTCTAGTCGTCGAATTGATTTGTATGACTGTTTCTTGGCTAATTAAGACCCCAGGAACTCGAAAATTACATTAAAGAAAGCGTAGGACCGACAGCAGAGAAATGACGACGAAAATCTGCAGTTTTTTGGCTGTAACTTTTGATCCGTTGCCCGCAGCGCATTGAGCCTGCGATTAATCGTTTTCTCTCGCAAAATTACGTCGGAATAGTGCCCCGATGAAATAATTGCAGCACTTTTCAAAGCCGTTGAAATTTTTGACAAAAATCCAAAGGGGTTAGCCTCACTTTTTTTGCGATTTTTGGAGCCGAAAATTTCTGGTCGTCGAATTGATTTGTATGACTGTTTCTAGGCTGATTGGGACCCCAGGAACTCAAAAATTACATTAAAAAAAGCGTGGGACCGACAGCAGAGAAATAATGACAAAAATCTGCAGGTTTTTTGGCTGTAACTTTTGATCCGTTGCCCGTAGCGCATTGGGCCTGCGATTAATCGTTTTCTCTCGCGAAATTACGTCGGAATAGTGCCCTGAAAAATTGATTGCAGCACTCTCCAAAGTCGTTAAAATTTTCGACAAAAATTTAAAGGGGTTAGCCTTACTTTTTTTGCGATTGTTGGAGCCAAAAATTTCTAGTCGTCGAATTGATTTGTATGACTGTTTCTTGGCTAATTGAGACCCCAGGAACTCAAAAATTACATTAAAGAAAGCGTAGGACCGACAGCAGAGAAATGACGACGAAAATCTGCAGTTTTTTGGCTGTAACTTTTGATCCGTTGCCCGCAGCGCATTGAGCCTGCGATTAATCGTTTTCTCTCGCAAAATTACGTCGGAATAGTGCCCCGATGAATTAATTGCAGCACTTTCCAAAGCCGTTGAAATTTTTGACAAAAATCCAAAGGGGTTAGCCTTACTTTTTTTGCGATTTTTGGAGCCGAAAATTTCTGGTCGTCGAATTGATTTGTATGACTGTTTCTAGGCTAATTGGGACCCCAGGAACTCAAAAATTACATCAAAGAAAGCGTAGGACCGACAGCAGAGAAATGACGACGAAAATCTGCAGTTTTTTGGCTGTAACTTTTGATTCGATGCCCGCAGCGCATTGAGCCTGCGATTAATCGTTTCCTCTCGCAAAATTACGTCGGAATAGTGCCCCGAAGAATTAATTGCAGCACTTTTCAAAGTCGATGGAATTTTCGACAAAAGTCCAAAGGGGTTAAACTTACTTTTTTTGCGATTTTTGAAGACGAAAATTTCTGGTCGTCGAATTGATTTGTATGACTGTTTCTAGGCTGATTGGGACCCCAGAAACTCAAAAATTACATTGAAGAAAGCGTAGGACCGACAGCAGAGAAATGACGACGAAAATCTGCAGTTTTTTGGCTGTAACTTTTGATCCGTTGCCTGCAGCGCATTGAGCCTGCGATTAATCGTTTTCTCTCGCAAAATTACGTCGGAATAGTGCCCTGAAGAAATCATTGCAGCACTTTTCGAAGTCGTCGAAATTTTCGACAAAAATCCAAAGGGGTTAGCCTTACTTTTTTTGCGATTTTTCGAGCCGAAAATTTCTAGTCGTCGAATTCATTTGTATGACTGTTACTAGGCTAATTGGGACCCCAGAAACTCAAAAATTACATTGAAGAAAGCGTAGGACCGACAGCAGAGATATGACAACAAAAATCTGCAGTTTTTTGGCTGTAACTTTTGATCCGTTGCCCGCAGCGCATTGGGCCTGCGATTAATCGTTTTCTCTCGAAAAATTACGTCGGAATAGTGCCCCAAAGAATTAATTGCAGCACTTTTCAAAGTCTCCGAAATTTTCGACAAAAATCCAAAGGGGTTAGCCTTACTTTTTTAGCGATTTTTGGAGACGAAAATTTCTGGTCGTCGAATTGATTTGTATGACTGTTTCTAGGCTGATTGGGACCCCAGGAACTCAAAAATAACATTGAAAAAAGCGTGGGACCGACAGCAGAGAAATGATGACAAAAATCTGCAGTTTTTTGGCTGCAACTTTTGATCCGTTGCCCGCAGCGCATTGAGCGTGCGATTAATCGTTTTCTCTCGCAAAATTACGTCGGAATAGTGCCCTGAAGAATTAATTGCAGCACTTTTCGAAGTCGTCGAAATTTTCGACAAAAATCCAAAGGGGTTAGCCTTACTTTTTTTGCGATTTTTGGAGCTGAAAATTTCTAGTCGTCGAATTCATTTGTATGACTGTTACTAGGTCAATTGGGACCCTGAGAACTCAAAAATTACATCAAAGAAAGCGTAGGACCGACAGCAGAGAAATGACGACGAAAATCTGCAGTGTTTTGGCTGTAACTTCTGATCCGATGCCCGCAGCGCATTGAGCCTGCGATTAATCGTTTCCTCTCGCAAAATTACGTCGGAATAGTGCCCCGAAGAATTAATTGCAGCACATTTCAAAGTCGATGAAATTTTCGACAAAAGTCCAAAGGGGTTAGCCTTACTCTTTTCGAGATTTTTGGAGACGAAAATTTCTGTACGTCGAATTGATTTATATGACTGTTTTTGGGCTGATTGGGACCCCAGGAACTCAAAAATTACATTGAAAAAAGCGTAGGACCGACAGCAGAGAAATGATGACAAAAATCTGCAGTTTTTTGGCTGTAACTTTTGATCCGTTGCCCGTAGCGCATTGGGCCTGCGATTATTCGTTTTCTCTCGCGAAATTACGTCGGAATAGTGCCCTAAAGAATTGATTGCAGCACTTTCCAAAGTCGTTGAAATTTTCGACAAAAATCCAAAGGGGTTAGCCTTACTTTTTTCGCGATTTTTGGAGCCAAAAATTTCTAGTCGTCGAATTCATTTGTATGACTGTTTCTTGGCTAATTGGGACCCCAGGAACTCAAAAATTACATCAAAGAAAGCGTAGGACCGACAGCAGAGAAATGACGACGAAAATCTGCAGTTTTTTGGCTGTAACTTTTGATCCGATGCCCGCAGCGCATTGAGCCTGCGATTAATCGTTTCCTCTCGCAAAATTACGTCGGAATAGTGCCCCGAAGAATTAATTGCAGCACTTTTCAAAGTCGATGAAATTTTCGACGAAAGTCCAAAGGGGTTAGCCTTACTTTTTTTGCGATTTTTAGAGACGAAAATTTCTGGTCGTCGAATTGATTTGTATGACTGTTTCTAGGCTGATTGGGACCCCAGAAACTCAAAAATTACATTGAAGAAAGCGTAGGACCGACAGCAGAGAAATGACGACGAAAATCTGCAGTTTTTTGGCTGTAACTTTTGATCCGATGCCCGCAGCGCATTGAGCCTGCGATTAATCGTTTCCTCTCGCAAAATTACGTCGGAATAGTGCCCCGAAAAATTAATTGCAGCACTTTTCAAAGTCGATGAAATTTTCGACGAAAGTCCAAAGGGGTTAGCCTTACTTTTTTTAGCGATTTTTAGAGACGAAAATTTCTGGTCGTCGAATTGATTTGTATGACTGTTTCTAGGCTGATTGGGACCCCAGAAACTCAAAAATTACATTGAAGAAAGCGTAGGACCGACAGCAGAGAAATGACGACGAAAATCTGCAGTTTTTTGGCTGTAACTTTTGATCCGATGCCCGCAGCGCATTGAGCCTGCGATTAATCGTTTCCTCTCGCAAAATTACGTCGGAATAGTGCCCCGAAAAATTAATTGCAGCACTTTTCAAAGTCGATGAAATTTTCGACGAAAGTCCAAAGGGGTTAGCCTTACTTTTTTTGCGATTTTTAGAGACGAAAATTTCTGGTCGTCGAATTGATTTGTATGACTGTTTCTAGGCTGATTGGGACCCCAGAAACTCAAAAATTACATTGAAGAAAGCGTAGGACCGACAGCAGAGAAATGACGACGAAAATCTGCAGTTTTTTGGCTTTAACTTTTGATCCGTTGCCCGCAGCGCATTGAACCTGCGATTAATCGTTTTCTCTCGCAGAATTACGTCGGAATAGTTCCCTGAAGAATTAATTGCAGCACTTTTCGAAGTCGTTGAAATTTTCGACAAAAATCCCAAGGGGTTAGCCTTACTTTTTTTGCGATTTTTGGAGCCGAAAATTTCTAGTCGTCGAATTGATTTGTATGACTGTTTCTTGGCTCATTGGGACCCCAGGAACTCAAAAATTACATCAAAGACAGCGTAGGACCGACAGCAGAGAAATGACCACAAAAATCTGCAGTTTTTTGGCTGTAACTTTTGATCCGTTGCCCGTAGCGCATTGAGCCGGCGATTAATCGTTTTTTCTCGCAAAATTACGTCGGCATAGTGCCCTGAAGGATTAATTGCAGCACTTTTCAAAGTCGTTGAAATTTTCGACAAAAGTCCAAAGGGGTTAGCCTTACTTTTTTTGCAATTTTTGGAGACGAAAATTTCTGGTCGTCGAATTGATTTGTATGACTGTTTTAGGCTGATTGGGACCCCAGGAACTCAAAAATTACATTGAAAAAAGCGTAGGACCGATAGCAGAGAAATGACAACGAAAATCTGCAGTTTTTTGGCTGTTACTTTTGATCCGTTGCCCGCAGCGCATTGAGCCTGCGATTATTCGTTTTCTCTGGCAAAATTACGTCGGAATAGTGCCCTGAAGAATTAATTGCAGCACTTTTCAAAGTCGTTGAAATTTTCGACAAAAGTCCAAAGGGGTTGGCCTTACTTTTTTTGCGATTTTTGAAGACGAAAATTTCTGGTCGTCGGATTGATTTGTATGACTGTTTTTGGGCTGATTGGGACCCCAGGAACTCAAAAATTACATTGAAAAAAGCGTGGGACCGACAGCAGAGAAATGATGACAAAAATCTGCAGTTTTTTGGCTGTAACTTTTGATCCGTTGCCCGTAGCGCATTGGGCCTGCGATTAATCGTTTTCTCTCGCGGAATTACGTCGGAATAGTGCCCTAAAGAATTGATTGCAGCACTTTCCAAAGTCGTTGAAATTTTCGACAAAAATCCAAAGGGGTTAGCCTTACTTTTTTCGCGATTTTTAGAGCCAAAAATTTCTAGTCGTCGAATTCATTTGTATGACTGTTTCTTGGCTAATTGGGACCCTAGGAACTCAAAATTTACATCAAAGAAAGCGTAGGACCGACAGCAGAGAAATGACGACGAAAATCTGCAGTTTTTTGGCTGTAACTTTTGATCCGATGCCCGCAGCGCATTGAGCCTGCGATTAATCGTTTCCTCTCGCAAAATTACGTCGGAATAGTGCCCCGAAGAATTAATTGCAGCACTTTTCAAAGTCGATGAAATTTTCGACAAAAGTCCGAAGGGGTTAGCCTTACTTTTTTTGCGATTTTTAGAGACGAAAATTTCTGGTCGTCGAATTGATTTGTATGACTGTTTCTAGGCTGATTGGGACCCCAGAAACTCAAAAATTACATTGAAGAAAGCGTAGGACCGACAGCAGAGAAATGACGACGAAAATCTGCAGTTTTTTGGCTGCAACTTTTGATCCGTTGCCCGCAGCGCATTGAGCGTGCGATTAATCGTTTTCTCTCGCAAAATTACGTCGGAATAGTGCCCTGAAGAATTGATTGCAGCACTTTTCGAAGTCGTCGAAATTTTCGACAAAAATCCAAAGGGGTTAGCCTTACTTTTTTTGCGATTTTTGGAGCTGAAAATTTCTAGTTGTCGAATTCATTTGTATGACCGTTACTAGGTCAATTGGGACCCGAGGAACTCAAAAATTACATCAAAGAAAGCGTAGGACCGACAGCAGAGAAATGACGACGAAAATCTGCAGTTTTTTGGCTGTAACTTTTGATCCGTTGCCCGCAGCGCATTGAGCCTGCGATTGATCGTTTTTTCTTGCAAAATTACGTCGGAATAGTTCCCTGAAGAATTAATTGCAGCACTTTTCGAAGTCGTCGAAATTTTCGACAAAAATCCAAAGGGGTTAGCCTTACTTTTTTTGCGATTTTTGGAGCCAAAAATTTCTAGTGGTCGAATTGATTTGTATGACTGTTTCTTGGCTAATTGGGACCCCAGGAACTCAAAAATTACATTAAAGACAGCGTAGGACCGACAGCAGAGAAATGACGACAAAAATCTGCAGTTTTTTGGCTGTAACTTTTGATCCGTTGCCCGCAGCGCATTGAGCCTGCGATTAATCGTTTTCTCTCGCAAAATTACGTCGGCATAGTGCCCTGAAGAATTAATTGCAGCACTTTTCAAAGTCGTTGAAATTTTCGACAAAAGTCCAAAGGGGTTAGCCTTACTTTTTTTGCGATTTTTGGAGACGAAAATTTCTGGTCGTCGAATTGATTTGTATGACTGTTCTGAGGCTGATTGGGACCCCAGGAACTCAAAAATTACATTGAAAAAAGCGTGGGACCGACAGCAGAGAAATGATGACAAAAATCTGCAGTTTTTTGGCTGTAACTTTTGATCCGTTGCCCGTAGCGCATTGGGCCTGCGATTAATCGTTTTCTCTCGCGAAATTACGTCGGAATAGTGCCCTAAAGAATTGATTGCAGCACTTTCCAAAGTCGTTGAAATTTTCGACAAAAATCCAAAGGGGTTAGCCTTACTTTTTTCGCGATTTTTGGAGCCAAAAATTTCTATTCGTCGAATTCATTTGTATGACTGTTTCTTGGCTAATTGGGACCCCAGGAACTCAAAAATTACATCAAAGAAAGCGTAGGACCGACAGCAGAGAAATGACGACGAAAATCTGCAGTTTTTTGGCTGTAACTTTTGATCCGATGCCCGCAGCGCATTGAGCCTGCGATTAATCGTTTCCTCTCCCAGAATTACGTCGGAATAGTGCCCCGAAGGATTAATTGCAGCACTTTTCAAAGTCGATGAAATTTTCGACAAAAGTCCAAAGGGGTTAGCCTTACTTTTTTTGCGATTTTTAGAGACGAAAATTTCTGGTCGTCGAATTGATTTGTATGACTGTTTCTAGGCTGATTGGGACCCCAGAAACTCAAAAATTACATTGAAGAAAGCGTAGGACCGACAGCAGAGAAATGACGACGAAAATCTGCAGTTTTTTGGCTGCAACTTTTGATCCGTTGCCCGCAGCGCATTGAGCGTGCGATTAATCGTTTTCTCTCGCAAAATTACGTCGGTATAGTGCCCTGAAGAATTAATTGCAGCACTTTTCGAAGTCGTCGAAATTTTCGACAAAAATCCAAAGGGGTTAGCCTTACTTTTTTTGCGATTTTTGGAGCTGAAAATTTCTAGTCGTCGAATTCATTTGTATGACTGTTACTAGGTCAATTGGGACCCTAGGAACTCAAAAATTACATTAAAGAAAGCGTAGGACCGACAGCAGAGAAATGACGACGAAAATCTGCAGTTTTTTGGCTGTAACTTTTGATCCGGTGCCCGCAGCGCATTGAGCCTGCGATTAATCGTTTTCTCTCGCAAAATTACGTCGGCATAGTGCCCTGAAGAATTAATTGCAGCACTTTTCAAAGTCGTTGAAATTTTCGACAAAAGTCCAAAGGGGTTAGCCTTACTTTTTTTGCGATTTTTGGAGACGAAAATTTCTGGTCGTCGAATTGATTTGGATGACTGTTTTTAGGCTGATTGGGACCCCAGGAACTCAAAAATTACATTGAAAAAAGCGTGGGACCGACAGCAGAGAAATGATGACAAAAATCTGCAGTTTTTTGGCTGTAACTTTTGATCCGTTGCCCGTAGCGCATTGGGCCTGCGATTAATCGTTTTCTCTCGCGAAATTACGTCGGAATAGTGCCCTAAAGAATTGATTGCAGCACTTTCCAAAGTCGTTGAAATTTTCGACGAAAATCCAAAGGGGTTAGCCTTACTTTTTTCGCGATTTTTGGAGCCAAAAATTTCTAGTCGTCGAATTCATTTGTATGACTGTTTCTTGGCTAATTGGGACCCCAGGAACTCAAAAATTACATCAAAGAAAGCGTAGGACCGACAGCAGAGAAATGACGACGAAAATCTGCAGTTTTTTGGCTGTAACTTTTGATCCGATGCCCGCAGCGCATTGAGCCTACGAATAATCGTTTCCTCTCGCAAAATTACGTCGGAATAGTGCCCCGAAGAATTAATTGCAGCACTTTTCAAAGTCGTTGAAATTTTCGACAAAAATCCAAAGGGGTTAGCCTTACTTTTTTCGCGATTTTTGGAGCCAAAAATTTCTAGTCGTCGAATTGATTTGTATGACTGTTTCTTGGCTAATTGGGACCCCAGGAACTCAAAAATTACATTAAAGAAAGCGTAGGACCGACAGCAGAGAAATGACGACAAAAATCTGCAGTTTTTTGGCTGTAACTTTTGATCCGTTGCCCGCAGCGCATTGAGCCTGCGATTAATCGTTTTCTCTCGCAAAATTACGTCGGCATAGTGCCCTGAAGAATTAATTGCAGCACTTTTCAAAGTCGTTGAAATTTTCGACAAAAGTCCAAAGGGGTTGAAGGTTGAAGGTTGAAGGTATTTATTGATATTTCCATTACAATATTGGAAAACTGGTAGCACCAAAGAAACAAAATGTATTACAAGAGAGTACAAGCACAAACTTATACAAATTTCATTAAAACTAAAGTCCAATTAAGGCTATGGCTAAAACTAAAACTAAAACTAAAGATACAAGTACAGCTAACTCGAACCGGTGCGTACAGAAAGGAATGCAAAAGAAGAGAGTTTAAAGAAAGGCCAAGGCCCCTAGACACTGTTACAATACGGAACAAGACGCTTCAGTCTGAAAGAGATGCAGGTAGAGACCACGCTTGAAGGCGGGAAGATCAGAAGAAGAACGAAGCTCAGCTGGCAGGGAATTCCAATGACGACTGCCAGCAACCGTCAAAGAGTTGCGGAAAGCCTCAGACCGCGGAAGAGGCGGCATAAGCTCCCCCCAATGACGGAAAGCAGTGCCGTAAGCTCCGATCTCGCGTGTAGTGAACAATTCAGCCAAATACGCCGGACGCCCTGTGCGTAGGATACCGAAAAGAGCACTAAGAAGGAAGTACAGACGACGATCGGCAACCGTGAGCCAGCCTAGCTCTCTACGGTGGGGAGCAGCATGAACATCCCGAGCAAAACCACAAACGAAGCGGACGCAATTGTTGAGCAGGCGCTGTAACTTAAGACTAAGGCTGGTGGAGAGATCGAGGAGTACTACACAACAGTAGTCGATCACAGGGAAAATCAAGGTGACAACGAGGAGCCTGCGCAGGGAGCGAGAAAGCAGACGACGCGAGGCCGAAAGCTGTCGAAGATAAGGTCGAAGTAAGGTTAGCCTTACTTTTTTTGCGATTTTTGGAGACGAAAATTTCTGGTCGTCGAATTGATTTGTATGACTGTTTTTAGGCTGATTGGGACCCCAGGAACTCAAAAATTACATTGAAAAAAGCGTGGGACCGACAGCAGAGAAATGATGACAAAAATCTGCAGTTTTTTGGCTGTAACTTTTGATCCGTTGCCCGTAGCGCATTGGGCCTGCGATTAATCGTTTTCTTTCGCGAAATTACGTCGGAATAGTGCCCTAAAGAATTGATTGCAGCACTTTCCAAAGTCGTTGAAATTTTCGACAAAAATCCAAAGGGGTTAGCCTTACTTTTTTTGCGATTTTTGGAGCTAAAAATTTCTAGTCGTCGGATTCATTTGTATGACTGTTTCTTGGCTAATTGGGAGCCCAGGAACTCAAAAATTACATTAAAGAAAGCGTAGGACCGACAGCAGAGAAATGACGACAAAAATCTGCAGTTTTTTGGCTGTAACTTTTGATCCGTTGCCCGCAGCGCATTGAGCCTGCGATTAATCGTTTTCTCTCGCAAAATTACGTCGGCATAGTGCCCTGAAGAATTAATTGCAGCACTTTTCAAAGTCGTTGAAATTTTCGACAAAAGTCCAAAGGGGTTAGCCTTACTTTTTTTGCGATTTTTGGAGACGAAAATTTCTGGTCGTCGAATTGATTTGTATGACTGTTCTGAGGCTGATTGGGACCCCAGGAACTCAAAAATTACATTGAAAAAAGCGTGGGACCGACAGCAGAGAAATGATGACAAAAATCTGCAGTTTTTTGGCTGTAACTTTTGATCCGTTGCCCGTAGCGCATTGGGCCTGCGATTAATCGTTTTCTCTCGCGAAATTACGTCGGAATAGTGCCCTAAAGAATTGATTGCAGCACTTTCCAAAGTCGTTGAAATTTTCGACAAAAATCCAAAGGGGTTAGCCTTACTTTTTTCGCGATTTTTGGAGCCAAAAATTTCTAGTCGTCGAATTCATTTGTATGACTGTTTCTTGGCTAATTGGGACCCCAGGAACTCAAAAATTACATCAAAGAAAGCGTAGGACCGACAGCAGAGAAATGACGACGAAAATCTGCAGTTTTTTGGCTGTAACTTTTGATCCGATGCCCGCAGCGCATTGAGCCTGCGATTAATCGTTTCCTCTCCCAGAATTACGTCGGAATAGTGCCCCGAAGGATTAATTGCAGCACTTTTCAAAGTCGATGAAATTTTCGACAAAAGTCCAAAGGGGTTAGCCTTACTTTTTTTGCGATTTTTAGAGACGAAAATTTCTGGTCGTCGAATTGATTTGTATGACTGTTTCTAGGCTGATTGGGACCCCAGAAACTCAAAAATTACATTGAAGAAAGCGTAGGACCGACAGCAGAGAAATGACGACGAAAATCTGCAGTTTTTTGGCTGCAACTTTTGATCCGTTGCCCGCAGCGCATTGAGCGTGCGATTAATCGTTTTCTCTCGCAAAATTACGTCGGTATAGTGCCCTGAAGAATTAATTGCAGCACTTTTCGAAGTCGTCGAAATTTTCGACAAAAATCCAAAGGGGTTAGCCTTACTTTTTTTGCGATTTTTGGAGCTGAAAATTTCTAGTCGTCGAATTCATTTGTATGACTGTTACTAGGTCAATTGGGACCCTAGGAACTCAAAAATTACATTAAAGAAAGCGTAGGACCGACAGCAGAGAAATGACGACGAAAATCTGCAGTTTTTTGGCTGTAACTTTTGATCCGGTGCCCGCAGCGCATTGAGCCTGCGATTAATCGTTTTCTCTCGCAAAATTACGTCGGTATAGTGCCCTGAAGAATTAATTGCAGCACTTTTCGAAGTCGTCGAAATTTTCGACAAAAATCCAAAGGGGTTAGCCTTACTTTTTTTGCGATTTTTGGAGCTGAAAATTTCTAGTCGTCGAATTCATTTGTATGACTGTTACTAGGTCAATTGGGACCCTAGGAACTCAAAAATTACATTAAAGAAAGCGTAGGACCGACAGCAGAGAAATGACGACGAAAATCTGCAGTTTTTTGGCTGTAACTTTTGATCCGGTGCCCGCAGCGCATTGAGCCTGCGATTAATCGTTTTCTCTCGCAAAATTACGTCGGCATAGTGCCCTGAAGAATTAATTGCAGCACTTTTCAAAGTCGTTGAAATTTTCGACAAAAGTCCAAAGGGGTTAGCCTTACTTTTTTTGCGATTTTTGGAGAGGAAAATTTCTGGTCGTCGAATTGATTCGTATGACTGTTTCTAGGCCGATTGGGACCCCAGGAACTCGAAAATTACATTGAAAAAAGCGTAGGACCGACAGCAGAGAAATGATGACAAAAATCTGCAGTTTTTTGGCTGTAACTTTTGATCCGTTGCCCGCAGCGCATTGAGCCTGCGATTAATCGTTTTCTCTCGCAAAATTACGTCGAAATAGAGCCCTGAAGAATTAATTGCAGCACTTTTCAAAGTCGTTGAGATTTTCGACAAAAGTCCAAAGGGGTTAGCCTTACTTTTTTTGCGATTTTTGAGGACGAAAATTTCTGGTCGTCGAATTGATTTGTATGACTGTTTTTGGGCTGATTGGGACCCCAGGAACTCAAAAATTACATTGAAAAAAGCGTGGGACCGACAGCAGAGAAATGATGACAAAAATCTGCAGTTTTTTGGCTGTAACTTAAGATCCGTTGCCCGTAGCGCATTGGGCCTGCGATTAATCGTTTTCTCTCGCGAAATTACGTCGGAATAGTGCCCTGAAGAATTGATTGCAGCACTTTCCAAAGTCGTTAAAATTTTCGACAAAAATCCAAAGGGGTTAGCCTTACTTTTTTCGCGATTTTTTGAGCCAAAAATTTCTAGTCGTCGAATTCATTTGTATGACTGTTTCTTGGCTAATTGGGACCCCAGGAACTCAAAAATTACATTGAAGAAAGCGTAGGACCGACAGCAGAGAAATGACGACGAAAATCTGCAGTTTTTTGGCTGCAACTTTTGATCCGTTGCCCGCAGCGCATTGAGCGTGCGATTAATCGTTTTCTCTCGCAAAATTACGTCGGAATAGTTCCCTGAAGAATTAATTGCAGCACTTTTCGGAGTCGTCGAAATTTTCGACAAAAATCCAAAGGGGTTAGCCTTACTTTTTTTGCGATTTTTGGAGACGAAAATTTCTGGTCGTCGAATTGATTTGTATGACTGTTTTTAGGCTGATTGGGACCCCAGGAACTCAAAAATTACATTGAAAAAAGCGTGGGACCGACAGCAGAGAAATGATGACAAAAATCTGCAGTTTTTTGGCTGTAACTTTTGATCCGTTGCCCGTAGCGCATTGGGCCTGCGATTAATCGTTTTCTCTCGCGAAATTACGTCGGAATAGTGTCCTAAAGAATTGATTGCAGCACTTTCCAAAGTCGTTGAAATTTTCGACAAAAATCCAAAGGGGTTAGCCTTACTTTTTTCGCGATTTTTGGAGCCAAAAATTTCTAGTCGTCGAATTCATTTGTATGACTGTTTCTTGGCTAATTGGGACCCCAGGAACTCAAAAATTACATTGAAGAAAGCGTAGGACCGACAGCAGAGAAATGACGACGAAAATCTGCAGTTTTTTGGCTGCAACTTTTGATCCGTTGCCCGCAGCGCATTGAGCGTGCGATTAATCGTTTTCTCTCGCAAAATTACGTCGGAATAGTGCCCTGAAGAATTAATTGCAGCACTTTTCGAAGTCGTCGAAATTTTCGACAAAAATCCAAAGGGGTTAGCCTTACTTTTTTTGCGATTTTTGGAGCTGAAAATTTCTAGTCGTCGAATTCATTCGTATGACTGTTACTAGGTCAATTGGGACCCTAGGAACTCAAAAATTACATTAAAGAAAGCGTAGGACCGACAGCAGAGAAATGACGACGAAAATCTGCAGTTTTTTGGCTGTAACTTTTGATCCGTTGCCCGCAGCGCATTGAGCCTGCGATTAATCGTTTTCTCTCGCAAAATTACGTCGGAATAGTTCCCTGAAGAATTAATTGCAGCACTTTTCGGAGTCGTCGAAATTTTCGACAAAAATCCAAAGGGGTTAGCCTTACTTTTTTTGCGATTTTTAGAGCCAAAAATTTCTAGTCGTCGAATTGATTTGTATGACTGTTTCTTGGCTAATTGGGACCCCAGGAACTCAAAAATTACATTAAAGACAGCGTGGGACCGACAGCAGAGAAATGACGACAAAAATCTGCAGTTTCTTGGCTGTAACTTTTGATCCGTTGCCCGCAGCGCATTGAGCCTGCGATTAATCGTTTTCTCTCGCAAAATTACGTCGAAATAGTGCCCTGAAGAATTAATTGCAGCACTTTTCGAAGTCGTTAAAATTTTCGACAAAAGTCCAAAGGGGTTAGCCTTACTTTTTTTGCGATTTTTGGAGATGAAAATTTCAGGTCGTCGAATTGATTTGTATGACTGTTTTTAGGCTGATTGGGACCCCAGGAACTCAAAAATTACATTGAAAAAAGCGTGGGACCGACAGCAGAGAAATGATGACAAAAATCTGCAGTTTTTTGGCTGTAACTTTTGATCCGTTGCCCGCAGCGCATTGAGCCTGCGATTAATCGTTTTCTCTCGCAAAATTACGTCGAAATAGAGCCCTGAAGAATTAATTGCAGCACTTTTCAAAGTCGTTGAGATTTTCGACAAAAGTCCAAAGGGGTTAGCCTTACTTTTTTTGCGATTTTTGAGGACGAAAATTTCTGGTCGTCGAATTGATTTGTATGACTGTTTTTGGGCTGATTGGGACCCCAGGAACTCAAAAATTACATTGAAAAAAGCGTGGGACCGACAGCAGAGAAATGATGACAAAAATCTGCAGTTTTTTGGCTGTAACTTAAGATCCGTTGCCCGTAGCGCATTGGGCCTGCGATTAATCGTTTTCTCTCGCGAAATTACGTCGGAATAGTGCCCTAAAGAATTGATTGCAGCACTTTCCAAAGTCGTTGAAATTTTCGACGAAAATCCAAAGGGGTTAGCCTTACTTTTTTCGCGATTTTTGGAGCCAAAAATTTCTAGTCGTCGAATTCATTTGTATGACTGTTTCTTGGCTAATTGGGACCCCAGGAACTCAAAAATTACATCAAAGAAAGCGTAGGACCGACAGCAGAGAAATGACGACGAAAATCTGCAGTTTTTTGGCTGTAACTTTTGATCCGATGCCCGCAGCGCATTGAGCCTACGAATAATCGTTTCCTCTCGCAAAATTACGTCGGAATAGTGCCCCGAAGAATTAATTGCAGCACTTTTCAAAGTCGTTGAAATTTTCGACAAAAATCCAAAGGGGTTAGCCTTACTTTTTTCGCGATTTTTGGAGCCAAAAATTTCTAGTCGTCGAATTGATTTGTATGACTGTTTCTTGGCTAATTGGGACCCCAGGAACTCAAAAATTACATTAAAGAAAGCGTAGGACCGACAGCAGAGAAATGACGACAAAAATCTGCAGTTTTTTGGCTGTAACTTTTGATCCGTTGCCCGCAGCGCATTGAGCCTGCGATTAATCGTTTTCTCTCGCAAAATTACGTCGGCATAGTGCCCTGAAGAATTAATTGCAGCACTTTTCAAAGTCGTTGAAATTTTCGACAAAAGTCCAAAGGGGTTGAAGGTTGAAGGTTGAAGGTATTTATTGATATTTCCATTACAATATTGGAAAACTGGTAGCACCAAAGAAACAAAATGTATTACAAGAGAGTACAAGCACAAACTTATACAAATTTCATTAAAACTAAAGTCCAATTAAGGCTATGGCTAAAACTAAAACTAAAACTAAAGATACAAGTACAGCTAACTCGAACCGGTGCGTACAGAAAGGAATGCAAAAGAAGAGAGTTTAAAGAAAGGCCAAGGCCCCTAGACACTGTTACAATACGGAACAAGACGCTTCAGTCTGAAAGAGATGCAGGTAGAGACCACGCTTGAAGGCGGGAAGATCAGAAGAAGAACGAAGCTCAGCTGGCAGGGAATTCCAATGACGACTGCCAGCAACCGTCAAAGAGTTGCGGAAAGCCTCAGACCGCGGAAGAGGCGGCATAAGCTCCCCCCAATGACGGAAAGCAGTGCCGTAAGCTCCGATCTCGCGTGTAGTGAACAATTCAGCCAAATACGCCGGACGCCCTGTGCGTAGGATACCGAAAAGAGCACTAAGAAGGAAGTACAGACGACGATCGGCAACCGTGAGCCAGCCTAGCTCTCTACGGTGGGGAGCAGCATGAACATCCCGAGCAAAACCACAAACGAAGCGGACGCAATTGTTGAGCAGGCGCTGTAACTTAAGACTAAGGCTGGTGGAGAGATCGAGGAGTACTACACAACAGTAGTCGATCACAGGGAAAATCAAGGTGACAACGAGGAGCCTGCGCAGGGAGCGAGAAAGCAGACGACGCGAGGCCGAAAGCTGTCGAAGATAAGGTCGAAGTAAGGTTAGCCTTACTTTTTTTGCGATTTTTGGAGACGAAAATTTCTGGTCGTCGAATTGATTTGTATGACTGTTTTTAGGCTGATTGGGACCCCAGGAACTCAAAAATTACATTGAAAAAAGCGTGGGACCGACAGCAGAGAAATGATGACAAAAATCTGCAGTTTTTTGGCTGTAACTTTTGATCCGTTGCCCGTAGCGCATTGGGCCTGCGATTAATCGTTTTCTTTCGCGAAATTACGTCGGAATAGTGCCCTAAAGAATTGATTGCAGCACTTTCCAAAGTCGTTGAAATTTTCGACAAAAATCCAAAGGGGTTAGCCTTACTTTTTTTGCGATTTTTGGAGCTAAAAATTTCTAGTCGTCGGATTCATTTGTATGACTGTTTCTTGGCTAATTGGGAGCCCAGGAACTCAAAAATTACATTAAAGAAAGCGTAGGACCGACAGCAGAGAAATGACGACAAAAATCTGCAGTTTTTTGGCTGTAACTTTTGATCCGTTGCCCGCAGCGCATTGAGCCTGCGATTAATCGTTTTCTCTCGCAAAATTACGTCGGCATAGTGCCCTGAAGAATTAATTGCAGCACTTTTCAAAGTCGTTGAAATTTTCGACAAAAGTCCAAAGGGGTTAGCCTTACTTTTTTTGCGATTTTTGGAGACGAAAATTTCTGGTCGTCGAATTGATTTGTATGACTGTTCTGAGGCTGATTGGGACCCCAGGAACTCAAAAATTACATTGAAAAAAGCGTGGGACCGACAGCAGAGAAATGATGACAAAAATCTGCAGTTTTTTGGCTGTAACTTTTGATCCGTTGCCCGTAGCGCATTGGGCCTGCGATTAATCGTTTTCTCTCGCGAAATTACGTCGGAATAGTGCCCTAAAGAATTGATTGCAGCACTTTCCAAAGTCGTTGAAATTTTCGACAAAAATCCAAAGGGGTTAGCCTTACTTTTTTCGCGATTTTTGGAGCCAAAAATTTCTAGTCGTCGAATTCATTTGTATGACTGTTTCTTGGCTAATTGGGACCCCAGGAACTCAAAAATTACATCAAAGAAAGCGTAGGACCGACAGCAGAGAAATGACGACGAAAATCTGCAGTTTTTTGGCTGTAACTTTTGATCCGATGCCCGCAGCGCATTGAGCCTGCGATTAATCGTTTCCTCTCCCAGAATTACGTCGGAATAGTGCCCCGAAGGATTAATTGCAGCACTTTTCAAAGTCGATGAAATTTTCGACAAAAGTCCAAAGGGGTTAGCCTTACTTTTTTTGCGATTTTTAGAGACGAAAATTTCTGGTCGTCGAATTGATTTGTATGACTGTTTCTAGGCTGATTGGGACCCCAGAAACTCAAAAATTACATTGAAGAAAGCGTAGGACCGACAGCAGAGAAATGACGACGAAAATCTGCAGTTTTTTGGCTGCAACTTTTGATCCGTTGCCCGCAGCGCATTGAGCGTGCGATTAATCGTTTTCTCTCGCAAAATTACGTCGGTATAGTGCCCTGAAGAATTAATTGCAGCACTTTTCGAAGTCGTCGAAATTTTCGACAAAAATCCAAAGGGGTTAGCCTTACTTTTTTTGCGATTTTTGGAGCTGAAAATTTCTAGTCGTCGAATTCATTTGTATGACTGTTACTAGGTCAATTGGGACCCTAGGAACTCAAAAATTACATTAAAGAAAGCGTAGGACCGACAGCAGAGAAATGACGACGAAAATCTGCAGTTTTTTGGCTGTAACTTTTGATCCGGTGCCCGCAGCGCATTGAGCCTGCGATTAATCGTTTTCTCTCGCAAAATTACGTCGGCATAGTGCCCTGAAGAATTAATTGCAGCACTTTTCAAAGTCGTTGAAATTTTCGACAAAAGTCCAAAGGGGTTAGCCTTACTTTTTTTGCGATTTTTGGAGACGAAAATTTCTGGTCGTCGAATTGATTTGGATGACTGTTTTTAGGCTGATTGGGACCCCAGGAACTCAAAAATTACATTGAAAAAAGCGTGGGACCGACAGCAGAGAAATGATGACAAAAATCTGCAGTTTTTTGGCTGTAACTTTTGATCCGTTGCCCGTAGCGCATTGGGCCTGCGATTAATCGTTTTCTCTCGCGAAATTACGTCGGAATAGTGCCCTAAAGAATTGATTGCAGCACTTTCCAAAGTCGTTGAAATTTTCGACGAAAATCCAAAGGGGTTAGCCTTACTTTTTTTGCGATTTTTCGAGCCGAAAATTTCTAGTCGTCGAATTCATTTGTATGACTGTTACTAGGCTAATTGGGACCCCAGAAACTCAAAAATTACATTGAAGAAAGCGTAGGACCGACAGCAGAGATATGACAACAAAAATCTGCAGTTTTTTGGCTGTAACTTTTGATCCGTTGCCCGCAGCGCATTGGGCCTGCGATTAATCGTTTTCTCTCGAAAAATTACGTCGGAATAGTGCCCCAAAGAATTAATTGCAGCACTTTTCAAAGTCTCCGAAATTTTCGACAAAAATCCAAAGGGGTTAGCCTTACTTTTTTAGCGATTTTTGGAGACGAATATTTCTGGTCGTCGAATTGATTTGTATGACTGTTTCTAGGCTGATTGGGACCCCAGGAACTCAAAAATAACATTGAAAAAAGCGTGGGACCGACAGCAGAGAAATGATGACAAAAATCTGCAGTTTTTTGGCTGCAACTTTTGATCCGTTGCCCGCAGCGCATTGAGCGTGCGATTAATCGTTTTCTCTCACAAAATTACGTCGGAATAGTGCCCTGAAGAATTAATTGCAGCACTTTTCGAAGTCGTCGAAATTTTCGACAAAAATCCAAAGGGGTTAGCCTTACTTTTTTTGCGATTTTTGGAGCTGAAAATTTCTAGTCGTCGAATTCATTTGTATGACTGTTACTAGGTCAATTGGGACCCTGAGAACTCAAAAATTACATCAAAGAAAGCGTAGGACCGACAGCAGAGAAATGACGACGAAAATCTGCAGTGTTTTGGCTGTAACTTCTGATCCGATGCCCGCAGCGCATTGAGCCTGCGATTAATCGTTTCCTCTCGCAAAATTACGTCGGAATAGTGCCCCGAAGAATTAATTGCAGCACATTTCAAAGTCGATGAAATTTTCGACAAAAGTCCAAAGGGGTTAGCCTTACTCTTTTTGAGATTTTTGGAGACGAAAATTTCTGTACGTCGAATTGATTTATATGACTGTTTTTGGGCTGATTGGGACCCCAGGAACTCAAAAATTACATTGAAAAAAGCGTAGGACCGACAGCAGAGAAATGATGACAAAAATCTGCAGTTTTTTGGCTGTAACTTTTGATCCGTTGCCCGTAGCGCATTGGGCCTGCGATTAATCGTTTTCTCTCGCGAAATTACGTCGGAATAGTGCCCTAAAGAATTGATTGCAGCACTTTCCAAAGTCGTTGAAATTTTCGACAAAAATCCAAAGGGGTTAGCCTTACTTTTTTCGCGATTTTTGGAGCCAAAAATTTCTAGTCGTCGAATTCATTTGTATGACTGTTTCTTGGCTAATTGGGACCCCAGGAACTCAAAAATTACATCAAAGAAAGCGTAGGACCGACAGCAGAGAAATGACGACGAAAATCTGCAGTTTTTTGGCTGTAACTTTTGATCCGATGCCCGCAGCGCATTGAGCCTACGAATAATCGTTTCCTCTCGCAAAATTACGTCGGAATAGTGCCCCGAAGAATTAATTGCAGCACTTTTCAAAGTCGTTGAAATTTTCGACAAAAATCCAAAGGGGTTAGCCTTACTTTTTTCGCGATTTTTGGAGCCAAAAATTTCTAGTTGTCGAATTGATTTGTATGACTGTTTCTTGGCTAATTGGGACCCCAAGAACTCAAAAATTACATTAAAGAAAGCGTAGGACCGACAGCAGAGAAATGACGACAAAAATCTGCAGTTTTTTGGCTGTAACTTTTGATCCGTTGCCCGCAGCGCATTGAGCCTGCGATTAATCGTTTTCTCTCGCAAAATTACGTCGGCATAGTGCCCTGAAGAATTAATTGCAGCACTTTTCAAAGTCGTTGAAATTTTCGACAAAAGTCCAAAGGGGTTGAAGGTTGAAGGTTGAAGGTATTTATTGATATTTCCATTACAATATTGGAAAACTGGTAGCACCAAAGAAACAAAATGTATTACAAGAGAGTACAAGCACAAACTTATACAAATTTCATTAAAACTAAAGTCCAATTAAGGCTATGGCTAAAACTAAAACTAAAACTAAAGATACAAGTACAGCTAACTCGAACCGGTGCGTACAGAAAGGAATGCAAAAGAAGAGAGTTTAAAGAAAGGCCAAGGCCCCTAGACACTGTTACAATACGGAACAAGACGCTTCAGTCTGAAAGAGATGCAGGTAGAGACCACGCTTGAAGGCGGGAAGATCAGAAGAAGAACGAAGCTCAGCTGGCAGGGAATTCCAATGACGACTGCCAGCAACCGTCAAAGAGTTGCGGAAAGCCTCAGACCGCGGAAGAGGCGGCATAAGCTCCCCCCAATGACGGAAAGCAGTGCCGTAAGCTCCGATCTCGCGTGTAGTGAACAATTCAGCCAAATACGCCGGACGCCCTGTGCGTAGGATACCGAAAAGAGCACTAAGAAGGAAGTACAGACGACGATCGGCAACCGTGAGCCAGCCTAGCTCTCTACGGTGGGGAGCAGCATGAACATCCCGAGCAAAACCACAAACGAAGCGGACGCAATTGTTGAGCAGGCGCTGTAACTTAAGACTAAGGCTGGTGGAGAGATCGAGGAGTACTACACAACAGTAGTCGATCACAGGGAAAATCAAGGTGACAACGAGGAGCCTGCGCAGGGAGCGAGAAAGCAGACGACGCGAGGCCGAAAGCTGTCGAAGATAAGGTCGAAGTAAGGTTAGCCTTACTTTTTTTGCGATTTTTGGAGACGAAAATTTCTGGTCGTCGAATTGATTTGTATGACTGTTTTTAGGCTGATTGGGACCCCAGGAACTCAAAAATTACATCAAAGAAAGCGTAGGACCGACAGCAGAGAAATGACGACGAAAATCTGCAGTTTTTTGGCTGTAACTTTTGATCCGATGCCCGCAGCGCATTGAGCCTGCGATTAATCGTTTCCTCTCGCAAAATTACGTCGGAATAGTGCCCCGAAGAATTAATTGCAGCACTTTTCAAAGTCGATGAAATTTTCGACAAAAGTCCAAAGGGGTTAGCCTTACTTTTTTTGCGATTTTTAGAGACGAAAATTTCTGGTCGTCGAATTGATTTGTATGACTGTTTCTAGGCTGATTGGGACCCCAGAAACTCAAAAATTACATTGAAGAAAGCGTAGGACCGACAGCAGAGAAATGACGACGAAAATCTGCAGTTTTGTGGCTGTAACTTTTGATCCGTTGCCCGCAGCGCATTAAGCCTGCGATTAATCGTTTTCTCTCGCAAAATTACGTCGGAATAGTGCCCTGAAGAATTAATTGCAGCACTTTTCGAAGTGGTCGAAATTTTCGACAAAAATCCAAAGGGGTTAGCCTTACTTTTTTTGCGATTTTTGGAGCTGAAAATTTCTAGTCGTCGAATTCATTTGTATGACTGTGACTAGGTCAATTGGGACCCTAGGAACTCAAAAATTACATTAAAGAAAGCGTAGGACCGACAGCAGAGAAATGACGACGAAAATCTGCAGTTTTTTGGCTGTAACTTTTGATCCGTTGCCCGCAGCGCATTGAGCCTGCGATTGATCGTTTTCTCTCGCAAAATTACGTCGGAATAGTTCCCTGAAGAATTAATTGCAGCACTTTTCGAAGTCATCGCAATTTGCGACAAAAATCCAAAGGGGTTAGCCTTACTTTTTTTGCGATTTTTGGAGCCAAAAATTTCTAGTCGTCGAATTGATTTGTATGACTGTTTCTTGGCTAATTGGGACCCCAGGAACTCAAAAATTACATTAAAGACAGCGTAGGACCGACAGCAGAGAAATGACGACAAAAATCTGCAGTTTTTTGGCTGTAACTTTTGATCCGTTGCCCGCAGCGCATTGAGCCTGCGATTAATCGTTTTCTCTCGCAAAATTACGTCGGCATAGTGCCCTGAAGAATTAATTGCAGCACTTTTCAAAGTCGTTGAAATTTTCGACAAAAGTCCAAAGGGGTTAGCCTTACTTTTTTTGCGATTTTTGGAGACGAAAATTTCTGGTCCTCGAATTGATTTGTATGACTGTTTTTAGGCTGATTGGGACCCCAGGATCTCAAAAATTACATTGAAAAAAGCGTGGGACCGACAGCAGAGAAATGATGACAAAAATCTGCAGTTTTTTGGCTGTAACTTTTGATCCGTTGCCCGTAGCGCATTGGGCCTGCGATTAATCGTTTTCTCTCGCGAAATTACGTCGGAATAGTGCCCTAAAGAATTGATTGCAGCGCTTTCCAAAGTCGTTGAAATTTTCGACAAAAATCCAAAGGGGTTAGCCTTACTTTTTTTGCGATTTTTGGAGCTAAAAATTTCTAGTCGTCGGATTCATTTGTATGACTGTTTCTTGGCTTATTGGGAGCCCAGGAACTCAAAAATTACATTAAAGAAAGCGTAGGACCGACAGCAGAGAAATGCCAACGAAAATCTGCAGTTTTTTGGCTGTTACTTTTGATCCGTTGCCCGCAGCGCATTGAGCCTGCGATTATTCGTTTTCTCTCGCAAAATTACGTCGAAATAGTGCCCCGAAGAATTAATTGCAGCACTTTTCAAAGTCGTTGAAATTTTCGACAAAAGTCCAAAGGGGTTGGCCTTACTTTATTTGCGATTTTTGGAGAGGAAAATTTCTGGTCGTCGAATTGATTCGTATGACTGTTTCTAGGCCGATTGGGACCCCAGGAACTCGAAAATTACATTGAAAAAAGCGTAGGACCGACAGCAGAGAAATGATGACAAAAATCTGCAGTTTTTTGGCTGTAACTTTTGATCCGTTGCCCGCAGCGCATTGAGCCTGCGATTAATCGTTTTCTCTCGCAAAATTACGTCGAAATAGAGCCCTGAAGAATTAATTGCAGCACTTTTCAAAGTCGTTGAGATTTTCGACAAAAGTCCAAAGGGGTTAGCCTTACTTTTTTTGCGATTTTTGAGGACGAAAATTTCTGGTCGTCGAATTGATTTGTATGACTGTTTTTGGGCTGATTGGGACCCCAGGAACTCAAAAATTACATTGAAAAAAGCGTGGGACCGACAGCAGAGAAATGATGACAAAAATCTGCAGTTTTTTGGCTGTAACTTAAGATCCGTTGCCCGTAGCGCATTGGGCCTGCGATTAATCGTTTTCTCTCGCGAAATTACGTCGGAATAGTGCCCTGAAGAATTGATTGCAGCACTTTCCAAAGTCGTTAAAATTTTCGACAAAAATCCAAAGGGATTAGCCTTACTTTTTTCGCGATTTTTGGAGCCAAAAATTTCTAGTCGTCGAATTCATTTGTATGACTGTTTCTTGGCTAATTGGGACCCCAGGAACTCAAAAATTACATTGAAGAAAGCGTAGGACCGACAGCAGAGAAATGACGACGAAAATCTGCAGTTTTTTGGCTGCAACTTTTGATCCGTTGCCCGCAGCGCATTGAGCCTGCGATTAATCGTTTTCTCTCGCAAAATTACGTCGGAATAGTTCCCTGAAGAATTAATTGCAGCACTTTTCGGAGTCGTCGAAATTTTCGACAAAAATCCAAAGGGGTTAGCCTTACTTTTTTTGCGATTTTTGGAGACGAAAATTTCTGGTCGTCGAATTGATTTGTATGACTGTTTTTAGGCTGATTGGGACCCCAGGAACTCAAAAATTACATTGAAAAAAGCGTGGGACCGACAGCAGAGAAATGATGACAAAAATCTGCAGTTTTTTGGCTGTAACTTTTGATCCGTTGCCCGTAGCGCATTGGGCCTGCGATTAATCGTTTTCTCTCGCGAAATTACGTCGGAATAGTGTCCTAAAGAATTGATTGCAGCACTTTCCAAAGTCGTTGAAATTTTCGACAAAAATCCAAAGGGGTTAGCCTTACTTTTTTCGCGATTTTTGGAGCCAAAAATTTCTAGTCGTCGAATTCATTTGTATGACTGTTTCTTGGCTAATTGGGACCCCAGGAACTCAAAAATTACATTGAAGAAAGCGTAGGACCGACAGCAGAGAAATGACGACGAAAATCTGCAGTTTTTTGGCTGCAACTTTTGATCCGTTGCCCGCAGCGCATTGAGCGTGCGATTAATCGTTTTCTCTCGCAAAATTACGTCGGAATAGTGCCCTGAAGAATTAATTGCAGCACTTTTCGAAGTCGTCGAAATTTTCGACAAAAATCCAAAGGGGTTAGCCTTACTTTTTTTGCGATTTTTGGAGCTGAAAATTTCTAGTCGTCGAATTCATTCGTATGACTGTTACTAGGTCAATTGGGACCCTAGGAACTCAAAAATTACATTAAAGAAAGCGTAGGACCGACAGCAGAGAAATGACGACGAAAATCTGCAGTTTTTTGGCTGTAACTTTTGATCCGTTGCCCGCAGCGCATTGAGCCTGCGATTAATCGTTTTCTCTCGCAAAATTACGTCGGAATAGTTCCCTGAAGAATTAATTGCAGCACTTTTCGGAGTCGTCGAAATTTTCGACAAAAATCCAAAGGGGTTAGCCTTACTTTTTTTGCGATTTTTAGAGCCAAAAATTTCTAGTCGTCGAATTGATTTGTATGACTGTTTCTTGGCTAATTGGGACCCCAGGAACTCAAAAATTACATTAAAGACAGCGTGGGACCGACAGCAGAGAAATGACGACAAAAATCTGCAGTTTCTTGGCTGTAACTTTTGATCCGTTGCCCGCAGCGCATTGAGCCTGCGATTAATCGTTTTCTCTCGCAAAATTACGTCGAAATAGTGCCCTGAAGAATTAATTGCAGCACTTTTCAAAGTCGTTAAAATTTTCGACAAAAGTCCAAAGGGGTTAGCCTTACTTTTTTTGCGATTTTTGGAGACGAAAATTTCAGGTCGTCGAATTGATTTGTATGACTGTTTTTAGGCTGATTGGGACCCCAGGAACTCAAAAATTACATTGAAAAAAGCGTGGGACCGACAGCAGAGAAATGATGACAAAAATCTGCAGTTTTTTGGCTGTAACTTTTGATCCGTTGCCCGCAGCGCATTGAGCCTGCGATTAATCGTTTTCTCTCGCAAAATTACGTCGAAATAGAGCCCTGAAGAATTAATTGCAGCACTTTTCAAAGTCGTTGAGATTTTCGACAAAAGTCCAAAGGGGTTAGCCTTACTTTTTTTGCGATTTTTGAGGACGAAAATTTCTGGTCGTCGAATTGATTTGTATGACTGTTTTTGGGCTGATTGGGACCCCAGGAACTCAAAAATTACATTGAAAAAAGCGTGGGACCGACAGCAGAGAAATGATGACAAAAATCTGCAGTTTTTTGGCTGTAACTTAAGATCCGTTGCCCGTAGCGCATTGGGCCTGCGATTAATCGTTTTCTCTCGCGAAATTACGTCGGAATAGTGCCCTGAAGAATTGATTGCAGCACTTTCCAAAGTCGTTAAAATTTTCGACAAAAATCCAAAGGGGTTAGCCTTACTTTTTTCGCGATTTTTGGAGCCAAAAATTTCTAGTCGTCGAATTCATTTGTATGACTGTTTCTTGGCTAATTGGGACCCCAGGAACTCAAAAATTACATTGAAGAAAGCGTAGGACCGACAGCAGAGAAATGACGACGAAAATCTGCAGTTTTTTGGCTGCAACTTTTGATCCGTTGCCCGCAGCGCATTGAGCGTGCGATTAATCGTTTTCTCTCGCAAAATTACGTCGGAATAGTGCCCTGAAGAATTAATTGCAGCACTTTTCGAAGTCGTCGAAATTTTCGACAAAAATCCAAAGGGGTTAGCCTTACTTTTTTTGCGATTTTTGAAGCTGAAAATTTCTAGTCGTCGAATTCATTCGTATGACTGTTACTAGGTCAATTGGGACCCTAGGAACTCAAAAATTACATTGAAGAAAGCGTAGGACCGACAGCAGAGAAATGACGACGAAAATCTGCAGTTTTTTGGCTGCAACTTTTGATCCGTTGCCCGCAGCGCATTGAGCGTGCGATTAATCGTTTTCTCTCGCAAAATTACGTCGGAATAGTGCCCTGAAGAATTAATTGCAGCACTTTTCGAAGTCGTCGAAATTTTCGACAAAAATCCAAAGGGGTTAGCCTTACTTTTTTTGCGATTTTTGAAGCTGAAAATTTCTAGTCGTCGAATTCATTCGTATGACTGTTACTAGGTCAATTGGGACCCTAGGAACTCAAAAATTACATTAAAGAAAGCGTAGGACCGACAGCAGAGAAATGACGACGAAAATCTGCAGTTTTTTGGCTGTAACTTTTGATCCGTTGCCCGCAGCGCATTGAGCCTGCGATTAATCGTTTTCTCTCGCAAAATTACGTCGGAATAGTTCCCTGAAGAATTAATTGCAGCACTTTTCGGAGTCGTCGAAATTTTCGACAAAAATCCAAAGGGGTTAGCCTTACTTTTTTTGCGATTTTTGGAGACGAAAATTTCTGGTCGTCGAATTGATTTGTATGACTGTTTTTAGGCTGATTGGGACCCCAGGAACTCAAAAATTACATTGAAAAAAGCGTGGGACCGACAGCAGAGAAATGATGACAAAAATCTGCAGTTTTTTGGCTGTAACTTTTGATCCGTTGCCCGTAGCGCATTGGGCCTGCGATTAATCGTTTTCTCTCGCGAAATTACGTCGGAATAGTGTCCTAAAGAATTGATTGCAGCACTTTCCAAAGTCGTTGAAATTTTCGACAAAAATCCAAAGGGGTTAGCCTTACTTTTTTCGCGATTTTTGGAGCCAAAAATTTCTAGTCGTCGAATTCATTTGTATGACTGTTTCTTGGCTAATTGGGACCCCAGGAACTCAAAAATTACATTGAAGAAAGCGTAGGACCGACAGCAGAGAAATGACGACGAAAATCTGCAGTTTTTTGGCTGCAACTTTTGATCCGTTGCCCGCAGCGCATTGAGCGTGCGATTAATCGTTTTCTCTCGCAAAATTACGTCGGAATAGTGCCCTGAAGAATTAATTGCAGCACTTTTCGAAGTCGTCGAAATTTTCGACAAAAATCCAAAGGGGTTAGCCTTACTTTTTTTGCGATTTTTGGAGCTGAAAATTTCTAGTCGTCGAATTCATTCGTATGACTGTTACTAGGTCAATTGGGACCCTAGGAACTCAAAAATTACATTAAAGAAAGCGTAGGACCGACAGCAGAGAAATGACGACGAAAATCTGCAGTTTTTTGGCTGTAACTTTTGATCCGTTGCCCGCAGCGCATTGAGCCTGCGATTAATCGTTTTCTCTCGCAAAATTACGTCGGAATAGTTCCCTGAAGAATTAATTGCAGCACTTTTCGGAGTCGTCGAAATTTTCGACAAAAATCCAAAGGGGTTAGCCTTACTTTTTTTGCGATTTTTAGAGCCAAAAATTTCTAGTCGTCGAATTGATTTGTATGACTGTTTCTTGGCTAATTGGGACCCCAGGAACTCAAAAATTACATTAAAGACAGCGTGGGACCGACAGCAGAGAAATGACGACAAAAATCTGCAGTTTCTTGGCTGTAACTTTTGATCCGTTGCCCGCAGCGCATTGAGCCTGCGATTAATCGTTTTCTCTCGCAAAATTACGTCGAAATAGTGCCCTGAAGAATTAATTGCAGCACTTTTCAAAGTCGTTAAAATTTTCGACAAAAGTCCAAAGGGGTTAGCCTTACTTTTTTTGCGATTTTTGGAGACGAAAATTTCTGGTCGTCGAATTAATTTGTATGACTGTTTTTAGGCTGATTGGGACCCCAGGAACTCAAAAATTACATTGAAAAAAGCGTGGGACCGACAGCAGAGAAATGATGACAAAAATCTGCAGTTTTTTGGCTGTAACTTTTGATCCGTTGCCCGCAGCGCATTGAGCCTGCGATTAATCGTTTTCTCTCGCAAAATTACGTCGAAATAGAGCCCTGAAGAATTAATTGCAGCACTTTTCAAAGTCGTTGAGATTTTCGACAAAAGTCCAAAGGGGTTAGCCTTACTTTTCTTGCGATTTTTGAGGACGAAAATTTCTGGTCGTCGAATTGATTTGTATGACTGTTTTTGGGCTGATTGGGACCCCAGGAACTCAAAAATTACATTGAAAAAAGCGTGGGACCGACAGCAGAGAAATGATGACAAAAATCTGCAGTTTTTTGGCTGTAACTTTTGATCCGTTGCCCGTAGCGCATTGGGCCTGCGATTAATCGTTTTCTCTCGCGAAATTACGTCGGAATAGTGCCCTGAAGAATTGATTGCAGCACTTTCCAAAGTCGTTAAAATTTTCGACAAAAATCCAAAGGGGTTAGCCTTACTTTTTTCGCGATTTTTGGAGCCAAAAATTTCTAGTCGTCGAATTCATTTGTATGACTGTTTCTTGGCTAATTGGGACCCCAGGAACTCAAAAATTACATTGAAGAAAGCGTAGGACCGACAGCAGAGAAATGACGACGAAAATCTGCAGTTTTTTGGCTGCAACTTTTGATCCGTTGCCCGCAGCGCATTGAGCGTGCGATTAATCGTTTTCTCTCGCAAAATTACGTCGGAATAGTGCCCTGAAGAATTAATTGCAGCACTTTTCGAAGTCGTCGAAATTTTCGACAAAAATCCAAAGGGGTTAGCCTTACTTTTTTTGCGATTTTTGGAGCTGAAAATTTCTAGTCGTCGAATTCATTCGTATGACTGTTACTAGGTCAATTGGGACCCTAGGAACTCAAAAATCACATTAAAGAAAGCGTAGGACCGACAGCAGAGAAATGACGACGAAAATCTGCAGTTTTTTGGCTGTAACTTTTGATCCGTTGCCCGCAGCGCATTGAGCCTGCGATTAATCGTTTTCTCTCGCAAAATTACGTCGGAATAGTTCCCTGAAGAATTAATTGCAGCACTTTTCGGAGTCGTCGAAATTTTCGACAAAAATCCAAAGGGGTTAGCCTTACTTTTTTTGCGATTTTTGGAGACGAAAATTTCTGGTCGTCGAATTGATTTGTATGACTGTTTTTAGGCTGATTGGGACCCCAGGAACTCAAAAATTACATTGAAAAAAGCGTGGGACCGACAGCAGAGAAATGATGACAAAAATCTGCAGTTTTTTGGCTGTAACTTTTGATCCGTTGCCCGTAGCGCATTGGGCCTGCGATTAATCGTTTTCTCTCGCGAAATTACGTCGGAATAGTGTCCTAAAGAATTGATTGCAGCACTTTCCAAAGTCGTTGAAATTTTCGACAAAAATCCAAAGGGGTTAGCCTTACTTTTTTTGCGATTTTTGGAGCTGAAAATTTCTAGTCGTCGAATTCATTCGTATGACTGTTACTAGGTCAATTGGGACCCTAGGAACTCAAAAATTACATTAAAGAAAGCGTAGGACCGACAGCAGAGAAATGACGACGAAAATCTGCAGTTTTTTGGCTGTAACTTTTGATCCGTTGCCCGCAGCGCATTGAGCCTGCGATTAATCGTTTTCTCTCGCAAAATTACGTCGGAATAGTTCCCTGAAGAATTAATTGCAGCACTTTTCGGAGTCGTCGAAATTTTCGACAAAAATCCAAAGGGGTTAGCCTTACTTTTTTTGCGATTTTTAGAGCCAAAAATTTCTAGTCGTCGAATTGATTTGTTCGACTGTTTCTTGGCTAATTGGGACCCCAGGAACTCAAAAATTACATTAAAGACAGCGTGGGACCGACAGCAGAGAAATGACGACAAAAATCTGCAGTTTCTTGGCTGTAACTTTTGATCCGTTGCCCGCAGCGCATTGAGCCTGCGATTAATCGTTTTCTCTCGCAAAATTACGTCGAAATAGTGCCCTGAAGAATTAATTGCAGCACTTTTCAAAGTCGTTAAAATTTTCGACAAAAGTCCAAAGGGGTTAGCCTTACTTTTTTTGCGATTTTTGGAGACGAAAATTTCTGGTCGTCGAATTGATTTGTATGACTGTTTTTAGGCTGATTGGGACCCCAGGAACTCAAAAATTACATTGAAAAAAGCGTGGGACCGACAGCAGAGAAATGATGACAAAAATCTGCAGTTTTTTGGCTGTAACTTTTGATCCGTTGCCCGTAGCGCATTGGGCCTGCGATTAATCGTTTTCTCTCGCGAAATTACGTCGGAATAGTGTCCTAAAGAATTGATTGCAGCACTTTCCAAAGTCGTTGAAATTTTCGACAAAAATCCAAAGGGGTTAGCCTTACTTTTTTTCCGATTTTTGGAGCTAAAAATTTCTAGTCGTCGGATTCATTTGTATGACTGTTTCTTGGCTAATTGGGACCCCAGGAACTCAAAAATTACATTAAATAAAGCGTAGGACCGACAGCAGAGAAATGACGACGGAAATCTGCAGTTTTTTGGCTGTAACTTTTGATCCTTTGCCCGCAGCGCATTGAGCCTGCGATTAATCGTTTTCTCTCGCGAAATTACGTCGGAATAGTGCCCTAAAGAATTGATTGCAGCACTTTCCAAAGTCTCCGAAATTTTCGACAAAAATCCAAAGGGGTTAGCCTTACTTTTTTTGCGATTTTTGGAGACGAAAATTTCTGGTCGTCGAATTGATTTGTATGACTGTTTCTAGGCTGATTGGGACCCCAGGAACTCAAAAATTACATTGAAAAAAGCGTGGGACCGACAGCAGAGAAATGATGACAAAAATCTGCAGTTTTTCGGCTGTAACTTTTGATCCGTTGCCCGTAGCGCATTGTGCCTGCGATGAATCGTTTTCTCTCGCGAAATTACGTCGGAAAAGTGCCCTAAAGAATCGATTGCAGCACTTTTCAAAGTCGTTAAAATTTTCGACAAAAATCCAAAGGGGTTAGCCTTACTTTTTTTGCGATTTTTGGAGCCAAAAATTTCTAGTCGTCGAATTCATTTGTATGACTGTTTCTTGGCTAATTGGGACCCCAGGAACTCAAAAATTACATCAAAGAAAGCGTAGGACCGACAGCAGAGAAATGACGACGAAAATCTGCAGTTTTTTGGCTGTAACTTTTGATTCGATGCCCGCAGCGCATTGAGCCTGCGATTAATCGTTTCCTCTCGCAAAATTACGTCGGAATAGTGCCCCGAAGAATTAATTGCAGCACTTTTCAAAGTCGATGAAATTTTCGACAAAAGTCCAAAGGGGTTAGCCTTACTTTTTTTGCGATTTTTGGAGACGAAAATTTCTGGTTGTCGAATTGATTTGTATGACTGTTTCGAGGCTGATTGGGACCCCAGGAACTCAAAAATTACATTGAAAAAAGCGTGGTACCGACAGCAGAGAAATAATGACAAAAATCTGCAGTTTTTTGGCTGTAACTTTTGATCCGTTGCCCGTAGCGCATTAAGCCTGCGATTAATCGTTTTCTCTAGCGAAATTACGTCGGAAAAGTGCCCTAAAAAATTGATTGCAGCACTTTCCAGAGTCGTTAAAATTTTCGACAAAAATCCAAAGGGGTTAGCCTTACTTTTTTTGCGATTTTTGGAGCCAAAAATTTCTAGTCGTCGAATTCATTTCTATGACTGTTTCTTGGCTAATTGGGACCCCAGGAACTCAAAAATTACATCAAAGAAAGCGTAGGACCGACAGCAGAGGAATGACGACGAAAATCTGCATTTTTTTGGCTGTAACTTTTGATCTGTTGCCCGCAGCGCATTGAGCCTGCGATTAATCGTTTTCTCCCGCAAAATTACGTCGGAATAGTTCCCTGGAGAATTAATTGCAGCACTTTTCGAAGTCGTCGAAATTTTCGACAAAAATCCAAAGGGGTTAGCCTTACTTTTTTTGCGATTTTTAGAGCCAAAAATTTCTAGTCGTCGAATTGATTTGTATGACTGTTTCTTGGCTAATTGGGACCCCAGGAACTCAAAAATTACATTAAAGACAGCGTAGGACCGACAGCAGAGAAATGACGACAAAAATCTGCAGTTTTTTAGCTGTAACTTTTGATCCGTTGCCCGCAGCGCATTGAGCCAGCGATTAATCGTTTTCTCTCGCAAAATTACGTCGGCATAGTGCCCTGTAGAATTAATTGCAGCACTTTTCAAAGTCGTTGAAATTTTCGACAAAAGTCCGAAGGGGTTAGCCTTACTTTTTTTGCGATTTTTGGAGACGAAAATTTCTGGTCGTCGAATTGATTTGTATGACTGTTTTTTGGCTGATTGGGACCCCAGGAACTCAAAAATTACATTGAAAAACGCGTGGGACCGACAGCAGAGAAATGATGACAAAAATCTGTAGTTTTTTGGCTGTAACTTTTGATCCGTTGCCCGTAGCGCATTGGGCCTGCGATTAATCGTTTTCTCTCGCGAAATTACGTCGGAATAGTGCCCTAAAGAATTGATTGCAGCACTTTCCAAAGTCGTTGAAATTTTCGACAAAAATCCAAAGGGGTTAGCCTTACTTTTTTTGCGATTTTTGGAGCTAAAAATTTCTAGTCGTCGGATTCATTTGTATGACTGTTTCTTGGCTAATTGGGAGCCCAGGAACTCAAAAATTACATTAAAGAAAGCGTAGGACCGACAGCAGAGAAATGACAACGAAAATCTGCAGTTTTTTGGCTGTTACTTTTGATCCGTCGCCCGCAGCGCATTGAGCCTGCGATTATTCGTTTTCTCTCGCAAAATTACGTCGAAATAGTGCTCTGAAGAATTAATTGCAGCACATTTCAAAGTCGTTGAAATTTTCGACAAAAGTCCCAAGGGGTTGGCCTTACTTTATTTGCGATTTTTGGAGAGGAAAATTTCTGGTCGTCGAATTGATTTGTATGACTGTTTCTAGGCCGATTGGGACCCCAGGAACTCAAAAATTACATTGAAAAAAGCGTAGGACCGACAGCAGAGAAATGATGACAAAAATCTGCAGTTTTTTGGCTGTAACTTTTGATCCGTTGCCCGCAGCGCATTGAGCCTGCGATTAATCGTTTTCTATCGCAAAATCACGTCGAAATAGTGCCCTGAAGAATTAATTGCAGCACTTTTCAAAGTCGTTGAGATTTTCGACAAAAGTCCAAAGGGGTTAGCCTTACTTTTTTTGCGATTTTTGAAGACGAAAATTTCTGGTCGTCGAATTGATTTGTATGACTGTTTTTGGGCTGATTGGGACCCCAGGAACTCAAAAATTACATTGAAAAAAGCGTGGGACCGACAGCAGAGAAATGATGACAAAAATCTGCAGTTTTTTGGCTGTAACTTTTGATCCGTTTCCCGTAGCGCATTGGGCCTGCGATTAATCGTTTTCTCTCGCGAAATTACGTCGGAATAGTGCCCTAAAGAATTGATTGCAGCACTCTCCAAAGTCGTTAAAATTTTCGACAAAAATTCAAAGGGGTTAGCCTTACTTTTTTTGCGATTTTTGTGGCCAAAAATTTCTAGTCGTCGAATTGATTTGTATGACTGTTTCTTGGCTAATTAAGACCCCAGGAACTCGAAAATTACATTAAAGAAAGCGTAGGACCGACAGCAGAGAAATGACGACCAAAATCTGCAGTTTTTTGGCTGTAACTTTTGATCCGTTGCCCGCAGCGCATTGAGCCTGCGATTAATCGTTTTCTCTCGCAAAATTACGTCGGAATAGTGCCCCGATGAAATAATTGCAGCACTTTTCAAAGCCTTCGAAATTTTTGACAAAAATCCAAAGGGGTTAGCCTCACTTTTTTTGCGATTTTTGGAGCCGAAAATTTCTGGTCGTCGAATTGATTTGTATGACTGTTTCTAGGCTGATTGGGACCCCAGGAACTCAAAAATTACATTGAAAAAAGCGTATGACCGACAGCAGAGAAATGATGACAAAAATCTGCAGTTTTTTGGCTGTAACTTTTGATCCGTTGCCCGCAGCGCATTGAGCCTGCGATTAATCGTTTTCTCTCGCAAAATTACGTCGGAATAGTGCCCTGAAGATATAATTGCAGCACTTTTCGAAGTCGTTGAAATTTTCGACAAAAGTCCAAAGGGGTTAGCCTTACTTTTTTTGCGATTTTTGGAGACGAAAATTTCTGGTCGTCGAATTGATTTGTATGACTTTTTCTAGGCTGATTGGGACCCCAGGAACTCAAAAATTACATTAAAAAAAGCGTGGGACCGACAGCAGAGAAATAATGACAAAAATCTGCAGGTTTTTTGACTGTAACTTTTGATCCGTTGCCCGTAGCGCATTGGGCCTGCGATTAATCGTTTTCTCTCGCGAAATTACGTCGGAATAGTGCCCTAAAAAATTGATTGCAGCACTCTCCGAAGTCGTTAAAATTCTCGACAAAAATTTAAAGGGGTTAGCCTTACTTTTTTTGCGATTTTTGGAGCCAAAAATTTCTAGTCGTCGAATTGATTTGTATGACTGTTTCTTGGCTAATTGAGACCCCAGGAACTCAAAAATTACATTAAAGAAAGCGTAGGACCGACAGCAGAGAAATGACGACGAAAATCTGCAGTTTTTTGGCTGTAACTTTTGATCCGTTGCCCGGAGCGCATTGAGCCTGCGATTAATCGTTTTCTCTCGCAAAATTACGTCGGAATAGTGCCCCGATGAATTAATTGCAGCACTTTCCAAAGCCGTTGAAATTTTTGACAAAAATCCAAAGGGGTTAGCCTTACTTTTTTTGCGATTTTTGGAGCCGAAAATTTCTGGTCGTCGAATTGATTTGTATGACCGTTTCTAGGCTAATTGGGACCCCAGGAACTCAAAAATTACATCAAAGAAAGCGTAGGACCGACAGCAGAGAAATGACGACGAAAATCTGCAGTTTTTTGGCTGCAACTTTTGATCCGTTGCCCGCAGCGCATTGAGCGTGCGATTAATCGTTTTCTCTCGCAAAATTACGTCGGTATAGTGCCCTGAAGAATTAATTGCAGCACTTTTCGAAGTCGTCGAAATTTTCGACAAAAATCCAAAGGGGTTAGCCTTACTTTTTTTGCGATTTTTGGAGCTGAAAATTTCTAGTCGTCGAATTCATTTGTATGACTGTTACTAGGTCAATTGGGACCCTAGGAACTCAAAAATTACATTAAAGAAAGCGTAGGACCGACAGCAGAGAAATGACGACGAAAATCTGCAGTTTTTTGGCTGTAACTTTTGATCCGGTGCCCGCAGCGCATTGAGCCTGCGATTAATCGTTTTCTCTCGCAAAATTACGTCGGCATAGTGCCCTGAAGAATTAATTGCAGCACTTTTCAAAGTCGTTGAAATTTTCGACAAAAGTCCAAAGGGGTTAGCCTTACTTTTTTTGCGATTTTTGGAGACGAAAATTTCTGGTCGTCGAATTGATTTGGATGACTGTTTTTAGGCTGATTGGGACCCCAGGAACTCAAAAATTACATTGAAAAAAGCGTGGGACCGACAGCAGAGAAATGATGACAAAAATCTGCAGTTTTTTGGCTGTAACTTTTGATCCGTTGCCCGTAGCGCATTGGGCCTGCGATTAATCGTTTTCTCTCGCGAAATTACGTCGGAATAGTGCCCTAAAGAATTGATTGCAGCACTTTCCAAAGTCGTTGAAATTTTCGACGAAAATCCAAAGGGGTTAGCCTTACTTTTTTCGCGATTTTTGGAGCCAAAAATTTCCAGTCGTCGAATTCATTTGTATGACTGTTTCTTGGCTAATTGGGACCCCAGGAACTCAAAAATTACATCAAAGAAAGCGTAGGACCGACAGCAGAGAAATGACGACGAAAATCTGCAGTTTTTTGGCTGTAACTTTTGATCCGATGCCCGCAGCGCATTGAGCCTACGAATAATCGTTTCCTCTCGCAAAATTACGTCGGAATAGTGCCCCGAAGAATTAATTGCAGCACTTTTCAAAGTCGTTGAAATTTTCGACAAAAATCCAAAGGGGTTAGCCTTACTTTTTTCGCGATTTTTGGAGCCAAAAATTTCTAGTCGTCGAATTGATTTGTATGACTGTTTCTTGGCTAATTGGGACCCCAGGAACTCAAAAATTACATTAAAGAAAGCGTAGGACCGACAGCAGAGAAATGACGACAAAAATCTGCAGTTTTTTGGCTGTAACTTTTGATCCGTTGCCCGCAGCGCATTGAGCCTGCGATTAATCGTTTTCTCTCGCAAAATTACGTCGGCATAGTGCCCTGAAGAATTAATTGCAGCACTTTTCAAAGTCGTTGAAATTTTCGACAAAAGTCCAAAGGGGTTGAAGGTTGAAGGTTGAAGGTATTTATTGATATTTCCATTACAATATTGGAAAACTGGTAGCACCAAAGAAACAAAATGTATTACAAGAGAGTACAAGCACAAACTTATACAAATTTCATTAAAACTAAAGTCCAATTAAGGCTATGGCTAAAACTAAAACTAAAACTAAAGATACAAGTACAGCTAACTCGAACCGGTGCGTACAGAAAGGAATGCAAAAGAAGAGAGTTTAAAGAAAGGCCAAGGCCCCTAGACACTGTTACAATACGGAACAAGACGCTTCAGTCTGAAAGAGATGCAGGTAGAGACCACGCTTGAAGGCGGGAAGATCAGAAGAAGAACGAAGCTCAGCTGGCAGGGAATTCCAATGACGACTGCCAGCAACCGTCAAAGAGTTGCGGAAAGCCTCAGACCGCGGAAGAGGCGGCATAAGCTCCCCCCAATGACGGAAAGCAGTGCCGTAAGCTCCGATCTCGCGTGTAGTGAACAATTCAGCCAAATACGCCGGACGCCCTGTGCGTAGGATACCGAAAAGAGCACTAAGAAGGAAGTACAGACGACGATCGGCAACCGTGAGCCAGCCTAGCTCTCTACGGTGGGGAGCAGCATGAACATCCCGAGCAAAACCACAAACGAAGCGGACGCAATTGTTGAGCAGGCGCTGTAACTTAAGACTAAGGCTGGTGGAGAGATCGAGGAGTACTACACAACAGTAGTCGATCACAGGGAAAATCAAGGTGACAACGAGGAGCCTGCGCAGGGAGCGAGAAAGCAGACGACGCGAGGCCGAAAGCTGTCGAAGATAAGGTCGAAGTAAGGTTAGCCTTACTTTTTTTGCGATTTTTGGAGACGAAAATTTCTGGTCGTCGAATTGATTTGTATGACTGTTTTTAGGCTGATTGGGACCCCAGGAACTCAAAAATTACATTGAAAAAAGCGTGGGACCGACAGCAGAGAAATGATGACAAAAATCTGCAGTTTTTTGGCTGTAACTTTTGATCCGTTGCCCGTAGCGCATTGGGCCTGCGATTAATCGTTTTCTTTCGCGAAATTACGTCGGAATAGTGCCCTAAAGAATTGATTGCAGCACTTTCCAAAGTCGTTGAAATTTTCGACAAAAATCCAAAGGGGTTAGCCTTACTTTTTTTGCGATTTTTGGAGCTAAAAATTTCTAGTCGTCGGATTCATTTGTATGACTGTTTCTTGGCTAATTGGGAGCCCAGGAACTCAAAAATTACATTAAAGAAAGCGTAGGACCGACAGCAGAGAAATGACGACAAAAATCTGCAGTTTTTTGGCTGTAACTTTTGATCCGTTGCCCGCAGCGCATTGAGCCTGCGATTAATCGTTTTCTCTCGCAAAATTACGTCGGCATAGTGCCCTGAAGAATTAATTGCAGCACTTTTCAAAGTCGTTGAAATTTTCGACAAAAGTCCAAAGGGGTTAGCCTTACTTTTTTTGCGATTTTTGGAGACGAAAATTTCTGGTCGTCGAATTGATTTGTATGACTGTTCTGAGGCTGATTGGGACCCCAGGAACTCAAAAATTACATTGAAAAAAGCGTGGGACCGACAGCAGAGAAATGATGACAAAAATCTGCAGTTTTTTGGCTGTAACTTTTGATCCGTTGCCCGTAGCGCATTGGGCCTGCGATTAATCGTTTTCTCTCGCGAAATTACGTCGGAATAGTGCCCTAAAGAATTGATTGCAGCACTTTCCAAAGTCGTTGAAATTTTCGACAAAAATCCAAAGGGGTTAGCCTTACTTTTTTCGCGATTTTTGGAGCCAAAAATTTCTAGTCGTCGAATTCATTTGTATGACTGTTTCTTGGCTAATTGGGACCCCAGGAACTCAAAAATTACATCAAAGAAAGCGTAGGACCGACAGCAGAGAAATGACGACGAAAATCTGCAGTTTTTTGGCTGTAACTTTTGATCCGATGCCCGCAGCGCATTGAGCCTGCGATTAATCGTTTCCTCTCCCAGAATTACGTCGGAATAGTGCCCCGAAGGATTAATTGCAGCACTTTTCAAAGTCGATGAAATTTTCGACAAAAGTCCAAAGGGGTTAGCCTTACTTTTTTTGCGATTTTTAGAGACGAAAATTTCTGGTCGTCGAATTGATTTGTATGACTGTTTCTAGGCTGATTGGGACCCCAGAAACTCAAAAATTACATTGAAGAAAGCGTAGGACCGACAGCAGAGAAATGACGACGAAAATCTGCAGTTTTTTGGCTGCAACTTTTGATCCGTTGCCCGCAGCGCATTGAGCGTGCGATTAATCGTTTTCTCTCGCAAAATTACGTCGGTATAGTGCCCTGAAGAATTAATTGCAGCACTTTTCAAAGTCGTTGAAATTTTCGACAAAAGTCCAAAGGGGTTGGCCTTACTTTTTTTGCGATTTTTGAAGACGAAAATTTCTGGTCGTCGGATTGATTTGTATGACTGTTTTTGGGCTGATTGGGACCCCAGGAACTCAAAAATTACATTGAAAAAAGCGTGGGACCGACAGCAGAGAAATGATGACAAAAATCTGCAGTTTTTTGGCTGTAACTTTTGATCCGTTGCCCGTAGCGCATTGGGCCTGCGATTAATCGTTTTCTCTCGCGGAATTACGTCGGAATAGTGCCCTAAAGAATTGATTGCAGCACTTTCCAAAGTCGTTGAAATTTTCGACAAAAATCCAAAGGGGTTAGCCTTACTTTTTTCGCGATTTTTAGAGCCAAAAATTTCTAGTCGTCGAATTCATTTGTATGACTGTTTCTTGGCTAATTGGGACCCTAGGAACTCAAAAATTACATCAAAGAAAGCGTAGGACCGACAGCAGAGAAATGACGACGAAAATCTGCAGTTTTTTGGCTGTAACTTTTGATCCGATGCCCGCAGCGCATTGAGCCTGCGATTAATCGTTTCCTCTCGCAAAATTACGTCGGAATAGTGCCCCGAAGAATTAATTGCAGCACTTTTCAAAGTCGATGAAATTTTCGACAAAAGTCCGAAGGGGTTAGCCTTACTTTTTTTGCGATTTTTAGAGACGAAAATTTCTGGTCGTCGAATTGATTTGTATGACTGTTTCTAGGCTGATTGGGACCCCAGAAACTCAAAAATTACATTGAAGAAAGCGTAGGACCGACAGCAGAGAAATGACGACGAAAATCTGCAGTTTTTTGGCTGCAACTTTTGATCCGTTGCCCGCAGCGCATTGAGCGTGCGATTAATCGTTTTCTCTCGCAAAATTACGTCGGAATAGTGCCCTGAAGAATTGATTGCAGCACTTTTCGAAGTCGTCGAAATTTTCGACAAAAATCCAAAGGGGTTAGCCTTACTTTTTTTGCGATTTTTGGAGCTGAAAATTTCTAGTTGTCGAATTCATTTGTATGACCGTTACTAGGTCAATTGGGACCCTAGGAACTCAAAAATTACATCAAAGAAAGCGTAGGACCGACAGCAGAGAAATGACGACGAAAATCTGCAGTTTTTTGGCTGTAACTTTTGATCCGTTGCCCGCAGCGCATTGAGCCTGCGATTGATCGTTTTTTCTTGCAAAATTACGTCGGAATAGTTCCCTGAAGAATTAATTGCAGCACTTTTCGAAGTCGTCGAAATTTTCGACAAAAATCCAAAGGGGTTAGCCTTACTTTTTTTGCGATTTTTGGAGCCAAAAATTTCTAGTGGTCGAATTGATTTGTATGACTGTTTCTTGGCTAATTGGGACCCCAGGAACTCAAAAATTACATTAAAGACAGCGTAGGACCGACAGCAGAGAAATGACGACAAAAATCTGCAGTTTTTTGGCTGTAACTTTTGATCCGTTGCCCGCAGCGCATTGAGCCTGCGATTAATCGTTTTCTCTCGCAAAATTACGTCGGCATAGTGCCCTGAAGAATTAATTGCAGCACTTTTCAAAGTCGTTGAAATTTTCGACAAAAGTCCAAAGGGGTTAGCCTCACTTTTTTTGCGATTTTTGGAGACGAAAATTTCTGGTCGTCGAATTGATTTGTATGACTGTTCTGAGGCTGATTGGGACCCCAGGAACTCAAAAATTACATTGAAAAAAGCGTGGGACCGACAGCAGAGAAATGATGACAAAAATCTGCAGTTTTTTGGCTGTAACTTTTGATCCGTTGCCCGTAGCGCATTGGGCCTGCGATTAATCGTTTTCTCTCGCGAAATTACGTCGGAATAGTGCCCTAAAGAATTGATTGCAGCACTTTCCAAAGTCGTTGAAATTTTCGACAAAAATCCAAAGGGGTTAGCCTTACTTTTTTCGCGATTTTTGGAGCCAAAAATTTCTAGTCGTCGAATTCATTTGTATGACTGTTTCTTGGCTAATTGGGACCCCAGGAACTCAAAAATTACATCAAAGAAAGCGTAGGACCGACAGCAGAGAAATGACGACGAAAATCTGCAGTTTTTTGGCTGTAACTTTTGATCCGATGCCCGCAGCGCATTGAGCCTGCGATTAATCGTTTCCTCTCCCAGAATTACGTCGGAATAGTGCCCCGAAGGATTAATTGCAGCACTTTTCAAAGTCGATGAAATTTTCGACAAAAGTCCAAAGGGGTTAGCCTTACTTTTTTTGCGATTTTTAGAGACGAAAATTTCTGGTCGTCGAATTGATTTGTATGACTGTTTCTAGGCTGATTGGGACCCCAGAAACTCAAAAATTACATTGAAGAAAGCGTAGGACCGACAGCAGAGAAATGACGACGAAAATCTGCAGTTTTTTGGCTGCAACTTTTGATCCGTTGCCCGCAGCGCATTGAGCGTGCGATTAATCGTTTTCTCTCGCAAAATTACGTCGGTATAGTGCCCTGAAGAATTAATTGCAGCACTTTTCGAAGTCGTCGAAATTTTCGACAAAAATCCAAAGGGGTTAGCCTTACTTTTTTTGCGATTTTTGGAACTGAAAATTTCTAGTCGTCGAATTCATTTGTATGACTGTTACTAGGTCAATTGGGACCCTAGGAACTCAAAAATTACATTAAAGAAAGCGTAGGACCGACAGCAGAGAAATGACGACGAAAATCTGCAGTTTTTTGGCTGTAACTTTTGATCCGGTGCCCGCAGCGCATTGAGCCTGCGATTAATCGTTTTTTCTCGCAAAATTACGTCGGCATAGTGCCCTGAAGAATTAATTGCAGCACTTTTCAAAGTCGTTGAAATTTTCGACAAAAGTCCAAAGGGGTTAGCCTTACTTTTTTTGCGATTTTTGGAGACGAAAATTTCTGGTCGTCGAATTGATTTGGATGACTGTTTTTAGGCTGATTGGGACCCCAGGAACTCAAAAATTACATTGAAAAAAGCGTGGGACCGACAGCAGAGAAATGATGACAAAAATCTGCAGTTTTTTGGCTGTAACTTTTGATCCGTTGCCCGTAGCGCATTGGGCCTGCGATTAATCGTTTTCTCTCGCGAAATTACGTCGGAATAGTGCCCTAAAGAATTGATTGCAGCACTTTCCAAAGTCGTTGAAATTTTCGACGAAAATCCAAAGGGGTTAGCCTTACTTTTTTCGCGATTTTTGGAGCCAAAAATTTCTAGTCGTCGAATTCATTTGTATGACTGTTTCTTGGCTAATTGGGACCCCAGGAACTCAAAAATTACATCAAAGAAAGCGTAGGACCGACAGCAGAGAAATGACGACGAAAATCTGCAGTTTTTTGGCTGTAACTTTTGATCCGATGCCCGCAGCGCATTGAGCCTACGAATAATCGTTTCCTCTCGCAAAATTACGTCGGAATAGTGCCCCGAAGAATTAATTGCAGCACTTTTCAAAGTCGTTGAAATTTTCGACAAAAATCCAAAGGGGTTAGCCTTACTTTTTTCGCGATTTTTGGAGCCAAAAATTTCTAGTCGTCGAATTGATTTGTATGACTGTTTCTTGGCTAATTGGGACCCCAGGAACTCAAAAATTACATTAAAGAAAGCGTAGGACCGACAGCAGAGAAATGACGACAAAAATCTGCAGTTTTTTGGCTGTAACTTTTGATCCGTTGCCCGCAGCGCATTGAGCCTGCGATTAATCGTTTTCTCTCGCAAAATTACGTCGGCATAGTGCCCTGAAGAATTAATTGCAGCACTTTTCAAAGTCGTTGAAATTTTCGACAAAAGTCCAAAGGGGTTGAAGGTTGAAGGTTGAAGGTATTTATTGATATTTCCATTACAATATTGGAAAACTGGTAGCACCAAAGAAACAAAATGTATTACAAGAGAGTACAAGCACAAACTTATACAAATTTCATTAAAACTAAAGTCCAATTAAGGCTATGGCTAAAACTAAAACTAAAACTAAAGATACAAGTACAGCTAACTCGAACCGGTGCGTACAGAAAGGAATGCAAAAGAAGAGAGTTTAAAGAAAGGCCAAGGCCCCTAGACACTGTTACAATACGGAACAAGACGCTTCAGTCTGAAAGAGATGCAGGTAGAGACCACGCTTGAAGGCGGGAAGATCAGAAGAAGAACGAAGCTCAGCTGGCAGGGAATTCCAATGACGACTGCCAGCAACCGTCAAAGAGTTGCGGAAAGCCTCAGACCGCGGAAGAGGCGGCATAAGCTCCCCCCAATGACGGAAAGCAGTGCCGTAAGCTCCGATCTCGCGTGTAGTGAACAATTCAGCCAAATACGCCGGACGCCCTGTGCGTAGGATACCGAAAAGAGCACTAAGAAGGAAGTACAGACGACGATCGGCAACCGTGAGCCAGCCTAGCTCTCTACGGTGGGGAGCAGCATGAACATCCCGAGCAAAACCACAAACGAAGCGGACGCAATTGTTGAGCAGGCGCTGTAACTTAAGACTAAGGCTGGTGGAGAGATCGAGGAGTACTACACAACAGTAGTCGATCACAGGGAAAATCAAGGTGACAACGAGGAGCCTGCGCAGGGAGCGAGAAAGCAGACGACGCGAGGCCGAAAGCTGTCGAAGATAAGGTCGAAGTAAGGTTAGCCTTACTTTTTTTGCGATTTTTGGAGACGAAAATTTCTGGTCGTCGAATTGATTTGTATGACTGTTTTTAGGCTGATTGGGACCCCAGGAACTCAAAAATTACATTGAAAAAAGCGTGGGACCGACAGCAGAGAAATGATGACAAAAATCTGCAGTTTTTTGGCTGTAACTTTTGATCCGTTGCCCGTAGCGCATTGGGCCTGCGATTAATCGTTTTCTTTCGCGAAATTACGTCGGAATAGTGCCCTAAAGAATTGATTGCAGCACTTTCCAAAGTCGTTGAAATTTTCGACAAAAATCCAAAGGGGTTAGCCTTACTTTTTTTGCGATTTTTGGAGCTAAAAATTTCTAGTCGTCGGATTCATTTGTATGACTGTTTCTTGGCTAATTGGGAGCCCAGGAACTCAAAAATTACATTAAAGAAAGCGTAGGACCGACAGCAGAGAAATGACGACAAAAATCTGCAGTTTTTTGGCTGTAACTTTTGATCCGTTGCCCGCAGCGCATTGAGCCTGCGATTAATCGTTTTCTCTCGCAAAATTACGTCGGCATAGTGCCCTGAAGAATTAATTGCAGCACTTTTCAAAGTCGTTGAAATTTTCGACAAAAGTCCAAAGGGGTTAGCCTTACTTTTTTTGCGATTTTTGGAGACGAAAATTTCTGGTCGTCGAATTGATTTGTATGACTGTTCTGAGGCTGATTGGGACCCCAGGAACTCAAAAATTACATTGAAAAAAGCGTGGGACCGACAGCAGAGAAATGATGACAAAAATCTGCAGTTTTTTGGCTGTAACTTTTGATCCGTTGCCCGTAGCGCATTGGGCCTGCGATTAATCGTTTTCTCTCGCGAAATTACGTCGGAATAGTGCCCTAAAGAATTGATTGCAGCACTTTCCAAAGTCGTTGAAATTTTCGACAAAAATCCAAAGGGGTTAGCCTTACTTTTTTCGCGATTTTTGGAGCCAAAAATTTCTAGTCGTCGAATTCATTTGTATGACTGTTTCTTGGCTAATTGGGACCCCAGGAACTCAAAAATTACATCAAAGAAAGCGTAGGACCGACAGCAGAGAAATGACGACGAAAATCTGCAGTTTTTTGGCTGTAACTTTTGATCCGATGCCCGCAGCGCATTGAGCCTGCGATTAATCGTTTCCTCTCCCAGAATTACGTCGGAATAGTGCCCCGAAGGATTAATTGCAGCACTTTTCAAAGTCGATGAAATTTGCGACAAAAGTCCAAAGGGGTTAGCCTTACTTTTTTTGCGATTTTTAGAGACGAAAATTTCTGGTCGTCGAATTGATTTGTATGACTGTTTCTAGGCTGATTGGGACCCCAGAAACTCAAAAATTACATTGAAGAAAGCGTAGGACCGACAGCAGAGAAATGACGACGAAAATCTGCAGTTTTTTGGCTGCAACTTTTGATCCGTTGCCCGCAGCGCATTGAGCGTGCGATTAATCGTTTTCTCTCGCAAAATTACGTCGGTATAGTGCCCTGAAGAATTAATTGCAGCACTTTTCGAAGTCGTCGAAATTTTCGACAAAAATCCAAAGGGGTTAGCCTTACTTTTTTTGCGATTTTTGGAGCTGAAAATTTCTAGTCGTCGAATTCATTTGTATGACTGTTACTAGGTCAATTGGGACCCTAGGAACTCAAAAATTACATTAAAGAAAGCGTAGGACCGACAGCAGAGAAATGACGACGAAAATCTGCAGTTTTTTGGCTGTAACTTTTGATCCGGTGCCCGCAGCGCATTGAGCCTGCGATTAATCGTTTTCTCTCGCAAAATTACGTCGGCATAGTGCCCTGAAGAATTAATTGCAGCACTTTTCAAAGTCGTTGAAATTTTCGACAAAAGTCCAAAGGGGTTAGCCTTACTTTTTTTGCGATTTTTGGAGAGGAAAATTTCTGGTCGTCGAATTGATTCGTATGACTGTTTCTAGGCCGATTGGGACCCCAGGAACTCGAAAATTACATTGAAAAAAGCGTAGGACCGACAGCAGAGAAATGATGACAAAAATCTGCAGTTTTTTGGCTGTAACTTTTGATCCGTTGCCCGCAGCGCATTGAGCCTGCGATTAATCGTTTTCTCTCGCAAAATTACGTCGAAATAGAGCCCTGAAGAATTAATTGCAGCACTTTTCAAAGTCGTTGAGATTTTCGACAAAAGTCCAAAGGGGTTAGCCTTACTTTTTTTGCGATTTTTGAGGACGAAAATTTCTGGTCGTCGAATTGATTTGTATGACTGTTTTTGGGCTGATTGGGACCCCAGGAACTCAAAAATTACATTGAAAAAAGCGTGGGACCGACAGCAGAGAAATGATGACAAAAATCTGCAGTTTTTTGGCTGTAACTTAAGATCCGTTGCCCGTAGCGCATTGGGCCTGCGATTAATCGTTTTCTCTCGCGAAATTACGTCGGAATAGTGCCCTGAAGAATTGATTGCAGCACTTTCCAAAGTCGTTAAAATTTTCGACAAAAATCCAAAGGGGTTAGCCTTACTTTTTTCGCGATTTTTTGAGCCAAAAATTTCTAGTCGTCGAATTCATTTGTATGACTGTTTCTTGGCTAATTGGGACCCCAGGAACTCAAAAATTACATTGAAGAAAGCGTAGGACCGACAGCAGAGAAATGACGACGAAAATCTGCAGTTTTTTGGCTGCAACTTTTGATCCGTTGCCCGCAGCGCATTGAGCGTGCGATTAATCGTTTTCTCTCGCAAAATTACGTCGGAATAGTTCCCTGAAGAATTAATTGCAGCACTTTTCGGAGTCGTCGAAATTTTCGACAAAAATCCAAAGGGGTTAGCCTTACTTTTTTTGCGATTTTTGGAGACGAAAATTTCTGGTCGTCGAATTGATTTGTATGACTGTTTTTAGGCTGATTGGGACCCCAGGAACTCAAAAATTACATTGAAAAAAGCGTGGGACCGACAGCAGAGAAATGATGACAAAAATCTGCAGTTTTTTGGCTGTAACTTTTGATCCGTTGCCCGTAGCGCATTGGGCCTGCGATTAATCGTTTTCTCTCGCGAAATTACGTCGGAATAGTGTCCTAAAGAATTGATTGCAGCACTTTCCAAAGTCGTTGAAATTTTCGACAAAAATCCAAAGGGGTTAGCCTTACTTTTTTCGCGATTTTTGGAGCCAAAAATTTCTAGTCGTCGAATTCATTTGTATGACTGTTTCTTGGCTAATTGGGACCCCAGGAACTCAAAAATTACATTGAAGAAAGCGTAGGACCGACAGCAGAGAAATGACGACGAAAATCTGCAGTTTTTTGGCTGCAACTTTTGATCCGTTGCCCGCAGCGCATTGAGCGTGCGATTAATCGTTTTCTCTCGCAAAATTACGTCGGAATAGTGCCCTGAAGAATTAATTGCAGCACTTTTCGAAGTCGTCGAAATTTTCGACAAAAATCCAAAGGGGTTAGCCTTACTTTTTTTGCGATTTTTGGAGCTGAAAATTTCTAGTCGTCGAATTCATTCGTATGACTGTTACTAGGTCAATTGGGACCCTAGGAACTCAAAAATTACATTAAAGAAAGCGTAGGACCGACAGCAGAGAAATGACGACGAAAATCTGCAGTTTTTTGGCTGTAACTTTTGATCCGTTGCCCGCAGCGCATTGAGCCTGCGATTAATCGTTTTCTCTCGCAAAATTACGTCGGAATAGTTCCCTGAAGAATTAATTGCAGCACTTTTCGGAGTCGTCGAAATTTTCGACAAAAATCCAAAGGGGTTAGCCTTACTTTTTTTGCGATTTTTAGAGCCAAAAATTTCTAGTCGTCGAATTGATTTGTATGACTGTTTCTTGGCTAATTGGGACCCCAGGAACTCAAAAATTACATTAAAGACAGCGTGGGACCGACAGCAGAGAAATGACGACAAAAATCTGCAGTTTCTTGGCTGTAACTTTTGATCCGTTGCCCGCAGCGCATTGAGCCTGCGATTAATCGTTTTCTCTCGCAAAATTACGTCGAAATAGTGCCCTGAAGAATTAATTGCAGCACTTTTCGAAGTCGTTAAAATTTTCGACAAAAGTCCAAAGGGGTTAGCCTTACTTTTTTTGCGATTTTTGGAGATGAAAATTTCAGGTCGTCGAATTGATTTGTATGACTGTTTTTAGGCTGATTGGGACCCCAGGAACTCAAAAATTACATTGAAAAAAGCGTGGGACCGACAGCAGAGAAATGATGACAAAAATCTGCAGTTTTTTGGCTGTAACTTTTGATCCGTTGCCCGCAGCGCATTGAGCCTGCGATTAATCGTTTTCTCTCGCAAAATTACGTCGAAATAGAGCCCTGAAGAATTAATTGCAGCACTTTTCAAAGTCGTTGAGATTTTCGACAAAAGTCCAAAGGGGTTAGCCTTACTTTTTTTGCGATTTTTGAGGACGAAAATTTCTGGTCGTCGAATTGATTTGTATGACTGTTTTTGGGCTGATTGGGACCCCAGGAACTCAAAAATTACATTGAAAAAAGCGTGGGACCGACAGCAGAGAAATGATGACAAAAATCTGCAGTTTTTTGGCTGTAACTTAAGATCCGTTGCCCGTAGCGCATTGGGCCTGCGATTAATCGTTTTCTCTCGCGAAATTACGTCGGAATAGTGCCCTGAAGAATTGATTGCAGCACTTTCCAAAGTCGTTAAAATTTTCGACAAAAATCCAAAGGGGTTAGCCTTACTTTTTTCGCGATTTTTGGAGCCAAAAATTTCTAGTCGTCGAATTCATTTGTATGACTGTTTCTTGGCTAATTGGGACCCCAGGAACTCAAAAATTACATTGAAGAAAGCGTAGGACCGACAGCAGAGAAATGACGACGAAAATCTGCAGTTTTTTGGCTGCAACTTTTGATCCGTTGCCCGCAGCGCATTGAGCGTGCGATTAATCGTTTTCTCTCGCAAAATTACGTCGGAATAGTGCCCTGAAGAATTAATTGCAGCACTTTTCGAAGTCGTCGAAATTTTCGACAAAAATCCAAAGGGGTTAGCCTTACTTTTTTTGCGATTTTTGAAGCTGAAAATTTCTAGTCGTCGAATTCATTCGTATGACTGTTACTAGGTCAATTGGGACCCTAGGAACTCAAAAATTACATTGAAGAAAGCGTAGGACCGACAGCAGAGAAATGACGACGAAAATCTGCAGTTTTTTGGCTGCAACTTTTGATCCGTTGCCCGCAGCGCATTGAGCGTGCGATTAATCGTTTTCTCTCGCAAAATTACGTCGGAATAGTGCCCTGAAAAATTAATTGCAGCACTTTTCGAAGTCGTCGAAATTTTCGACAAAAATCCAAAGGGGTTAGCCTTACTTTTTTTGCGATTTTTGAAGCTGAAAATTTCTAGTCGTCGAATTCATTCGTATGACTGTTACTAGGTCAATTGGGACCCTAGGAACTCAAAAATTACATTAAAGAAAGCGTAGGACCGACAGCAGAGAAATGACGACGAAAATCTGCAGTTTTTTGGCTGTAACTTTTGATCCGTTGCCCGCAGCGCATTGAGCCTGCGATTAATCGTTTTCTCTCGCAAAATTACGTCGGAATAGTTCCCTGAAGAATTAATTGCAGCACTTTTCGGAGTCGTCGAAATTTTCGACAAAAATCCAAAGGGGTTAGCCTTACTTTTTTTGCGATTTTTGGAGACGAAAATTTCTGGTCGTCGAATTGATTTGTATGACTGTTTTTAGGCTGATTGGGACCCCAGGAACTCAAAAATTACATTGAAAAAAGCGTGGGACCGACAGCAGAGAAATGATGACAAAAATCTGCAGTTTTTTGGCTGTAACTTTTGATCCGTTGCCCGTAGCGCATTGGGCCTGCGATTAATCGTTTTCTCTCGCGAAATTACGTCGGAATAGTGTCCTAAAGAATTGATTGCAGCACTTTCCAAAGTCGTTGAAATTTTCGACAAAAATCCAAAGGGGTTAGCCTTACTTTTTTCGCGATTTTTGGAGCCAAAAATTTCTAGTCGTCGAATTCATTTGTATGACTGTTTCTTGGCTAATTGGGACCCCAGGAACTCAAAAATTACATTGAAGAAAGCGTAGGACCGACAGCAGAGAAATGACGACGAAAATCTGCAGTTTTTTGGCTGCAACTTTTGATCCGTTGCCCGCAGCGCATTGAGCGTGCGATTAATCGTTTTCTCTCGCAAAATTACGTCGGAATAGTGCCCTGAAGAATTAATTGCAGCACTTTTCGAAGTCGTCGAAATTTTCGACAAAAATCCAAAGGGGTTAGCCTTACTTTTTTTGCGATTTTTGGAGCTGAAAATTTCTAGTCGTCGAATTCATTCGTATGACTGTTACTAGGTCAATTGGGACCCTAGGAACTCAAAAATTACATTAAAGAAAGCGTAGGACCGACAGCAGAGAAATGACGACGAAAATCTGCAGTTTTTTGGCTGTAACTTTTGATCCGTTGCCCGCAGCGCATTGAGCCTGCGATTAATCGTTTTCTCTCGCAAAATTACGTCGGAATAGTTCCCTGAAGAATTAATTGCAGCACTTTTCGGAGTCGTCGAAATTTTCGACAAAAATCCAAAGGGGTTAGCCTTACTTTTTTTGCGATTTTTAGAGCCAAAAATTTCTAGTCGTCGAATTGATTTGTATGACTGTTTCTTGGCTAATTGGGACCCCAGGAACTCAAAAATTACATTAAAGACAGCGTGGGACCGACAGCAGAGAAATGACGACAAAAATCTGCAGTTTCTTGGCTGTAACTTTTGATCCGTTGCCCGCAGCGCATTGAGCCTGCGATTAATCGTTTTCTCTCGCAAAATTACGTCGAAATAGTGCCCTGAAGAATTAATTGCAGCACTTTTCAAAGTCGTTAGAATTTTCGACAAAAGTCCAAAGGGGTTAGCCTTACTTTTTTTGCGATTTTTGGAGACGAAAATTTCTGGTCGTCGAATTGATTTGTATGACTGTTTTTAGGCTGATTGGGACCCCAGGAACTCAAAAATTACATTGAAAAAAGCGTGGGACCGACAGCAGAGAAATGATGACAAAAATCTGCAGTTTTTTGGCTGTAACTTTTGATCCGTTGCCCGTAGCGCATTGGGCCTGCGATTAATCGTTTTCTCTCGCGAAATTACGTCGGAATAGTGTCCTAAAGAATTGATTGCAGCACTTTCCAAAGTCGTTGAAATTTTCGACAAAAATCCAAAGGGGTTAGCCTTACTTTTTTTGCGATTTTTGGAGCTAAAAATTTCTAGTCGTCGGATTCATTTGTATGACTGTTTCTTGGCTAATTGGGACCCCAGGAACTCAAAAATTACATTAAATAAAGCGTAGGACCGACAGCAGAGAAATGACGACGGAAATCTGCAGTTTTTTGGCTGTAACTTTTGATCCTTTGCCCGCAGCGCATTGAGCCTGCGATTAATCGTTTTCTCTCGCGAAATTACGTCGGAATAGTGCCCTAAAGAATTGATTGCAGCACTTTCCAAAGTCTCCGAAATTTTCGACAAAAATCCAAAGGGGTTAGCCTTACTTTTTTTGCGATTTTTGGAGACGAAAATTTCTGGTCGTCGAATTGATTTGTATGACTGTTTCTAGGCTGATTGGGACCCCAGGAACTCAAAAATTACATTGAAAAAAGCGTGGGACCGACAGCAGAGAAATGATGACAAAAATCTGCAGTTTTTCGGCTGTAACTTTTGATCCGTTGCCCGTAGCGCATTGTGCCTGCGATGAATCGTTTTCTCTCGCGAAATTACGTCGGAAAAGTGCCCTAAAGAATCGATTGCAGCACTTTTCAAAGTCGTTAAAATTTTCGACAAAAATCCAAAGGGGTTAGCCTTACTTTTTTTGCGATTTTTGGAGCCAAAAATTTCTAGTCGTCGAATTCATTTGTATGACTGTTTCTTGGCTAATTGGGACCCCAGGAACTCAAAAATTACATCAAAGAAAGCGTAGGACCGACAGCAGAGAAATGACGACGAAAATCTGCAGTTTTTTGGCTGTAACTTTTGATTCGATGCCCGCAGCGCATTGAGCCTGCGATTAATCGTTTCCTCTCGCAAAATTACGTCGGAATAGTGCCCCGAAGAATTAATTGCAGCACTTTTCAAAGTCGATGAAATTTTCGACAAAAGTCCAAAGGGGTTAGCCTTACTTTTTTTGCGATTTTTGGAGACGAAAATTTCTGGTTGTCGAATTGATTTGTATGACTGTTTCGAGGCTGATTGGGACCCCAGGAACTCAAAAATTACATTGAAAAAAGCGTGGTACCGACAGCAGAGAAATAATGACAAAAATCTGCAGTTTTTTGGCTGTAACTTTTGATCCGTTGCCCGTAGCGCATTAAGCCTGCGATTAATCGTTTTCTCTCGCGAAATTACGTCGGAAAAGTGCCCTAAAAAATTGATTGCAGCACTTTCCAGAGTCGTTAAAATTTTCGACAAAAATCCAAAGGGGTTAGCCTTACTTTTTTTGCGATTTTTGGAGCCAAAAATTTCTAGTCGTCGAATTCATTTCTATGACTGTTTCTTGGCTAATTGGGACCCCAGGAACTCAAAAATTACATCAAAGAAAGCGTAGGACCGACAGCAGAGGAATGACGACGAAAATCTGCAGTTTTTTGGCTGTAACTTTTGATCTGTTGCCCGCAGCGCATTGAGCCTGCGATTAATCGTTTTCTCCCGCAAAATTACGTCGGAATAGTTCCCTGGAGAATTAATTGCAGCACTTTTCGAAGTCGTCGAAATTTTCGACAAAAATCCAAAGGGGTTAGCCTTACTTTTTTTGCGATTTTTAGAGCCAAAAATTTCTAGTCGTCGAATTGATTTGTATGACTGTTTCTTGGCTAATTGGGACCCCAGGAACTCAAAAATTACATTAAAGACAGCGTAGGACCGACAGCAGAGAAATGACGACAAAAATCTGCAGTTTTTTAGCTGTAACTTTTGATCCGTTGCCCGCAGCGCATTGAGCCAGCGATTAATCGTTTTCTCTCGCAAAATTACGTCGGCATAGTGCCCTGTAGAATTAATTGCAGCACTTTTCAAAGTCGTTGAAATTTTCGACAAAAGTCCGAAGGGGTTAGCCTTACTTTTTTTGCGATTTTTGGAGACGAAAATTTCTGGTCGTCGAATTGATTTGTATGACTGTTTTTTGGCTGATTGGGACCCCAGGAACTCAAAAATTACATTGAAAAAAGCGTGGGACCGACAGCAGAGAAATGATGACAAAAATCTGTAGTTTTTTGGCTGTAACTTTTGATCCGTTGCCCGTAGCGCATTGGGCCTGCGATTAATCGTTTTCTCTCGCGAAATTACGTCGGAATAGTGCCCTAAAGAATTGATTGCAGCACTTTCCAAAGTCGTTGAAATTTTCGACAAAAATCCAAAGGGGTTAGCCTTACTTTTTTTGCGATTTTTGGAGCTAAAAATTTCTAGTCGTCGGATTCATTTGTATGACTGTTTCTTGGCTAATTGGGAGCCCAGGAACTCAAAAATTACATTAAAGAAAGCGTAGGACCGACAGCAGAGAAATGACAACGAAAATCTGCAGTTTTTTGGCTGTTACTTTTGATCCGTCGCCCGCAGCGCATTAAGCCTGCGATTATTCGTTTTCTCTCGCAAAATTACGTCGAAATAGTGCCCTGAAGAATTAATTGCAGCACATTTCAAAGTCGTTGAAATTTTCGACAAAAGTCCCAAGGGGTTGGCCTTACTTTATTTGCGATTTTTGGAGAGGAAAATTTCTGGTCGTCGAATTGATTTGTATGACTGTTTCTAGGCCGATTGGGACCCCAGGAACTCAAAAATTACATTGAAAAAAGCGTAGGACCGACAGCAGAGAAATGATGACAAAAATCTGCAGTTTTTTGGCTGTAACTTTTGATCCGTTGCCCGCAGCGCATTGAGCCTGCGATTAATCGTTTTCTATCGCAAAATCACGTCGAAATAGTGCCCTGAAGAATTAATTGCAGCACTTTTCAAAGTCGTTGAGATTTTCGACAAAAGTCCAAAGGGGTTAGCCTTACTTTTTTTGCGATTTTTGAAGACGAAAATTTCTGGTCGTCGAATTGATTTGTATGACTGTTTTTGGGCTGATTGGGACCCCAGGAACTCAAAAATTACATTGAAAAAAGCGTGGGACCGACAGCAGAGAAATGATGACAAAAATCTGCAGTTTTTTGGCTGTAACTTTTGATCCGTTTCCCGTAGCGCATTGGGCCTGCGATTAATCGTTTTCTCTCGCGAAATTACGTCGGAATAGTGCCCTAAAGAATTGATTGCAGCACTCTCCAAAGTCGTTAAAATTTTCGACAAAAATTCAAAGGGGTTAGCCTTACTTTTTTTGCGATTTTTGTGGCCAAAAATTTCTAGTCGTCGAATTGATTTGTATGACTGTTTCTTGGCTAATTAAGACCCCAGGAACTCGAAAATTACATTAAAGAAAGCGTAGGACCGACAGCAGAGAAATGACGACCAAAATCTGCAGTTTTTTGGCTGTAACTTTTGATCCGTTGCCCGCAGCGCATTGAGCCTGCGATTAATCGTTTTCTCTCGCAAAATTACGTCGGAATAGTGCCCCGATGAAATGATTGCAGCACTTTTCAAAGCCTTCGAAATTTTTGACAAAAATCCAAAGGGGTTAGCCTCACTTTTTTTGCGATTTTTGGAGCCGAAAATTTCTGGTCGTCGAATTGATTTGTATGACTGTTTCTAGGCTGATTGGGACCCCAGGAACTCAAAAATTACATTGAAAAAAGCGTATGACCGACAGCAGAGAAATGATGACAAAAATCTGCAGTTTTTTGGCTGTAACTTTTGATCCGTTGCCCGCAGCGCATTGAGCCTGCGATTAATCGTTTTCTCTCGCAAAATTACGTCGGAATAGTGCCCTGAAGATATAATTGCAGCACTTTTCAAAGTCGTTGAAATTTTCGACAAAAGTCCAAAGGGGTTAGCCTTACTTTTTTTGCGATTTTTGGAGACGAAAATTTCTGGTCGTCGAATTGATTTGTATGACTTTTTCTAGGCTGATTGGGACCCCAGGAACTCAAAAATTACATTAAAAAAAGCGTGGGACCGACAGCAGAGAAATAATGACAAAAATCTGCAGGTTTTTTGACTGTAACTTTTGATCCGTTGCCCGTAGCGCATTGGGCCTGCGATTAATCGTTTTCTCTCGCGAAATTACGTCGGAATAGTGCCCTAAAAAATTGATTGCAGCACTCTCCGAAGTCGTTAAAATTCTCGACAAAAATTTAAAGGGGTTAGCCTTACTTTTTTTGCGATTTTTGGAGCCAAAAATTTCTAGTCGTCGAATTGATTTGTATGACTGTTTCTTGGCTAATTGAGACCCCAGGAACTCAAAAATTACATTAAAGAAAGCGTAGGACCGACAGCAGAGAAATGACGACGAAAATCTGCAGTTTTTTGGCTGTAACTTTTGATCCGTTGCCCGGAGCGCATTGAGCCTGCGATTAATCGTTTTCTCTCGCAAAATTACGTCGGAATAGTGCCCCGATGAATTAATTGCAGCACTTTCCAAAGCCGTTGAAATTTTTGACAAAAATCCAAAGGGGTTAGCCTTACTTTTTTTGCGATTTTTGGAGCCGAAAATTTCTGGTCGTCGAATTGATTTGTATGACCGTTTCTAGGCTAATTGGGACCCCAGGAACTCAAAAATTACATCAAAGAAAGCGTAGGACCGACAGCAGAGAAATGACGACGAAAATCTGCAGTTTTTTGGCTGTAACTTTTGATTCGATGCCCGCAGCGCATTGAGCCTGCGATTAATCGTTTCCTCTCGCAAAATTACGTCGGAATAGTGCCCCGAAGAATTAATTGCAGCACTTTTCAAAGTCGATGAAATTTTCGACAAAAGTCCAAAGGGGTTAGCCTTACTTTTTTTGCGATTTTTAGAGACGAAAATTTCTGGTCGTCGAATTGATTTGTATGACTGTTTCTAGGCTGATTGGGACCCCAGAAACTCAAAAATTACATTGAAGAAAGCGTAGGACCGACAGCAGAGAAATGACGACGAAAATCTGCAGTTTTTTGGCTGTAACTTTTGATCCGTTGCCTGCAGCGCATTGAGCCTGCGATTAATCGTTTTCTCTCGCAAAATTACGTCGGAATAGTGCCCTGAAGAATTAATTGCAGCACTTTTCGAAGTCGTCGAAATTTTCGACAAAAATCCAAAGGGGTTAGCCTTACTTTTTTTGCGATTTTTAGAGCCGAAAATTTCTAGTCGTCGAATTCATTTGTATGACTGTTACTAGGCTAATTGGGACCCCAGAAACTCAAAAATTACATCGAAGAAAGCGTAGGACCGACAGCAGAGATATGACAACAAAAATCTGCAGTTTTTTGGCTGTAACTTTTGATCCGTTGCCCGCAGCGCATTGGGCCTGCGATTAATCGTTTTCTCTCGAAAAATTACGTCGGAATAGTGCCCCAAAGAATTAATTGCAGCACTTTTCAAAGTCTCCGAAATTTTCGACAAAAATCCAAAGGGGTTAGCCTTACTTTTTTAGCGATTTTTGGAGACGAAAATTTCTGGTCGTCGAATTGATTTGTATGACTGTTTCTAGGCTGATTGGGACCCCAGGAACTCAAAAATTACATTGAAAAAAGCGTGGGACCGACAGCAGAGAAATGATGACAAAAATCTGCAGTTTTTTGGCTGTAACTTTTGATCCGTTGCCCGTAGCGCATTGGGCCTGCGATGAATCGTTTTCTCTCGCGAAATTACGTCGGAAAAGTGCCCTAAAGAATCGATTGCAGCACTTTCCAAAGTCGTTAAAATTTTCGACAAAAATCCAAAGGGGTTAGCCTTACTTTTTTTGCGATTTTTGGAGCCAAAAATTTCTAGTCGTCGAATTCATTTGTATGACTGTTTCTTGGCTAATTGGGACCCCAGGAACTCAAAAATTACATCAAAGAAAGCGTAGGACCGACAGCAGAGAAATGACGACGAAAATCTGCAGTTCTTTGGCTGTAACTTTTGATTCGATGCCCGCAGCGCATTGAGCCTGCGATTAATCGTTTCCTCTCGCAAAATTACGTCGGAATAGTGCCCCGAAGAATTAATTGCAGCACTTTTCAAAGTCGATGAAATTTTCGACAAAAGTCCAAAGGGGTTAGCCTTACTTTTTTCGCGATTTTTGGAGCCAAAAATTTCTAGTCGTCGAATTCATTTGTATGACTGTTTCTTGGCTAATTGGGACCCCAGGAACTCAAAAATTACATCAAAGAAAGCGTAGGGCCGACAGCAGAGAAATGACGACGAAAATCTGCAGTTTTTTGGCTGTAACTTTTGATCCGATGCCCGCAGCGCATTGAGCCTGCGATTAATCGTTTCCTCTCGCAAAATTACGTCGGAATAGTGCCCCGAAGAATTAATTGCAGCACTTTTCAAAGTCGATGAAATTTTCGACAAATGTCTAAAGGGGTTAGCCTTACTTTTTTTGCGATTTTTTGAGACGAAAATTTCTGGTCGTCGAATTGAATTGTATGACTGTTTCTAGGCTGATTGGGACCCCAGAAACTCAAAAATTACATTGAAGAAAGCGTAGGACCGACAGCAGAGAAATGACGACAAAAATCTGCAGTTTTTTGGCTGCAACTTTTGATCCGTTGCCCGCAGCGCATTGAGCGTGCGATTATTCGTTTTCTCTCGCAAAATTACGTCGGAATAGTGCCCTGAAGAATTAATTGCAGCACTTTTTGAAGTCGTCGAAATTTTCGACAAAAATCCAAAGGGGTTAGCCTTACTTTTTTTGCGATTTTTGGAGCTGAAAATTTCTAGTCGTCGAATTCATTCGTATGACTGTTACTAGGTCAAATGGGACCCTAGGAACTCAAAAATTACATTCAAGAAAGCGTAGGACCGACAGCAGAGAAATGACGACGAAAATCTGCAGTTTTTTGGCTGTAACTTTTGATCCGTTGCCTGCAGCGCATTGAGCCTGCGATTAATCGTTTTCTCTCGCAAAATTACGTCGGAATAGTGCCCTGAAGAATTAATTGCAGCACTTTTCGAAGTCGTCGAAATTTTCGACAAAAATCCAAAGGGGTTAGCCTTACTTTTTTTGCGATTTTTGGAGCCGAAAATTTCTAGTCGTCGAATTCATTTGTATGACTGTTACTAGGCTAATTGGGACCCCAGAAACTCAAAAATTACATCGAAGAAAGCGTAGGACCGACAGCAGAGATATGACAACAAAAATCTGCAGTTTTTTGGCTGTAACTTTTGATCCGTTGCCCGCAGCGCATTGGGCCTGCGACTAATCGTTTTCTCTCGAAAAATTACGTCGGAATAGTGCCCCAAAGAATTAATTGCAGCACTTTTCAAAGTCTCCGAAATTTTCGACAAAAATCCAAAGGGGTTAGCCTTACTTTTTTAGCGATTTTTGGAGACGAAAATTTCTGGTCGTCGAATTGATTTGTATGACTGTTTCTAGGCTGATTGGGACCCCAGGAACTCAAAAATTACATTGAAAAAAGCGTGGGACCGACAGCAGAGAAATGATGACAAAAATCTGCAGTTTTTTGGCTGTAACTTTTGATCCGTTGCCCGTAGCGCATTGGGCCTGCGATGAATCGTTTTCTCTCGCGAAATTACGTCGGAAAAGTGCCCTAAAGAATCGATTGCAGCACTTTCCAAAGTCGTTAAAATTTTCGACAAAAATCCAAAGGGGTTAGCCTTACTTTTTTTGCGATTTTTGGAGCCAAAAATTTCTAGTCGTCGAATTCATTTGTATGACTGTTTCTTGGCTAATTGGGACCCCAGGAACTCAAAAATTACATCAAAGAAAGCGTAGGACCGACAGCAGAGAAATGACGACGAAAATCTGCAGTTCTTTGGCTGTAACTTTTGATTCGATGCCCGCAGCGCATTGAGCCTGCGATTAATCGTTTTCTCTCGCGAAATTACGTCGAAATAGTGCCCTGAAGAATTAATTGCAGCACTTTTCAAAGTCGTTGAGATTTTCGACAAAAGTCCAAAGGGGTTAGCCTTACTTTTTTTGCGATTTTTGAGGACGAAAATTTCTGGTCGTCGAATTGATTTGTATGACTGTTTTTGGGCTGATTGGGACCCCAGGAACTCAAAAATTACATTGAAAAAAGCGTGGGACCGACAGCAGAGAAATGATGACAAAAATCTGCAGTTTTTTGGCTGTAACTTTTGATCCGTTGCCCGTAGCGCATTGGGCCTGCGATTAATCGTTTCCTCTCGCAAAATTACGTCGGAATAGTGCCCCGAAGAATTAATTGCAGCACTTTTCAAAGTCGATGAAATTTTCGACGAATGTCCAAAGGGGTTAGCTTTACTTTTTTTGCGATTTTTAGAGACGAAAATTTCTGGTCGTCGAATTGATTTGTATGACTGTTTCTAGGCTGATTGGGACCCCAGAAACTCAAAAATTACATTGAAGAAAGCGTAGGACCGACAGCAGAGAAATGACGACAAAAATCTGCAGTTTTTTGGCTGCAACTTTTGATCCGTTGCCCGCAGCGCATTGAGCGTGCGATTAATCGTTTTCTCTCGCAAAATTACGTCGGAATAGTGCCCTGAAGAATTAATTGCAGCACTTTTCGAAGTCGTCGAAATTTTCGACAAAAATCCAAAGGGGTTAGCCTTACTTTTTTTGCGATTTTTGGAGCTGAAAATTTCTAGTCGTCGAATTCATTCGTATGACTGTTACTAGGTCAATTGGGACCCTAGGAACTCAAAAATTACATTCAAGAAAGCGTAGGACCGACAGCAGAGAAATGACGACGAAAATCTGCAGTTTTTTGGCTGTTACTTTTGATCCGTTGCCCGCAGCGCATTGAGCCTGCGATTATTCGTTTTCTCTCGCAAAATTACGTCGAAATAGTGCCCCGAAGAATTAATTGCAGCACTTTTCAAAGTCGTTGAAATATTCGACAAAAGTCCAAAGGGGTTGGCCTTACTTTATTTGCGATTTTTGGAGAGGAAAATTTCTGGTCGTCGAATTGATTTGTATGACTGTTTCTAGGCCGATTGGGACCCCAGGAACTCAAAAATTACATTGAAAAAAGCGTAGGACCGACAGCAGAGAAATGATGACAAAAATCTGCAGTTTTTTGGCTGTAACTTTTGATCCGATGCCCGCAGCGCATTGAGCCTGCGATTAATCGTTTTCTCTCGCGAAATTACGTCGAAATAGTGCCCTGAAGAATTAATTGCAGCACTTTTCAAAGTCGTTGAGATTTTCGACAAAAGTCCAAAGGGGTTAGCCTTACTTTTTTTGCGATTTTTGAGGACGAAAATTTCTTGTCGTCGAATTGATTTGTATGACTGTTTTTGGGCTGATTGGGACCCCAGGAACTCAAAAATTACATTGAAAAAAGCGTGGGACCGACAGCAGAGAAATGATGACAAAAATCTGCAGTTTTTTGGCTGTAACTTTTGATCCGTTGCCCGTAGCGCATTGGGCCTGCGATTAATCGTTTCCTCTCGCAAAATTACGTCGGAATAGTGCCCCGAAGAATTAATTGCAGCACTTTTCAAAGTCGATGAAATTTTCGACGAATGTCCAAAGGGGTTAGCCTTACTTTTTTTGCGATTTTTAGAGACGAAAATTTCTGGTCGTCGAATTGATTTGTATGACTGTTTCTAGGCTGATTGGGACCCCAGAAACTCAAAAATTACATTGAAGAAAGCGTAGGACCGACAGCAGAGAAATGACGACAAAAATCTGCAGTTTTTTGGCTGCAACTTTTGATCCGTTGCCCGCAGCGCATTGAGCGTGCGATTAATCGTTTTCTCTCGCAAAATTACGTCGGAATAGTGCCCTGAAGAATTAATTGCAGCACTTTTCGAAGTCGTCGAAATTTTCGACAAAAATCCAAAGGGGTTAGCCTTACTTTTTTTGCGATTTTTGGAGCTGAAAATTTCTAGTCGTCGAATTCATTCGTATGACTGTTACTAGGTCAATTGGGACCCTAGGAACTCAAAAATTACATTAAAGAAAGCGTAGGACCGACAGCAGAGAAATGACGACGAAAATCTGCAGTTTTTTGGCTGTAACTTTTGATCCGTTGCCCGCAGCGCATTGAGCCTGCGATTAATCGTTTTCTCTCGCAAAATTACGTCGGAATAGTTCCCTGAAGAATTAATTGCAGCACTTTTCGGAGTCGTCGAAATTTTCGACAAAAATCCAAAGGGGTTAGCCTTACTTTTTTTGCGATTTTTGGAGCCAAAAATTTCTAGTCGTCGAATTCATTTGTATGACTGTTTCTTGGCTAATTGGGACCCCAGGAACTCAAAAATTACATTAAAGACAGCGTGGGACCGACAGCAGAGAAATGACGACAAAAATCTGCAGTTTCTTGGCTGTAACTTTAGATCCGTTGCCCGCAGCGCATTGGGCCTGCGACTAATCGTTTTCTCTCGAAAAATTACGTCGGAATAGTGCCCCAAAGAATTAATTGCAGCACTTTTCAAAGTCTCCGAAATTTTCGACAAAAATCCAAAGGGGTTAGCCTTACTTTTTTAGCGATTTTTGGAGACGAAAATTTCTGGTCGTCGAATTGATTTGTATGACTGTTTCTAGGCTGATTGGGACCCCAGGAACTCAAAAATTACATTGAAAAAAGCGTGGGACCGACAGCAGAGAAATGATGACAAAAATCTGCAGTTTTTTGGCTGTAACTTTTGATCCGTTGCCCGTAGCGCATTGGGCCTGCGATGAATCGTTTTCTCTCGCGAAATTACGTCGGAAAAGTGCCCTAAAGAATCGATTGCAGCACTTTCCAAAGTCGTTAAAATTTTCGACAAAAATCCAAAGGGGTTAGCCTTACTTTTTTTGCGATTTTTGGAGCCAAAAATTTCTAGTCGTCGAATTCATTTGTATGACTGTTTCTTGGCTAATTGGGACCCCAGGAACTCAAAAATTACATCAAAGAAAGCGTAGGACCGACAGCAGAGATATGACAACAAAAATCTGCAGTTTTTTGGCTGTAACTTTTGATCCGTTGCCGGCAGCGCATTGGGCCTGCGATTAATCGTTTTCTCTCGAAAAATTACGTCGGAATAGTGCCCCAAAGAATTAATTGCAGCACTTTTCAAAGTCGATGAAATTTTCGACAAATGTCCAAAGGGGTTAGCCTTACTTTTTTTGCGATTTTTTGAGACGAAAATTTCTGGTCGTCGAATTGATTTGTATGACTGTTTCTAGGCTGATTGGGACCCCAGAAACTCAAAAATTACATTGAAGAAAGCGTAGGACCGACAGCAGAGAAATGACGACAAAAATCTGCAGTTTTTTGGCTGCAACTTTTGATCCGTTGCCCGCAGCGCATTGAGCGTGCGATTAATCGTTTTCTCTCGCAAAATTACGTCGGAATAGTGCCCTGAAGAATTAATTGCAGCACTTTTTGAAGTCGTCGAAATTTTCGACAAAAATCCAAAGGGGTTAGCCTTACTTTTTTTGCGATTTTTGGAGCTGAAAATTTCTAGTCGTCGAATTCATTCGTATGACTGTTACTAGGTCAATTGGGACCCTAGGAACTCAAAAATTACATTCAAGAAAGCGTAGGACCGACAGCAGAGAAATGACGACGAAAATCTGCAGTTTTTTGGCTGTTACTTTTGATCCGTTGCCCGCAGCGCATTGAGCCTGCGATTATTCGTTTTCTCTCGCAAAATTACGTCGAAATAGTGCCCCGAAGAATTAATTGCAGCACTTTTCAAAGTCGTTGAAATTTTCGACAAAAGTCCAAAGGGGTTGGCCTTACTTTATTTGCGATTTTTGGAGAGGAAAATTTCTGGTCGTCGAATTGATTTGTATGACTGTTTCTAGGCCGATTGGGACCCCAGGAACTCAAAAATTACATCAAAGAAAGCGTAGGACCGACAGCAGAGAAATGACGACGAAAATCTGCAGTTCTTTGGCTGTAACTTTTGATTCGATGCCCGCAGCGCATTGAGCCTGCGATTAATCGTTTCCTCTCGCAAAATTACGTCGGAATAGTGCCCCGAAGAATTAATTGCAGCATTTTTCAAAGTCGATGAAATTTTCGACAAAAGTCCAAAGGGGTTAGCCTTACTTTTTTCGCGATTTTTGGAGCCAAAAATTTCTAGTCGTCGAATTCATTTGTATGACTGTTTCTTGGCTAATTGGGACCCCAGGAACTCAAAAATTACATCAAAGAAAGCGTAGGGCCGACAGCAGAGAAATGACGACGAAAATCTGCAGTTTTTTGGCTGTAACTTTTGATCCGATGCCCGCAGCGCATTGAGCCTGCGATTAATCGTTTCCTCTCGCAAAATTACGTCGGAATAGTGCCCCGAAGAATTAATTGCAGCACTTTTCAAAGTCGATGAAATTTTCGACAAATGTCTAAAGGGGTTAGCCTTACTTTTTTTGCGATTTTTTGAGACGAAAATTTCTGGTCGTCGAATTGAATTGTATGACTGTTTCTAGGCTGATTGGGACCCCAGAAACTCAAAAATTACATTGAAGAAAGCGTAGGACCGACAGCAGAGAAATGACGACAAAAATCTGCAGTTTTTTGGCTGCAACTTTTGATCCGTTGCCCGCAGCGCATTGAGCGTGCGATTATTCGTTTTCTCTCGCAAAATTACGTCGGAATAGTGCCCTGAAGAATTAATTGCAGCACTTTTTGAAGTCGTCGAAATTTTCGACAAAAATCCAAAGGGGTTAGCCTTACTTTTTTTGCGATTTTTGGAGCTGAAAATTTCTAGTCGTCGAATTCATTCGTATGACTGTTACTAGGTCAAATGGGACCCTAGGAACTCAAAAATTACATTCAAGAAAGCGTAGGACCGACAGCAGAGAAATGACGACGAAAATCTGCAGTTTTTTGGCTGTAACTTTTGATCCGTTGCCTGCAGCGCATTGAGCCTGCGATTAATCGTTTTCTCTCGCAAAATTACGTCGGAATAGTGCCCTGAAGAATTAATTGCAGCACTTTTCGAAGTCGTCGAAATTTTCGACAAAAATCCAAAGGGGTTAGCCTTACTTTTTTTGCGATTTTTGGAGCCGAAAATTTCTAGTCGTCGAATTCATTTGTATGACTGTTTCTAGGCCGATTGGGACCCCAGGAACTCAAAAATTACATTGAAAAAAGCGTAGGACCGACAGCAGAGAAATGATGACAAAAATCTGCAGTTTTTTGGCTGTAACTTTTGATCCGTTGCCCGCAGCGCATTGAGCCTGCGATTAATCGTTTTCTCTCGCGAAATTACGTCGAAATAGTGCCCTGAAGAATTAATTGCAGCACTTTTCAAAGTCGTTGAGATTTTCGACAAAAGTCCGGAGGGGTTAGCCTTACTTTTTTTGCGATTTTTGAGGACGAAAATTTCTGGTCGTCGAATTGATTTGTATGACTGTTTTTGGGCTGATTGGGACCCCAGGAACTCAAAAATTACATTGAAAAAAGCGTGGGACCGACAGCAGAGAAATGATGACAAAAATCTGCAGTTTTTTGGCTGTAACTTTTAATCCGTTGCCCGTAGCGCATTGGGCCTGCGATTAATCGTTTTCTCTCGCGAAATTACGTCGGAATAGTGCCCTGAATAATTGATTGCAGCACTTTCCAAAGTCGTTAAAATTTTCGACAAAAATCCAAAGGGGTTAGCCTTACTTTTTTCGCGATTTTTGGAGCCAAAATTTTCTAGTCGTCGAATTCATTTGTATGACTGTTTCTTGGCTAATTGGGACCCCAGGAACTCAAAAATTACATCAAAGAAAGCGTAGGACCGACAGCAGAGAAATGACGACGAAAATCTGCAGTTTTTTGGCTGTAACTTTTGATCCGATGCCCGCAGCGCATTGAGCCTGCGATTAATCGTTTCCTCTCGCAAAATTACGTCGGCATAGTGCCCCGAAGAATTAATTGCAGCACTTTTCAAAGTCGATGAAATTTTCGACAAAAGTCCAAAGGGGTTAGCCTTACTCTTTTCGCGATTTTTGGAGCCAAAAATTTCTAGTCGTCGAATTCATTTGTATGACTGTTTCTTGGCTAATTGGGACCCCAGGAACTCAAAAATTACATCAAAGAAAGCGTAGGACCGACAGCAGAGATATGACAACAAAAATCTGCAGTTTTTTGGCTGTAACTTTTGATCCGTTGCCGGCAGCGCATTGGGCCTGCGATTAATCGTTTTCTCTCGAAAAATTACGTCGGAATAGTGCCCCAAAGAATTAATTGCAGCACTTTTCAAAGTCGATGAAATTTTCGACAAATGTCCAAAGGGGTTAGCCTTACTTTTTTTGCGATTTTTTGAGACGAAAATTTCTGGTCGTCGAATTGATTTGTATGACTGTTTCTAGGCTGATTGGGACCCCAGAAACTCAAAAATTACATTGAAGAAAGCGTAGGACCGACAGCAGAGAAATGACGACAAAAATCTGCAGTTTTTTGGCTGCAACTTTTGATCCGTTGCCCGCAGCGCATTGAGCGTGCGATTAATCGTTTTCTCTCGCAAAATTACGTCGGAATAGTGCCCTGAAGAATTAATTGCAGCACTTTTTGAAGTCGTCGAAATTTTCGACAAAAATCCAAAGGGGTTAGCCTTACTTTTTTTGCGATTTTTGGAGCTGAAAATTTCTAGTCGTCGAATTCATTCGTATGACTGTTACTAGGTCAATTGGGACCCTAGGAACTCAAAAATTACATTCAAGAAAGCGTAGGACCGACAGCAGAGAAATGACGACGAAAATCTGCAGTTTTTTGGCTGTTACTTTTGATCCGTTGCCCGCAGCGCATTGAGCCTGCGATTATTCGTTTTCTCTCGCAAAATTACGTCGAAATAGTGCCCCGAAGAATTAATTGCAGCACTTTTCAAAGTCGTTGAAATTTTCGACAAAAGTCCAAAGGGGTTGGCCTTACTTTATTTGCGATTTTTGGAGAGGAAAATTTCTGGTCGTCGAATTGATTTGTATGACTGTTTCTAGGCCGATTGGGACCCCAGGAACTCAAAAATTACATTGAAAAAAGCGTAGGACCGACAGCAGAGAAATGATGACAAAAATCTGCAGTTTTTTGGCTGTAACTTTTGATCCGTTGCCCGCAGCGCATTGAGCCTGCGATTAATCGTTTTCTCTCGCGAAATTACGTCGAAATAGTGCCCTGAAGAATTAATTGCAGCACTTTTCAAAGTCGTTGAGATTTTCGACAAAAGTCCAAAGGGGTTAGCCTCACTTTTTTTGCGATTTTTGAGGACGAAAATTTCTGGTCGTCGAATTGATTTGTATGACTGTTTTTGGGCTGATTGGGACCCCAGGAACTCAAAAATTACATTGAAAAAAGCGTGGGACCGACAGCAGAGAAATGATGACAAAAATCTGCAGTTTTTTGGCTGTAACTTTTAATCCGTTGCCCGTAGCGCATTGGGCCTGCGATTAATCGTTTTCTCTCGCGAAATTACGTCGGAATAGTGCCCTGAAGAATTGATTGCAGCACTTTCCAAAGTCGTTAAAATTTTCGACAAAAATCCAAAGGGGTTAGCCTTACTTTTTTCGCGATTTTTGGAGCCAAAATTTTCTAGTCGTCGAATTCATTTGTATGACTGTTTCTTGGCTAATTGGGACCCCAGGAACTCAAAAATTACATCAAAGAAAGCGTAGGACCGACAGCAGAGAAATGACGACGAAAATCTGCAGTTTTTTGGCTGTAACTTTTGATCCGATGCCCGCAGCGCATTGAGCCTGCGATTAATCGTTTCCTCTCGCAAAATTACGTCGGCATAGTGCCCCGAAGAATTAATTGCAGCACTTTTCAAAGTCGATGAAATTTTCGACAAAAGTCCAAAGGGGTTAGCCTTACTCTTTTCGCGATTTTTGGAGCCAAAAATTTCTAGTCGTCGAATTCATTTGTATGACTGTTTCTTGGCTAATTGGGACCCCAGGAACTCAAAAATTACATCAAAGAAAGCGTAGGGCCGACAGCAGAGAAATGACGACGAAAATCTGCAGTTTTCTGGCTGTAACTTTTGATCCGATGCCCGCAGCGCATTGAGCCTGCGATTAATCGTTTCCTCTCGCAAAATTACCTCGAAATAGTGCCCTGAAGAATTAATTGCAGCCCTTTTCAAAGTCGTTAAAATTTTCGACAAAGATCCAAAGGGGTTAGCCTTACTTTTTTTGCGATTTTTGGAGACGAAAATTTCTGGTCGTCGAATTGATTTGTATGACTGTTTTTAGGCTGATTGGGACCCCAGGAACTCAAGAATTACATTGAAAAAAGCGTGGGACCGACAGCAGAGAAATGATGACAAAAATCTGCAGTTTTTTGGCTGTAACTTTTGATCCGTTGCCCGTAGCGCATTGGGCCTGCGATTAATCGTTTTCTCTCGCGAAATTACGTCGGAATAGTGTCCTAAAGAATTGATTGCAGCACTTTCCAAAGTCGTTGAAATTTTCGACAAAAATCCAAAGGGGTTAGCCTTACTTTTTTTGCGATTTTTGGAGCTAAAAATTTCTAGTCGTCGGATTCATTTGTATGACTGTTTCTTGGCTAATTGGGACCCCAGGAACTCAAAAATTACATTAAAGAAAGCGTAGGACCGACAGCAGAGGAATGACGACGGAAATCTGCAGTTTTTTGGCTGTAACTTTTGATCCTTTGCCCGCAGCGCATTGAGCCTGCGATTATTCGTTTTCTCTCGCAAAATTACGTCGAAATAGTGCCCCGAAGAATTAATTGCAGCACTTTTCAAAGTCGTTGAAATTTTCGACAAAAGTCCAAAGGGGTTGGCCTTACTTTATTTGCGATTTTTGGAGAGGAAAATTTCTGGTCGTCGAATTGATTTGTATGACTGTTTCTAGGCCGATTGGGACCCCAGGAACTCAAAAATTACATTGAAAAAAGCGTAGGACCGACAGCAGAGAAATGATGACAAAAATCTGCAGTTTTTTGGCTGTAACTTTTGATCCGTTGCCCGCAGCGCATTGAGCCTGCGATTAATCGTTTTCTCTCGCGAAATTACGTCGAAATAGTGCCCTGAAGAATTAATTGCAGCACTTTTCAAAGTCGTTGAGATTTTCGACAAAAGTCCAAAGGGGTTAGCCTTACTTTTTTTGCGATTTTTGAGGACGAAAATTTCTGGTCGTCGAATTGATTTGTATGACTGTTTTTGGGCTGATTGGGACCCCAGGAACTCAAAAATTACATTGAAAAAAGCGTGGGACCGACAGCAGAGAAATGATGACAAAAATCTGCAGTTTTTTGGCTGTAACTTTTGATCCGTTGCCCGTAGCGCATTGGGCCTGCGATTAATCGTTTCCTCTCGCAAAATTACGTCGGAATAGTGCCCCGAAGAATTAATTGCAGCACTTTTCAAAGTCGATGAAATTCTCGACGAATGTCCAAAGGGGTTAGCTTTACTTTTTTTGCGATTTTTAGAGACGAAAATTTCTGGTCGTCGAATTGATTTGTATGACTGTTTCTAGGCTGATTGGGACCCCAGAAACTCAAAAATTACATTGAAGAAAGCGTGGGACCGACAGCAGAGAAATGACGACAAAAATCTGCAGTTTTTTGGCTGCAACTTTTGATCCGTTGCCCGCAGCGCATTGAGCGTGCGATTAATCGTTTTCTCTCGCAAAATTACGTCGGAATAGTGCCCTGAAGAATTAATTGCAGCACTTTTCGAAGTCGTCGAAATTTTCGACAAAAATCCAAAGGGGTTAGCCTTACTTTTTTTGCGATTTTTGGAGCTGAAAATTTCTAGTCGTCGAATTCATTCGTATGACTGTTACTAGGTCAATTGGGACCCTAGGAACTCAAAAATTACATTCAAGAAAGCGTAGGACCGACAGCAGAGAAATGACGACGAAAATCTGCAGTTTTTTGGCTGTTACTTTTGATCCGTTGCCCGCAGCGCATTGAGCCTGCGATTATTCGTTTTCTCTCGCAAAATTACGTCGAAATAGTGCCCCGAAGAATTAATTGCAGCACTTTTCAAAGTCGTTGAAATTTTCGACAAAAGTCCAAAGAGGTTGGCCTTACTTTATTTGCGATTTTTGGAGAGGAAAATTTCTGGTCGTCGAATTGATTTGTATGACTGTTTCTAGGCCGATTGGGACCCCAGGAACTCAAAAATCACATTGAAAAAAGCGTAGGACCGACAGCAGAGAAATGATGACAAAAATCTGCAGTTTTTTGGCTGTAACTTTTGATCCGATGCCCGCAGCGCATTGAGCCTGCGATTAATCGTTTTCTCTCGCGAAATTACGTCGAAATAGTGCCCTGAAGAATTAATTGCAGCACTTTTCAAAGTCGTTGAGATTTTCGACAAAAGTCCAAAGGGGTTAGCCTTACTTTTTTTGCGATTTTTGAGGACGAAAATTTCTTGTCGTCGAATTGATTTGTATGACTGTTTTTGGGCTGATTGGGACCCCAGGAACTCAAAAATTACATTGAAAAAAGCGTGGGACCGACAGCAGAGAAATGATGACAAAAATCTGCAGTTTTTTGGCTGTAACTTTTGATCCGTTGCCCGTAGCGCATTGGGCCTGCGATTAATCGTTTCCTCTCGCAAAATTACGTCGGAATAGTGCCCCGAAGAATTAATTGCAGCACTTTTCAAAGTCGATGAAATTTTCGACGAATGTCCAAAGGGGTTAGCCTTACTTTTTTTGCGATTTTTAGAGACGAAAATTTCTGGTCGTCGAATTGATTTGTATGACTGTTTCTAGGCTGATTGGGACCCCAGAAACTCAAAAATTACATTGAAGAAAGCGTAGGACCGACAGCAGAGAAATGACGACAAAAATCTGCAGTTTTTTGGCTGCAACTTTTGATCCGTTGCCCGCAGCGCATTGAGCGTGCGATTAATCGTTTTCTCTCGCAAAATTACGTCGGAATAGTGCCCTGAAGAATTAATTGCAGCACTTTTCGAAGTCGTCGAAATTTTCGACAAAAATCCAAAGGGGTTAGCCTTACTTTTTTTGCGATTTTTGGAGCTGAAAATTTCTAGTCGTCGAATTCATTCGTATGACTGTTACTAGGTCAATTGGGACCCTAGGAACTCAAAAATTACATTAAAGAAAGCGTAGGACCGACAGCAGAGAAATGACGACGAAAATCTGCAGTTTTTTGGCTGTAACTTTTGATCCGTTGCCCGCAGCGCATTGAGCCTGCGATTAATCGTTTTCTCTCGCAAAATTACGTCGGAATAGTTCCCTGAAGAATTAATTGCAGCACTTTTCGGAGTCGTCGAAATTTTCGACAAAAATCCAAAGGGGTTAGCCTTACTTTTTTTGCGATTTTTGGAGCCAAAAATTTCTAGTCGTCGAATTCATTTGTATGACTGTTTCTTGGCTAATTGGGACCCCAGGAACTCAAAAATTACATTAAAGACAGCGTGGGACCGACAGCAGAGAAATGACGACAAAAATCTGCAGTTTCTTGGCTGTAACTTTAGATCCGTTGCCCGCAGCGCATTGGGCCTGCGACTAATCGTTTTCTCTCGAAAAATTACGTCGGAATAGTGCCCCAAAGAATTAATTGCAGCACTTTTCAAAGTCTCCGAAATTTTCGACAAAAATCCAAAGGGGTTAGCCTTACTTTTTTAGCGATTTTTGGAGACGAAAATTTCTGGTCGTCGAATTGATTTGTATGACTGTTTCTAGGCTGATTGGGACCCCAGGAACTCAAAAATTACATTGAAAAAAGCGTGGGACCGACAGCAGAGAAATGATGACAAAAATCTGCAGTTTTTTGGCTGTAACTTTTGATCCGTTGCCCGTAGCGCATTGGGCCTGCGATGAATCGTTTTCTCTCGCGAAATTACGTCGGAAAAGTGCCCTAAAGAATCGATTGCAGCACTTTCCAAAGTCGTTAAAATTTTCGACAAAAATCCAAAGGGGTTAGCCTTACTTTTTTTGCGATTTTTGGAGCCAAAAATTTCTAGTCGTCGAATTCATTTGTATGACTGTTTCTTGGCTAATTGGGACCCCAGGAACTCAAAAATTACATCAAAGAAAGCGTAGGACCGACAGCAGAGATATGACAACAAAAATCTGCAGTTTTTTGGCTGTAACTTTTGATCCGTTGCCGGCAGCGCATTGGGCCTGCGATTAATCGTTTTCTCTCGAAAAATTACGTCGGAATAGTGCCCCAAAGAATTAATTGCAGCACTTTTCAAAGTCGATGAAATTTTCGACAAATGTCCAAAGGGGTTAGCCTTACTTTTTTTGCGATTTTTTGAGACGAAAATTTCTGGTCGTCGAATTGATTTGTATGACTGTTTCTAGGCTGATTGGGACCCCAGAAACTCAAAAATTACATTGAAGAAAGCGTAGGACCGACAGCAGAGAAATGACGACAAAAATCTGCAGTTTTTTGGCTGCAACTTTTGATCCGTTGCCCGCAGCGCATTGAGCGTGCGATTAATCGTTTTCTCTCGCAAAATTACGTCGGAATAGTGCCCTGAAGAATTAATTGCAGCACTTTTTGAAGTCGTCGAAATTTTCGACAAAAATCCAAAGGGGTTAGCCTTACTTTTTTTGCGATTTTTGGAGCTGAAAATTTCTAGTCGTCGAATTCATTCGTATGACTGTTACTAGGTCAATTGGGACCCTAGGAACTCAAAAATTACATTCAAGAAAGCGTAGGACCGACAGCAGAGAAATGACGACGAAAATCTGCAGTTTTTTGGCTGTTACTTTTGATCCGTTGCCCGCAGCGCATTGAGCCTGCGATTATTCGTTTTCTCTCGCAAAATTACGTCGAAATAGTGCCCCGAAGAATTAATTGCAGCACTTTTCAAAGTCGTTGAAATTTTCGACAAAAGTCCAAAGGGGTTGGCCTTACTTTATTTGCGATTTTTGGAGAGGAAAATTTCTGGTCGTCGAATTGATTTGTATGACTGTTTCTAGGCCGATTGGGACCCCAGGAACTCAAAAATTACATTGAAAAAAGCGTAGGACCGACAGCAGAGAAATGATGACAAAAATCTGCAGTTTTTTGGCTGTAACTTTTGATCCGTTGCCCGCAGCGCATTGAGCCTGCGATTAATCGTTTTCTCTCGCGAAATTACGTCGAAATAGTGCCCTGAAGAATTAATTGCAGCACTTTTCAAAGTCGTTGAGATTTTCGACAAAAGTCCAAAGGGGTTAGCCTCACTTTTTTTGCGATTTTTGAGGACGAAAATTTCTGGTCGTCGAATTGATTTGTATGACTGTTTTTGGGCTGATTGGGACCCCAGGAACTCAAAAATTACATTGAAAAAAGCGTGGGACCGACAGCAGAGAAATGATGACAAAAATCTGCAGTTTTTTGGCTGTAACTTTTAATCCGTTGCCCGTAGCGCATTGGGCCTGCGATTAATCGTTTTCTCTCGCGAAATTACGTCGGAATAGTGCCCTGAAGAATTGATTGCAGCACTTTCCAAAGTCGTTAAAATTTTCGACAAAAATCCAAAGGGGTTAGCCTTACTTTTTTCGCGATTTTTGGAGCCAAAATTTTCTAGTCGTCGAATTCATTTGTATGACTGTTTCTTGGCTAATTGGGACCCCAGGAACTCAAAAATTACATCAAAGAAAGCGTAGGACCGACAGCAGAGAAATGACGACGAAAATCTGCAGTTTTTTGGCTGTAACTTTTGATCCGATGCCCGCAGCGCATTGAGCCTGCGATTAATCGTTTCCTCTCGCAAAATTACGTCGGCATAGTGCCCCGAAGAATTAATTGCAGCACTTTTCAAAGTCGATGAAATTTTCGACAAAAGTCCAAAGGGGTTAGCCTTACTCTTTTCGCGATTTTTGGAGCCAAAAATTTCTAGTCGTCGAATTCATTTGTATGACTGTTTCTTGGCTAATTGGGACCCCAGGAACTCAAAAATTACATCAAAGAAAGCGTAGGGCCGACAGCAGAGAAATGACGACGAAAATCTGCAGTTTTCTGGCTGTAACTTTTGATCCGATGCCCGCAGCGCATTGAGCCTGCGATTAATCGTTTCCTCTCGCAAAATTACGTCGAAATAGTGCCCTGAAGAATTAATTGCAGCACTTTTCAAAGTCGTTAAAATTTTCGACAAAGATCCAAAGGGGTTAGCCTTACTTTTTTTGCGATTTTTGGAGACGAAAATTTCTGGTCGTCGAATTGATTTGTATGACTGTTTTTAGGCTGATTGGGACCCCAGGAACTCAAGAATTACATTGAAAAAAGCGTGGGACCGACAGCAGAGAAATGATGACAAAAATCTGCAGTTTTTTGGCTGTAACTTTTGATCCGTTGCCCGTAGCGCATTGGGCCTGCGATTAATCGTTTTCTCTCGCGAAATTACGTCGGAATAGTGTCCTAAAGAATTGATTGCAGCACTTTCCAAAGTCGTTGAAATTTTCGACAAAAATCCAAAGGGGTTAGCCTTACTTTTTTTGCGATTTTTGGAGCTAAAAATTTCTAGTCGTCGGATTCATTTGTATGACTGTTTCTTGGCTAATTGGGACCCCAGGAACTCAAAAATTACATCAAAGAAAGCGTAGGACCGACAGCAGAGGAATGACGACGGAAATCTGCAGTTTTTTGGCTGTAACTTTTGATCCTTTGCCCGCAGCGCATTGAGCCTGCGATTATTCGTTTTCTCTCGCAAAATTACGTCGAAATAGTGCCCCGAAGAATTAATTGCAGCACTTTTCAAAGTCGTTGAAATTTTCGACAAAAGTCCAAAGGGGTTGGCCTTACTTTATTTGCGATTTTTGGAGAGGAAAATTTCTGGTCGTCGAATTGATTTGTATGACTGTTTCTAGGCCGATTGGGACCCCAGGAACTCAAAAATTACATTGAAAAAAGCGTAGGACCGACAGCAGAGAAATGATGACAAAAATCTGCAGTTTTTTGGCTGTAACTTTTGATCCGTTGCCCGCAGCGCATTGAGCCTGCGATTAATCGTTTTCTCTCGCGAAATTACGTCGAAATAGTGCCCTGAAGAATTAATTGCAGCACTTTTCAAAGTCGTCGAAATTTTCGACAAAAATCCAAAGGGGTTAGCCTTACTTTTTTTGCGATTTTTGGAGCTGAAAATTTCTAGTCGTCGAATTCATTCGTATGACTGTTACTAGGTCAATTGGGACCCTAGGAACTCAAAAATTACATTCAAGAAAGCGTAGGACCGACAGCAGAGAAATGACGACGAAAATCTGCAGTTTTTTGGCTGTTACTTTTGATCCGTTGCCCGCAGCGCATTGAGCCTGCGATTATTCGTTTTCTCTCGCAAAATTACGTCGAAATAGTGCCCCGAAGAATTAATTGCAGCACTTTTCAAAGTCGTTGAAATTTTCGACAAAAGTCCAAAGGGGTTGGCCTTACTTTATTTGCGATTTTTGGAGAGGAAAATTTCTGGTCGTCGAATTGATTTGTATGACTGTTTCTAGGCCGATTGGGACCCCAGGAACTCAAAAATTACATTGAAAAAAGCGTAGGACCGACAGCAGAGAAATGATGACAAAAATCTGCAGTTTTTTGGCTGTAACTTTTGATCCGTTGCCCGCAGCGCATTGAGCCTGCGATTAATCGTTTTCTCTCGCGAAATTACGTCGAAATAGTGCCCTGAAGAATTAATTGCAGCACTTTTCAAAGTCGTTGAGATTTTCGACAAAAGTCCAAAGGGGTTAGCCTCACTTTTTTTGCGATTTTTGAGGACGAAAATTTCTGGTCGTCGAATTGATTTGTATGACTGTTTTTGGGCTGATTGGGACCCCAGGAACTCAAAAATTACATTGAAAAAAGCGTGGGACCGACAGCAGAGAAATGATGACAAAAATCTGCAGTTTTTTGGCTGTAACTTTTAATCCGTTGCCCGTAGCGCATTGGGCCTGCGATTAATCGTTTTCTCTCGCGAAATTACGTCGGAATAGTGCCCTGAAGAATTGATTGCAGCACTTTCCAAAGTCGTTAAAATTTTCGACAAAAATCCAAAGGGGTTAGCCTTACTTTTTTCGCGATTTTTGGAGCCAAAATTTTCTAGTCGTCGAATTCATTTGTATGACTGTTTCTTGGCTAATTGGGACCCCAGGAACTCAAAAATTACATCAAAGAAAGCGTAGGACCGACAGCAGAGAAATGACGACGAAAATCTGCAGTTTTTTGGCTGTAACTTTTGATCCGATGCCCGCAGCGCATTGAGCCTGCGATTAATCGTTTCCTCTCGCAAAATTACGTCGGCATAGTGCCCCGAAGAATTAATTGCAGCACTTTTCAAAGTCGATGAAATTTTCGACAAAAGTCCAAAGGGGTTAGCCTTACTCTTTTCGCGATTTTTGGAGCCAAAAATTTCTAGTCGTCGAATTCATTTGTATGACTGTTTCTTGGCTAATTGGGACCCCAGGAACTCAAAAATTACATCAAAGAAAGCGTAGGGCCGACAGCAGAGAAATGACGACGAAAATCTGCAGTTTTCTGGCTGTAACTTTTGATCCGATGCCCGCAGCGCATTGAGCCTGCGATTAATCGTTTCCTCTCGCAAAATTACGTCGAAATAGTGCCCTGAAGAATTAATTGCAGCACTTTTCAAAGTCGTTAAAATTTTCGACAAAGATCCAAAGGGGTTAGCCTTACTTTTTTTGCGATTTTTGGAGACGAAAATTTCTGGTCGTCGAATTGATTTGTATGACTGTTTTTAGGCTGATTGGGACCCCAGGAACTCAAGAATTACATTGAAAAAAGCGTGGGACCGACAGCAGAGAAATGATGACAAAAATCTGCAGTTTTTTGGCTGTAACTTTTGATCCGTTGCCCGTAGCGCATTGGGCCTGCGATTAATCGTTTTCTCTCGCGAAATTACGTCGGAATAGTGTCCTAAAGAATTGATTGCAGCACTTTCCAAAGTCGTTGAAATTTTCGACAAAAATCCAAAGGGGTTAGCCTTACTTTTTTTGCGATTTTTGGAGCTAAAAATTTCTAGTCGTCGGATTCATTTGTATGACTGTTTCTTGGCTAATTGGGACCCCAGGAACTCAAAAATTACATCAAAGAAAGCGTAGGACCGACAGCAGAGGAATGACGACGGAAATCTGCAGTTTTTTGGCTGTAACTTTTGATCCTTTGCCCGCAGCGCATTGAGCCTGCGATTATTCGTTTTCTCTCGCAAAATTACGTCGAAATAGTGCCCCGAAGAATTAATTGCAGCACTTTTCAAAGTCGTTGAAATTTTCGACAAAAGTCCAAAGGGGTTGGCCTTACTTTATTTGCGATTTTTGGAGAGGAAAATTTCTGGTCGTCGAATTGATTTGTATGACTGTTTCTAGGCCGATTGGGACCCCAGGAACTCAAAAATTACATTGAAAAAAGCGTAGGACCGACAGCAGAGAAATGATGACAAAAATCTGCAGTTTTTTGGCTGTAACTTTTGATCCGTTGCCCGCAGCGCATTGAGCCTGCGATTAATCGTTTTCTCTCGCGAAATTACGTCGAAATAGTGCCCTGAAGAATTAATTGCAGCACTTTTCAAAGTCGTTGAGATTTTCGACAAAAGTCCAAAGGGGTTAGCCTTACTTTTTTTGCGATTTTTGAGGACGAAAATTTCTGGTCGTCGAATTGATTTGTATGACTGTTTTTGGGCTGATTGGGACCCCAGGAACTCAAAAATTACATTGAAAAAAGCGTGGGACCGACAGCAGAGAAATGATGACAAAAATCTGCAGTTTTTTGGCTGTAACTTTTGATCCGTTGCCCGTAGCGCATTGGGCCTGCGATTAATCGTTTCCTCTCGCAAAATTACGTCGGAATAGTGCCCCGAAGAATTAATTGCAGCACTTTTCAAAGTCGATGAAATTTTCGACGAATGTCCAAAGGGGTTAGCTTTACTTTTTTTGCGATTTTTAGAGACGAAAATTTCTGGTCGTCGAATTGATTTGTATGACTGTTTCTAGGCTGATTGGGACCCCAGAAACTCAAAAATTACATTGAAGAAAGCGTAGGACCGACAGCAGAGAAATGACGACAAAAATCTGCAGTTTTTTGGCTGCAACTTTTGATCCGTTGCCCGCAGCGCATTGAGCGTGCGATTAATCGTTTTCTCTCGCAAAATTACGTCGGAATAGTGCCCTGAAGAATTAATTGCAGCACTTTTCGAAGTCGTCGAAATTTTCGACAAAAATCCAAAGGGGTTAGCCTTACTTTTTTTGCGATTTTTGGAGCTGAAAATTTCTAGTCGTCGAATTCATTCGTATGACTGTTACTAGGTCAATTGGGACCCTAGGAACTCAAAAATTACATTCAAGAAAGCGTAGGACCGACAGCAGAGAAATGACGACGAAAATCTGCAGTTTTTTGGCTGTTACTTTTGATCCGTTGCCCGCAGCGCATTGAGCCTGCGATTATTCGTTTTCTCTCGCAAAATTACGTCGAAATAGTGCCCCGAAGAATTAATTGCAGCACTTTTCAAAGTCGTTGAAATTTTCGACAAAAGTCCAAAGGGGTTGGCCTTACTTTATTTGCGATTTTTGGAGAGGAAAATTTCTGGTCGTCGAATTGATTTGTATGACTGTTTCTAGGCCGATTGGGACCCCAGGAACTCAAAAATTACATTGAAAAAAGCGTAGGACCGACAGCAGAGAAATGATGACAAAAATCTGCAGTTTTTTGGCTGTAACTTTTGATCCGATGCCCGCAGCGCATTGAGCCTGCGATTAATCGTTTTCTCTCGCGAAATTACGTCGAAATAGTGCCCTGAAGAATTAATTGCAGCACTTTTCAAAGTCGTTGAGATTTTCGACAAAAGTCCAAAGGGGTTAGCCTTACTTTTTTTGCGATTTTTGAGGACGAAAATTTCTTGTCGTCGAATTGATTTGTATGACTGTTTTTGGGCTGATTGGGACCCCAGGAACTCAAAAATTACATTGAAAAAAGCGTGGGACCGACAGCAGAGAAATGATGACAAAAATCTGCAGTTTTTTGGCTGTAACTTTTGATCCGTTGCCCGTAGCGCATTGGGCCTGCGATTAATCGTTTCCTCTCGCAAAATTACGTCGGAATAGTGCCCCGAAGAATTAATTGCAGCACTTTTCAAAGTCGATGAAATTTTCGACGAATGTCCAAAGGGGTTAGCCTTACTTTTTTTGCGATTTTTAGAGACGAAAATTTCTGGTCGTCGAATTGATTTGTATGACTGTTTCTAGGCTGATTGGGACCCCAGAAACTCAAAAATTACATTGAAGAAAGCGTAGGACCGACAGCAGAGAAATGACGACAAAAATCTGCAGTTTTTTGGCTGCAACTTTTGATCCGTTGCCCGCAGCGCATTGAGCGTGCGATTAATCGTTTTCTCTCGCAAAATTACGTCGGAATAGTGCCCTGAAGAATTAATTGCAGCACTTTTCGAAGTCATCGAAATTTTCGACAAAAATCCAAAGGGGTTAGCCTTACTTTTTTTGCGATTTTTGGAGCTGAAAATTTCTAGTCGTCGAATTCATTCGTATGACTGTTACTAGGTCAATTGGGACCCTAGGAACTCAAAAATTACATTAAAGAAAGCGTAGGACCGACAGCAGAGAAATGACGACGAAAATCTGCAGTTTTTTGGCTGTAACTTTTGATCCGTTGCCCGCAGCGCATTGAGCCTGCGATTAATCGTTTTCTCTCGCAAAATTACGTCGGAATAGTTCCCTGAAGAATTAATTGCAGCACTTTTCGGAGTCGTCGAAATTTTCGACAAAAATCCAAAGGGGTTAGCCTTACTTTTTTTGCGATTTTTGGAGCCAAAAATTTCTAGTCGTCGAATTCATTTGTATGACTGTTTCTTGGCTAATTGGGACCCCAGGAACTCAAAAATTACATTAAAGACAGCGTGGGACCGACAGCAGAGAAATGACGACAAAAATCTGCAGTTTCTTGGCTGTAACTTTAGATCCGTTGCCCGCAGCGCATTGAGCCTGCGATTAATCGTTTTCTCTCGCAAAATTACGTCGAAATAGTGCCCTGAAGAATTAATTGCAGCACTTTTCAAAGTCGTTAAAATTTTCGACAAAAGTCCAAAGGGGTTAGCCTTACTTTGTTTGCGATTTTTGAGACGAAAATTTCTGGTCGTCGAATTGATTTGTATGACTGTTTTTAGGCTGATTGGGACCCCAGGAACTCAAAAATTACATTGAAAAAAGCGTGGGACCGACAGCAGAGAAATGATGACAAAAATCTGCAGTTTTTTGGCTGTAACTTTTGATCCGTTGCCCGTAGCGCATTGGGCCTGCGATTAATCGTTTTCTTTCGCGAAATTACGTCGGAATAGTGTCCTAAAGAATTGATTGCAGCACTTTCCAAAGTCGTTGAAATTTTCGACAAAAATCCAAAGGGGTTAGCCTTACTTTTTTTGCGATTTTTGGAGCTAAAAATTTCTAGTCGTCGGATTCATTTGTATGACTGTTTCTTGGCTAATTGGGAGCCCAGGAACTCAAAAATTACATTAAAGAAAGCGTAGGACCGACAGCAGAGAAATGACGACGGAAATCTGCAGTTTTTTGGCTGTAACTTTTGATCCTTTGCCCGCAGCGCATTGAGCCTGCGATTAATCGTTTTCTCTCGCGAAATTACGTCGGAATAGTGCCCTAAAGAATTGATTGCAGCACTTTCCAAAGTCTCCGAAATTTTCGACAAAAATCCAAAGGGGTTAGCCTTACTTTTTTTTGCGATTTTTGGAGACGAAAATTTCTGGTCGTCGAATTGATTTGTATGACTGTTTCTAGGCTGATTGGGACCCCACGAACTCAAAAATTACATTGAAAAAAGCGTGGGACCGACAGCAGAGAAATGATGACAAAAATCTGCAGTTTTTTGGCTGTAACTTTTGATCCGTTGCCCGTAGCGCATTGGGCCTGCGATGAATCGTTTTCTCTCGCGAAATTACGTCGGAAAAGTGCCCTAAGGAATCGATTGCAGCACTTTCCAAAGTCGTTAAAATTTTCGACAAAAATCCAAAGGGGTTAGCCTTACTTTTTTTGCGATTTTTGGAGCCAAAAATTTCTAGTCGTCGAATTCATTTGTATGACTGTTTCTTGGCTAATTGGGACCCCAGGAACTCAAAAATTACATCAAAGAAAGCGTAGGACCGACAGCAGAGAAATGACGACGAAAATCTGCAGTTTTTTGGCTGTAACTTTTGATTCGATGCCCGCAGCGCATTGAGCCTGCGATTAATCGTTTCCTCTCGCAAAATTACGTCGGAATAGTGCCCCGAAGAAATAATTGCAGCACCTTTCAAAGTCGATGAAATTTTCGACAAAAGTCCAAAGGGGTTAGCCTTACTTTTTTTGCGATTTTTGGAGACGAAAATTTCTGGTTGTCGAATTGATTTGTATAACTGTTTTTAGGCTGATTGGGACCCCAGGAACTCAAAAATTACATTGAAAAAAGCGTGGGACCGACAGCAGAGAAATGATGACAAAAATCTGCAGTTTTTTGGCTGTAACTTTTAATCCGTTGCCCGTAGCGCATTGGGCCTGCGATTAATCGTTTTCTCTCGCGAAATTACGTCGGAATAGTGCCCTGAAGAATTGATTGCAGCACTTTCCAAAGTCGTTAAAATTTTCGACAAAAATCCAAAGGGGTTAGCCTTACTTTTTTCGCGATTTTTGGAGCCAAAATTTTCTAGTCGTCGAATTCATTTGTATGACTGTTTCTTGGCTAATTGGGACCCCAGGAACTCAAAAATTACATCAAAGAAAGCGTAGGACCGACAGCAGAGAAATGACGACGAAAATCTGCAGTTTTTTGGCTGTAACTTTTGATCCGATGCCCGCAGCGCATTGAGCCTGCGATTAATCGTTTCCTCTCGCAAAATTACGTCGGCATAGTGCCCCGAAGAATTAATTGCAGCACTTTTCAAAGTCGATGAAATTTTCGACAAAAGTCCAAAGGGGTTAGCCTTACTCTTTTCGCGATTTTTGGAGCCAAAAATTTCTAGTCGTCGAATTCATTTGTATGACTGTTTCTTGGCTAATTGGGACCCCAGGAACTCAAAAATTACATCAAAGAAAGCGTAGGGCCGACAGCAGAGAAATGACGACGAAAATCTGCAGTTTTCTGGCTGTAACTTTTGATCCGATGCCCGCAGCGCATTGAGCCTGCGATTAATCGTTTCCTCTCGCAAAATTACGTCGAAATAGTGCCCTGAAGAATTAATTGCAGCACTTTTCAAAGTCGTTAAAATTTTCGACAAAGATCCAAAGGGGTTAGCCTTACTTTTTTTGCGATTTTTGGAGACGAAAATTTCTGGTCGTCGAATTGATTTGTATGACTGTTTTTAGGCTGATTGGGACCCCAGGAACTCAAGAATTACATTGAAAAAAGCGTGGGACCGACAGCAGAGAAATGATGACAAAAATCTGCAGTTTTTTGGCTGTAACTTTTGATCCGTTGCCCGTAGCGCATTGGGCCTGCGATTAATCGTTTTCTCTCGCGAAATTACGTCGGAATAGTGTCCTAAAGAATTGATTGCAGCACTTTCCAAAGTCGTTGAAATTTTCGACAAAAATCCAAAGGGGTTAGCCTTACTTTTTTTGCGATTTTTGGAGCTAAAAATTTCTAGTCGTCGGATTCATTTGTATGACTGTTTCTTGGCTAATTGGGACCCCAGGAACTCAAAAATTACATTAAAGAAAGCGTAGGACCGACAGCAGAGGAATGACGACGGAAATCTGCAGTTTTTTGGCTGTAACTTTTGATCCTTTGCCCGCAGCGCATTGAGCCTGCGATTATTCGTTTTCTCTCGCAAAATTACGTCGAAATAGTGCCCCGAAGAATTAATTGCAGCACTTTTCAAAGTCGTTGAAATTTTCGACAAAAGTCCAAAGGGGTTGGCCTTACTTTATTTGCGATTTTTGGAGAGGAAAATTTCTGGTCGTCGAATTGATTTGTATGACTGTTTCTAGGCCGATTGGGACCCCAGGAACTCAAAAATTACATTGAAAAAAGCGTAGGACCGACAGCAGAGAAATGATGACAAAAATCTGCAGTTTTTTGGCTGTAACTTTTGATCCGTTGCCCGCAGCGCATTGAGCCTGCGATTAATCGTTTTCTCTCGCGAAATTACGTCGAAATAGTGCCCTGAAGAATTAATTGCAGCACTTTTCAAAGTCGTTGAGATTTTCGACAAAAGTCCAAAGGGGTTAGCCTTACTTTTTTTGCGATTTTTGAGGACGAAAATTTCTGGTCGTCGAATTGATTTGTATGACTGTTTTTGGGCTGATTGGGACCCCAGGAACTCAAAAATTACATTGAAAAAAGCGTGGGACCGACAGCAGAGAAATGATGACAAAAATCTGCAGTTTTTTGGCTGTAACTTTTGATCCGTTGCCCGTAGCGCATTGGGCCTGCGATTAATCGTTTCCTCTCGCAAAATTACGTCGGAATAGTGCCCCGAAGAATTAATTGCAGCACTTTTCAAAGTCGATGAAATTTTCGACGAATGTCCAAAGGGGTTAGCTTTACTTTTTTTGCGATTTTTAGAGACGAAAATTTCTGGTCGTCGAATTGATTTGTATGACTGTTTCTAGGCTGATTGGGACCCCAGAAACTCAAAAATTACATTGAAGAAAGCGTAGGACCGACAGCAGAGAAATGACGACAAAAATCTGCAGTTTTTTGGCTGCAACTTTTGATCCGTTGCCCGCAGCGCATTGAGCGTGCGATTAATCGTTTTCTCTCGCAAAATTACGTCGGAATAGTGCCCTGAAGAATTAATTGCAGCACTTTTCGAAGTCGTCGAAATTTTCGACAAAAATCCAAAGGGGTTAGCCTTACTTTTTTTGCGATTTTTGGAGCTGAAAATTTCTAGTCGTCGAATTCATTCGTATGACTGTTACTAGGTCAATTGGGACCCTAGGAACTCAAAAATTACATTCAAGAAAGCGTAGGACCGACAGCAGAGAAATGACGACGAAAATCTGCAGTTTTTTGGCTGTTACTTTTGATCCGTTGCCCGCAGCGCATTGAGCCTGCGATTATTCGTTTTCTCTCGCAAAATTACGTCGAAATAGTGCCCCGAAGAATTAATTGCAGCACTTTTCAAAGTCGTTGAAATTTTCGACAAAAGTCCAAAGGGGTTGGCCTTACTTTATTTGCGATTTTTGGAGAGGAAAATTTCTGGTCGTCGAATTGATTTGTATGACTGTTTCTAGGCCGATTGGGACCCCAGGAACTCAAAAATTACATTGAAAAAAGCGTAGGACCGACAGCAGAGAAATGATGACAAAAATCTGCAGTTTTTTGGCTGTAACTTTTGATCCGATGCCCGCAGCGCATTGAGCCTGCGATTAATCGTTTTCTCTCGCGAAATTACGTCGAAATAGTGCCCTGAAGAATTAATTGCAGCACTTTTCAAAGTCGTTGAGATTTTCGACAAAAGTCCAAAGGGGTTAGCCTTACTTTTTTTGCGATTTTTGAGGACGAAAATTTCTTGTCGTCGAATTGATTTGTATGACTGTTTTTGGGCTGATTGGGACCCCAGGAACTCAAAAATTACATTGAAAAAAGCGTGGGACCGACAGCAGAGAAATGATGACAAAAATCTGCAGTTTTTTGGCTGTAACTTTTGATCCGTTGCCCGTAGCGCATTGGGCCTGCGATTAATCGTTTCCTCTCGCAAAATTACGTCGGAATAGTGCCCCGAAGAATTAATTGCAGCACTTTTCAAAGTCGATGAAATTTTCGACGAATGTCCAAAGGGGTTAGCCTTACTTTTTTTGCGATTTTTAGAGACGAAAATTTCTGGTCGTCGACTTGATTTGTATGACTGTTTCTAGGCTGATTGGGACCCCAGAAACTCAAAAATTACATTGAAGAAAGCGTAGGACCGACAGCAGAGAAATGACGACAAAAATCTGCAGTTTTTTGGCTGCAACTTTTGATCCGTTGCCCGCAGCGCATTGAGCGTGCGATTAATCGTTTTCTCTCGCAAAATTACGTCGGAATAGTGCCCTGAAGAATTAATTGCAGCACTTTTCGAAGTCATCGAAATTTTCGACAAAAATCCAAAGGGGTTAGCCTTACTTTTTTTGCGATTTTTGGAGCTGAAAATTTCTAGTCGTCGAATTCATTCGTATGACTGTTACTAGGTCAATTGGGACCCTAGGAACTCAAAAATTACATTAAAGAAAGCGTAGGACCGACAGCAGAGAAATGACGACGAAAATCTGCAGTTTTTTGGCTGTAACTTTTGATCCGTTGCCCGCAGCGCATTGAGCCTGCGATTAATCGTTTTCTCTCGCAAAATTACGTCGGAATAGTTCCCTGAAGAATTAATTGCAGCACTTTTCGGAGTCGTCGAAATTTTCGACAAAAATCCAAAGGGGTTAGCCTTACTTTTTTTGCGATTTTTGGAGCCAAAAATTTCTAGTCGTCGAATTCATTTGTATGACTGTTTCTTGGCTAATTGGGACCCCAGGAACTCAAAAATTACATTAAAGACAGCGTGGGACCGACAGCAGAGAAATGACGACAAAAATCTGCAGTTTCTTGGCTGTAACTTTAGATCCGTTGCCCGCAGCGCATTGAGCCTGCGATTAATCGTTTTCTCTCGCAAAATTACGTCGAAATAGTGCCCTGAAGAATTAATTGCAGCACTTTTCAAAGTCGTTAAAATTTTCGACAAAAGTCCAAAGGGGTTAGCCTTACTTTGTTTGCGATTTTTGAGACGAAAATTTCTGGTCGTCGAATTGATTTGTATGACTGTTTTTAGGCTGATTGGGACCCCAGGAACTCAAAAATTACATTGAAAAAAGCGTGGGACCGACAGCAGAGAAATGATGACAAAAATCTGCAGTTTTTTGGCTGTAACTTTTGATCCGTTGCCCGTAGCGCATTGGGCCTGCGATTAATCGTTTTCTTTCGCGAAATTACGTCGGAATAGTGTCCTAAAGAATTGATTGCAGCACTTTCCAAAGTCGTTGAAATTTTCGACAAAAATCCAAAGGGGTTAGCCTTACTTTTTTTGCGATTTTTGGAGCTAAAAATTTCTAGTCGTCGGATTCATTTGTATGACTGTTTCTTGGCTAATTGGGAGCCCAGGAACTCAAAAATTACATTAAAGAAAGCGTAGGACCGACAGCAGAGAAATGACGACGGAAATCTGCAGTTTTTTGGCTGTAACTTTTGATCCTTTGCCCGCAGCGCATTGAGCCTGCGATTAATCGTTTTCTCTCGCGAAATTACGTCGGAATAGTGCCCTAAAGAATTGATTGCAGCACTTTCCAAAGTCTCCGAAATTTTCGACAAAAATCCAAAGGGGTTAGCCTTACTTTTTTTTGCGATTTTTGGAGACGAAAATTTCTGGTCGTCGAATTGATTTGTATGACTGTTTCTAGGCTGATTGGGACCCCACGAACTCAAAAATTACATTGAAAAAAGCGTGGGACCGACAGCAGAGAAATGATGACAAAAATCTGCAGTTTTTTGGCTGTAACTTTTGATCCGTTGCCCGTAGCGCATTGGGCCTGCGATGAATCGTTTTCTCTCGCGAAATTACGTCGGAAAAGTGCCCTAAGGAATCGATTGCAGCACTTTCCAAAGTCGTTAAAATTTTCGACAAAAATCCAAAGGGGTTAGCCTTACTTTTTTTGCGATTTTTGGAGCCAAAAATTTCTAGTCGTCGAATTCATTTGTATGACTGTTTCTTGGCTAATTGGGACCCCAGGAACTCAAAAATTACATCAAAGAAAGCGTAGGACCGACAGCAGAGAAATGACGACGAAAATCTGCAGTTTTTTGGCTGTAACTTTTGATTCGATGCCCGCAGCGCATTGAGCCTGCGATTAATCGTTTCCTCTCGCAAAATTACGTCGGAATAGTGCCCCGAAGAAATAATTGCAGCACCTTTCAAAGTCGATGAAATTTTCGACAAAAGTCCAAAGGGGTTAGCCTTACTTTTTTTGCGATTTTTAGAGACGAAAATTTCTGGTTGTCGAATTGATTTGTATAACTGTTTCTAGGCTGATTGGGACCCCAGGAACTCAAAAATTACATTGAAAAAAGCGTGGTACCGACAGCAGAGAAATAATGACAAAAATCTGCAGTTTTTTGGCTGTAACTTTTGATCCGTTGCCCGTAGCGCATTAAGCCTGCGATTAATCGTTTTCTCTCGCGAAATGACGTCGGAAAAGTGCCCTAAAGAATTGATTGCAGCACTTTCCAAAGTCGTTAAAATTTTCGACAAAAATCCAAAGGGGTTAGCCTTACTTTTTTTGCGATTTTTGGAGCCAAAAATTTCTAGTCGTCGAATTCATTTCTATGACTGTTTCTTGGCTAATTGGGACCCCAGGAACTCAAAAATTACATCAAAGAAAGCGTAGGACCGACAGCAGAGGAATGACGACGAAAATCTGCAGTTTTTTGGCTGTAACTTTTGATCTGTTGCCCGCAGCGCATTGAGCCTGCGATTAATCGTTTTCTCCCGCAAAATTACGTCGGAATAGTTCCCTGGAGAATTAATTGCAGCACTTTTCGAAGTCGTCGAAATTTTCGACAAAAATCCAAAGGGGTTAGCCTTACTTTTTTTGCGATTTTTGGAGCCAAAAATTTCTAGTCGTCGAATTGATTTGTATGACTGTTTCTTGGCTAACTGGGACCCCAGAAACTCAAAAATTACATTAAAGACAGCGTAGGACCGACAGCAGAGAAATGACGACAAAAATCTGCAGTTTTTTGGCTGTAACTTTTGATCCGTTGCCCGCAGCGCATTGAGCCAGCGATTAATCGTTTTCTCTCGCAAAATTACGTCGGCATAGTGCCCTGAAGAATTAATTGCAGCACTTTTCAAAGTCGTTGAAATTTTCGACAAAAGTCCAAAGGGGTTAGCCTTACTTTTTTTTGCGATTTTTGGAGACGAAAATTTCTGGTCGTCGAATTGATTTGTATGACTGTTTCTAGGCTGATTGGGACCCCAGAAACTCAAAAATTACATTGAAGAAAGCGTAGGACCGACAGCAGAGAAATGACGACAAAAATCTGCAGTTTTTTGGCTGCAACTTTTGATCCGTTGCCCGCAGCGCATTGAGCGTGCGATTAATCGTTTTCTCTCGCAAAATTACGTCGGAATAGTGCCCTGAAGAATTAATTGCAGCACTTTTCGAAGTCGTCGAAATTTTCGACAAAAATCCAAAGGGGTTAGCCTTACTTTTTTTGCGATTTTTGGAGCTGAAAATTTCTAGTCGTCGAATTCATTCGTATGACTGTTACTAGGTCAATTGGGACCCTAGGAACTCAAAAATTACATTCAAGAAAGCGTAGGACCGACAGCAGAGAAATGACGACGAAAATCTGCAGTTTTTTGGCTGTTACTTTTGATCCGTTGCCCGCAGCGCATTGAGCCTGCGATTATTCGTTTTCTCTCGCAAAATTACGTCGAAATAGTGCCCCGAAGAATTAATTGCAGCACTTTTCAAAGTCGTTGAAATTTTCGACAAAAGTCCAAAGGGGTTGGCCTTACTTTATTTGCGATTTTTGGAGAGGAAAATTTCTGGTCGTCGAATTGATTTGTATGACTGTTTCTAGGCCGATTGGGACCCCAGGAACTCAAAAATTACATTGAAAAAAGCGTAGGACCGACAGCAGAGAAATGATGACAAAAATCTGCAGTTTTTTGGCTGTAACTTTTGATCCGATGCCCGCAGCGCATTGAGCCTGCGATTAATCGTTTTCTCTCGCGAAATTACGTCGAAATAGTGCCCTGAAGAATTAATTGCAGCACTTTTCAAAGTCGTTGAGATTTTCGACAAAAGTCCAAAGGGGTTAGCCTTACTTTTTTTGCGATTTTTGAGGACGAAAATTTCTTGTCGTCGAATTGATTTGTATGACTGTTTTTGGGCTGATTGGGACCCCAGGAACTCAAAAATTACATTGAAAAAAGCGTGGGACCGACAGCAGAGAAATGATGACAAAAATCTGCAGTTTTTTGGCTGTAACTTTTGATCCGTTGCCCGTAGCGCATTGGGCCTGCGATTAATCGTTTCCTCTCGCAAAATTACGTCGGAATAGTGCCCCGAAGAATTAATTGCAGCACTTTTCAAAGTCGATGAAATTTTCGACGAATGTCCAAAGGGGTTAGCCTTACTTTTTTTGCGATTTTTAGAGACGAAAATTTCTGGTCGTCGAATTGATTTGTATGACTGTTTCTAGGCTGATTGGGACCCCAGAAACTCAAAAATTACATTGAAGAAAGCGTAGGACCGACAGCAGAGAAATGACGACAAAAATCTGCAGTTTTTTGGCTGCAACTTTTGATCCGTTGCCCGCAGCGCATTGAGCGTGCGATTAATCGTTTTCTCTCGCAAAATTACGTCGGAATAGTGCCCTGAAGAATTAATTGCAGCACTTTTCGAAGTCGTCGAAATTTTCGACAAAAATCCAAAGGGGTTAGCCTTACTTTTTTTGCGATTTTTGGAGCTGAAAATTTCTAGTCGTCGAATTCATTCGTATGACTGTTACTAGGTCAATTGGGACCCTAGGAACTCAAAAATTACATTCAAGAAAGCGTAGGACCGACAGCAGAGAAATGACGACGAAAATCTGCAGTTTTTTGGCTGTTACTTTTGATCCGTTGCCCGCAGCGCATTGAGCCTGCGATTATTCGTTTTCTCTCGCAAAATTACGTCGAAATAGTGCCCCGAAGAATTAATTGCAGCACTTTTCAAAGTCGTTGAAATTTTCGACAAAAGTCCAAAGGGGTTGGCCTTACTTTATTTGCGATTTTTGGAGAGGAAAATTTCTGGTCGTCGAATTGATTTGTATGACTGTTTCTAGGCCGATTGGGACCCCAGGAACTCAAAAATTACATTGAAAAAAGCGTAGGACCGACAGCAGAGAAATGATGACAAAAATCTGCAGTTTTTTGGCTGTAACTTTTGATCCGTTGCCCGCAGCGCATTGAGCCTGCGATTAATCGTTTTCTCTCGCGAAATTACGTCGATATAGTGCCCTAAAGAATTAATTGCAGCACTTTTCAAAGTCGTTGAGATTTTCGACAAAAGTCCAAAGGGGTTAGCCTCACTTTTTTTGCGATTTTTGAGGACGAAAATTTCTGGTCGTCGAATTGATTTGTATGACTGTTTTTGGGCTGATTGGGACCCCAGGAACTCAAAAATTACATTGAAAAAAGCGTGGGACCGACAGCAGAGAAATGATGACAAAAATCTGCAGTTTTTTGGCTGTAACTTTTAATCCGTTGCCCGTAGCGCATTGGGCCTGCGATTAATCGTTTTCTCTCGCGAAATTACGTCGGAATAGTGCCCTGAAGAATTGATTGCAGCACTTTCCAAAGTCGTTAAAATTTTCGACAAAAATCCAAAGGGGTTAGCCTTACTTTTTTCGCGATTTTTGGAGCCAAAATTTTCTAGTCGTCGAATTCATTTGTATGACTGTTTCTTGGCTAATTGGGACCCCAGGAACTCAAAAATTACATCAAAGGAAGCGTAGGACCGACAGCAGAGAAATGACGACGAAAATCTGCAGTTTTTTGGCTGTAACTTTTGATCCGATGCCCGCAGCGCATTGAGCCTGCGATTAATCGTTTCCTCTCGCAAAATTACGTCGGCATAGTGCCCCGAAGAATTAATTGCAGCACTTTTCAAAGTCGATGAAATTTTCGACAAAAGTCCAAAGGGGTTAGCCTTACTCTTTTCGCGATTTTTGGAGCCAAAAATTTCTAGTCGTCGAATTCATTTGTATGACTGTTTCTTGGCTAATTGGGACCCCAGGAACTCAAAAATTACATCAAAGAAAGCGTAGGGCCGACAGCAGAGAAATGACGACGAAAATCTGCAGTTTTGTGGCTGTAACTTTTGATCCGATGCCCGCAGCGCATTGAGCCTGCGATTAATCGTTTCCTCTCGCAAAATTACGTCGAAATAGTGCCCTGAAGAATTAATTGCAGCACTTTTCAAAGTCGTTAAAATTTTCGACAAAGATCCAAAGGGGTTAGCCTTACTTTTTTTGCGATTTTTGGAGACGAAAATTTCTGGTCGTCGAATTGATTTGTATGACTGTTTTTAGGCTGATTGGGACCCCAGGAACTCAAGAATTACATTGAACAAAGCGTGGGACCGACAGCAGAGAAATGATGACAAAAATCTGCAGTTTTTTGGCTGTAACTTTTGATCCGTTGCCCGTAGCGCATTGGGCCTGCGATTAATCGTTTTCTCTCGCGAAATTACGTCGGAATAGTGTCCTAAAGAATTGATTGCAGCACTTTCCAAAGTCGTTGAAATTTTCGACAAAAATCCAAAGGGGTTAGCCTTACTTTTTTTGCGATTTTTGGAGCTAAAAATTTCTAGTCGTCGGATTCATTTGTATGACTGTTTCTTGGCTAATTGGGACCCCAGGAACTCAAAAATTACATTAAAGAAAGCGTAGGACCGACAGCAGAGGAATGACGACGGAAATCTGCAGTTTTTTGGCTGTAACTTTTGATCCTTTGCCCGCAGCGCATTGAGCCTGCGATTATTCGTTTTCTCTCGCAAAATTACGTCGAAATAGTGCCCCGAAGAATTAATTGCAGCACTTTTCAAAGTCGTTGAAATTTTCGACAAAAGTCCAAAGGGGTTGGCCTTACTTTATTTGCGATTTTTGGAGAGGAAAATTTCTGGTCGTCGAATTGATTTGTATGACTGTTTCTAGGCCGATTGGGACCCCAGGAACTCAAAAATTACATTGAAAAAAGCGTGGACCGACAGCAGAGAAATGATGACAAAAATCTGCAGTTTTTTGGCTGTAACTTTTGATCCGTTGCCCGCAGCGCATTGAGCCTGCGATTAATCGTTTTCTCTCGCGAAATTACGTCGAAATAGTGCCCTGAAGAATTAATTGCAGCACTTTTCAAAGTCGTTGAGATTTTCGACAAAAGTCCAAAGGGGTTAGCCTTACTTTTTTTGCGATTTTTGAGGACGAAAATTTCTGGTCGTCGAATTGATTTGTATGACTGTTTTTGGGCTGATTGGGACCCCAGGAACTCAAAAATTACATTGAAAAAAGCGTGGGACCGACAGCAGAGAAATGATGACAAAAATCTGCAGTTTTTTGGCTGTAACTTTTGATCCGTTGCCCGTAGCGCATTGGGCCTGCGATTAATCGTTTCCTCTCGCAAAATTACGTCGGAATAGTGCCCCGAAGAATTAATTGCAGCACTTTTCAAAGTCGATGAAATTTTCGACGAATGTCCAAAGGGGTTAGCTTTACTTTTTTTGCGATTTTTAGAGACGAAAATTTCTGGTCTTCGAATTGATTTGTATGACTGTTTCTAGGCTGATTGGGACCCCAGAAACTCAAAAATTACATTGAAGAAAGCGTAGGACCGACAGCAGAGAAATGACGACAAAAATCTGCAGTTTTTTGGCTGCAACTTTTGATCCGTTGCCCGCAGCGCATTGAGCGTGCGATTAATCGTTTTCTCTCGCAAAATTACGTCGGAATAGTGCCCTGAAGAATTAATTGCAGCACTTTTCGAAGTCGTCGAAATTTTCGACAAAAATCCAAAGGGGTTAGCCTTACTTTTTTTGCGATTTTTGGAGCTGAAAATTTCTAGTCGTCGAATTCATTCGTATGACTGTTACTAGGTCAATTGGGACCCTAGGAACTCAAAAATTACATTCAAGAAAGCGTAGGACCGACAGCAGAGAAATGACGACGAAAATCTGCAGTTTTTTGGCTGTTACTTTTGATCCGTTGCCCGCAGCGCATTGAGCCTGCGATTATTCGTTTTCTCTCGCAAAATTACGTCGAAATAGTGCCCCGAAGAATTAATTGCAGCACTTTTCAAAGTCGTTGAAATTTTCGACAAAAGTCCAAAGGGGTTGGCCTTACTTTATTTGCGATTTTTGGAGAGGAAAATTTCTGGTCGTCGAATTGATTTGTATGACTGTTTCTAGGCCGATTGGGACCCCAGGAACTCAAAAATTACATTGAAAAAAGCGTAGGACCGACAGCAGAGAAATGATGACAAAAATCTGCAGTTTTTTGGCTGTAACTTTTGATCCGATGCCCGCAGCGCATTGAGCCTGCGATTAATCGTTTTCTCTCGCGAAATTACGTCGAAATAGTGCCCTGAAGAATTAATTGCAGCACTTTTCAAAGTCGTTGAGATTTTCGACAAAAGTCCAAAGGGGTTAGCCTTACTTTTTTTGCGATTTTTGAGGACGAAAATTTCTTGTCGTCGAATTGATTTGTATGACTGTTTTTGGGCTGATTGGGACCCCAGGAACTCAAAAATTACATTGAAAAAAGCGTGGGACCGACAGCAGAGAAATGATGACAAAAATCTGCAGTTTTTTGGCTGTAACTTTTGATCCGTTGCCCGTAGCGCATTGGGCCTGCGATTAATCGTTTCCTCTCGCAAAATTACGTCGGAATAGTGCCCCGAAGAATTAATTGCAGCACTTTTCAAAGTCGATGAAATTTTCGACGAATGTCCAAAGGGGTTAGCCTTACTTTTTTTGCGATTTTTAGAGACGAAAATTTCTGGTCGTCGAATTGATTTGTATGACTGTTTCTAGGCTGATTGGGACCCCAGAAACTCAAAAATTACATTGAAGAAAGCGTAGGACCGACAGCAGAGAAATGACGACAAAAATCTGCAGTTTTTTGGCTGCAACTTTTGATCCGTTGCCCGCAGCGCATTGAGCGTGCGATTAATCGTTTTCTCTCGCAAAATTACGTCGGAATAGTGCCCTGAAGAATTAATTGCAGCACTTTTCGAAGTCATCGAAATTTTCGACAAAAATCCAAAGGGGTTAGCCTTACTTTTTTTGCGATTTTTGGAGCTGAAAATTTCTAGTCGTCGAATTCATTCGTATGACTGTTACTAGGTCAATTGGGACCCTAGGAACTCAAAAATTACATTAAAGAAAGCGTAGGACCGACAGCAGAGAAATGACGACGAAAATCTGCAGTTTTTTGGCTGTAACTTTTGATCCGTTGCCCGCAGCGCATCGAGCCTGCGATTAATCGTTTTCTCTCGCAAAATTACGTCGGAATAGTTCCCTGAAGAATCAATTGCAGCACTTTTCGGAGTCGTCGAAATTTTCGACAAAAATCCAAAGGGGTTAGCCTTACTTTTTTTGCGATTTTTGGAGCCAAAAATTTCTAGTCGTCGAATTCATTTGTATGACTGTTTCTTGGCTAATTGGGACCCCAGGAACTCAAAAATTACATTAAAGACAGCGTGGGACCGACAGCAGAGAAATGACGACAAAAATCTGCAGTTTCTTGGCTGTAACTTTAGATCCGTTGCCCGCAGCGCATTGAGCCTGCGATTAATCGTTTTCTCTCGCAAAATTACGTCGAAATAGTGCCCTGAAGAATTAATTGCAGCACTTTTCAAAGTCGTTAAAATTTTCGACAAAAGTCCAAAGGGGTTAGCCTTACTTTGTTTGCGATTTTTGAGACGAAAATTTCTGGTCGTCGAATTGATTTGTATGACTGTTTTTAGGCTGATTGGGACCCCAGGAACTCAAAAATTACATTGAAAAAAGCGTGGGACCGACAGCAGAGAAATGATGACAAAAATCTGCAGTTTTTTGGCTGTAACTTTTGATCCGTTGCCCGTAGCGCATTGGGCCTGCGATTAATCGTTTTCTTTCGCGAAATTACGTCGGAATAGTGTCCTAAAGAATTGATTGCAGCACTTTCCAAAGTCGTTGAAATTTTCGACAAAAATCCAAAGGGGTTAGCCTTACTTTTTTTGCGATTTTTGGAGCTAAAAATTTCTAGTCGTCGGATTCATTTGTATGACTGTTTCTTGGCTAATTGGGAGCCCAGGAACTCAAAAATTACATTAAAGAAAGCGTAGGACCGACAGCAGAGAAATGACGACGGAAATCTGCAGTTTTTTGGCTGTAACTTTTGATCCTTTGCCCGCAGCGCATTGAGCCTGCGATTAATCGTTTTCTCTCGCGAAATTACGTCGGAATAGTGCCCTAAAGAATTGATTGCAGCACTTTCCAAAGTCTCCGAAATTTTCGACAAAAATCCAAAGGGGTTAGCCTTACTTTTTTTTGCGATTTTTGGAGACGAAAATTTCTGGTCGTCGAATTGATTTGTATGACTGTTTCTAGGCTGATTGGGACCCCACGAACTCAAAAATTACATTGAAAAAAGCGTGGGACCGACAGCAGAGAAATGATGACAAAAATCTGCAGTTTTTTGGCTGTAACTTTTGATCCGTTGCCCGTAGCGCATTGGGCCTGCGATGAATCGTTTTCTCTCGCGAAATTACGTCGGAAAAGTGCCCTAAGGAATCGATTGCAGCACTTTCCAAAGTCGTTAAAATTTTCGACAAAAATCCAAAGGGGTTAGCCTTACTTTTTTTGCGATTTTTGGAGCCAAAAATTTCTAGTCGTCGAATTCATTTGTATGACTGTTTCTTGGCTAATTGGGACCCCAGGAACTCAAAAATTACATCAAAGAAAGCGTAGGACCGACAGCAGAGAAATGACGACGAAAATCTGCAGTTTTTTGGCTGTAACTTTTGATTCGATGCCCGCAGCGCATTGAGCCTGCGATTAATCGTTTCCTCTCGCAAAATTACGTCGGAATAGTGCCCCGAAGAAATAATTGCAGCACCTTTCAAAGTCGATGAAATTTTCGACAAAAGTCCAAAGGGGTTAGCCTTACTTTTTTTGCGATTTTTGGAGACGAAAATTTCTGGTTGTCGAATTGATTTGTATAACTGTTTCTAGGCTGATTGGGACCCCAGGAACTCAAAAATTACATTGAAAAAAGCGTGGTACCGACAGCAGAGAAATAATGACAAAAATCTGCAGTTTTTTGGCTGTAACTTTTGATCCGTTGCCCGTAGCGCATTAAGCCTGCGATTAATCGTTTTCTCTCGCGAAATGACGTCGGAAAAGTGCCCTAAAGAATTGATTGCAGCACTTTCCAAAGTCGTTAAAATTTTCGACAAAAATCCAAAGGGGTTAGCCTTACTTTTTTTGCGATTTTTGGAGCCAAAAATTTCTAGTCGTCGAATTCATTTCTATGACTGTTTCTTGGCTAATTGGGACCCCAGGAACTCAAAAATTACATCAAAGAAAGCGTAGGACCGACAGCAGAGGAATGACGACGAAAATCTGCAGTTTTTTGGCTGTAACTTTTGATCTGTTGCCCGCAGCGCATTGAGCCTGCGATTAATCGTTTTCTCCCGCAAAATTACGTCGGAATAAATCCCTGGAGAATTAATTGCAGCACTTTTCGAAGTCGTCGAAATTTTCGACAAAAATCCAAAGGGGTTAGCCTTACTTTTTTTGCGATTTTTGGAGCCAAAAATTTCTAGTCGTCGAATTGATTTGTATGACTGTTTCTTGGCTAATTGGGACCCCAGGAACTCAAAAATTACATTAAAGACAGCGTAGGACCGACAGCAGAGAAATGACGACAAAAATCTGCAGTTTTTTGGCTGTAACTTTTGATCCGTTGCCCGCAGCGCATTGAGCCAGCGATTAATCGTTTTCTCTCGCAAAATTACGTCGGCATAGTGCCCTGAAGAATTAATTGCAGCACTTTTCGAAGTCGTTGAAATTTTCGACAAAAGTCCAAAGGGGTTAGCCTTACTTTTTTTTGCGATTTTTGGAGACGAAAATTTCTGGTCGTCGAATTGATTTGTATGACTGTTTTTAGGCTGATTGGGACGCCAGGAACTCAAAAATTACATTGAAAAAAGCGTGGGACCGACAGCAGAGAAATGATGACAAAAATCTGTAGTTTTTTGGCTGTAACTTTTGATCCGTTGCCCGTAGCGCATTGGGCCTGCGATGAATCGTTTTCTCTCGCGAAATTACGTCGGAAAAGTGCCCTAAAGAATCGATTGCAGCACTTTCCAAAGTCGTTAAAATTTTCGACAAAAATCCAAAGGGGTTAGCCTTACTTTTTTTGCGATTTTTGGAGCCAAAAAATTCTAGTCGTCGAATTCATTTGTATGACTGTTTCTTGGCTAATTGGAACCCCAGGAACTCAAAAATTACATCAAAGAAAGCGTAGGACCGAAAGCAGAGAAATGACGACGAAAATCTGCAGTTTTTTGGCTGTAACTTTTGATTCGATGCCCGCAGCGCATTGAGCCTGCGGTTAATCGTTTCCTCTCGCAAAATTACGTCGGAATAGTGCCCCGAAGAATTAATTGCAGCACTTTTCAAAGTCGATGAAATTTTCGACCAAAGTCCAAAGGGGTTAGCCTTCCTTTTTTAGCGTTTTTAGAGACGAAAATTTCTGGTTGTCGAATTGATTTGTATGACTGTTTCTAGGCTGATTGGGACCCCAGGAACTCAAAAATTACATTGAAAAAAGCGTGGTACCGACAGCAGAGAAATGACGATAAAAATCTGCAGTTTTTTGGCTGTAACTTTTGATCCGTTGCCCGCAGCGCATTGAGCCTGCGATTAATCGTTTTCTATCGCAAAATCACGTCGAAATAGGGCCCTGAAGAATTAATTGCAGCACTTTTCAAAGTCGTTGAGATTTTCGACAAAAGTCCAAAGGGGTTAGCCTTACTTTTTTTGCGATTTTTGAAGACGAAAATTTCTGGTCGTCGAATTGATTTGTATGACTGTTTTTGGGCTGATTGGGACCCCAGGAACTCAAAAATTACATTGAAAAAAGCGTGGGACCGACAGCAGAGAAATGATGACAAAAATCTGTAGTTTTTTGGCTGTAACTTTTGATCCGTTGCCCGTAGCGCATTGGGCCTGCGATGAATCGTTTTCTCTAGCGAAATTACGTCGGAAAAGTGCCCTAAAGAATCGATTGCAGCACTTTCCAAAGTCGTTAAAATTTTCGACAAAAATCCAAAGGGGTTAGCCTTACTTTTTTTGCGATTTTTGGAGCCAAAAATTTCTAGTCGTCGAATTCATTTGTATGACTGTTTCTTGGCTAATTGGAACCCCAGGAACTCAAAAATTACATCAAAGAAAGCGTAGGACCGAAAGCAGAGAAATGACGACGAAAATCTGCAGTTTTTTGGCTGTAACTTTTGATTCGATGCCCGCAGCGCATTGAGCCTGCGATTGATCGTTTCCTCTCGCAAAATTACGTCGGAATAGTGCCCCGAAGAATTAATTGCAGCACTTTTCAAAGTCGATGAAATTTTCGACCAAAGTCCAAAGGGGTTAGCCTTCCTTTTTTAGCGATTTTTGGAGACGAAAATTTCTGGTTGTCGAATTGATTCGTATGACTGTTTCTAGGCTGATTGGGACCCCAGGAACTCAAAAATTACATTGAAAAAAGCGTGGTACCGACAGCAGAGAAATGACGACAAAAATCTGCAGTTTTTTGGCTGTAACTTTTGATCCGTTGCCCGCAGCGCATTGAGCCAGCGATTAATCGTTTTCTCTCGCAAAATTACGTCGGCATAGTGCCCTGAAGAATTAATTGCAGCACTTTTCAAAGTCGTTGAAATTTTCGACAAAAGTCCAAAGGGGTTAGCCTTACTTTTTTTGCGATTTTTGGAGACGAAAATTTCTGGTCGTCGAATTGATTTGTATGACTGTTTTTAGGCTGATTGGGACCCCAGAAACTCAAAAATTACATTGAAAAAAGCGTGGGACCGACAGCAGAGAAATGATGACAAAAATCTGTAGTTTTTTGGCTGTAACTTTTGATCCGTTGCCCGTAGCGCATTGGGCCTGCAATTAATCGTTTTCTCTCGCGAAATTACGTCGGAATAGTGCCCTAAAGAATTGATTGCAGCACTTTCCAAAGTCGTTGAAATTTTCGACAAAAATCCAAAGGGGTTAGCCTTACTTTTTTTGCGATTTTTGGAGCTAAAAATTTCTGGTCGTCGGATTCATTTGTATGACTGTTTCTTGGCTAATTGGGAGCCCAGGAACTCAAGAATTACATTAAAGAAAGCGTAGGACCGACAGCAGAGAAATGACAACGAAAATCTGCAGTTTTTTGGCTGTTACTTTTGATCCGTTGCCCGCAGCGCATTGAGCCTGCGATTATTCGTTTTCTCTCGCAAAATTACGTCGAAATAGTGCCCTGAAGAATTAATTGCAGCACTTTTCAAAGTCGTTGAAATTTTCGACAAAAGTCCCAAGGGGTTGGCCTTACTTTATTTGCGATTTTTGGAGAGGAAAATTTCTGGTCGTCGAATTGATTTGTATGACTGTTTCTAGGCCGATTGGGACCCCAGGAACTCAAAAATTACATTGAAAAAAGCGTAGGACCGACAGCAGAGAAATGATGACAAAAATCTGCAGTTTTTTGGCTGTAACTTTTGATCCGTTGCCCGCAGCGCATTGAGCCTGCGATTAATCGTTTTCTATCGCAAAATCACGTCGAAATAGTGCCCTGAAGAATGAATTGCAGCACTTTTCAAAGTCGTTGAGATTTTCGACAAAAGTCCAAAGGGGTTAGCCTTACTTTTTTTGCGATTTTTGAAGACGAAAATTTCTGGTCGTCGAATTGATTTGTATGACTGTTTTTGGGCTGATTGGGACCCCAGGAACTCAAAAATTACATTGAAAAAAGCGTGGGACCGACAGCAGAGAAATGATGACAAAAATCTGCAGTTTTTTGGCTGTAACTTTTGATCCGTTGCCCGTAGCGCCTTGGGCCTGCGATTAATCGTTTTCTCTCGCGAAATTACGTCGGAATAGTGCCCTAAAGAATTGATTGCAGCACTCTCCAAAGTCGTTAAAATTTTCGACAAAAATTCAAAGGGGTTAGCCTTACTTTTTTTGCGATTTTTGTGGCCAAAAATTTCTAGTCGTCGAATTGATTTGTATGACTGTTTCTTGGCTAATTGAGACCCCAGGAACTCGAAAATTACATTAAAGAAAGCGTAGGACCGACAGCAGAGAAATGACGACGAAAATCTGCAGTTTTTTGGCTGTAACTTTTGATCCGTTGCCCGCAGCGCATTGAGCCTGCGATTAATCGTTTTCTCTCGCAAAATTACGTCGGAATAGTGCCCCGATGAAATAATTGCAGCACTTTTCAAAGCCGTTAAAATTTTTGACAAAAATCCAAAGGGGTTAGCCTCACTTTTTTTGCGATTTTTGGAGCCGAAAATTTCTGGTCGTCGAATTGATTTGTATGACTGTTTCTAGGCTGATTGGGACCCCAGGAACTCGAAAATTACATTGAAAAAAGCGTATGACCGACAGCAGAGAAATGATGACAAAAATCTGCAGTTTTTTGGCTGTAACTTTTGATCCGTTGCCCGCAGCGCATTGAGCCTGCGATTAATCGTTTTCTCTCGCAAAATTACTTCGGAATAGTGCCCTGAAGATATAATTGCAGCACTTTTCAAAGTCGTTGAAATTTTCGACAAAAGTCCAAAGGGGTTAGCCTTACTTTTTTTGCGATTTTTGGAGAGGAAAATTTCTGTTCGTCGAATTGATTTGTATGACTGTTTCTAGGCTAATTGGGACCCCAGGAACTCAAAAATTACATTGAAAAAAGCGTAGGACCGACAGCAGAGAAATGATGACAAAAATCTGCAGTTTTTTGGCTGTAACTTTTGATCCGTTGCCCGCAGCGCATTGAGCCTGCGATTAATCGTTTTCTCTCGCAAAATTACGTCGGAATAGTGCCCTGAAGAATTAATTGCAGCACTTTTCAAAGTCGTTGAAATTTTCGACAAAAGTCCAAAGGGGTTAGCCTTACTTTTTCTGCGATTTCTGGAGACGAAAATTTCTGGTTGTCGAATTGATTTGTATGACTGTTTCTAGGCTGATTGGGACCCCAGGAACTCAAAAATTACATTAAAAAAAGCGTGGTACCGACAGCAGAGAAATAATGACAAAAATCTGCAGTTTTTTGGCTGTAACTTTTGATCCGTTGCCCGTAGCGCATTGGGCCTGCGATTAATCGTTTTCTCTCGCGAAATTACGTCGGAAAAGTGCCCTAAAGAATTGATTGCAGCACTTTCCAAAGTCGTTAAAATTTTCGACAAAAATCCAAAGGGGTTAGCCTTACTTTTTTTGCGATTTTTGGAGCCAAAAATTTCTAGTCGTCGAATTTATTTGTATGACTGTTTCTTGGCTAATTGGGACCCCAGGAACTCAAAAATTACATCAAAGAAAGCGTAGGACCGACAGCAGAGAAATGACGACGAAAATCTGCAGTTTTTTGGCTGTAACTTTTGATTCGATGCCCGCAGCGCATTGAGCCTGCGATTAATCGTTTCCTCTCGCAAAATTACGTCGGAATAGTGCCCTGAAGAATTAATTGCAGCACTTTTCGAAGTCGTTGAAATTTTCGACAAAAGTCCAAAGGGGTTAGCCTTACTTTTTTTGCGATTTCTGGAGACGAAAATTTCTGGTTGTCGAATTGATTTGTATGACTGTTTCTAGGCTGATTGGGACCCCAGGAACTCAAAAATTACATTAAAAAAAGCGTGGGACCGACAGCAGAGAAATGATGACAAAAATCTGCAGTTTTTTGGCTGTAACTTTTGATCCGTTGCCCGTAGCGCATTGGGCCTGCGATTAATCGTTTTCTCTCGCGAAATTACGTCGGAAAAGTGCCCTAAAGAATTGATTGCAGCACTTTCCAAAGTCGTTAAAATTTTCGACAAAAATCCAAAGGGGTTAGCCTTACTTTTTTTGCGATTTTTGGAGCCAAAAATTTCTAGTCGTCGAATTTATTTGTATGACTGTTTCTTGGCTAATTGGGACCCCAGGAACTCAAAAATTACATCAAAGAAAGCGTAGGACCGACAGCAGAGAAATGACGACGAAAATATGCAGTTTTTTGGCTGTAACTTTTGATTCGATGCCCGCAGCGCATTGAGCCTGCGATTAATCGTTTCCTCTCGCAAAATTACGTCGGAATAGTGCCCCGAAGAATTAATTGCAGCACTTTTCAAAGTCGATGAAATTTTCGACAAAAGTCCAAAGGGGTTAGCCTTACTTTTTTTGCGATTTTTAGAGACGAAAATTTCTGGTCGTCGAATTGATTTGTATGACTGTTTCTAGGCTGATTGGGACCCCAGAAACTCAAAAATTACATTGAAGAAAGCGTAGGACCGACAGCAGAGAAATGACGACGAAAATCTGCAGTTTTTTGGCTGTAACTTTTAAACCGTTGCCTGCAGCGCATTGAGCCTGCGATTAATCGTTTTCTCTCGCAAAATTACGTCGGAATAGTGCCCTGAAGAATTAATTGCAGCACTTTTCGAAGTCGTCGAAATTTTCGACAAAAATCCAAAGGGGTTAGCCTTACTTTTTTTGCGATTTTTGGAGCCGAAAATTTCTAGTCGTCGAATTCATTTGTATGACTGTTACTAGGCTAATTGGGACCCCAGAAACTCAAAAATTACATTGAAGAAAGCGTAGGACCGACAGCAGAGATATGACAACAAAAATCTGCAGTTTTTTGGCTGTCACTTTTGATCCGTTGCCCGCAGCGCATTGGGCCTGCGATTAATCGTTTTCTCTCGAAAAATTACGTCGGAATAGTGCCCCAAAGAATTAATTGCAGCACTTTTCAAAGTCTCCGAAATTTTCGACAAAAATCCAAAGGGGTTAGCCTTACTTTTTTAGCGATTTTTGGAGACGAAAATTTCTGGTCGTCGAATTGATTTGTATGACTGTTTCTAGGCTGATTGGGACCCCAGGAACTCAAAAATTACATTGAAAAAAGCGTGGGACCGACAGCAGAGAAATGATGACAAAAATCTGCAGTTTTTTGGCTGTAACTTTTGATCCGTTGCCCGTAGCGCATTGGGCCTGCGATGAATCGTTTTCTCTCGCGAAATTACGTCGGAAAAGTGCCCTAAAGAATCGATTGCAGCACTTTCCAAAGTCGTTAAAATTTTCGACAAAAATCCAAAGGGGTTAGCCTTACTGTTTTTGCGATTTTTGGAGCCAAAAATTTCTAGTCGTCGAATTCATTTGTATGACTGTTTCTTGGCTAATTGGGACCCCAGGAACTCAAAAATTACATCAAAGGAAGCGTAGGACCGACAGCAGAGAAATGACGACGAAAATCTGCAGTTTTTTGGCTGTAACTTTTGATTCGATGCCCGCAGCGCATTGAGCCTGCGATTAATCGTTTCCTCTCGCAAAATTACGTCGGAATAGTGCCCCGAAGAATTAATTGCAGCACTTTTCAAAGTCGATGAAATTTTCGACCAAAGTCCAAAGGGGTTAGCCTTACTTTTTTTGCGATTTTTGGAGACGAAAATTTCTGGTTGTCGAATTGATTTGTATGACTGTTTCTAGGCTGATTGGGACCCCAGGAACTCAAAAATTACATTGAAAAAAGCGTGGTACCGACAGCAGAGAAATAATGACAAAAATCTGCAGTTTTTTGGCTGTAACTTTTGATCCGTTGCCCGTAGCGCATTAAGCCTGCGATTAATCGTTTTCTCTCGCGAAATTACGTCGGAAAAGTGCCCTAAAGAATTGATTGCAGCACTTTCCAAGGTCGTTAAAATTTTCGACAAAAATCCAAAGGGGTTAGCCTTACTTTTTTTGCGATTTTTGTGGCCAAAAATTTCTAGTCGTCGAATTGATTTGTATGACTGTTTCTTGGCTAATTGAGACCCCAGGAACTCGAAAATTACAGGAAAAAAAGCGTAGGACCGACAGCAGAGAAATGACGACGAAAATCTGCAGTTTTTTGGCTGTAACTTTTGATCCGTTGCCCGCAGCGCATTGAGCCTGCGATTAATCTTTTTCTCTCGCAAAATTACGTCGGAATAGTGCCCCGATGAAATAATTGCAGCACTTTTGAAAGCTGTTGAAATTTTTGACAAAAATCCAAAGGGGTTAGCCTCACTTTTTTTGCGATTTTCCGAGCCGAAAATTTCTGGTCGTCGAATTGATTTGTATGACTGTTTCTAGGCTGATTGGGACCCCAGGAACTCAAAAATTACATTGAAAAAAGCGTATGACCGACAGCAGAGAAATGATGACAAAAATCTGCAGTTTTTTGGCTGTAACTTTTGATCCGTTGCCCGCAGCGCATTGAGCCTGCGATTAATCGTTTTCTCTCGCAAAATTACGTCGGAATAGTGCCCTGAAGATATAATTGCAGCACTTTTCAAAGTCGTTGAAATTTTCGACAAAAGTCCAAAGGGGTTAGCCTTACTTTTTTTGCGATTTTTGGAGACGAAAATTTCTGGTCGTCGAATTGATTTGTATGACTTTTTCTAGGCTGATTGGGACCCCAGGAACTCAAAAATTACATTAAAAAAAGCGTGGGACCGACAGCAGAGAAATAATGACAAAAATCTGCAGGTTTTTTGGCTGTAACTTTTGATCCGTTGCCCGTAGCGCATTGGGCCTGCGATTAATCGTTTTCTCTCGCGAAATTACGTCGGAATGGTGCCCTAAAAAATTGATTGCAGCACTCTCCAAAGTCGTTAAAATTTTCGACAAAAATTTAAAGGGGTTAGCCTTACTTTTTTTGCGATTTTCGGAGCCAAAAATTTCTAGTCGTCGAATTAATTTGTATGACTGTTTCTTGGCTAATTGAGACCCCAGGAACTCAAAAATTACATTAAAAAAAGCGTGGTACCGACAGCAGAGAAATAATGACAAAAATCTGCAGTTTTTTGGCTGTAACTTTTGATCCGTTGCCCGTAGCGCATTGGGCCTGCGATTAATCGTTTTCTCTCGCGAAATTACGTCGGAATAGTGCCCCGATGAAGTAATTGCAGCACTTTTGAAAGCCGTTGAAATTTTTGACAAAAATCCAAAGGGGTTAGCCTCACTTTTTTTGCGATTTTCCGAGCCGAAAATTTCTGGTCGTCGAATTGATTTGTATGACTGTTTCTAGGCTGATTGGGACCCCAGGAACTCAAAAATTACATTGAAAAAAGCGTATGACCGACAGCAGAGAAATGATGTCAAAAATCTGCAGTTTTTTGGCTGTAACTTTTGATCCGTTGCCCGCAGCGCATTGAGCCTGCGATTAATCGTTTTCTCTCGCAAAATTACGTCGGAATAGTGCCCTGAAGATATAATTGCAGCACTTTTCAAAGTCGTTGAAATTTTCGACAAAAGTCCAAAGGGGTTAGCCTTACTTTTTTTGCGATTTTTGGAGACGAAAATTTCTGGTCGTCGAATTGATTTGTATGACTTTTTCTAGGCTGATTGGGACCCCAGGAACTCAAAAATTACATTGAAAAAAGCGTAGGACCGACAGCAGAGAAATGATGACAAAAATCTGCAGTTTTTTGGCTGTAACTTTTGATCCGTTGCCCGCAGCGCATTGAGCCTGCGATTAATCGTTTTCTCTCGCAAAATTACGTCGGAATAGTGCCCTGAAGAATTAATTGCAGCACTTTTCAAAGTCGTTGAAATTTTCGACAAAAGTCCAAAGGGGTTAGCCTTACTTTTTTTGCGATTTCTGGAGACGAAAATTTCTGGTTGTCGAATTGATTTGTATGACTGTTTCTAGGCTGATTGGGACCCCAGGAACTCAAAAATTACATTAAAAAAAGCGTGGTACCGACAGCAGAGAAATAATGACAAAAATCTGCAGTTTTTTGGCTGTAACTTTTGATCCGTTGCCCGTAGCGCATTGGGCCTGCGATTAATCGTTTTCTCTCGCGAAATTACGTCGGTAAAGTGCCCTAAAGAATTGATTGCAGCACTTTCCAAAGTCGTTAAAATTTTCGACAAAAATCCAAAGGGGTTAGCCTTACTTTTTTTGCGATTTTTGGAGCCAAAAATTTCTAGTCGTCGAATTTATTTGTATGACTGTTTCTTGGCTAATTGGGACCCCAGGAACTCAAAAATTACATCAAAGAAAGCGTAGGACCGACAGCAGAGAAATGACGACGAAAATCTGCAGTTTTTTGGCTGTAACTTTTGATTCGATGCCCGCAGCGCATTGAGCCTGCGATTAATCGTTTCCTCTCGCAAAATTACGTCGGAATAGTGCCCCGAAGAATTAATTGCAGCACTTTTCAAAGTCGATGAAATTTTCGACAAAAGTCCAAAGGGGTTAGCCTTACTTTTTTTGCGATTTTTAGAGACGAAAATTTCTGGTCGTCGAATTGATTTGTATGACTGTTTCTAGGCTGATTGGGACCCCAGAAACTCAAAAATTACATTGAAGAAAGCGTAGGACCGACAGCAGAGAAATGACGACGAAAATCTGCAGTTTTTTGGCTGTAACTTTTAAACCGTTGCCTGCAGCGCATTGAGCCTGCGATTAATCGTTTTCTCTCGCAAAATTACGTCGGAATAGTGCCCTGAAGAATTAATTGCAGCACTTTTCGAAGTCGTCGAAATTTTCGACAAAAATCCAAAGGGGTTAGCCTTACTTTTTTTGCGATTTTTGGAGCCGAAAATTTCTAGTCGTCGAATTCATTTGTATGACTGTTACTAGGCTAATTGGGACCCCAGAAACTCAAAAATTACATTGAAGAAAGCGTAGGACCGACAGCAGAGATATGACAACAAAAATCTGCAGTTTTTTGGCTGTAACTTTTGATCCGTTGCCCGCAGCGCATTGGGCCTGCGATTAATCGTTTTCTCTCGAAAAATTACGTCGGAATAGTGCCCCAAAGAATTAATTGCAGCACTTTTCAAAGTCTCCGAAATTTTCGACAAAAATCCAAAGGGGTTAGCCTTACTTTTTTAGCGATTTTTGGAGACGAAAATTTCTGGTCGTCGAATTGATTTGTATGACTGTTTCTAGGCTGATTGGGACCCCAGGAACTCAAAAATTACATTGAAAAAAGCGTGGGACCGACAGCAGAGAAATGATGACAAAAATCTGCAGTTTTTTGGCTGTAACTTTTGATCCGTTGCCCGTAGCGCATTGGGCCTGCGATGAATCGTTTTCTCTCGCGAAATTACGTCGGAAAAGTGCCCTAAAGAATCGATTGCAGCACTTTCCAAAGTCGTTAAAATTTTCGACAAAAATCCAAAGGGGTTAGCCTTACTTTTTTTGCGATTTTTGGAGCCAAAAATTTCTAGTCGTCGAATTCATTTGTATGACTGTTTCTTGGCTAATTGGGACCCCAGGAACTCAAAAATTACATCAAAGAAAGCGTAGGACCGACAGCAGAGAAATGACGACGAAAATCTGCAGTTTTTTGGCTGTAACTTTTGATTCGATGCCCGCAGCGCATTGAGCCTGCGATTAATCGTTTCCTCTCGCAAAATTACGTCGGAATAGTGCCCCGAAGAATTAATTGCAGCACTTTTCAAAGTCGATGAAATTTTCGACCAAAGTCCAAAGGGGTTAGCCTTACTTTTTTTGCGATTTTTGGAGACGAAAATTTCTGGTTGTCGAATTGATTTGTATGACTGTTTCTAGGCTGATTGGGACCCCAGGAACTCAAAAATTACATTGAAAAAAGCGTGGTACCGACAGCAGAGAAATAATGACAAAAATCTGCAGTTTTTTCGCTGTAACTTTTGATCCGTTGCCCGTAGCGCATTAAGCCTGCGATTAATCGTTTTCTCTCGCGAAATTACGTCGGAAAAGTGCCCTAAAGAATTGATTGCAGCACTTTCCAAGGTCGTTAAAATTTTCGACAAAAATCCAAAGGGGTTAGCCTTACTTTTTTTGCGATTTTTGTGGCCAAAAATTTCTAGTCGTCGAATTGATTTGTATGACTGTTTCTTGGCTAATTGAGACCCCAGGAACTCGAAAATTACATTAAAAAAAGCGTAGGACCGACAGCAGAGAAATGACGACGAAAATCTGCAGTTTTTTGGCTGTAACTTTTGATCCGTTGCCCGCAGCGCATTGAGCCTGCGATTAATCGTTTTCTCTCGCAAAATTACGTCGGAATAGTGCCCCGATGAAATAGTTGCAGCACTTTTGAAAGCCGTTGAAATTTTTGACAAAAATCCAAAGGGGTTAGCCTCACTTTTTTTGCGATTTTCCGAGCCGAAAATTTCTGGTCGTCGAATTGATTTGTATGACTGTTTCTAGGCTGATTGGGACCCCAGGAACTCAAAAATTACATTGAAAAAAGCGTATGACCGACAGCAGAGAAATGATGACAAAAATCTGCAGTTTTTTGGCTGTAACTTTTGATCCGTTGCCCGCAGCGCATTGAGCCTGCGATTAATCGTTTTCTCTCGCAAAATTACGTCGGAATAGTGCCCTGAAGATATAATTGCAGCACTTTTCAAAGTCGTTGAAATTTTCGACAAAAGTCCAAAGGGGTTAGCCTTACTTTTTTTGCGATTTTTGGAGACGAAAATTTCTGGTCGTCGAATTGATTTGTATGACTTTTTCTAGGCTGATTGGGACCCCAGGAACTCAAAAATTACATTAAAAAAAGCGTGGGACCGACAGCAGAGAAATAATGACAAAAATCTGCAGGTTTTTTGGCTGTAACTTTTGATCCGTTGCCCGTAGCGCATTGGGCCTGCGATTAATCGTTTTCTCTCGCGAAATTACGTCGGAATGGTGCCCTAAAAAATTGATTGCAGCACTCTCGAAAGTCGTTAAAATTTTCGACAAAAATTTAAAGGGGTTAGCCTTACTTTTTTTGCGATTTTCGGAGCCAAAAATTTCTAGTCGTCGAATTGATTTGTATGACTGTTTCTTGGCTAATTGAGACCCCAGGAACTCAAAAATTACATTAAAGAAAGCGTAGGACCGACAGCAGAGAAATAATGACAAAAATCTGCAGTTTTTTGGCTGTAACTTTTGATCCGTTGCCCGTAGCGCATTGGGCCTGCGATTAATCGTTTTCTCTCGCGAAATTACGTCGGAATAGTGCCCCGATGAATCAATTGCAGCACTTTTGAAAGCCGTTGAAATTTTTGACAAAAATCCAAAGGGGTTAGCCTCACTTTTTTTGCGATTTTCCGAGCCGAAAATTTCTGGTCGTCGAATTGATTTGTATGACTGTTTCTAGGCTGATTGGGACCCCAGGAACTCAAAAATTACATTGAAAAAAGCGTATGACCGACAGCAGAGAAATGATGACAAAAATCTGCAGTTTTTTGGCTGTAACTTTTGATCCGTTGCCCGCAGCGCATTGAGCCTGCGATTAATCGTTTTCTCTCGCAAAATTACGTCGGAATAGTGCCCTGAAGATATAATTGCAGCACTTTTCAAAGTCGTTGAAATTTTCGACAAAAGTCCAAAGGGGTTAGCCTTACTTTTTTTGCGATTTTTGGAGACGAAAATTTCTGGTCGTCGAATTGATTTGTATGACTTTTTCTAGGCTGATTGGGACCCCAGGAACTCAAAAATTACATTGAAAAAAGCGTAGGACCGACAGCAGAGAAATGATGACAAAAATCTGCAGTTTTTTGGCTGTAACTTTTGATCCGTTGCCCGCAGCGCATTGAGCCTGCGATTAATCGTTTTCTCTCGCAAAATTACGTCGGAATAGTGCCCTGAAGAATTAATTGCAGCACTTTTCAAAGTCGTTGAAATTTTCGACAAAAGTCCAAAGGGGTTAGCCTTACTTTTTTTGCGATTTCTGGAGACGAAAATTTCTGGTTGTCGAATTGATTTGTATGACTGTTTCTAGGCTGATTGGGACCCCAGGAACTCAAAAATTACATTAAAAAAAGCGTGGTACCGACAGCAGAGAAATAATGACAAAAATCTGCAGTTTTTTGGCTGTAACTTTTGATCCGTTGCCCGTAGCGCATTGGGCCTGCGATTAATCGTTTTCTCTCGCGAAATTACGTCGGAAAAGTGCCCTAAAGAATTGATTGCAGCACTTTCCAAAGTCGTTGAAATTTTCGACAAAAATCCAAAGGGGTTAGCCTTACTTTTTTTGCGATTTTTGGAGCCAAAAATTTCTAGTCGTCGAATTTATTTGTATGACTGTTTCTTGGCTAATTGGGACCCCAGGAACTCAAAAATTACATCAAAGAAAGCGTAGGACCGACAGCAGAGAAATGACGACGAAAATCTGCAGTTTTTTGGCTGTAACTTTTGATTCGATGCCCGCAGCGCATTGAGCCTGCGATTAATCGTTTCCTCTCGCAAGATTACGTCGGAATAGTGCCCCGAAGAATTAATTGCAGCACTTTTCAAAGTCGATGAAATTTTCGACAAAAGTCCAAAGGGGTTAGCCTTACTTTTTTTGCGATTTTTAGAGACGAAAATTTCTGGTCGTCGAATTGATTTGTATGACTGTTTCTAGGCTGATTGGGACCCCAGAAACTCAAAAATTACATTGAAGAAAGCGTAGGACCGACAGCGAAGAAATGACGACGAAAATCTGCAGTTTTTTGGCTGTAACTTTTAAACCGTTGCCTGCAGCGCATTGAGCCTGCGATTAATCGTTTTCTCTCGCAAAATTACGTCGGAATAGTGCCCTGAAGAATTAATTGCAGCACTTTTCGAAGTCGTCGAAATTTTCGACAAAAATCCAAAGGGGTTAGCCTTACTTTTTTTGCGATTTTTGGAGCCGAAAATTTCTAGTCGTCGAATTCATTTGTATGACTGTTACTAGGCTAATTGGGACCCCAGAAACTCAAAAATTACATTGAAGAAAGCGTAGGACCGACAGCAGAGATATGACAACAAAAATCTGCAGTTTTTTGGCTGTAACTTTTGATCCGTTGCCCGCAGCGCATTGGGCCTGCGATTAATCGTTTTCTCTCGAAAAATTACGTCGGAATAGTGCCCCAAAGAATTAATTGCAGCACTTTTCAAAGTCTCCGAAATTTTCGACAAAAATCCAAAGGGGTTAGCCTTACTTTTTTAGCGATTTTTGGAGACGAAAATTTCTGGTCGTCGAATTGATTTGTATGACTGTTTCTAGGCTGATTGGGACCCCAGGAACTCAAAAATTACATTGAAAAAAGCGTGGGACCGACAGCAGAGAAATGATGACAAAAATCTGCAGTTTTTTGGCTGTAACTTTTGATCCGTTGCCCGTAGCGCATTGGGCCTGCGATGAATCGTTTTCTCTCGCGAAATTACGTCGGAAAAGTGCCCTAAAGAATCGATTGCAGCACTTTCCAAAGTCGTTAAAATTTTCGACAAAAATCCAAAGGGGTTAGCCTTACTTTTTTTGCGATTTTTGGAGCCAAAAATTTCTAGTCGTCGAATTCATTTGTATGACTGTTTCTTGGCTAATTGGGACCCCAGGAACTCAAAAATTACATCAAAGAAAGCGTAGGACCGACAGCAGAGAAATGACGACGAAAATCTGCAGTTTTTTGGCTGTAACTTTTGATTCGATGCCCGCAGCGCATTGAGCCTGCGATTAATCGTTTCCTCTCGCAAAATTACGTCGGAATAGTGCCCCGAAGAATTAATTGCAGCACTTTTCAAAGTCGATGAAATTTTCGACCAAAGTCCAAAGGGGTTAGCCTTACTTTTTTTGCGATTTTTGGAGACGAAAATTTCTGGTTGTCGAATTGATTTGTATGACTGTTTCTAGGCTGATTGGGACCCCAGGAACTCAAAAATTACATTGAAAAAAGCGTGGTACCGACAGCAGAGAAATAATGACAAAAATCTGCAGTTTTTTGGCTGTAACTTTTGATCCGTTGCCCGTAGCGCATTAAGCCTGCGATTAATCGTTTTCTCTCGCGAAATTACGTCGGAAAAGTGCCCTAAAGAATTGATTGCAGCACTTTCCAAGGTCGTTAAAATTTTCGACAAAAATCCAAAGGGGTTAGCCTTACTTTTTTTGCGATTTTTGTGGCCAAAAATTTCTAGTCGTCGAATTGATTTGTATGACTGTTTCTTGGCTAATTGAGACCCCAGGAACTCGAAAATTACATTAAAAAAAGCGTAGGACCGACAGCAGAGAAATGACGACGAAAATCTGCAGTTTTTTGGCTGTAACTTTTGATCCGTTGCCCGCAGCGCATTGAGCCTGCGATTAATCGTTTTCTCTCGCAAAATTACGTCGGAATAGTGCCCCGATGAAATAATTGCAGCACTTTTGAAAGCCGTTGAAATTTTTGACAAAAATCCAAAGGGGTTAGCCTCACTTTTTTTGCGATTTTCCGAGCCGAAAATTTCTGGTCGTCGAATTGATTTGTATGACTGTTTCTAGGCTGATTGGGACCCCAGGAACTCAAAAATTACATTGAAAAAAGCGTATGACCGACAGCAGAGAAATGATGACAAAAATCTGCAGTTTTTTGGCTGTAACTTTTGATCCGTTGCCCGCAGCGCATTGAGCCTGCGATTAATCGTTTTCTCTCGCAAAATTACGTCGGAATAGTGCCCTGAAGATATAATTGCAGCACTTTTCAAAGTCGTTGAAATTTTCGACAAAAGTCCAAAGGGGTTAGCCTTACTTTTTTTGCGATTTTTGGAGACGAAAATTTCTGGTCGTCGAATTGATTTGTATGACTTGTTCTAGGCTGATTGGGACCCCAGGAACTCAAAAATTACATTAAAAAAAGCGTGGGACCGACAGCAGAGAAATAATGACAAAAATCTGCAGGTTTTTTGGCTGTAACTTTTGATCCGTTGCCCGTAGCGCATTGGGCCTGCGATTAATCGTTTTCTCTCGCGAAATTACGTCGGAATGGTGCCCTAAAAAATTGATTGCAGCACTCTCCAAAGTCGTTAAAATTTTCGACAAAAATTTAAAGGGGTTAGCCTTACTTTTTTTGCGATTTTCGGAGCCAAAAATTTCTAGTCGTCGAATTGATTTGTATGACTGTTTCTTGGCTAATTGAGACCCCAGGAACTCAAAAATTACATTAAAGAAAGCGTAGGACCGACAGCAGAGAAATGACGACGAAAATCTGCAGTTTTTTGGCTGTAACTTTTGATCCGTTGCCCGCAGCGCATTGAGCCTGCGATTAATCGTTTTCTCTCGCAAAATTACGTCGGAATAGTGCCCCGATGAATTAATTGCAGCACTTTCCAAAGCCGTTGAAATTTTTGACAAAAATCCAAAGGGGTTAGCCTTACTTTTTTTGCGATTTTTGGAGCCAAAAATTTCTAGTCGTCGAATTGATTTGTATGACTGTTTCTTGGCTAATTGAGACCCCAGGAACTCAAAAATTACATTAAAGAAAGCGTAGGACCGACAGCAGAGAAATGACGACGAAAATCTGCAGTTTTTTGGCTGTAACTTTTGATCCGTTGCCCGCAGCGCATTGAGCCTGCGATTAATCGTTTTCTCTCGCAAAATTACGTCGGAATAGTGCCCCGATGAATTAATTGCAGCACTTTCCAAAGCCGTTGAAATTTTTGACAAAAATCCAAAGGGGTTAGCCTTACTTTTTTTGCGATTTTTGGAGCCGAAAATTTCTGGTCGTCGAATTGATTTGTATGACTGTTTCTAGGCTGATTGGGACCCCAGGAACTCAAAAATTACATTGAAAAAAGCGTAGGACCGACAGCAGAGAAATGATGACAAAAATCTGCAGTTTTTTGGCTGTAACTTTTGATCCGTTGCCCGCAGCGCATTGAGCCTGCGATTAATCGTTTTCTCTCGCAAAATTACGTCGGAATAGTGCCCTGAAGAATTAATTGCAGCACTTTTCAAAGTCGTTGAAATTTTCGACAAAAGTCCAAAGGGGTTAGCCTTACTTTTTTTGCGATTTCTGGAGACGAAAATTTCTGGTTGTCGAATTGATTTGTATGACTGTTTCTAGGCTGATTGGGACCCCAGGAACTCAAAAATTACATTAAAAAAAGCGTGGTACCGACAGCAGAGAAATAATGACAAAAATCTGCAGTTTTTTGGCTGTAACTTTTGATCCGTTGCCCGTAGCGCATTGGGCCTGCGATTAATCGTTTTCTCTCGCAAAATTACGTCGGAATAGTGCCCCAAAGAATTAATTGCAGCACTTTTCAAAGTCGATGAAATTTTCGACCAAAGTCCAAAGGGGTTAGCCTTACTTTTTTTGCGATTTTTGGAGACGAAAATTTCTGGTTGTCGAATTTATTTGTATGACTATTCCTTGGCTAATTGGGACCCCAGGAACTCAAAAATTATATCAAAGAAAGCGTAGGACCGACAGCAGAGAAATGACGACGAAAATCTGCAGTTTTTTGGCTGTAACTTTTGATTCGATGCCCGCAGCGCATTAAGCCTGCGATTAATCGTTTTCTCTCGCGAAATTACGTCGGAAAAGTGCCCTAAAGAATTGATTGCAGCACTTTCCAAAGTCGTTAAAATTTTCGACAAAAATCCAAAGGGGTTAGCCTTACTTTTTTTGCGATTTTTGTGGCCAAAAATTTCTAGTCGTCGAATTGATTCGTATGACTGTTTCTTGGCTAATTGAGACCCCAGGAACTCGAAAATTACATTAAAAAAAGCGTAGGACCGACAGCAGAGAAATGACGACGAAAATCTGCAGTTTTTTGGCTGTAACTTTTGATCCGTTGCCCGCAGCGCATTGAGCCTGCGATTAATCGTTTTCTCTCGCAAAATTACGTCGGAATAGTGCCCCGATGAAATAATTGCAGCACTTTTCAAAGCCGTTGAAATTTTTGACAAAAATCCAAAGGGGTTGAAGGTTGAAGGTATTTATTGATATTTCCATTACAATATTGGAAAACTGGTAGCACCAAAGAAACAAAATGTTTTACAAGAGAGTACAAGCACAAACTTATACAAATTTCATTAAAACTAAAGTCCAATTAAGGCTATGGCTAAAACTAAAACTAAAACTAAAGATACAAGTACAGCTAACTCGAACCGGTGCGTACAGAAAGGAATGCAAAAGAAGAGAGTTTAAAGAAAGGACAAAGCCCCTAGACACTGTTACAATACGGAACGAGACGCTTCAGTCTGAAAGAGATGCAGGTAGAGACCACGCTTGAAGGCGGGAAGATCAGAAGAAGATCGAAGCTCAGCTGGCAAGGAATTCCAATGACGACTGCCAGCAACCGTCAAAGAGTTGCGGAAAGCCTCAGACCGCGGAAGAGGCGGCATAAGCTCCCCCCAATGACGGAAAGCAGTGCCGTAAGCTCCGATCTCGCGTGTAGTGAACAATTCAGCCAAATACGCCGGACGCCCTGTGCGTAGGATACCGAAAAGAGCACTAAGAAGGAAGTACAGACGACGATCGGCAACCGTGAGCCAGCCTAGCTCTCTACGGTGGGGAGCAGCATGAACATCCCGAGCAAAACCACAAACGAAGCGGACGCAATTGTTGAGCAGGCGCTGTAACTTAAGACTAAGGCTGGTGGAGAGATCGAGGAGTACTACACAACAGTAGTCGATCACAGGGAAAATCAAGGTGACAACGAGGAGCCTGCGCAGGGAGCGAGAAAGCAGACGACGCGAGGCCGAAAGCTGTCGAAGAGTAGCGTGGACTCGGTTAGAGATAAGATTAACCTGCGCAACCCAGGAGAGACTGCTGTCAAGAATTAAACCAAGATCCCGTACAGTTTGACAGTAACGCAGGGGGAGCCCATCGAGAACAACTGGCGAGAGTGCGCCAGAGCAGTGCCTTGTCAGGAGGTTGCTGCTGCCAAGAACCATGGCGTGTGTCTTGGATACATTCAGCTGCAGAGAGGCGCGTATCGACCATCCCAGTACAGCTTCGACATCATCATTAACTAGAGCCAGTGCGTCGACAAATTGATCAGGGGTACACTGAAAATATATCTGAAGATCATCAGCGTAGACCAAGTGGCTGCAGTGTTTCAGGACCGACGAGATACCGTTAATAAAAAGCGAGAAAAGGAGCGGTCCCAGGACGGAACCCTGGGGCACTCCTAGATCAAGAGGGGCCCAAGAGGACAATGGTTGATCACTTAGCGAGACAGCCTGCATTCTACCTTGTAGGTAAGATGACGTCCAGCGAAGAGCATGATGGGAGAATCCAATTTTATAGAGCTGATCAAGGAGGACAGCGTGCGGAATCGTATCAAAAGCCTTACTGTAGTCAAAGAGGACTAAAATAGTGAGCTTACGACTGTCCATGCCGCGACGTACATCCTCCGTCACGCGAAGCAGAGCAGTTTGGGTGCTGAAACCACGACGAAAGCCAGATTGCCGGGGGTCGAGCAGATCATTCTGCTCAAGAAAAGCAGAGATCTGTTCCAAGACAATGCGTTCGAAGACCTTGAAGAGAAAACAGAGGTTTGCGATAGGCCGCACCTGTCCGAGAGCGGTGGGGAGCTTCACCTTACCCAAGGGGGTGACGCGCGCACGTTTCCAGATGTCAGGAAACACTGCAGAATTTAGAGAGCGATTGAGTAGCTCAAGTATGAAAGGTAGAGCAACAGGAAGGGACAGTTTTAGATCCCGCATAGAAATGTCGTCCACCCCACGAGACTGAGAGCGGAAATGTCCGAGTGCACGTAGAAAATCCTCCGGTGAGATATCATTAAAATGAAAGGACTCGTCATTGGTTAGCCTTACTTTTTTTGCGATTTTTGGAGACGAAAATTTCTGGTCGTCGAATTGATTTGTATGACTTTTTCTAGGCTGATTGGGACCCCAGGAACTCAAAAATTACATTAAAAAAAGCGTGGGACCGACAGCAGAGAAATAATGACAAAAATCTGCAGGTTTTTTGGCTGTAACTTTTGATCCGTTGCCCGTAGCGCATTGGGCCTGCGATTAATCGTTTTCTCTCGCGAAATTACGTCGGAATAGTGCCCTAAAAAATTGATTGCAGCACTCTCCAAAGTCGTTAAAATTTTCGACAAAAATTTAAAGGGGTTAGCCTTACTTTTTTTGCGATTTTTGGAGCCAAAAATTTCTAGTCGTCGAATTGATTTGTATGACTGTTTCTTGGCTAATTGAGACCCCAGGAACTCAAAAATTACATTAAAGAAAGCGTAGGACCGACAGCAGAGAAATGACGACGAAAATCTGCAGTTTTTTGGCTGTAACTTTTGATCCGTTGCCCGCAGCGCATTGAGCCTGCGATTAATCGTTTTCTCTCGCAAAATTACGTCGGAATAGTGCCCCGATGAATTAATTGCAGCACTTTCCAAAGCCGTTGAAATTTTTGACAAAAATCCAAAGGGGTTAGCCTTACTTTTTTTGCGATTTTTGGAGCCGAAAATTTCTGGTCGTCGAATTGATTTGTATGACTGTTTCTAGGCCGATTGGGACCCCAGGAACTTAAAAATTACATTGAAAAAAGCGTAGGACCGACAGCAGAGAAATGATGACAAAAATCTGCAGTTTTTTGGCTGTAACTTTTGATCCGTTGCCGGCAGCGCATTGAGCCTGCGATTAATCGTTTTCTCTCGCAAAATTACGTCGGAATAGTGCCCTGAAGAATTAATTGCAGCACTTTTCAAAGTCGTTGAAATTTTCGACAAAAGTCCAAAGGGGTTAGCCTTACTTTTTTTGCGATTTCTGGAGACGAAAATTTCTGGTTGTCGAATTGATTTGTATGACTGTTTCTAGGCTGATTGGGACCCCAGGAACTCAAAAATTACATTAAAAAAAGCGTGGTACCGACAGCAGAGAAATAATGACAAAAATCTGCAGTTTTTTGGCTGTAACTTTTGATCCGTTGCCCGTAGCGCATTGGGCCTGCGATGAATCGTTTTCTCTCGCGAAATTACGTCGGAATAGTGCCCTGAAGAATTGATTGCAGCACTTTCCAAAGTCGTTAAAATTTTCGACAAAAATCCAAAGGGGTTAGCCTTACTTTTTTCGCGATTTTTGGAGCCAAAAATTTCTAGTCGTCGAATTCATTTGTATGACTGTTTCTTGGCTAATTGGGACCCCAGGAACTCAAAAATTACATCAAAGAAAGCGTAGGACCGACAGCAGAGAAATGACGACGAAAATCTGCAGTTTTTTGGCTGTAACTTTTGATCCGATGCCCGCAGCGCATTGAGCCTGCGATTAATCGTTTCCTCTCGCAAAATTACGTCGGCATAGTGCCCCGAAGAATTAATTGCAGCACTTTTCAAAGTCGATGAAATTTTCGACAAAAGTCCAAAGGGGTTAGCCTTACTTTTTTCGCGATTTTTGGAGCCAAAAATTTCTAGTCGTCGAATTCATTTGTATGACTGTTTCTTGGCTAATTGGGACCCCAGGAACTCAAAAATTACATCAAAGAAAGCGTAGGGCCGACAGCAGAGAAATGACGACGAAAATCTGCAGTTTTTTGGCTGTAACTTTTGATCCGATGCCCGCAGCGCATTGAGCCTGCGATTAATCGTTTCCTCTCGCAAAATTACGTCGAAATAGTGCCCTGAAGAATTAATTGCAGCACTTTTCAAAGTCGTTAAAATTTTCGACAAAAGTCCAAAGGGGTTAGCCTTACTTTTTGCGATTTTTGGAGACGAAAATTTCTGGTCGTCGAATTGATTTGTATGACTGTTTTTAGGCTGATTGGGACCCCAGGAACTCAAAAATTACATTGAAAAAAGCGTGGGACCGACAGCAGAGAAATGATGACAAAAATCTGTAGTTTTTTGGCTGTAACTTTTGATCCGTTGCCCGTAGCGCATTGGGCCTGCGATTAATCGTTTTCTCTCGCGAAATTACGTCGGAATAGTGCCCTAAAGAATTGATTGCAGCACTTTCCAAAGTCGTTGAAATTTTCGACAAAAATCCAAAGGGGTTAGCCTTACTTTTTTTGCGATTTTTGGAGCTAAAAATTTCTAGTCGTCGGATTCATTTGTATGACTGTTTCTTGGCTAATTGGGAGCCCAGGAACTCAAAAATTACATTAAAGAAAGCGTAGGACCGACAGCAGAGAAATGACAACGAAAATCTGCAGTTTTTTGGCTGTTACTTTTGATCCGTTGCCCGCAGCGCATTGAGCCTGCGATTATTCGTTTTCTCTCGCAAAATTACGTCGAAATAGTGCCCTGAAGAATTAATTGCAGCACTTTTCAAAGTCGTTGAAATTTTCGACAAAAGTCCCAAGGGGTTGGCCTTACTTTATTTGCGATTTTTGGAGAGGAAAATTTCTGGTCGTCGAATTGATTTGTATGACTGTTTCTAGGCCGATTGGGACCCCAGGAACTCAAAAATTACATTGAAAAAAGCGTAGGACCGACAGCAGAGAAATGATGACAAAAATCTGCAGTTTTTTGGCTGTAACTTTTGATCCGTTGCCCGCAGCGCATTGAGCCTGCGATTAATCGTTTTCTATCGCAAAATCACGTCGAAATAGTGCCCTGAAGAATTAATTGCAGCACTTTTCAAAGTCGTTGAGATTTTCGACAAAAGTCCAAAGGGGTTAGCCTTACTTTTTTTGCGATTTTTGAAGACGAAAATTTCTGGTCGTCGAATTGATTTGTATGACTGTTTTTGGGCTGATTGGGACCCCAGGAACTCAGAAATTACATTGAAAAAAGCGTGGGACCGACAGCAGAGAAATGATGACAAAAATCTGCAGTTTTTTGGCTGTAACTTTTGATCCGTTGCCCGTAGCGCCTTGGGCCTGCGATTAATCGTTTTCTCTCGCGAAATTACGTCGGAATAGTGCCCTAAAGAATTGATTGCAGCACTCTCCAAAGTCGTTAAAATTTTCGACAAAAATTCAAAGGGGTTAGCCTTACTTTTTTTGCGATTTTTGTGGCCAAAAATTTCTAGTCGTCGAATTGATTTGTATGACTGTTTCTTGGCTAATTGAGACCCCAGGAACTCGAAAATTACATTAAAGAAAGCGTAGGACCGACAGCAGAGAAATGACGACAAAAATCTGCAGTTTTTTGGCTGTAACTTTTGATCCGTTGCCCGCAGCGCATTGAGCCTGCGATTAATCGTTTTCTCTCGCAAATCTACGTCGGAATAGTGCCCCGATGAAATAATTGCAGCACTTTTCAAAGCCGTTAAAATTTTTTACAAAAATCCAAAGGGGTTAGCCTCACTTTTTTTGCGATTTTTGGAGCCGAAAATTTCTGGTCGTCGAATTGATTTGTATGACTGTTTCTAGGCTGATTGGGACCCCAGGAACTCAAAAATTACATTGAAAAAAGCGTATGACCGACAGCAGAGAAATGATGACAAAAATCTGCAGTTTTTTGGCTGTAACTTTTGATCCGTTGCCCGCAGCGCATTGAGCCTGCGATTAATCGTTTTCTCTCGCAAAATTACTTCGGAATAGTGCCCTGAAGATATAATTGCAGCACTTTTCAAAGTCGTTGAAATTTTCGACAAAAGTCCAAAGGGGTTAGCCTTACTTTTTTTGCGATTTTTGGAGACGAAAATTTCTGGTCGTCGAATTGATTTGTATGACTGTTTCTAGGCTGATTGGGACCCCAGGAACTCAAAAATTACATTGAAAAAAGCGTAGGACCGACAGCAGAGAAATGATGACAAAAATCTGCAGTTTTTTGGCTGTAACTTTTGATCCGTTGCCCGCAGCGCATTGAGCCTGCGATTAATCGTTTTCTATCGCAAAATCACGTCGAAATAGTGCCCTGAAGAATTAATTGCAGCACTTTTCAAAGTCGTTGAGATTTTCGACAAAAGTCCAAAGGGGTTAGCCTTACTTTTTTTGCGATTTTTGAAGACGAAAATTTCTGGTCGTCGAATTGATTTGTATGACTGTTTTTGGGCTGATTGGGACCCCAGGAACTCAGAAATTACATTGAAAAAAGCGTGGGACCGACAGCAGAGAAATGATGACAAAAATCTGCAGTTTTTTGGCTGTAACTTTTGATCCGTTGCCCGTAGCGCCTTGGGCCTGCGATTAATCGTTTTCTCTCGCGAAATTACGTCGGAATAGTGCCCTAAAGAATTGATTGCAGCACTCTCCAAAGTCGTTAAAATTTTCGACAAAAATTCAAAGGGGTTAGCCTTACTTTTTTTGCGATTTTTGTGGCCAAAAATTTCTAGTCGTCGAATTGATTTGTATGACTGTTTCTTGGCTAATTGAGACCCCAGGAACTCGAAAATTACATTAAAGAAAGCGTAGGACCGACAGCAGAGAAATGACGACAAAAATCTGCAGTTTTTTGGCTGTAACTTTTGATCCGTTGCCCGCAGCGCATTGAGCCTGCGATTAATCGTTTTCTCTCGCAAATCTACGTCGGAATAGTGCCCCGATGAAATAATTGCAGCACTTTTCAAAGCCGTTAAAATTTTTTACAAAAATCCAAAGGGGTTAGCCTCACTTTTTTTGCGATTTTTGGAGCCGAAAATTTCTGGTCGTCGAATTGATTTGTATGACTGTTTCTAGGCTGATTGGGACCCCAGGAACTCAAAAATTACATTGAAAAAAGCGTATGACCGACAGCAGAGAAATGATGACAAAAATCTGCAGTTTTTTGGCTGTAACTTTTGATCCGTTGCCCGCAGCGCATTGAGCCTGCGATTAATCGTTTTCTCTCGCAAAATTACTTCGGAATAGTGCCCTGAAGATATAATTGCAGCACTTTTCAAAGTCGTTGAAATTTTCGACAAAAGTCCAAAGGGGTTAGCCTTACTTTTTTTGCGATTTTTGGAGACGAAAATTTCTGGTCGTCGAATTGATTTGTATGACTGTTTCTAGGCTGATTGGGACCCCAGGAACTCAAAAATTACATTGAAAAAAGCGTAGGACCGACAGCAGAGAAATGATGACAAAAATCTGCAGTTTTTTGGCTGTAACTTTTGATCCGTTGCCCGCAGCGCATTGAGCCTGCGATTAATCGTTTTCTCTCGCAAAATTACGTCGGAATAGTGCCCTGAAGAATTAATTGCAGCACTTTTCAAAGTCGTTGAAATTTTCGACAAAAGTCCAAAGGGGTTAGCCTTACTTTTTTTGCGATTTCTGGAGACGAAAATTTCTGGTTGTCGAATTGATTTGTATGACTGTTTCTAGGCTGATTGGGACCCCAGGAACTCAAAAATTACATTAAAAAAAGCGTGGTACCGACAGCAGAGAAATAATGACAAAAATCTGCTGTTTTTTGGCTGTAACTTTTGATCCGTTGCCCGTAGCGCATTGGGCCTGCGATTAATCGTTTTCTCTCGCGAAATTACGTCGGAAAAGTGCCCTAAAGAATTGATTGCAGCACTTTCCAAAGTCGTTAAAATTTTCGACAAAAATCCAAAGGGGTTAGCCTTACTTTTTTTGCGATTTTTGGAGCCAAAAATTTCTAGTCGTCGAATTTATTTGTATGACTGTTTCTTGGCTAATTGGGACCCCAGGAACTCAAAAATTACATCAAAGAAAGCGTAGGACCGACAGCAGAGAAATGACGACGAAAATCTGCAGTTTTTTGGCTGTAACTTTTGATTCGATGCCCGCAGCGCATTGAGCCTGCGATTAATCGTTTCCTCTCGCAAAATTACGTCGGAATAGTGCCCCGAAGAATTAATTGCAGCACTTTTCAAAGTCGATGAAATTTTCGACAAAAGTCCAAAGGGGTTAGCCTTACTTTTTTTGCGATTTTTAGAGACGAAAATTTCTGGTCGTCGAATTGATTTGTATGACTGTTTCTAGGCTGATTGGGACCCCAGAAACTCAAAAATTACATTGAAGAAAGCGTAGGACCGACAGCAGAGAAATGACGACGAAAATCTGCAGTTTTTTGGCTGTAACTTTTAAACCGTTGCCTGCAGCGCATTGAGCCTGCGATTAATCGTTTTCTCTCGCAAAATTACGTCGGAATAGTGCCCTGAAGAATTAATTGCAGCACTTTTCGAAGTCGTCGAAATTTTCGACAAAAATCCAAAGGGGTTAGCCTTACTTTTTTTGCGATTTTTGGAGCCGAAAATTTCTAGTCGTCGAATTCATTTGTATGACTGTTACTAGGCTAATTGGGACCCCAGAAACTCAAAAATTACATTGAAGAAAGCGTAGGACCGACAGCAGAGATATGACAACAAAAATCTGCAGTTTTTTGGCTGTAACTTTTGATCCGTTGCCCGCAGCGCATTGGGCCTGCGATTAATCGTTTTCTCTCGAAAAATTACGTCGGAATAGTGCCCCAAAGAATTAATTGCAGCACTTTTCAAAGTCTCCGAAATTTTCGACAAAAATCCAAAGGGGTTAGCCTTACTTTTTTAGCGATTTTTGGAGACGAAAATTTCTGGTCGTCGAATTGATTTGTATGACTGTTCCTAGGCTGATTGGGACCCCAGGAACTCAAAAATTACATTGAAAAAAGCGTGGGACCGACAGCAGAGAAATGATGACAAAAATCTGCAGTTTTTTGGCTGTAACTTTTGATCCGTTGCCCGTAGCGCATTGGGCCTGCGATGAATCGTTTTCTCTCGCGAAATTACGTCGGAAAAGTGCCCTAAAGAATCGATTGCAGCACTTTCCAAAGTCGTTAAAATTTTCGACAAAAATCCAAAGGGGTTAGCCTTACTTTTTTTGCGATTTTTGGAGCCAAAAATTTCTAGTCGTCGAATTCATTTGTATGACTGTTTCTTGGCTAATTGGGACCCCAGGAACTCAAAAATTACATCAAAGAAAGCGTAGGACCGACAGCAGAGAAATGACGACGAAAATCTGCAGTTTTTTGGCTGTAACTTTTGATTCGATGCCCGCAGCGCATTGAGCCTGCGATTAATCGTTTCCTCTCGCAAAATTACGTCGGAATAGTGCCCCGAAGAATTAATTGCAGCACTTTTCAAAGTCGATGAAATTTTCGACCAAAGTCCAAAGGGGTTAGCCTTACTTTTTTTGCGATTTTTGGAGACGAAAATTTCTGGTTGTCGAATTGATTTGTATGACTGTTTCTAGGCTGATTGGAACCCCAGGAACTCAAAAATTACATTGAAAAAAGCGTGGTACCGACAGCAGAGAAATAATGACAAAAATCTGCAGTTTTTTGGCTGTAACTTTTGATCCGTTGCCCGTAGCGCATTAAGCCTGCGATTAATCGTTTTCTCTCGCGAAATTACGTCGGAAAAGTGCCCTAAAGAATTGATTGCAGCACTTTCCAAAGTCGTTAAAATTTTCGACAAAAATCCAAAGGGGTTAGCCTTACTTTTTTCGCGATTTTTGGAGCCAAAAATTTCTAGTCGTCGAATTCATTTGTATGACTGTTTCTTGGCTAATTGGGACCCCAGGAACTCAAAAATTACATCAAAGAAAGCGTAGGACCGACAGCAGAGAAATGACGACGAAAATCTGCAGTTTTTTGGCTGTAACTTTTGATCCGATGCCCGCAGCGCATTGAGCCTGCGATTAATCGTTTCCTCTCGCAAAATTACGTCGGCATAGTGCCCCGAAGAATTAATTGCAGCACTTTTCAAAGTCGATGAAATTTTCGACAAAAGTCCAAAGGGGTTAGCCTTACTTTTTTCGCGATTTTTGGAGCCAAAAATTTCTAGTCGTCGAATTCATTTGTATGACTGTTTCTTGGCTAATTGGGACCCCAGGAACTCAAAAATTACATCAAAGAAAGCGTAGGGCCGACAGCAGAGAAATGACGACGAAAATCTGCAGTTTTTTGGCTGTAACTTTTGATCCGATGCCCGCAGCGCATTGAGCCTGCGATTAATCGTTTCCTCTCGCAAAATTACGTCGAAATAGTGCCCTGAAGAATTAATTGCAGCACTTTTCAAAGTCGTTAAAATTTTCGACAAAAGTCCAAAGGGGTTAGCCTTACTTTTTGCGATTTTTGGAGACGAAAATTTCTGGTCGTCGAATTGATTTGTATGACTGTTTTTAGGCTGATTGGGACCCCAGGAACTCAAAAATTACATTGAAAAAAGCGTGGGACCGACAGCAGAGAAATGATGACAAAAATCTGTAGTTTTTTGGCTGTAACTTTTGATCCGTTGCCCGTAGCGCATTGGGCCTGCGATTAATCGTTTTCTCTCGCGAAATTACGTCGGAATAGTGCCCTAAAGAATTGATTGCAGCACTTTCCAAAGTCGTTGAAATTTTCGACAAAAATCCAAAGGGGTTAGCCTTACTTTTTTTGCGATTTTTGGAGCTAAAAATTTCTAGTCGTCGGATTCATTTGTATGACTGTTTCTTGGCTAATTGGGAGCCCAGGAACTCAAAAATTACATTAAAGAAAGCGTAGGACCGACAGCAGAGAAATGACAACGAAAATCTGCAGTTTTTTGGCTGTTACTTTTGATCCGTTGCCCGCAGCGCATTGAGCCTGCGATTATTCGTTTTCTCTCGCAAAATTACGTCGAAATAGTGCCCTGAAGAATTAATTGCAGCACTTTTCAAAGTCGTTGAAATTTTCGACAAAAGTCCCAAGGGGTTGGCCTTACTTTATTTGCGATTTTTGGAGAGGAAAATTTCTGGTCGTCGAATTGATTTGTATGACTGTTTCTAGGCCGATTGGGACCCCAGGAACTCAAAAATTACATTGAAAAAAGCGTAGGACCGACAGCAGAGAAATGATGACAAAAATCTGCAGTTTTTTGGCTGTAACTTTTGATCCGTTGCCCGCAGCGCATTGAGCCTGCGATTAATCGTTTTCTATCGCAAAATCACGTCGAAATAGTGCCCTGAAGAATTAATTGCAGCACTTTTCAAAGTCGTTGAGATTTTCGACAAAAGTCCAAAGGGGTTAGCCTTACTTTTTTTGCGATTTTTGAAGACGAAAATTTCTGGTCGTCGAATTGATTTGTATGACTGTTTTTGGGCTGATTGGGACCCCAGGAACTCAGAAATTACATTGAAAAAAGCGTGGGACCGACAGCAGAGAAATGATGACAAAAATCTGCAGTTTTTTGGCTGTAACTTTTGATCCGTTGCCCGTAGCGCCTTGGGCCTGCGATTAATCGTTTTCTCTCGCGAAATTACGTCGGAATAGTGCCCTAAAGAATTGATTGCAGCACTCTCCAAAGTCGTTAAAATTTTCGACAAAAATTCAAAGGGGTTAGCCTTACTTTTTTTGCGATTTTTGTGGCCAAAAATTTCTAGTCGTCGAATTGATTTGTATGACTGTTTCTTGGCTAATTGAGACCCCAGGAACTCGAAAATTACATTAAAGAAAGCGTAGGACCGACAGCAGAGAAATGACGACAAAAATCTGCAGTTTTTTGGCTGTAACTTTTGATCCGTTGCCCGCAGCGCATTGAGCCTGCGATTAATCGTTTTCTCTCGCAAATCTACGTCGGAATAGTGCCCCGATGAAATAATTGCAGCACTTTTCAAAGCCGTTAAAATTTTTTACAAAAATCCAAAGGGGTTAGCCTCACTTTTTTTGCGATTTTTGGAGCCGAAAATTTCTGGTCGTCGAATTGATTTGTATGACTGTTTCTAGGCTGATTGGGACCCCAGGAACTCAAAAATTACATTGAAAAAAGCGTATGACCGACAGCAGAGAAATGATGACAAAAATCTGCAGTTTTTTGGCTGTAACTTTTGATCCGTTGCCCGCAGCGCATTGAGCCTGCGATTAATCGTTTTCTCTCGCAAAATTACTTCGGAATAGTGCCCTGAAGATATAATTGCAGCACTTTTCAAAGTCGTTGAAATTTTCGACAAAAGTCCAAAGGGGTTAGCCTTACTTTTTTTGCGATTTTTGGAGACGAAAATTTCTGGTCGTCGAATTGATTTGTATGACTGTTTCTAGGCTGATTGGGACCCCAGGAACTCAAAAATTACATTGAAAAAAGCGTAGGACCGACAGCAGAGAAATGATGACAAAAATCTGCAGTTTTTTGGCTGTAACTTTTGATCCGTTGCCCGCAGCGCATTGAGCCTGCGATTAATCGTTTTCTATCGCAAAATCACGTCGAAATAGTGCCCTGAAGAATTAATTGCAGCACTTTTCAAAGTCGTTGAGATTTTCGACAAAAGTCCAAAGGGGTTAGCCTTACTTTTTTTGCGATTTTTGAAGACGAAAATTTCTGGTCGTCGAATTGATTTGTATGACTGTTTTTGGGCTGATTGGGACCCCAGGAACTCAGAAATTACATTGAAAAAAGCGTGGGACCGACAGCAGAGAAATGATGACAAAAATCTGCAGTTTTTTGGCTGTAACTTTTGATCCGTTGCCCGTAGCGCCTTGGGCCTGCGATTAATCGTTTTCTCTCGCGAAATTACGTCGGAATAGTGCCCTAAAGAATTGATTGCAGCACTCTCCAAAGTCGTTAAAATTTTCGACAAAAATCCAAAGGGGTTAGCCTTACTTTTTTTGCGATTTTTGGAGCCGAAAATTTCTAGTCGTCGAATTCATTTGTATGACTGTTACTAGGCTAATTGGGACCCCAGAAACTCAAAAATTACATTGAAGAAAGCGTAGGACCGACAGCAGAGATATGACAACAAAAATCTGCAGTTTTTTGGCTGTAACTTTTGATCCGTTGCCCGCAGCGCATTGGGCCTGCGATTAATCGTTTTCTCTCGAAAAATTACGTCGGAATAGTGCCCCAAAGAATTAATTGCAGCACTTTTCAAAGTCTCCGAAATTTTCGACAAAAATCCAAAGGGGTTAGCCTTACTTTTTTAGCGATTTTTGGAGACGAAAATTTCTGGTCGTCGAATTGATTTGTATGACTGTTCCTAGGCTGATTGGGACCCCAGGAACTCAAAAATTACATTGAAAAAAGCGTGGGACCGACAGCAGAGAAATGATGACAAAAATCTGCAGTTTTTTGGCTGTAACTTTTGATCCGTTGCCCGTAGCGCATTGGGCCTGCGATGAATCGTTTTCTCTCGCGAAATTACGTCGGAAAAGTGCCCTAAAGAATCGATTGCAGCACTTTCCAAAGTCGTTAAAATTTTCGACAAAAATCCAAAGGGGTTAGCCTTACTTTTTTTGCGATTTTTGGAGCCAAAAATTTCTAGTCGTCGAATTCATTTGTATGACTGTTTCTTGGCTAATTGGGACCCCAGGAACTCAAAAATTACATCAAAGAAAGCGTAGGACCGACAGCAGAGAAATGACGACGAAAATCTGCAGTTTTTTGGCTGTAACTTTTGATTCGATGCCCGCAGCGCATTGAGCCTGCGATTAATCGTTTCCTCTCGCAAAATTACGTCGGAATAGTGCCCCGAAGAATTAATTGCAGCACTTTTCAAAGTCGATGAAATTTTCGACCAAAGTCCAAAGGGGTTAGCCTTACTTTTTTTGCGATTTTTGGAGACGAAAATTTCTGGTTGTCGAATTGATTTGTATGACTGTTTCTAGGCTGATTGGAACCCCAGGAACTCAAAAATTACATTGAAAAAAGCGTGGTACCGACAGCAGAGAAATAATGACAAAAATCTGCAGTTTTTTGGCTGTAACTTTTGATCCGTTGCCCGTAGCGCATTAAGCCTGCGATTAATCGTTTTCTCTCGCGAAATTACGTCGGAAAAGTGCCCTAAAGAATTGATTGCAGCACTTTCCAAAGTCGTTAAAATTTTCGACAAAAATCCAAAGGGGTTAGCCTTACTTTTTTCGCGATTTTTGGAGCCAAAAATTTCTAGTCGTCGAATTCATTTGTATGACTGTTTCTTGGCTAATTGGGACCCCAGGAACTCAAAAATTACATCAAAGAAAGCGTAGGACCGACAGCAGAGAAATGACGACGAAAATCTGCAGTTTTTTGGCTGTAACTTTTGATCCGATGCCCGCAGCGCATTGAGCCTGCGATTAATCGTTTCCTCTCGCAAAATTACGTCGGCATAGTGCCCCGAAGAATTAATTGCAGCACTTTTCAAAGTCGATGAAATTTTCGACAAAAGTCCAAAGGGGTTAGCCTTACTTTTTTCGCGATTTTTGGAGCCAAAAATTTCTAGTCGTCGAATTCATTTGTATGACTGTTTCTTGGCTAATTGGGACCCCAGGAACTCAAAAATTACATCAAAGAAAGCGTAGGGCCGACAGCAGAGAAATGACGACGAAAATCTGCAGTTTTTTGGCTGTAACTTTTGATCCGATGCCCGCAGCGCATTGAGCCTGCGATTAATCGTTTCCTCTCGCAAAATTACGTCGAAATAGTGCCCTGAAGAATTAATTGCAGCACTTTTCAAAGTCGTTAAAATTTTCGACAAAAGTCCAAAGGGGTTAGCCTTACTTTTTGCGATTTTTGGAGACGAAAATTTCTGGTCGTCGAATTGATTTGTATGACTGTTTTTAGGCTGATTGGGACCCCAGGAACTCAAAAATTACATTGAAAAAAGCGTGGGACCGACAGCAGAGAAATGATGACAAAAATCTGTAGTTTTTTGGCTGTAACTTTTGATCCGTTGCCCGTAGCGCATTGGGCCTGCGATTAATCGTTTTCTCTCGCGAAATTACGTCGGAATAGTGCCCTAAAGAATTGATTGCAGCACTTTCCAAAGTCGTTGAAATTTTCGACAAAAATCCAAAGGGGTTAGCCTTACTTTTTTTGCGATTTTTGGAGCTAAAAATTTCTAGTCGTCGGATTCATTTGTATGACTGTTTCTTGGCTAATTGGGAGCCCAGGAACTCAAAAATTACATTAAAGAAAGCGTAGGACCGACAGCAGAGAAATGACAACGAAAATCTGCAGTTTTTTGGCTGTTACTTTTGATCCGTTGCCCGCAGCGCATTGAGCCTGCGATTATTCGTTTTCTCTCGCAAAATTACGTCGAAATAGTGCCCTGAAGAATTAATTGCAGCACTTTTCAAAGTCGTTGAAATTTTCGACAAAAGTCCCAAGGGGTTGGCCTTACTTTATTTGCGATTTTTGGAGAGGAAAATTTCTGGTCGTCGAATTGATTTGTATGACTGTTTCTAGGCCGATTGGGACCCCAGGAACTCAAAAATTACATTGAAAAAAGCGTAGGACCGACAGCAGAGAAATGATGACAAAAATCTGCAGTTTTTTGGCTGTAACTTTTGATCCGTTGCCCGCAGCGCATTGAGCCTGCGATTAATCGTTTTCTATCGCAAAATCACGTCGAAATAGTGCCCTGAAGAATTAATTGCAGCACTTTTCAAAGTCGTTGAGATTTTCGACAAAAGTCCAAAGGGGTTAGCCTTACTTTTTTTGCGATTTTTGAAGACGAAAATTTCTGGTCGTCGAATTGATTTGTATGACTGTTTTTGGGCTGATTGGGACCCCAGGAACTCAGAAATTACATTGAAAAAAGCGTGGGACCGACAGCAGAGAAATGATGACAAAAATCTGCAGTTTTTTGGCTGTAACTTTTGATCCGTTGCCCGTAGCGCCTTGGGCCTGCGATTAATCGTTTTCTCTCGCGAAATTACGTCGGAATAGTGCCCTAAAGAATTGATTGCAGCACTCTCCAAAGTCGTTAAAATTTTCGACAAAAATTCAAAGGGGTTAGCCTTACTTTTTTTGCGATTTTTGTGGCCAAAAATTTCTAGTCGTCGAATTGATTTGTATGACTGTTTCTTGGCTAATTGAGACCCCAGGAACTCGAAAATTACATTAAAGAAAGCGTAGGACCGACAGCAGAGAAATGACGACAAAAATCTGCAGTTTTTTGGCTGTAACTTTTGATCCGTTGCCCGCAGCGCATTGAGCCTGCGATTAATCGTTTTCTCTCGCAAATCTACGTCGGAATAGTGCCCCGATGAAATAATTGCAGCACTTTTCAAAGCCGTTAAAATTTTTTACAAAAATCCAAAGGGGTTAGCCTCACTTTTTTTGCGATTTTTGGAGCCGAAAATTTCTGGTCGTCGAATTGATTTGTATGACTGTTTCTAGGCTGATTGGGACCCCAGGAACTCAAAAATTACATTGAAAAAAGCGTATGACCGACAGCAGAGAAATGATGACAAAAATCTGCAGTTTTTTGGCTGTAACTTTTGATCCGTTGCCCGCAGCGCATTGAGCCTGCGATTAATCGTTTTCTCTCGCAAAATTACTTCGGAATAGTGCCCTGAAGATATAATTGCAGCACTTTTCAAAGTCGTTGAAATTTTCGACAAAAGTCCAAAGGGGTTAGCCTTACTTTTTTTGCGATTTTTGGAGACGAAAATTTCTGGTCGTCGAATTGATTTGTATGACTGTTTCTAGGCTGATTGGGACCCCAGGAACTCAAAAATTACATTGAAAAAAGCGTAGGACCGACAGCAGAGAAATGATGACAAAAATCTGCAGTTTTTTGGCTGTAACTTTTGATCCGTTGCCCGCAGCGCATTGAGCCTGCGATTAATCGTTTTCTATCGCAAAATCACGTCGAAATAGTGCCCTGAAGAATTAATTGCAGCACTTTTCAAAGTCGTTGAGATTTTCGACAAAAGTCCAAAGGGGTTAGCCTTACTTTTTTTGCGATTTTTGAAGACGAAAATTTCTGGTCGTCGAATTGATTTGTATGACTGTTTCTAGGCTGATTGGGACCCCAGGAACTCAAAAATTACATTAAAAAAAGCGTGGTACCGACAGCAGAGAAATAATGACAAAAATCTGCAGTTTTTTGGCTGTAACTTTTGATCCGTTGCCCGTAGCGCATTGGGCCTGCGATTAATCGTTTTCTCTCGCGAAATTACGTCGGAAAAGTGCCCTAAAGAATTGATTGCAGCACTTTCCAAAGTCGTTGAAATTTTCGACAAAAATCCAAAGGGGTTAGCCTTACTTTTTTTGCGATTTTTGGAGCCAAAAATTTCTAGTCGTCGAATTTATTTGTATGACTGTTTCTTGGCTAATTGGGACCCCAGGAACTCAAAAATTACATCAAAGAAAGCGTAGGACCGACAGCAGAGAAATGACGACGAAAATCTGCAGTTTTTTGGCTGTAACTTTTGATTCGATGCCCGCAGCGCATTGAGCCTGCGATTAATCGTTTCCTCTCGCAAGATTACGTCGGAATAGTGCCCCGAAGAATTAATTGCAGCACTTTTCAAAGTCGATGAAATTTTCGACAAAAGTCCAAAGGGGTTAGCCTTACTTTTTTTGCGATTTTTAGAGACGAAAATTTCTGGTCGTCGAATTGATTTGTATGACTGTTTCTAGGCTGATTGGGACCCCAGAAACTCAAAAATTACATTGAAGAAAGCGTAGGACCGACAGCGAAGAAATGACGACGAAAATCTGCAGTTTTTTGGCTGTAACTTTTAAACCGTTGCCTGCAGCGCATTGAGCCTGCGATTAATCGTTTTCTCTCGCAAAATTACGTCGGAATAGTGCCCTGAAGAATTAATTGCAGCACTTTTCGAAGTCGTCGAAATTTTCGACAAAAATCCAAAGGGGTTAGCCTTACTTTTTTTGCGATTTTTGGAGCCGAAAATTTCTAGTCGTCGAATTCATTTGTATGACTGTTACTAGGCTAATTGGGACCCCAGAAACTCAAAAATTACATTGAAGAAAGCGTAGGACCGACAGCAGAGATATGACAACAAAAATCTGCAGTTTTTTGGCTGTAACTTTTGATCCGTTGCCCGCAGCGCATTGGGCCTGCGATTAATCGTTTTCTCTCGAAAAATTACGTCGGAATAGTGCCCCAAAGAATTAATTGCAGCACTTTTCAAAGTCTCCGAAATTTTCGACAAAAATCCAAAGGGGTTAGCCTTACTTTTTTAGCGATTTTTGGAGACGAAAATTTCTGGTCGTCGAATTGATTTGTATGACTGTTTCTAGGCTGATTGGGACCCCAGGAACTCAAAAATTACATTGAAAAAAGCGTGGGACCGACAGCAGAGAAATGATGACAAAAATCTGCAGTTTTTTGGCTGTAACTTTTGATCCGTTGCCCGTAGCGCATTGGGCCTGCGATGAATCGTTTTCTCTCGCGAAATTACGTCGGAAAAGTGCCCTAAAGAATCGATTGCAGCACTTTCCAAAGTCGTTAAAATTTTCGACAAAAATCCAAAGGGGTTAGCCTTACTTTTTTTGCGATTTTTGGAGCCAAAAATTTCTAGTCGTCGAATTCATTTGTATGACTGTTTCTTGGCTAATTGGGACCCCAGGAACTCAAAAATTACATCAAAGAAAGCGTAGGACCGACAGCAGAGAAATGACGACGAAAATCTGCAGTTTTTTGGCTGTAACTTTTGATTCGATGCCCGCAGCGCATTGAGCCTGCGATTAATCGTTTCCTCTCGCAAAATTACGTCGGAATAGTGCCCCGAAGAATTAATTGCAGCACTTTTCAAAGTCGATGAAATTTTCGACCAAAGTCCAAAGGGGTTAGCCTTACTTTTTTTGCGATTTTTGGAGACGAAAATTTCTGGTTGTCGAATTGATTTGTATGACTGTTTCTAGGCTGATTGGGACCCCAGGAACTCAAAAATTACATTGAAAAAAGCGTGGTACCGACAGCAGAGAAATAATGACAAAAATCTGCAGTTTTTTGGCTGTAACTTTTGATCCGTTGCCCGTAGCGCATTAAGCCTGCGATTAATCGTTTTCTCTCGCGAAATTACGTCGGAAAAGTGCCCTAAAGAATTGATTGCAGCACTTTCCAAGGTCGTTAAAATTTTCGACAAAAATCCAAAGGGGTTAGCCTTACTTTTTTTGCGATTTTTGTGGCCAAAAATTTCTAGTCGTCGAATTGATTTGTATGACTGTTTCTTGGCTAATTGAGACCCCAGGAACTCGAAAATTACATTAAAAAAAGCGTAGGACCGACAGCAGAGAAATGACGACGAAAATCTGCAGTTTTTTGGCTGTAACTTTTGATCCGTTGCCCGCAGCGCATTGAGCCTGCGATTAATCGTTTTCTCTCGCAAAATTACGTCGGAATAGTGCCCCGATGAAATAATTGCAGCACTTTTGAAAGCCGTTGAAATTTTTGACAAAAATCCAAAGGGGTTAGCCTCACTTTTTTTGCGATTTTCCGAGCCGAAAATTTCTGGTCGTCGAATTGATTTGTATGACTGTTTCTAGGCTGATTGGGACCCCAGGAACTCAAAAATTACATTGAAAAAAGCGTATGACCGACAGCAGAGAAATGATGACAAAAATCTGCAGTTTTTTGGCTGTAACTTTTGATCCGTTGCCCGCAGCGCATTGAGCCTGCGATTAATCGTTTTCTCTCGCAAAATTACGTCGGAATAGTGCCCTGAAGATATAATTGCAGCACTTTTCAAAGTCGTTGAAATTTTCGACAAAAGTCCAAAGGGGTTAGCCTTACTTTTTTTGCGATTTTTGGAGACGAAAATTTCTGGTCGTCGAATTGATTTGTATGACTTGTTCTAGGCTGATTGGGACCCCAGGAACTCAAAAATTACATTAAAAAAAGCGTGGGACCGACAGCAGAGAAATAATGACAAAAATCTGCAGGTTTTTTGGCTGTAACTTTTGATCCGTTGCCCGTAGCGCATTGGGCCTGCGATTAATCGTTTTCTCTCGCGAAATTACGTCGGAATGGTGCCCTAAAAAATTGATTGCAGCACTCTCCAAAGTCGTTAAAATTTTCGACAAAAATTTAAAGGGGTTAGCCTTACTTTTTTTGCGATTTTCGGAGCCAAAAATTTCTAGTCGTCGAATTGATTTGTATGACTGTTTCTTGGCTAATTGAGACCCCAGGAACTCAAAAATTACATTAAAGAAAGCGTAGGACCGACAGCAGAGAAATGACGACGAAAATCTGCAGTTTTTTGGCTGTAACTTTTGATCCGTTGCCCGCAGCGCATTGAGCCTGCGATTAATCGTTTTCTCTCGCAAAATTACGTCGGAATAGTGCCCCGATGAATTAATTGCAGCACTTTCCAAAGCCGTTGAAATTTTTGACAAAAATCCAAAGGGGTTAGCCTTACTTTTTTTGCGATTTTTGGAGCCAAAAATTTCTAGTCGTCGAATTGATTTGTATGACTGTTTCTTGGCTAATTGAGACCCCAGGAACTCAAAAATTACATTAAAGAAAGCGTAGGACCGACAGCAGAGAAATGACGACGAAAATCTGCAGTTTTTTGGCTGTAACTTTTGATCCGTTGCCCGCAGCGCATTGAGCCTGCGATTAATCGTTTTCTCTCGCAAAATTACGTCGGAATAGTGCCCCGATGAATTAATTGCAGCACTTTCCAAAGCCGTTGAAATTTTTGACAAAAATCCAAAGGGGTTAGCCTTACTTTTTTTGCGATTTTTGGAGCCGAAAATTTCTGGTCGTCGAATTGATTTGTATGACTGTTTCTAGGCTGATTGGGACCCCAGGAACTCAAAAATTACATTGAAAAAAGCGTAGGACCGACAGCAGAGAAATGATGACAAAAATCTGCAGTTTTTTGGCTGTAACTTTTGATCCGTTGCCCGCAGCGCATTGAGCCTGCGATTAATCGTTTTCTCTCGCAAAATTACGTCGGAATAGTGCCCTGAAGAATTAATTGCAGCACTTTTCAAAGTCGTTGAAATTTTCGACAAAAGTCCAAAGGGGTTAGCCTTACTTTTTTTGCGATTTCTGGAGACGAAAATTTCTGGTTGTCGAATTGATTTGTATGACTGTTTCTAGGCTGATTGGGACCCCAGGAACTCAAAAATTACATTAAAAAAAGCGTGGTACCGACAGCAGAGAAATAATGACAAAAATCTGCAGTTTTTTGGCTGTAACTTTTGATCCGTTGCCCGTAGCGCATTGGGCCTGCGATTAATCGTTTTCTCTCGCAAAATTACGTCGGAATAGTGCCCCAAAGAATTAATTGCAGCACTTTTCAAAGTCGATGAAATTTTCGACCAAAGTCCAAAGGGGTTAGCCTTACTTTTTTTGCGATTTTTGGAGACGAAAATTTCTGGTTGTCGAATTTATTTGTATGACTATTCCTTGGCTAATTGGGACCCCAGGAACTCAAAAATTATATCAAAGAAAGCGTAGGACCGACAGCAGAGAAATGACGACGAAAATCTGCAGTTTTTTGGCTGTAACTTTTGATTCGATGCCCGCAGCGCATTAAGCCTGCGATTAATCGTTTTCTCTCGCGAAATTACGTCGGAAAAGTGCCCTAAAGAATTGATTGCAGCACTTTCCAAAGTCGTTAAAATTTTCGACAAAAATCCAAAGGGGTTAGCCTTACTTTTTTTGCGATTTTTGTGGCCAAAAATTTCTAGTCGTCGAATTGATTCGTATGACTGTTTCTTGGCTAATTGAGACCCCAGGAACTCGAAAATTACATTAAAAAAAGCGTAGGACCGACAGCAGAGAAATGACGACGAAAATCTGCAGTTTTTTGGCTGTAACTTTTGATCCGTTGCCCGCAGCGCATTGAGCCTGCGATTAATCGTTTTCTCTCGCAAAATTACGTCGGAATAGTGCCCCGATGAAATAATTGCAGCACTTTTCAAAGCCGTTGAAATTTTTGACAAAAATCCAAAGGGGTTGAAGGTTGAAGGTATTTATTGATATTTCCATTACAATATTGGAAAACTGGTAGCACCAAAGAAACAAAATGTTTTACAAGAGAGTACAAGCACAAACTTATACAAATTTCATTAAAACTAAAGTCCAATTAAGGCTATGGCTAAAACTAAAACTAAAACTAAAGATACAAGTACAGCTAACTCGAACCGGTGCGTACAGAAAGGAATGCAAAAGAAGAGAGTTTAAAGAAAGGACAAAGCCCCTAGACACTGTTACAATACGGAACGAGACGCTTCAGTCTGAAAGAGATGCAGGTAGAGACCACGCTTGAAGGCGGGAAGATCAGAAGAAGATCGAAGCTCAGCTGGCAAGGAATTCCAATGACGACTGCCAGCAACCGTCAAAGAGTTGCGGAAAGCCTCAGACCGCGGAAGAGGCGGCATAAGCTCCCCCCAATGACGGAAAGCAGTGCCGTAAGCTCCGATCTCGCGTGTAGTGAACAATTCAGCCAAATACGCCGGACGCCCTGTGCGTAGGATACCGAAAAGAGCACTAAGAAGGAAGTACAGACGACGATCGGCAACCGTGAGCCAGCCTAGCTCTCTACGGTGGGGAGCAGCATGAACATCCCGAGCAAAACCACAAACGAAGCGGACGCAATTGTTGAGCAGGCGCTGTAACTTAAGACTAAGGCTGGTGGAGAGATCGAGGAGTACTACACAACAGTAGTCGATCACAGGGAAAATCAAGGTGACAACGAGGAGCCTGCGCAGGGAGCGAGAAAGCAGACGACGCGAGGCCGAAAGCTGTCGAAGAGTAGCGTGGACTCGGTTAGAGATAAGATTAACCTGCGCAACCCAGGAGAGACTGCTGTCAAGAATTAAACCAAGATCCCGTACAGTTTGACAGTAACGCAGGGGGAGCCCATCGAGAACAACTGGCGAGAGTGCGCCAGAGCAGTGCCTTGTCAGGAGGTTGCTGCTGCCAAGAACCATGGCGTGTGTCTTGGATACATTCAGCTGCAGAGAGGCGCGTATCGACCATCCCAGTACAGCTTCGACATCATCATTAACTAGAGCCAGTGCGTCGACAAATTGATCAGGGGTACACTGAAAATATATCTGAAGATCATCAGCGTAGACCAAGTGGCTGCAGTGTTTCAGGACCGACGAGATACCGTTAATAAAAAGCGAGAAAAGGAGCGGTCCCAGGACGGAACCCTGGGGCACTCCTAGATCAAGAGGGGCCCAAGAGGACAATGGTTGATCACTTAGCGAGACAGCCTGCATTCTACCTTGTAGGTAAGATGACGTCCAGCGAAGAGCATGATGGGAGAATCCAATTTTATAGAGCTGATCAAGGAGGACAGCGTGCGGAATCGTATCAAAAGCCTTACTGTAGTCAAAGAGGACTAAAATAGTGAGCTTACGACTGTCCATGCCGCGACGTACATCCTCCGTCACGCGAAGCAGAGCAGTTTGGGTGCTGAAACCACGACGAAAGCCAGATTGCCGGGGGTCGAGCAGATCATTCTGCTCAAGAAAAGCAGAGATCTGTTCCAAGACAATGCGTTCGAAGACCTTGAAGAGAAAACAGAGGTTTGCGATAGGCCGCACCTGTCCGAGAGCGGTGGGGAGCTTCACCTTACCCAAGGGGGTGACGCGCGCACGTTTCCAGATGTCAGGAAACACTGCAGAATTTAGAGAGCGATTGAGTAGCTCAAGTATGAAAGGTAGAGCAACAGGAAGGGACAGTTTTAGATCCCGCATAGAAATGTCGTCCACCCCACGAGACTGAGAGCGGAAATGTCCGAGTGCACGTAGAAAATCCTCCGGTGAGATATCATTAAAATGAAAGGACTCGTCATTGGTTAGCCTTACTTTTTTTGCGATTTTTGGAGACGAAAATTTCTGGTCGTCGAATTGATTTGTATGACTTTTTCTAGGCTGATTGGGACCCCAGGAACTCAAAAATTACATTAAAAAAAGCGTGGGACCGACAGCAGAGAAATAATGACAAAAATCTGCAGGTTTTTTGGCTGTAACTTTTGATCCGTTGCCCGTAGCGCATTGGGCCTGCGATTAATCGTTTTCTCTCGCGAAATTACGTCGGAATGGTGCCCTAAAAAATTGATTGCAGCACTCTCCAAAGTCGTTAAAATTTTCGACAAAAATTTAAAGGGGTTAGCCTTACTTTTTTTGCGATTTTCGGAGCCAAAAATTTCTAGTCGTCGAATTGATTTGTATGACTGTTTCTTGGCTAATTGAGACCCCAGGAACTCAAAAATTACATTAAAGAAAGCGTAGGACCGACAGCAGAGAAATGACGACGAAAATCTGCAGTTTTTTGGCTGTAACTTTTGATCCGTTGCCCGCAGCGCATTGAGCCTGCGATTAATCGTTTTCTCTCGCAAAATTACGTCGGAATAGTGCCCCGATGAATTAATTGCAGCACTTTCCAAAGCCGTTGAAATTTTTGACAAAAATCCAAAGGGGTTAGCCTTACTTTTTTTGCGATTTTTGGAGCCAAAAATTTCTAGTCGTCGAATTGATTTGTATGACTGTTTCTTGGCTAATTGAGACCCCAGGAACTCAAAAATTACATTAAAGAAAGCGTAGGACCGACAGCAGAGAAATGACGACGAAAATCTGCAGTTTTTTGGCTGTAACTTTTGATCCGTTGCCCGCAGCGCATTGAGCCTGCGATTAATCGTTTTCTCTCGCAAAATTACGTCGGAATAGTGCCCCGATGAATTAATTGCAGCACTTTCCAAAGCCGTTGAAATTTTTGACAAAAATCCAAAGGGGTTAGCCTTACTTTTTTTGCGATTTTTGGAGCCGAAAATTTCTGGTCGTCGAATTGATTTGTATGACTGTTTCTAGGCTGATTGGGACCCCAGGAACTCAAAAATTACATTGAAAAAAGCGTAGGACCGACAGCAGAGAAATGATGACAAAAATCTGCAGTTTTTTGGCTGTAACTTTTGATCCGTTGCCCGCAGCGCATTGAGCCTGCGATTAATCGTTTTCTCTCGCAAAATTACGTCGGAATAGTGCCCTGAAGAATTAATTGCAGCACTTTTCAAAGTCGTTGAAATTTTCGACAAAAGTCCAAAGGGGTTAGCCTTACTTTTTTTGCGATTTCTGGAGACGAAAATTTCTGGTTGTCGAATTGATTTGTATGACTGTTTCTAGGCTGATTGGGACCCCAGGAACTCAAAAATTACATTAAAAAAAGCGTGGTACCGACAGCAGAGAAATAATGACAAAAATCTGCAGTTTTTTGGCTGTAACTTTTGATCCGTTGCCCGTAGCGCATTGGGCCTGCGATTAATCGTTTTCTCTCGCAAAATTACGTCGGAATAGTGCCCCAAAGAATTAATTGCAGCACTTTTCAAAGTCGATGAAATTTTCGACCAAAGTCCAAAGGGGTTAGCCTTACTTTTTTTGCGATTTTTGGAGACGAAAATTTCTGGTTGTCGAATTTATTTGTATGACTATTCCTTGGCTAATTGGGACCCCAGGAACTCAAAAATTATATCAAAGAAAGCGTAGGACCGACAGCAGAGAAATGACGACGAAAATCTGCAGTTTTTTGGCTGTAACTTTTGATTCGATGCCCGCAGCGCATTAAGCCTGCGATTAATCGTTTTCTCTCGCGAAATTACGTCGGAAAAGTGCCCTAAAGAATTGATTGCAGCACTTTCCAAAGTCGTTAAAATTTTCGACAAAAATCCAAAGGGGTTAGCCTTACTTTTTTTGCGATTTTTGTGGCCAAAAATTTCTAGTCGTCGAATTGATTCGTATGACTGTTTCTTGGCTAATTGAGACCCCAGGAACTCGAAAATTACATTAAAAAAAGCGTAGGACCGACAGCAGAGAAATGACGACGAAAATCTGCAGTTTTTTGGCTGTAACTTTTGATCCGTTGCCCGCAGCGCATTGAGCCTGCGATTAATCGTTTTCTCTCGCAAAATTACGTCGGAATAGTGCCCCGATGAAATAATTGCAGCACTTTTCAAAGCCGTTGAAATTTTTGACAAAAATCCAAAGGGGTTGAAGGTTGAAGGTATTTATTGATATTTCCATTACAATATTGGAAAACTGGTAGCACCAAAGAAACAAAATGTTTTACAAGAGAGTACAAGCACAAACTTATACAAATTTCATTAAAACTAAAGTCCAATTAAGGCTATGGCTAAAACTAAAACTAAAACTAAAGATACAAGTACAGCTAACTCGAACCGGTGCGTACAGAAAGGAATGCAAAAGAAGAGAGTTTAAAGAAAGGACAAAGCCCCTAGACACTGTTACAATACGGAACGAGACGCTTCAGTCTGAAAGAGATGCAGGTAGAGACCACGCTTGAAGGCGGGAAGATCAGAAGAAGATCGAAGCTCAGCTGGCAAGGAATTCCAATGACGACTGCCAGCAACCGTCAAAGAGTTGCGGAAAGCCTCAGACCGCGGAAGAGGCGGCATAAGCTCCCCCCAATGACGGAAAGCAGTGCCGTAAGCTCCGATCTCGCGTGTAGTGAACAATTCAGCCAAATACGCCGGACGCCCTGTGCGTAGGATACCGAAAAGAGCACTAAGAAGGAAGTACAGACGACGATCGGCAACCGTGAGCCAGCCTAGCTCTCTACGGTGGGGAGCAGCATGAACATCCCGAGCAAAACCACAAACGAAGCGGACGCAATTGTTGAGCAGGCGCTGTAACTTAAGACTAAGGCTGGTGGAGAGATCGAGGAGTACTACACAACAGTAGTCGATCACAGGGAAAATCAAGGTGACAACGAGGAGCCTGCGCAGGGAGCGAGAAAGCAGACGACGCGAGGCCGAAAGCTGTCGAAGAGTAGCGTGGACTCGGTTAGAGATAAGATTAACCTGCGCAACCCAGGAGAGACTGCTGTCAAGAATTAAACCAAGATCCCGTACAGTTTGACAGTAACGCAGGGGGAGCCCATCGAGAACAACTGGCGAGAGTGCGCCAGAGCAGTGCCTTGTCAGGAGGTTGCTGCTGCCAAGAACCATGGCGTGTGTCTTGGATACATTCAGCTGCAGAGAGGCGCGTATCGACCATCCCAGTACAGCTTCGACATCATCATTAACTAGAGCCAGTGCGTCGACAAATTGATCAGGGGTACACTGAAAATATATCTGAAGATCATCAGCGTAGACCAAGTGGCTGCAGTGTTTCAGGACCGACGAGATACCGTTAATAAAAAGCGAGAAAAGGAGCGGTCCCAGGACGGAACCCTGGGGCACTCCTAGATCAAGAGGGGCCCAAGAGGACAATGGTTGATCACTTAGCGAGACAGCCTGCATTCTACCTTGTAGGTAAGATGACGTCCAGCGAAGAGCATGATGGGAGAATCCAATTTTATAGAGCTGATCAAGGAGGACAGCGTGCGGAATCGTATCAAAAGCCTTACTGTAGTCAAAGAGGACTAAAATAGTGAGCTTACGACTGTCCATGCCGCGACGTACATCCTCCGTCACGCGAAGCAGAGCAGTTTGGGTGCTGAAACCACGACGAAAGCCAGATTGCCGGGGGTCGAGCAGATCATTCTGCTCAAGAAAAGCAGAGATCTGTTCCAAGACAATGCGTTCGAAGACCTTGAAGAGAAAACAGAGGTTTGCGATAGGCCGCACCTGTCCGAGAGCGGTGGGGAGCTTCACCTTACCCAAGGGGGTGACGCGCGCACGTTTCCAGATGTCAGGAAACACTGCAGAATTTAGAGAGCGATTGAGTAGCTCAAGTATGAAAGGTAGAGCAACAGGAAGGGACAGTTTTAGATCCCGCATAGAAATGTCGTCCACCCCACGAGACTGAGAGCGGAAATGTCCGAGTGCACGTAGAAAATCCTCCGGTGAGATATCATTAAAATGAAAGGACTCGTCATTGGTTAGCCTTACTTTTTTTGCGATTTTTGGAGACGAAAATTTCTGGTCGTCGAATTGATTTGTATGACTTTTTCTAGGCTGATTGGGACCCCAGGAACTCAAAAATTACATTAAAAAAAGCGTGGGACCGACAGCAGAGAAATAATGACAAAAATCTGCAGGTTTTTTGGCTGTAACTTTTGATCCGTTGCCCGTAGCGCATTGGGCCTGCGATTAATCGTTTTCTCTCGCGAAATTACGTCGGAATAGTGCCCTAAAAAATTGATTGCAGCACTCTCCAAAGTCGTTAAAATTTTCGACAAAAATTTAAAGGGGTTAGCCTTACTTTTTTTGCGATTTTTGGAGCCAAAAATTTCTAGTCGTCGAATTGATTTGTATGACTGTTTCTTGGCTAATTGAGACCCCAGGAACTCAAAAATTACATTAAAGAAAGCGTAGGACCGACAGCAGAGAAATGACGACGAAAATCTGCAGTTTTTTGGCTGTAACTTTTGATCCGTTGCCCGCAGCGCATTGAGCCTGCGATTAATCGTTTTCTCTCGCAAAATTACGTCGGAATAGTGCCCCGATGAATTAATTGCAGCACTTTCCAAAGCCGTTGAAATTTTTGACAAAAATCCAAAGGGGTTAGCCTTACTTTTTTTGCGATTTTTGGAGCCGAAAATTTCTGGTCGTCGAATTGATTTGTATGACTGTTTCTAGGCCGATTGGGACCCCAGGAACTTAAAAATTACATTGAAAAAAGCGTAGGACCGACAGCAGAGAAATGATGACAAAAATCTGCAGTTTTTTGGCTGTAACTTTTGATCCGTTGCCGGCAGCGCATTGAGCCTGCGATTAATCGTTTTCTCTCGCAAAATTACGTCGGAATAGTGCCCTGAAGAATTAATTGCAGCACTTTTCAAAGTCGTTGAAATTTTCGACAAAAGTCCAAAGGGGTTAGCCTTACTTTTTTTGCGATTTCTGGAGACGAAAATTTCTGGTTGTCGAATTGATTTGTATGACTGTTTCTAGGCTGATTGGGACCCCAGGAACTCAAAAATTACATTAAAAAAAGCGTGGTACCGACAGCAGAGAAATAATGACAAAAATCTGCAGTTTTTTGGCTGTAACTTTTGATCCGTTGCCCGTAGCGCATTGGGCCTGCGATGAATCGTTTTCTCTCGCGAAATTACGTCGGAATAGTGCCCTGAAGAATTGATTGCAGCACTTTCCAAAGTCGTTAAAATTTTCGACAAAAATCCAAAGGGGTTAGCCTTACTTTTTTCGCGATTTTTGGAGCCAAAAATTTCTAGTCGTCGAATTCATTTGTATGACTGTTTCTTGGCTAATTGGGACCCCAGGAACTCAAAAATTACATCAAAGAAAGCGTAGGACCGACAGCAGAGAAATGACGACGAAAATCTGCAGTTTTTTGGCTGTAACTTTTGATCCGATGCCCGCAGCGCATTGAGCCTGCGATTAATCGTTTCCTCTCGCAAAATTACGTCGGCATAGTGCCCCGAAGAATTAATTGCAGCACTTTTCAAAGTCGATGAAATTTTCGACAAAAGTCCAAAGGGGTTAGCCTTACTTTTTTCGCGATTTTTGGAGCCAAAAATTTCTAGTCGTCGAATTCATTTGTATGACTGTTTCTTGGCTAATTGGGACCCCAGGAACTCAAAAATTACATCAAAGAAAGCGTAGGGCCGACAGCAGAGAAATGACGACGAAAATCTGCAGTTTTTTGGCTGTAACTTTTGATCCGATGCCCGCAGCGCATTGAGCCTGCGATTAATCGTTTCCTCTCGCAAAATTACGTCGAAATAGTGCCCTGAAGAATTAATTGCAGCACTTTTCAAAGTCGTTAAAATTTTCGACAAAAGTCCAAAGGGGTTAGCCTTACTTTTTGCGATTTTTGGAGACGAAAATTTCTGGTCGTCGAATTGATTTGTATGACTGTTTTTAGGCTGATTGGGACCCCAGGAACTCAAAAATTACATTGAAAAAAGCGTGGGACCGACAGCAGAGAAATGATGACAAAAATCTGTAGTTTTTTGGCTGTAACTTTTGATCCGTTGCCCGTAGCGCATTGGGCCTGCGATTAATCGTTTTCTCTCGCGAAATTACGTCGGAATAGTGCCCTAAAGAATTGATTGCAGCACTTTCCAAAGTCGTTGAAATTTTCGACAAAAATCCAAAGGGGTTAGCCTTACTTTTTTTGCGATTTTTGGAGCTAAAAATTTCTAGTCGTCGGATTCATTTGTATGACTGTTTCTTGGCTAATTGGGAGCCCAGGAACTCAAAAATTACATTAAAGAAAGCGTAGGACCGACAGCAGAGAAATGACAACGAAAATCTGCAGTTTTTTGGCTGTTACTTTTGATCCGTTGCCCGCAGCGCATTGAGCCTGCGATTATTCGTTTTCTCTCGCAAAATTACGTCGAAATAGTGCCCTGAAGAATTAATTGCAGCACTTTTCAAAGTCGTTGAAATTTTCGACAAAAGTCCCAAGGGGTTGGCCTTACTTTATTTGCGATTTTTGGAGAGGAAAATTTCTGGTCGTCGAATTGATTTGTATGACTGTTTCTAGGCCGATTGGGACCCCAGGAACTCAAAAATTACATTGAAAAAAGCGTAGGACCGACAGCAGAGAAATGATGACAAAAATCTGCAGTTTTTTGGCTGTAACTTTTGATCCGTTGCCCGCAGCGCATTGAGCCTGCGATTAATCGTTTTCTATCGCAAAATCACGTCGAAATAGTGCCCTGAAGAATTAATTGCAGCACTTTTCAAAGTCGTTGAGATTTTCGACAAAAGTCCAAAGGGGTTAGCCTTACTTTTTTTGCGATTTTTGAAGACGAAAATTTCTGGTCGTCGAATTGATTTGTATGACTGTTTTTGGGCTGATTGGGACCCCAGGAACTCAGAAATTACATTGAAAAAAGCGTGGGACCGACAGCAGAGAAATGATGACAAAAATCTGCAGTTTTTTGGCTGTAACTTTTGATCCGTTGCCCGTAGCGCCTTGGGCCTGCGATTAATCGTTTTCTCTCGCGAAATTACGTCGGAATAGTGCCCTAAAGAATTGATTGCAGCACTCTCCAAAGTCGTTAAAATTTTCGACAAAAATTCAAAGGGGTTAGCCTTACTTTTTTTGCGATTTTTGTGGCCAAAAATTTCTAGTCGTCGAATTGATTTGTATGACTGTTTCTTGGCTAATTGAGACCCCAGGAACTCGAAAATTACATTAAAGAAAGCGTAGGACCGACAGCAGAGAAATGACGACAAAAATCTGCAGTTTTTTGGCTGTAACTTTTGATCCGTTGCCCGCAGCGCATTGAGCCTGCGATTAATCGTTTTCTCTCGCAAATCTACGTCGGAATAGTGCCCCGATGAAATAATTGCAGCACTTTTCAAAGCCGTTAAAATTTTTTACAAAAATCCAAAGGGGTTAGCCTCACTTTTTTTGCGATTTTTGGAGCCGAAAATTTCTGGTCGTCGAATTGATTTGTATGACTGTTTCTAGGCTGATTGGGACCCCAGGAACTCAAAAATTACATTGAAAAAAGCGTATGACCGACAGCAGAGAAATGATGACAAAAATCTGCAGTTTTTTGGCTGTAACTTTTGATCCGTTGCCCGCAGCGCATTGAGCCTGCGATTAATCGTTTTCTCTCGCAAAATTACTTCGGAATAGTGCCCTGAAGATATAATTGCAGCACTTTTCAAAGTCGTTGAAATTTTCGACAAAAGTCCAAAGGGGTTAGCCTTACTTTTTTTGCGATTTTTGGAGACGAAAATTTCTGGTCGTCGAATTGATTTGTATGACTGTTTCTAGGCTGATTGGGACCCCAGGAACTCAAAAATTACATTGAAAAAAGCGTAGGACCGACAGCAGAGAAATGATGACAAAAATCTGCAGTTTTTTGGCTGTAACTTTTGATCCGTTGCCCGCAGCGCATTGAGCCTGCGATTAATCGTTTTCTATCGCAAAATCACGTCGAAATAGTGCCCTGAAGAATTAATTGCAGCACTTTTCAAAGTCGTTGAGATTTTCGACAAAAGTCCAAAGGGGTTAGCCTTACTTTTTTTGCGATTTTTGAAGACGAAAATTTCTGGTCGTCGAATTGATTTGTATGACTGTTTTTGGGCTGATTGGGACCCCAGGAACTCAGAAATTACATTGAAAAAAGCGTGGGACCGACAGCAGAGAAATGATGACAAAAATCTGCAGTTTTTTGGCTGTAACTTTTGATCCGTTGCCCGTAGCGCCTTGGGCCTGCGATTAATCGTTTTCTCTCGCGAAATTACGTCGGAATAGTGCCCTAAAGAATTGATTGCAGCACTCTCCAAAGTCGTTAAAATTTTCGACAAAAATTCAAAGGGGTTAGCCTTACTTTTTTTGCGATTTTTGTGGCCAAAAATTTCTAGTCGTCGAATTGATTTGTATGACTGTTTCTTGGCTAATTGAGACCCCAGGAACTCGAAAATTACATTAAAGAAAGCGTAGGACCGACAGCAGAGAAATGACGACAAAAATCTGCAGTTTTTTGGCTGTAACTTTTGATCCGTTGCCCGCAGCGCATTGAGCCTGCGATTAATCGTTTTCTCTCGCAAATCTACGTCGGAATAGTGCCCCGATGAAATAATTGCAGCACTTTTCAAAGCCGTTAAAATTTTTTACAAAAATCCAAAGGGGTTAGCCTCACTTTTTTTGCGATTTTTGGAGCCGAAAATTTCTGGTCGTCGAATTGATTTGTATGACTGTTTCTAGGCTGATTGGGACCCCAGGAACTCAAAAATTACATTGAAAAAAGCGTATGACCGACAGCAGAGAAATGATGACAAAAATCTGCAGTTTTTTGGCTGTAACTTTTGATCCGTTGCCCGCAGCGCATTGAGCCTGCGATTAATCGTTTTCTCTCGCAAAATTACTTCGGAATAGTGCCCTGAAGATATAATTGCAGCACTTTTCAAAGTCGTTGAAATTTTCGACAAAAGTCCAAAGGGGTTAGCCTTACTTTTTTTGCGATTTTTGGAGACGAAAATTTCTGGTCGTCGAATTGATTTGTATGACTGTTTCTAGGCTGATTGGGACCCCAGGAACTCAAAAATTACATTGAAAAAAGCGTAGGACCGACAGCAGAGAAATGATGACAAAAATCTGCAGTTTTTTGGCTGTAACTTTTGATCCGTTGCCCGCAGCGCATTGAGCCTGCGATTAATCGTTTTCTCTCGCAAAATTACGTCGGAATAGTGCCCTGAAGAATTAATTGCAGCACTTTTCAAAGTCGTTGAAATTTTCGACAAAAGTCCAAAGGGGTTAGCCTTACTTTTTTTGCGATTTCTGGAGACGAAAATTTCTGGTTGTCGAATTGATTTGTATGACTGTTTCTAGGCTGATTGGGACCCCAGGAACTCAAAAATTACATTAAAAAAAGCGTGGTACCGACAGCAGAGAAATAATGACAAAAATCTGCTGTTTTTTGGCTGTAACTTTTGATCCGTTGCCCGTAGCGCATTGGGCCTGCGATTAATCGTTTTCTCTCGCGAAATTACGTCGGAAAAGTGCCCTAAAGAATTGATTGCAGCACTTTCCAAAGTCGTTAAAATTTTCGACAAAAATCCAAAGGGGTTAGCCTTACTTTTTTTGCGATTTTTGGAGCCAAAAATTTCTAGTCGTCGAATTTATTTGTATGACTGTTTCTTGGCTAATTGGGACCCCAGGAACTCAAAAATTACATCAAAGAAAGCGTAGGACCGACAGCAGAGAAATGACGACGAAAATCTGCAGTTTTTTGGCTGTAACTTTTGATTCGATGCCCGCAGCGCATTGAGCCTGCGATTAATCGTTTCCTCTCGCAAAATTACGTCGGAATAGTGCCCCGAAGAATTAATTGCAGCACTTTTCAAAGTCGATGAAATTTTCGACAAAAGTCCAAAGGGGTTAGCCTTACTTTTTTTGCGATTTTTAGAGACGAAAATTTCTGGTCGTCGAATTGATTTGTATGACTGTTTCTAGGCTGATTGGGACCCCAGAAACTCAAAAATTACATTGAAGAAAGCGTAGGACCGACAGCAGAGAAATGACGACGAAAATCTGCAGTTTTTTGGCTGTAACTTTTAAACCGTTGCCTGCAGCGCATTGAGCCTGCGATTAATCGTTTTCTCTCGCAAAATTACGTCGGAATAGTGCCCTGAAGAATTAATTGCAGCACTTTTCGAAGTCGTCGAAATTTTCGACAAAAATCCAAAGGGGTTAGCCTTACTTTTTTTGCGATTTTTGGAGCCGAAAATTTCTAGTCGTCGAATTCATTTGTATGACTGTTACTAGGCTAATTGGGACCCCAGAAACTCAAAAATTACATTGAAGAAAGCGTAGGACCGACAGCAGAGATATGACAACAAAAATCTGCAGTTTTTTGGCTGTAACTTTTGATCCGTTGCCCGCAGCGCATTGGGCCTGCGATTAATCGTTTTCTCTCGAAAAATTACGTCGGAATAGTGCCCCAAAGAATTAATTGCAGCACTTTTCAAAGTCTCCGAAATTTTCGACAAAAATCCAAAGGGGTTAGCCTTACTTTTTTAGCGATTTTTGGAGACGAAAATTTCTGGTCGTCGAATTGATTTGTATGACTGTTCCTAGGCTGATTGGGACCCCAGGAACTCAAAAATTACATTGAAAAAAGCGTGGGACCGACAGCAGAGAAATGATGACAAAAATCTGCAGTTTTTTGGCTGTAACTTTTGATCCGTTGCCCGTAGCGCATTGGGCCTGCGATGAATCGTTTTCTCTCGCGAAATTACGTCGGAAAAGTGCCCTAAAGAATCGATTGCAGCACTTTCCAAAGTCGTTAAAATTTTCGACAAAAATCCAAAGGGGTTAGCCTTACTTTTTTTGCGATTTTTGGAGCCAAAAATTTCTAGTCGTCGAATTCATTTGTATGACTGTTTCTTGGCTAATTGGGACCCCAGGAACTCAAAAATTACATCAAAGAAAGCGTAGGACCGACAGCAGAGAAATGACGACGAAAATCTGCAGTTTTTTGGCTGTAACTTTTGATTCGATGCCCGCAGCGCATTGAGCCTGCGATTAATCGTTTCCTCTCGCAAAATTACGTCGGAATAGTGCCCCGAAGAATTAATTGCAGCACTTTTCAAAGTCGATGAAATTTTCGACCAAAGTCCAAAGGGGTTAGCCTTACTTTTTTTGCGATTTTTGGAGACGAAAATTTCTGGTTGTCGAATTGATTTGTATGACTGTTTCTAGGCTGATTGGAACCCCAGGAACTCAAAAATTACATTGAAAAAAGCGTGGTACCGACAGCAGAGAAATAATGACAAAAATCTGCAGTTTTTTGGCTGTAACTTTTGATCCGTTGCCCGTAGCGCATTAAGCCTGCGATTAATCGTTTTCTCTCGCGAAATTACGTCGGAAAAGTGCCCTAAAGAATTGATTGCAGCACTTTCCAAAGTCGTTAAAATTTTCGACAAAAATCCAAAGGGGTTAGCCTTACTTTTTTCGCGATTTTTGGAGCCAAAAATTTCTAGTCGTCGAATTCATTTGTATGACTGTTTCTTGGCTAATTGGGACCCCAGGAACTCAAAAATTACATCAAAGAAAGCGTAGGACCGACAGCAGAGAAATGACGACGAAAATCTGCAGTTTTTTGGCTGTAACTTTTGATCCGATGCCCGCAGCGCATTGAGCCTGCGATTAATCGTTTCCTCTCGCAAAATTACGTCGGCATAGTGCCCCGAAGAATCAATTGCAGCACTTTTCAAAGTCGATGAAATTTTCGACAAAAGTCCAAAGGGGTTAGCCTTACTTTTTTCGCGATTTTTGGAGCCAAAAATTTCTAGTCGTCGAATTCATTTGTATGACTGTTTCTTGGCTAATTGGGACCCCAGGAACTCAAAAATTACATCAAAGAAAGCGTAGGGCCGACAGCAGAGAAATGACGACGAAAATCTGCAGTTTTTTGGCTGTAACTTTTGATCCGATGCCCGCAGCGCATTGAGCCTGCGATTAATCGTTTCCTCTCGCAAAATTACGTCGAAATAGTGCCCTGAAGAATTAATTGCAGCACTTTTCAAAGTCGTTAAAATTTTCGACAAAAGTCCAAAGGGGTTAGCCTTACTTTTTGCGATTTTTGGAGACGAAAATTTCTGGTCGTCGAATTGATTTGTATGACTGTTTTTAGGCTGATTGGGACCCCAGGAACTCAAAAATTACATTGAAAAAAGCGTGGGACCGACAGCAGAGAAATGATGACAAAAATCTGTAGTTTTTTGGCTGTAACTTTTGATCCGTTGCCCGTAGCGCATTGGGCCTGCGATTAATCGTTTTCTCTCGCGAAATTACGTCGGAATAGTGCCCTAAAGAATTGATTGCAGCACTTTCCAAAGTCGTTGAAATTTTCGACAAAAATCCAAAGGGGTTAGCCTTACTTTTTTTGCGATTTTTGGAGCTAAAAATTTCTAGTCGTCGGATTCATTTGTATGACTGTTTCTTGGCTAATTGGGAGCCCAGGAACTCAAAAATTACATTAAAGAAAGCGTAGGACCGACAGCAGAGAAATGACAACGAAAATCTGCAGTTTTTTGGCTGTTACTTTTGATCCGTTGCCCGCAGCGCATTGAGCCTGCGATTATTCGTTTTCTCTCGCAAAATTACGTCGAAATAGTGCCCTGAAGAATTAATTGCAGCACTTTTCAAAGTCGTTGAAATTTTCGACAAAAGTCCCAAGGGGTTGGCCTTACTTTATTTGCGATTTTTGGAGAGGAAAATTTCTGGTCGTCGAATTGATTTGTATGACTGTTTCTAGGCCGATTGGGACCCCAGGAACTCAAAAATTACATTGAAAAAAGCGTAGGACCGACAGCAGAGAAATGATGACAAAAATCTGCAGTTTTTTGGCTGTAACTTTTGATCCGTTGCCCGCAGCGCATTGAGCCTGCGATTAATCGTTTTCTATCGCAAAATCACGTCGAAATAGTGCCCTGAAGAATTAATTGCAGCACTTTTCAAAGTCGTTGAGATTTTCGACAAAAGTCCAAAGGGGTTAGCCTTACTTTTTTTGCGATTTTTGAAGACGAAAATTTCTGGTCGTCGAATTGATTTGTATGACTGTTTTTGGGCTGATTGGGACCCCAGGAACTCAGAAATTACATTGAAAAAAGCGTGGGACCGACAGCAGAGAAATGATGACAAAAATCTGCAGTTTTTTGGCTGTAACTTTTGATCCGTTGCCCGTAGCGCCTTGGGCCTGCGATTAATCGTTTTCTCTCGCGAAATTACGTCGGAATAGTGCCCTAAAGAATTGATTGCAGCACTCTCCAAAGTCGTTAAAATTTTCGACAAAAATTCAAAGGGGTTAGCCTTACTTTTTTTGCGATTTTTGTGGCCAAAAATTTCTAGTCGTCGAATTGATTTGTATGACTGTTTCTTGGCTAATTGAGACCCCAGGAACTCGAAAATTACATTAAAGAAAGCGTAGGACCGACAGCAGAGAAATGACGACAAAAATCTGCAGTTTTTTGGCTGTAACTTTTGATCCGTTGCCCGCAGCGCATTGAGCCTGCGATTAATCGTTTTCTCTCGCAAATCTACGTCGGAATAGTGCCCCGATGAAATAATTGCAGCACTTTTCAAAGCCGTTAAAATTTTTTACAAAAATCCAAAGGGGTTAGCCTCACTTTTTTTGCGATTTTTGGAGCCGAAAATTTCTGGTCGTCGAATTGATTTGTATGACTGTTTCTAGGCTGATTGGGACCCCAGGAACTCAAAAATTACATTGAAAAAAGCGTATGACCGACAGCAGAGAAATGATGACAAAAATCTGCAGTTTTTTGGCTGTAACTTTTGATCCGTTGCCCGCAGCGCATTGAGCCTGCGATTAATCGTTTTCTCTCGCAAAATTACTTCGGAATAGTGCCCTGAAGATATAATTGCAGCACTTTTCAAAGTCGTTGAAATTTTCGACAAAAGTCCAAAGGGGTTAGCCTTACTTTTTTTGCGATTTTTGGAGACGAAAATTTCTGGTCGTCGAATTGATTTGTATGACTGTTTCTAGGCTGATTGGGACCCCAGGAACTCAAAAATTACATTGAAAAAAGCGTAGGACCGACAGCAGAGAAATGATGACAAAAATCTGCAGTTTTTTGGCTGTAACTTTTGATCCGTTGCCCGCAGCGCATTGAGCCTGCGATTAATCGTTTTCTATCGCAAAATCACGTCGAAATAGTGCCCTGAAGAATTAATTGCAGCACTTTTCAAAGTCGTTGAGATTTTCGACAAAAGTCCAAAGGGGTTAGCCTTACTTTTTTTGCGATTTTTGAAGACGAAAATTTCTGGTCGTCGAATTGATTTGTATGACTGTTTTTGGGCTGATTGGGACCCCAGGAACTCAGAAATTACATTGAAAAAAGCGTGGGACCGACAGCAGAGAAATGATGACAAAAATCTGCAGTTTTTTGGCTGTAACTTTTGATCCGTTGCCCGTAGCGCCTTGGGCCTGCGATTAATCGTTTTCTCTCGCGAAATTACGTCGGAATAGTGCCCTAAAGAATTGATTGCAGCACTCTCCAAAGTCGTTAAAATTTTCGACAAAAATCCAAAGGGGTTAGCCTTACTTTTTTTGCGATTTTTGGAGCCGAAAATTTCTAGTCGTCGAATTCATTTGTATGACTGTTACTAGGCTAATTGGGACCCCAGAAACTCAAAAATTACATTGAAGAAAGCGTAGGACCGACAGCAGAGATATGACAACAAAAATCTGCAGTTTTTTGGCTGTAACTTTTGATCCGTTGCCCGCAGCGCATTGGGCCTGCGATTAATCGTTTTCTCTCGAAAAATTACGTCGGAATAGTGCCCCAAAGAATTAATTGCAGCACTTTTCAAAGTCTCCGAAATTTTCGACAAAAATCCAAAGGGGTTAGCCTTACTTTTTTAGCGATTTTTGGAGACGAAAATTTCTGGTCGTCGAATTGATTTGTATGACTGTTCCTAGGCTGATTGGGACCCCAGGAACTCAAAAATTACATTGAAAAAAGCGTGGGACCGACAGCAGAGAAATGATGACAAAAATCTGCAGTTTTTTGGCTGTAACTTTTGATCCGTTGCCCGTAGCGCATTGGGCCTGCGATGAATCGTTTTCTCTCGCGAAATTACGTCGGAAAAGTGCCCTAAAGAATCGATTGCAGCACTTTCCAAAGTCGTTAAAATTTTCGACAAAAATCCAAAGGGGTTAGCCTTACTTTTTTTGCGATTTTTGGAGCCAAAAATTTCTAGTCGTCGAATTCATTTGTATGACTGTTTCTTGGCTAATTGGGACCCCAGGAACTCAAAAATTACATCAAAGAAAGCGTAGGACCGACAGCAGAGAAATGACGACGAAAATCTGCAGTTTTTTGGCTGTAACTTTTGATTCGATGCCCGCAGCGCATTGAGCCTGCGATTAATCGTTTCCTCTCGCAAAATTACGTCGGAATAGTGCCCCGAAGAATTAATTGCAGCACTTTTCAAAGTCGATGAAATTTTCGACCAAAGTCCAAAGGGGTTAGCCTTACTTTTTTTGCGATTTTTGGAGACGAAAATTTCTGGTTGTCGAATTGATTTGTATGACTGTTTCTAGGCTGATTGGAACCCCAGGAACTCAAAAATTACATTGAAAAAAGCGTGGTACCGACAGCAGAGAAATAATGACAAAAATCTGCAGTTTTTTGGCTGTAACTTTTGATCCGTTGCCCGTAGCGCATTAAGCCTGCGATTAATCGTTTTCTCTCGCGAAATTACGTCGGAAAAGTGCCCTAAAGAATTGATTGCAGCACTTTCCAAAGTCGTTAAAATTTTCGACAAAAATCCAAAGGGGTTAGCCTTACTTTTTTCGCGATTTTTGGAGCCAAAAATTTCTAGTCGTCGAATTCATTTGTATGACTGTTTCTTGGCTAATTGGGACCCCAGGAACTCAAAAATTACATCAAAGAAAGCGTAGGACCGACAGCAGAGAAATGACGACGAAAATCTGCAGTTTTTTGGCTGTAACTTTTGATCCGATGCCCGCAGCGCATTGAGCCTGCGATTAATCGTTTCCTCTCGCAAAATTACGTCGGCATAGTGCCCCGAAGAATTAATTGCAGCACTTTTCAAAGTCGATGAAATTTTCGACAAAAGTCCAAAGGGGTTAGCCTTACTTTTTTCGCGATTTTTGGAGCCAAAAATTTCTAGTCGTCGAATTCATTTGTATGACTGTTTCTTGGCTAATTGGGACCCCAGGAACTCAAAAATTACATCAAAGAAAGCGTAGGGCCGACAGCAGAGAAATGACGACGAAAATCTGCAGTTTTTTGGCTGTAACTTTTGATCCGATGCCCGCAGCGCATTGAGCCTGCGATTAATCGTTTCCTCTCGCAAAATTACGTCGAAATAGTGCCCTGAAGAATTAATTGCAGCACTTTTCAAAGTCGTTAAAATTTTCGACAAAAGTCCAAAGGGGTTAGCCTTACTTTTTGCGATTTTTGGAGACGAAAATTTCTGGTCGTCGAATTGATTTGTATGACTGTTTTTAGGCTGATTGGGACCCCAGGAACTCAAAAATTACATTGAAAAAAGCGTGGGACCGACAGCAGAGAAATGATGACAAAAATCTGTAGTTTTTTGGCTGTAACTTTTGATCCGTTGCCCGTAGCGCATTGGGCCTGCGATTAATCGTTTTCTCTCGCGAAATTACGTCGGAATAGTGCCCTAAAGAATTGATTGCAGCACTTTCCAAAGTCGTTGAAATTTTCGACAAAAATCCAAAGGGGTTAGCCTTACTTTTTTTGCGATTTTTGGAGCTAAAAATTTCTAGTCGTCGGATTCATTTGTATGACTGTTTCTTGGCTAATTGGGAGCCCAGGAACTCAAAAATTACATTAAAGAAAGCGTAGGACCGACAGCAGAGAAATGACAACGAAAATCTGCAGTTTTTTGGCTGTTACTTTTGATCCGTTGCCCGCAGCGCATTGAGCCTGCGATTATTCGTTTTCTCTCGCAAAATTACGTCGAAATAGTGCCCTGAAGAATTAATTGCAGCACTTTTCAAAGTCGTTGAAATTTTCGACAAAAGTCCCAAGGGGTTGGCCTTACTTTATTTGCGATTTTTGGAGAGGAAAATTTCTGGTCGTCGAATTGATTTGTATGACTGTTTCTAGGCCGATTGGGACCCCAGGAACTCAAAAATTACATTGAAAAAAGCGTAGGACCGACAGCAGAGAAATGATGACAAAAATCTGCAGTTTTTTGGCTGTAACTTTTGATCCGTTGCCCGCAGCGCATTGAGCCTGCGATTAATCGTTTTCTATCGCAAAATCACGTCGAAATAGTGCCCTGAAGAATTAATTGCAGCACTTTTCAAAGTCGTTGAGATTTTCGACAAAAGTCCAAAGGGGTTAGCCTTACTTTTTTTGCGATTTTTGAAGACGAAAATTTCTGGTCGTCGAATTGATTTGTATGACTGTTTTTGGGCTGATTGGGACCCCAGGAACTCAGAAATTACATTGAAAAAAGCGTGGGACCGACAGCAGAGAAATGATGACAAAAATCTGCAGTTTTTTGGCTGTAACTTTTGATCCGTTGCCCGTAGCGCCTTGGGCCTGCGATTAATCGTTTTCTCTCGCGAAATTACGTCGGAATAGTGCCCTAAAGAATTGATTGCAGCACTCTCCAAAGTCGTTAAAATTTTCGACAAAAATTCAAAGGGGTTAGCCTTACTTTTTTTGCGATTTTTGTGGCCAAAAATTTCTAGTCGTCGAATTGATTTGTATGACTGTTTCTTGGCTAATTGAGACCCCAGGAACTCGAAAATTACATTAAAGAAAGCGTAGGACCGACAGCAGAGAAATGACGACAAAAATCTGCAGTTTTTTGGCTGTAACTTTTGATCCGTTGCCCGCAGCGCATTGAGCCTGCGATTAATCGTTTTCTCTCGCAAATCTACGTCGGAATAGTGCCCCGATGAAATAATTGCAGCACTTTTCAAAGCCGTTAAAATTTTTTACAAAAATCCAAAGGGGTTAGCCTCACTTTTTTTGCGATTTTTGGAGCCGAAAATTTCTGGTCGTCGAATTGATTTGTATGACTGTTTCTAGGCTGATTGGGACCCCAGGAACTCAAAAATTACATTGAAAAAAGCGTATGACCGACAGCAGAGAAATGATGACAAAAATCTGCAGTTTTTTGGCTGTAACTTTTGATCCGTTGCCCGCAGCGCATTGAGCCTGCGATTAATCGTTTTCTCTCGCAAAATTACTTCGGAATAGTGCCCTGAAGATATAATTGCAGCACTTTTCAAAGTCGTTGAAATTTTCGACAAAAGTCCAAAGGGGTTAGCCTTACTTTTTTTGCGATTTTTGGAGACGAAAATTTCTGGTCGTCGAATTGATTTGTATGACTGTTTCTAGGCTGATTGGGACCCCAGGAACTCAAAAATTACATTGAAAAAAGCGTAGGACCGACAGCAGAGAAATGATGACAAAAATCTGCAGTTTTTTGGCTGTAACTTTTGATCCGTTGCCCGCAGCGCATTGAGCCTGCGATTAATCGTTTTCTATCGCAAAATCACGTCGAAATAGTGCCCTGAAGAATTAATTGCAGCACTTTTCAAAGTCGTTGAGATTTTCGACAAAAGTCCAAAGGGGTTAGCCTTACTTTTTTTGCGATTTTTGAAGACGAAAATTTCTGGTCGTCGAATTGATTTGTATGACTGTTTTTGGGCTGATTGGGACCCCAGGAACTCAGAAATTACATTGAAAAAAGCGTGGGACCGACAGCAGAGAAATGATGACAAAAATCTGCAGTTTTTTGGCTGTAACTTTTGATCCGTTGCCCGTAGCGCCTTGGGCCTGCGATTAATCGTTTTCTCTCGCGAAATTACGTCGGAATAGTGCCCTAAAGAATTGATTGCAGCACTCTCCAAAGTCGTTAAAATTTTCGACAAAAATTCAAAGGGGTTAGCCTTACTTTTTTTGCGATTTTTGTGGCCAAAAATTTCTAGTCGTCGAATTGATTTGTATGACTGTTTCTTGGCTAATTGAGACCCCAGGAACTCGAAAATTACATTAAAGAAAGCGTAGGACCGACAGCAGAGAAATGACGACAAAAATCTGCAGTTTTTTGGCTGTAACTTTTGATCCGTTGCCCGCAGCGCATTGAGCCTGCGATTAATCGTTTTCTCTCGCAAATCTACGTCGGAATAGTGCCCCGATGAAATAATTGCAGCACTTTTCAAAGCCGTTAAAATTTTTTACAAAAATCCAAAGGGGTTAGCCTCACTTTTTTTGCGATTTTTGGAGCCGAAAATTTCTGGTCGTCGAATTGATTTGTATGACTGTTTCTAGGCTGATTGGGACCCCAGGAACTCAAAAATTACATTGAAAAAAGCGTATGACCGACAGCAGAGAAATGATGACAAAAATCTGCAGTTTTTTGGCTGTAACTTTTGATCCGTTGCCCGCAGCGCATTGAGCCTGCGATTAATCGTTTTCTCTCGCAAATCTACGTCGGAATAGTGCCCCGATGAAATAATTGCAGCACTTTTCAAAGCCGTTAAAATTTTTTACAAAAATCCAAAGGGGTTAGCCTCACTTTTTTTGCGATTTTTGGAGCCGAAAATTTCTGGTCGTCGAATTGATTTGTATGACTGTTTCTAGGCTGATTGGGACCCCAGGAACTCAAAAATTACATTGAAAAAAGCGTATGACCGACAGCAGAGAAATGATGACAAAAATCTGCAGTTTTTTGGCTGTAACTTTTGATCCGTTGCCCGCAGCGCATTGAGCCTGCGATTAATCGTTTTCTCTCGCAAAATTACTTCGGAATAGTGCCCTGAAGATATAATTGCAGCACTTTTCAAAGTCGTTGAAATTTTCGACAAAAGTCCAAAGGGGTTAGCCTTACTTTTTTTGCGATTTTTGGAGACGAAAATTTCTGGTCGTCGAATTGATTTGTATGACTGTTTCTAGGCTGATTGGGACCCCAGGAACTCAAAAATTACATTGAAAAAAGCGTAGGACCGACAGCAGAGAAATGATGACAAAAATCTGCAGTTTTTTGGCTGTAACTTTTGATCCGTTGCCCGCAGCGCATTGAGCCTGCGATTAATCGTTTTCTCTCGCAAAATTACGTCGGAATAGTGCCCTGAAGAATTAATTGCAGCACTTTTCAAAGTCGTTGAAATTTTCGACAAAAGTCCAAAGGGGTTAGCCTTACTTTTTTTGCGATTTCTGGAGACGAAAATTTCTGGTTGTCGAATTGATTTGTATGACTGTTTCTAGGCTGATTGGGACCCCAGGAACTCAAAAATTACATTAAAAAAAGCGTGGTACCGACAGCAGAGAAATAATGACAAAAATCTGCTGTTTTTTGTCTGTAACTTTTGATCCGTTGCCCGTAGCGCATTGGGCCTGCGATTAATCGTTTTCTCTCGCGAAATTACGTCGGAAAAGTGCCCTAAAGAATTGATTGCAGCACTTTCCAAAGTCGTTAAAATTTTCGACAAAAATCCAAAGGGGTTAGCCTTACTTTTTTTGCGATTTTTGGAGCCAAAAATTTCTAGTCGTCGAATTTATTTGTATGACTGTTTCTTGGCTAATTGGGACCCCAGGAACTCAAAAATTACATCAAAGAAAGCGTAGGACCGACAGCAGAGAAATGACGACGAAAATCTGCAGTTTTTTGGCTGTAACTTTTGATTCGATGCCCGCAGCGCATTGAGCCTGCGATTAATCGTTTCCTCTCGCAAAATTACGTCGGAATAGTGCCCCGAAGAATTAATTGCAGCACTTTTCAAAGTCGATGAAATTTTCGACAAAAGTCCAAAGGGGTTAGCCTTACTTTTTTTGCGATTTTTAGAGACGAAAATTTCTGGTCGTCGAATTGATTTGTATGACTGTTTCTAGGCTGATTGGGACCCCAGAAACTCAAAAATTACATTGAAGAAAGCGTAGGACCGACAGCAGAGAAATGACGACGAAAATCTGCAGTTTTTTGGCTGTAACTTTTAAACCGTTGCCTGCAGCGCATTGAGCCTGCGATTAATCGTTTTCTCTCGCAAAATTACGTCGGAATAGTGCCCTGAAGAATTAATTGCAGCACTTTTCGAAGTCGTCGAAATTTTCGACAAAAATCCAAAGGGGTTAGCCTTACTTTTTTTGCGATTTTTGGAGCCGAAAATTTCTAGTCGTCGAATTCATTTGTATGACTGTTACTAGGCTAATTGGGACCCCAGAAACTCAAAAATTACATTGAAGAAAGCGTAGGACCGACAGCAGAGATATGACAACAAAAATCTGCAGTTTTTTGGCTGTAACTTTTGATCCGTTGCCCGCAGCGCATTGGGCCTGCGATTAATCGTTTTCTCTCGAAAAATTACGTCGGAATAGTGCCCCAAAGAATTAATTGCAGCACTTTTCAAAGTCTCCGAAATTTTCGACAAAAATCCAAAGGGGTTAGCCTTACTTTTTTAGCGATTTTTGGAGACGAAAATTTCTGGTCGTCGAATTGATTTGTATGACTGTTCCTAGGCTGATTGGGACCCCAGGAACTCAAAAATTACATTGAAAAAAGCGTGGGACCGACAGCAGAGAAATGATGACAAAAATCTGCAGTTTTTTGGCTGTAACTTTTGATCCGTTGCCCGTAGCGCATTGGGCCTGCGATGAATCGTTTTCTCTCGCGAAATTACGTCGGAAAAGTGCCCTAAAGAATCGATTGCAGCACTTTCCAAAGTCGTTAAAATTTTCGACAAAAATCCAAAGGGGTTAGCCTTACTTTTTTTGCGATTTTTGGAGCCAAAAATTTCTAGTCGTCGAATTCATTTGTATGACTGTTTCTTGGCTAATTGGGACCCCAGGAACTCAAAAATTACATCAAAGAAAGCGTAGGACCGACAGCAGAGAAATGACGACGAAAATCTGCAGTTTTTTGGCTGTAACTTTTGATTCGATGCCCGCAGCGCATTGAGCCTGCGATTAATCGTTTCCTCTCGCAAAATTACGTCGGAATAGTGCCCCGAAGAATTAATTGCAGCACTTTTCAAAGTCGATGAAATTTTCGACCAAAGTCCAAAGGGGTTAGCCTTACTTTTTTTGCGATTTTTGGAGACGAAAATTTCTGGTTGTCGAATTGATTTGTATGACTGTTTCTAGGCTGATTGGAACCCCAGGAACTCAAAAATTACATTGAAAAAAGCGTGGTACCGACAGCAGAGAAATAATGACAAAAATCTGCAGTTTTTTGGCTGTAACTTTTGATCCGTTGCCCGTAGCGCATTAAGCCTGCGATTAATCGTTTTCTCTCGCGAAATTACGTCGGAAAAGTGCCCTAAAGAATTGATTGCAGCACTTTCCAAGGTCGTTAAAATTTTCGACAAAAATCCAAAGGGGTTAGCCTTACTTTTTTTGCGATTTTTGTGGCCAAAAATTTCTAGTCGTCGAATTGATTTGTATGACTGTTTCTTGGCTAATTGAGACCCCAGGAACTCGAAAATTACATTAAAAAAAGCGTAGGACCGACGGCAGAGAAATGACGACGAAAATCTGCAGTTTTTTGGCTGTAACTTTTGATCCGTTGCCCGCAGCGCATTGAGCCTGCGATTAATCGTTTACTCTCGCAAAATTACGTCGGAATAGTGCCCCGATGAAATAATTGCAGCACTTTTCAAAGCCGTTGAAATTTTTGACAAAAATCCAAAGGGGTTAGCCTCACTTTTTTTGCGATTTTTGGAGCCGAAAATTTCTGGTCGTCGAATTGATTTGTATGACTGTTTCTAGGCTGATTGGGACCCCAGGAACTCAAAAATTACATTGAAAAAAGCGTATGACCGACAGCAGAGAAATGATGACAAAAATCTGCAGTTTTTTGGCTGTAACTTTTGATCCGTTGCCCGCAGCGCATTGAGCCTGCGATTAATCGTTTTCTCTCGCAAAATTACGTCGGAATAGTGCCCTGAAGATATAATTGCAGCACTTTTCAAAGTCGTTGAAATTTTCGACAAAAGTCCAAAGGGGTTAGCCTTACTTTTTTTGCGATTTTTGGAGACGAAAATTTCTGGTCGTCGAATTGATTTGTATGACTTTTTCTAGGCTGATTGGGACCCCAGGAACTCAAAAATTACATTAAAAAAAGCGTGGGACCGACAGCAGAGAAATAATGACAAAAATCTGCAGGTTTTTTGGCTGTAACTTTTGATCCGTTGCCCGTAGCGCATTGGGCCTGCGATTAATCGTTTTCTCTCGCGAAATTACGTCGGAATGGTGCCCTAAAAAATTGATTGCAGCACTCTCCAAAGTCGTTAAAATTTCCGACAAAAATTTAAAGGGGTTAGCCTTACTTTTTTTGCGATTTTCGGAGCCAAAAATTTCTAGTCGTCGAATTGATTTGTATGACTGTTTCTTGGCTAATTGAGACCCCAGGAACTCAAAAATTACATTAAAGAAAGCGTAGGACCGACAGCAGAGAAATGACGACGAAAATCTGCAGTTTTTTGGCTGTAACTTTTGATCCGTTGCCCGCAGCGCATTGAGCCTGCGATTAATCGTTTTCTCTCGCAAAATTACGTCGGAATAGTGCCCCGATGAATTAATTGCAGCACTTTCCAAAGCCGTTGAAATTTTCGACAAAAATCCAAAGGGGTTAGCCTTACTTTTTTTGCGATTTTTGGAGCCGAAAATTTCTGGTCGTCGAATTGATTTGTATGACTGTTTCTAGGCTGATTGGGACCCCAGGAACTCAAAAATTACATTGAAAAAAGCGTAGGACCGACAGCAGAGAAATGATGACAAAAATCTGCAGTTTTTTGGCTGTAACTTTTGATCCGTTGCCCGCAGCGCATTGAGCCTGCGATTAATCGTTTTCTCTCGCAAAATTACGTCGGAATAGTGCCCTGAAGAATTAATTGCAGCACTTTTCAAAGTCGTTGAAATTTTCGACAAAAGTCCAAAGGGGTTAGCCTTACTTTTTTTGCGATTTCTGGAGACGAAAATTTCTGGTTGTCGAATTGATTTGTATGACTGTTTCTAGGCTGATTGGGACCCCAGGAACTCAAAAATTACATTAAAAAAAGCGTGGTACCGACAGCAGAGAAATAATGACAAAAATCTGCAGTTTTTTGGCTGTAACTTTTGATCCGTTGCCCGTAGCGCATTGGGCCTGCGATTAATCGTTTTCTCTCGCGAAATTACGTCGGAAAAGTGCCCTAAAGAATTGATTGCAGCACTTTCCAAAGTCGTTAAAATTTTCGACAAAAATCCAAAGGGGTTAGCCTCACTTTTTTTGCGATTTTTGGAGCCGAAAATTTCTGGTCGTCGAATTGATTTGTATGACTGTTTCTAGGCTGATTGGGACCCCAGGAACTCAAAAATTACATTGAAAAAAGCGTATGACCGACAGCAGAGAAATGATGACAAAAATCTGCAGTTTTTTGGCTGTAACTTTTGATCCGTTGCCCGCAGCGCATTGAGCCTGCGATTAATCGTTTTCTCTCGCAAAATTACGTCGGAATAGTGCCCTGAAGATATAATTGCAGCACTTTTCAAAGTCGTTGAAATTTTCGACAAAAGTCCAAAGGGGTTAGCCTTACTTTTTTTGCGATTTTTGGAGACGAAAATTTCTGGTCGTCGAATTGATTTGTATGACTTTTTCTAGGCTGATTGGGACCCCAGGAACTCAAAAATTACATTAAAAAAAGCGTGGGACCGACAGCAGAGAAATAATGACAAAAATCTGCAGGTTTTTTGGCTGTAACTTTTGATCCGTTGCCCGTAGCGCATTGGGCCTGCGATTAATCGTTTTCTCTCGCGAAATTACGTCGGAATGGTGCCCTAAAAAATTGATTGCAGCACTCTCCAAAGTCGTTAAAATTTCCGACAAAAATTTAAAGGGGTTAGCCTTACTTTTTTTGCGATTTTCGGAGCCAAAAATTTCTAGTCGTCGAATTGATTTGTATGACTGTTTCTTGGCTAATTGAGACCCCAGGAACTCAAAAATTACATTAAAGAAAGCGTAGGACCGACAGCAGAGAAATGACGACGAAAATCTGCAGTTTTTTGGCTGTAACTTTTGATCCGTTGCCCGCAGCGCATTGAGCCTGCGATTAATCGTTTTCTCTCGCAAAATTACGTCGGAATAGTGCCCCAATGAATTAATTGCAGCACTTTCCAAAGCCGTTGAAATTTTCGACAAAAATCCAAAGGGGTTAGCCTTACTTTTTTTGCGATTTTTGGAGCCGAAAATTTCTGGTCGTCGAATTGATTTGTATGACTGTTTCTAGGCTGATTGGGACCCCAGGAACTCAAAAATTACATTGAAAAAAGCGTAGGACCGACAGCAGAGAAATGATGACAAAAATCTGCAGTTTTTTGGCTGTAACTTTTGATCCGTTGCCCGCAGCGCATTGAGCCTGCGATTAATCGTTTTCTCTCGCAAAATTACGTCGGAATAGTGCCCTGAAGAATTAATTGCAGCACTTTTCAAAGTCGTTGAAATTTTCGACAAAAGTCCAAAGGGGTTAGCCTTACTTTTTTTGCGATTTCTGGAGACGAAAATTTCTGGTTGTCGAATTGATTTGTATGACTGTTTCTAGGCTGATTGGGACCCCAGGAACTCAAAAATTACATTAAAAAAAGCGTGGTACCGACAGCAGAGAAATAATGACAAAAATCTGCAGTTTTTTGGCTGTAACTTTTGATCCGTTGCCCGTAGCGCATTGGGCCTGCGATTAATCGTTTTCTCTCGCGAAATTACGTCGGAAAAGTGCCCTAAAGAATTGATTGCAGCACTTTCCAAAGTCGTTAAAATTTTCGACAAAAATCCAAAGGGGTTAGCCTTACTTTTTTTGCGATTTTTGGAGCCAAAAATTTCTAGTCGTCGAATTTATTTGTATGACTGTTTCTTGGCTAATTGGGACCCCAGGAACTCAAAAATTACATCAAAGAAAGCGTAGGACCGACAGCAGAGAAATGACGACGAAAATCTGCAGTTTTTTGGCTGTAACTTTTGATTCGATGCCCGCAGCGCATTGAGCCTGCGAAAAATCGTTTCCTCTCGCAAAATTACGTCGGAATAGTGCCCCGAAGAATTAATTGCAGCACTTTTCAAAGTCGATGAAATTTTCGACAAAAGTCCAAAGGGGTTAGCCTTACTTTTTTTGCGATTTTTAGAGACGAAAATTTCTGGTCGTCGAATTGATTTGTATGACTGTTTCTAGGCTGATTGGGACCCCAGAAACTCAAAAATTACATTGAAGAAAGCGTAGGACCGACAGCAGAGAAATGACGACGAAAATCTGCAGTTTTTTGGCTGTAACTTTTGATCCGTTGCCTGCAGCGCATTGAGCCTGCGATTAATCGTTTTCTCTCGCAAAATTACGTCGGAATAGTGCCCTGAAGAATTAATTGCAGCACTTTTCGAAGTCGTCGAAATTTTCGACAAAAATCCAAAGGGGTTAGCCTTACTTTTTTTGCGATTTTTGGAGCCGAAAATTTCTAGTCGTCGAATTCATTTGTATGACTGTTACTAGGCTAATTGGGACCCCAGAAACTCAAAAATTACATTGAAGAAAGCGTAGGACCGACAGCAGAGATATGACAACAAAAATCTGCAGTTTTTTGGCTGTAACTTTTGATCCGTTGCCCGCAGCGCATTGGGCCTGCGATTAATCGTTTTCTCTCGAAAAATTACGTCGGAATAGTGCCCCAAAGAATTAATTGCAGCACTTTTTAAAGTCTCCGAAATTTTCGACAAAAATCCAAAGGGGTTAGCCTTACTTTTTCAGCGATTTTTGGAGACGAAAATTTCTGGTCGTCGAATTGATTTGTATGACTGTTTCTAGGCTGATTGGGACCCCAGGAACTCAAAAATTACATTGAAAAAAGCGTGGGACCGACAGCAGAGAAATGATGACAATAATCTGCAGTTTTTTGGCTGTAACTTTTGATCCGTTGCCCGTAGCGCATTGGGCCTGCGATGAATCGTTTTCTCTCGCGAAATTACGTCGGAAAAGTGCCCTAAAGAATCGATTGCAGCACTTTCCAAAGTCGTTAAAATTTTCGACAAAAATCCAAAGGGGTTAGCCTTACTTTTTTTGCGATTTTTGGAGCCAAAAATTTCTAGTCGTCGAATTCATTTGTATGACTGTTTCTTGGCTAATTGGGACCCCAGGAACTCAAAAATTACATCAAAGAAAGCGTAGGACCGACAGCAGAGAAATGACGACGAAAATCTGCAGTTTTTTGGCTGTAACTTTTGATTCGATGCCCGCAGCGCATTGAGCCTGCGATTAATCGTTTCCTCTCGCAAAATTACGTCGGAATAGTGCCCCGAAGAATTAATTGCAGCACTTTTCAAAGTCGATGAAATTTTCGACCAAAGTCCAAAGGGGTTAGCCTTACTTTTTTTGCGATTTTTGGAGACGAAAATTTCTGGTTGTCGAATTGATTTGTATGACTGTTTCTAGGCTGATTGGGACCCCAGGAACTCAAAAATTACATTGAAAAAAGCGTGGTACCGACAGCAGAGAAATAATGACAAAAATCTGCAGTTTTTTGGCTGTAACTTTTGATCCGTTGCCCGTAGCGCATTCAGCCTGCGATTAATCGTTTTCTCTCGCAAAATTACGTCGGAAAAGTGCCCTAAAGAATTGATTGCAGCACTTTCCAAAGTCGTTAAAATTTTCGACAAAAATCCAAAGGGGTTAGCCTTACTTTTTTTGCGATTTTTGGAGCCAAAAATTTCTAGTCGTCGAATTCATTTCTATGACTGTTTCTTGGCTAATTGGGACCCCAGGAACTCAAAAATTACATCAAAGAAAGCGTAGGACCGACAGCAGAGAAATGACGACGAAAATCTGCAGTTTTTTGGCTGTAACTTTTGATCTGTTGCCCGCAGCGCATTGAGCCTGCGATTAATCGTTTTCTCCCGCAAAATTACGTCGGAATAGTTCCCTGGAGAATTAATTGCAGCACTTTTCGAAGTCGTCGAAATTTTCGACAAAAATCCAAAGGGGTTAGCCTTACTTTTTTTGCGATTTTTGGAGCCAAAAATTTCTAGTCGTCGAATTGATTTGTATGACTGTTTCTTGGCTAATTGGGACCCCAGGAACTCAAAAATTACATTAAAGACAGCGTAGGACCGACAGCAGAGAAATGACGACAAAAATCTGCAGTTTTTTGGCTGTAACTTTTGATCCGTTGCCCGCAGCGCATTGAGCCAGCGATTAATCGTTTTCTCTCGCAAAATTACGTCGGCATAGTGCCCTGAAGAATTAATTGCAGCACTTTTCAAAGTCGTTGAAATTTTCGACAAAAGTCCAAAGGGGTTAGCCTTACTTTTTTTGCGATTTTTGGAGACGAAAATTTCTGGTCGTCGAATTGATTTGTATGACTGTTTTTAGGCTGATTGGGACCCCAGGAACTCAAAAATTACATTGAAAAAAGCGTGGGACCGACAGCAGAGAAATGATGACAAAAATCTGTAGTTTTTTGGCTGTAACTTTTGATCCGTTGCCCGTAGCGCATTGGGCCTGCGATTAATCGTTTTCTCTCGCGAAATTACGTCGGAATAGTGCCCTAAAGAATTGATTGCAGCACTTTCCAAAGTCGTTGAAATTTTCGACAAAAATCCAAAGGGGTTAGCCTTACTTTTTTCGCGATTTTTGGAGCTAAAAATTTCTAGTCGTCGGATTCATTTGTATGACTGTTTCTTGGCTAATTGGGAGCCCAGGAACTCAAAAATTACATTAAAGAAAGCGTAGGACCGACAGCAGAGAAATGACAACGAAAATCTGCAGTTTTTTGGCTGTTACTTCTGATCCGTTGCCCGCAGCGCATTGAGCCTGCGATTATTCGTTTTCTCTCGCAAAATTACGTCGAAATAGTGCCCTGAAGAATTTATTGCAGCACTTTTCAAAGTCGTTGAAATTTTCGACAAAAGTCCAAAGGGGTTGGCCTTACTTTATTTGCGATTTTTGGAGAGGAAAATTTCTGGTCGTCGAATTGATTTGTATGACTGTTTCTAGGCCGATTGGGACCCCAGGAACTCAAAAATTACATTGAAAAAAGCGTAGGACCGACAGCAGAGAAATGATGACAAAAATCTGCAGTTTTTTGGCTGTAACTTTTGATCCGTTGCCCGCAGCGCATTGAGCCTGCGATTAATCGTTTTCTCTCGCAAAATTACGTCGAAATAGTGCCCTGAAGAATTAATTGCAGCACTTTTCAAAGTCGTTGAGATTTTCGACAAAAGTCCAAAGGGGTTAGCCTTACTTTTTTTGCGATTTTTGAAGACGAAAATTTCTGGTCGTCGAATTGATTTGTATGACTGTTTTTGGGCTGATTGGGACCCCAGGAACTCGAAAATTACATTGAAAAAAGCGTGGGACCGACAGCAGAGAAATGATGACAAAAATCTGCAGTTTTTTGGCTGTAACTTTTGATCCGTTGCCCGTAGCGCATTGGGCCTGCGATTAATCGTTTTCTCTCGCGAAATTACGTCGGAATAGTGCCCTAAAGAATTGATTGCAGCACTCTCCAAAGTCGTTAAAATTTTCGACAAAAATTCAAAGGGGTTAGCCTTACTTTTTTTGCGATTTTTGTGGCCAAAAATTTCTAGTCGTCGAATTGATTTGTATGACTGTTTCTTGGCTAATTGAGACCCCAGGAACTCGAAAATTACATTAAAGAAAGCGTAGGACCGACAGCAGAGAAATGACGACGAAAATCTGCAGTTTTTTGGCTGTAACTTTTGATCCGTTGCCCGCAGCGCATTGAGCCTGCGATTAATCGTTTTCTCTCGCGAAATTACGTCGGAATAGTGCCCCGATGAAATAATTGCAGCACTTTTCAAAGCCGTTGAAATTTTTGACAAAAATCCAAAGGGGTTAGCCTCACTTTTTTTGCGATTTTTGGAGCCGAAAATTTCTGGTCGTCGAATTGATTTGTATGACTGTTTCTAGGCTGATTGGGACCCCAGGAACTCAAAAATTACATTGAAAAAAGCGTATGACCGACAGCAGAGAAATGATGACAAAAATCTGCAGTTTTTTGGCTGTAACTTTTGATCCGTTGCCCGCAGCGCATTGAGCCTGCGATTAATCGTTTTCTCTCGCAAAATTACGTCGGAATAGTGCCCTGAAGATATAATTGCAGCACTTTTCAAAGTCGTTGAAATTTTCGACAAAAGTCCAAAGGGGTTAGCCTTACTTTTTTTGCGATTTTTGGAGACGAAAATTTCTGGTCGTCGAATTGATTTGTATGACTTTTTCTAGGCTGATTGGGACCCCAGGAACTCAAAAATTACATTAAAAAAAGCGTGGGACCGACAGCAGAGAAATAATGACAAAAATCTGCAGGTTTTTTGGCTGTAACTTTTGATCCGTTGCCCGTAGCGCATTGGGCCTGCGATTAATCGTTTTCTCTCGCGAAATTACGTCGGAATAGTGCCCTAAAAAATTGATTGCAGCACTCTCCAAAGTCGTTAAAATTTTCGACAAAAATTTAAAGGGGTTAGCCTTACTTTTTTTGCGATTTTTGGAGCCAAAAATTTCTAGTCGTCGAATTGATTTGTATGACTGTTTCTTGGCTAATTGAGACCCCAGGAACTCAAAAATTACATTAAAGAAAGCGTAGGACCGACAGCAGAGAAATGACGACGAAAATCTGCAGTTTTTTGGCTGTAACTTTTGATCCGTTGCCCGCAGCGCATTGAGCCTGCGATTAATCGTTTTCTCTCGCAAAATTACGTCGGAATAGTGCCCCGATGAATTAATTGCAGCACTTTCCAAAGCCGTTGAAATTTTTGACAAAAATCCAAAGGGGTTAGCCTTACTTTTTTTGCGATTTTTGGAGCCGAAAATTTCTGGTCGTCGAATTGATTTGTATGACTGTTTCTAGGCTGATTGGGACCCCAGGAACTCAAAAATTACATTGAAAAAAGCGTAGGACCGACAGCAGAGAAATGATGACAAAAATCTGCAGTTTTTTGGCTGTAACTTTTGATCCGTTGCCCGCAGCGCATTGAGCCTGCGATTAATCGTTTTCTCTCGCAAAATTACGTCGGAATAGTGCCCTGAAGAATTAATTGCAGCACTTTTCAAAGTCGTTGAAATTTTCGACAAAAGTCCAAAGGGGTTAGCCTTACTTTTTTTGCGATTTCTGGAGACGAAAATTTCTGGTTGTTGAATTGATTTGTATGACTGTTTCTAGGCTGATTGGGACCCCAGGAACTCAAAAATTACATTAAAAAAAGCGTGGTACCGACAGCAGAGAAATAATGACAAAAATCTGCAGTTTTTTGGCTGTAACTTTTGATCCGTTGCCCGTAGCGCATTGGGCCTGCGATTAATCGTTTTCTCTCGCGAAATTACGTCGGAAAAGTGCCCTAAAGAATTGATTGCAGCACTTTCCAAAGTCGTTAAAATTTTCGACAAAAATCCAAAGGGGTTAGCCTTACTTTTTTTGCGATTTTTGGAGCCAAAAATTTCTAGTCGTCGAATTTATTTGTATGACTGTTTCTTGGCTAATTGGGACCCCAGGAACTCAAAAATTACATCAAAGAAAGCGTAGGACCGACAGCAGAGAAATGACGACGAAAATCTGCAGTTTTTTGGCTGTAACTTTTGATTCGATGCCCGCAGCGCATTGAGCCTGCGATTAATCGTTTCCTCTCGCAAAATTACGTCGGAATAGTGCCCCGAAGAATTAATTGCAGCACTTTTCAAAGTCGATGAAATTTTCGACAAAAGTCCAAAGGGGTTAGCCTTACTTTTTTTGCGATTTTTAGAGACGAAAATTTCTGGTCGTCGAATTGATTTGTATGACTGTTTCTAGGCTGATTGGGACCCCAGAAACTCAAAAATTACATTGAAGAAAGCGTAGGACCGACAGCAGAGAAATGACGACGAAAATCTGCAGTTTTTTGGCTGTAATTTTTGATCCGTTGCCTGCAGCGCATTGAGCCTGCGATTAATCGTTTTCTCTCGCAAAATTACGTCGGAATAGTGCCCTGAAGAATTAATTGCAGCACTTTTCGAAGTCGTCGAAATTTTCGACAAAAATCCAAAGGGGTTAGCCTTACTTTTTTTGCGATTTTTGGAGCCGAAAATTTCTAGTCGTCGAATTCATTTGTATGACTGTTACTAGGCTAATTGGGACCCCAGAAACTCAAAAATTACATTGAAGAAAGCGTAGGACCGACAGCAGAGATATGACAACAAAAATCTGCAGTTTTTTGGCTGTAACTTTTGATCCGTTGCCCGCAGCGCATTGGGCCTGCGATTAATCGTTTTCTCTCGAAAAATTACGTCGGAATAGTGCCCCAAAGAATTAATTGCAGCACTTTTCAAAGTCGTTGAAATTTTCGACAAAAATCCAAAGGGGTTAGCCTTACTTTTTTTGTCATTTTTGGAGACGAGAATTTCTGGTCGTCGAATTGATTTGTATGGCTGTTTCTCGGCTGATTGGGACCCCAGGAACTCAAAAATTACATTGAAAAAAGCGTAGGACCGACAGCAGAGAAATGACAACGAAAATCTGCAGTTTTTTGGCTGTAACTCTTGATCCGTTGCCCGCAGCGCATTGGGCCTGCGATTAATCGTTTTTTCTCGCAAAATTACGTCGGAATAGTGCTCCGAAGAATTAATTGCAGCACTTTTCAAAGCCGTTGAAATTTTCGACAAAAATCTAAAGGGGTTAGCCTCACTTTTTTTGTGGTTTCTGGAGCCGAAAATTTCTGGTCTTCGAATTGATCCGTATGACTGTTTTATGGCTAATTTGGACCTCAGGAACTCAAACAACACATTGAAAAAAGCGTAGGACCAACAGCAGAGAAATGACGACGAAAATCTGCAGTTTTTTGGCTGTAACTTTTGATCCGTTGCCCGCAGCGCATTGAGCCTGCGATCAAACGATTCCTCTCGCAAAATTACGTCGGAACAGTGCCTCAAAGAATCTATCGCAGCACTTTTCAGAATCGCTAAATATCCGCAAAAAATCCAAATTGGTCAGCCTTTTATTCTTTCAGGCCTAAAAATCATGTGAATTCGCTCAGCAATACCTACAAACGACCTACTTCCGAATCAAGAAAGAATTAACTTATTCGCTTGTCAATGACGGGCTAGGTATATAAAGCGGGAAAGGACCGTTTCTACAAGTTTGTTTCTACGAGTGCTAATACCGAAAAGTTCGTTTCTACAAGTCGCAGTCGTAAAATTTCGTCCGAAAGGATCGTTTCTACAAGTGGAGGTCAAATAATTTAAATTAAATTAAATTAAATTAATTTAAATTTAATCAAAATGTACGAAATCGACGGAACCGCTCGGTCGCTTGTAGAAACGAACTTGTAGAAACGAACCGCCAGGTCGCATTTTGTAGAAACGAACCACCCGGTCGAACTTGTAGAAACGAACCGCCCGGTCGCAACTTGTAGAAACGAACCTCTCGGTCGAACTTGTAAGATAGCAACTTGTAGAAACGAACCCTTCGGAAGAAACGAACTTGTAGGATTGCCACTTGTAGAAACGAATTTCTCGGTATTGGCACTTGTAGAAACGAACTTGTAGAAACGATACCCTCTCTATAAAGCTCACCAAACTTAAAGCTACACGGAGCGTATTGAAGGTGTGAAGAAAATTCCTTGCCGTTTGTTTTTAATAATACTGACTAAACGCTTTACTATTAAAGCGTCCGGAACTCATTATCAAACACCGAAAAATAATTGGGCACAAAAAAACATAGTTGGGTGTGTATAAGGGACCAAGTATATGGAGCTGCGCTGCGAGCACTCAACGACTATATTAACCTATGGTTGCTCGCGGTCAATGGGGCGTATCCTACTCCTACCAATATCGGACTTCATACGATTTTTGAGCGGCCGCTGGTTCAAATTCAGAAATTGATTAAATTTTCGAGTATCCAAAATATTATCGGGGGTGTCGAGAGATGAGGGCGTCGAGTACATAATACGAAATTAACACGTCGTTCTTCGACATTCCGAAAAACCTTGTATAGTATAAAGAACGACAGGACAGGACATGAATGACCCAGGGGTTTTGCAGAAGCAGTAAAAAAAAAACGAGTTCCGTGGGGGTGAAACGTGGTCATTACCCACACAGCTACTTTCTTTGATGAATAGCGTATGCATTCAATTACTTTATGCCAAAAACTTACTTAACAAAAACAGTTTACACAAACAAATATCCTCATTTTTTAACAAAACAAATTTTCGTGACATACTATTGCCAAGTGCATGTCTGTTAGTTTATAATAAAAGTACGATTGAAACTTGATATGGTTTTGCAAGTGAGATGTAAGCAGTGCTTACTGTCTATACTTTTGACGACCAACTGTAAGTGTGCTACTGAACTCTGCTGCCACTGTCATTTCGAGCGAAGTATTAGAGAATGCTCATCTCACACACGATTGCTACCTAGTGAAATTGGAAATCGAGAGAAAAAAAAATTAACCAAGTTAGTGGTACTTAGCGGGACTCTAGTTTTGCAAATATCCTTTATACGTGCCACGTTAAACATAATTCTATACTGTAACCAGTGCACATTAAAGCTATCGATTTGACGACTATTCTGTTGCTCTTCTTTTCTTTTCCGACCTGCGATTTCAGTATTTTTCGCGAGCATCTGTACCTGCCGCCGTTACATATATATATATATATACCTAATCCTATAACTCGTATAGATTCTTCATTTTCTGTAAAAATTTCTACCATCTGCGACACATATAATTCTAGAAATAGTGAATAATAAAATTATTGATTTGACGGCGATTGTGTTGCTCTCCCTCTTTCCTCGTTGCGATTGCACTAATTTTCACAGACATTTCTACCTATTGCGTTACATGTATAATCCTATTGACTTGCATCTTCATATGTATGTGCAATATTATAAACGCATATAATATGTTTGTTGCTTAGAAGTTATAGTCAGCAGAGACTATCAAAAATGAAAATTGGATTAGGGGATTCACTGATAGCTAACGTAAAAATCACCCTGTATGTATGTGAGGTCAGCGTTAACAATCGTAATTGTACAGTTTACAAATCATTATTTCATACAAGGCGCTTATGTCTATTGCAGACCAGGAACCTATGCTAGGAACATAAGAACTTTATTTGCCAACAAAAAAAAATCTCATTGGTGGTATTGTACAAAAATGTCAGCGCTATTTTGCACTGAATTAATTCACAATTGAATTGTCATCTTACAAAAGAAAGGTGAATATATTTTCTGACGGAATGAAAGTATTATTTATCAATATGTATACAAATAATGGTTTATGGTTCTGTTTCCGCATAATAATTAATAATCGTTATAATCGTATCCTTATTAGTATACATAATTAGATATTATACTGCGAAGAAAACATACTTTGCTTAATATATGGCAATCAGGATTAGCGAATGAAATTTGTTCATTTTTAATTTCGTAAGTATATGAGGATGAGTAATTCAAACAACGTTTTTCGTTCATATTGAAATTCTGAATACGACGTATAAAAATGAACCTGTAATTATCAGCAAAATTGCTAATATTACCGTGCAGTCTTATCAGAACACTGGGACAGGTTTAAAATTTGATGTAGGTAGCACCAAAATTTCAGTTACAGATATATAGTAGTACATAGTATACATACATATATTGTCCCATCTGATGGTTGACGGTGATCAACTTGATAAATGAAACGAAAGTACACTATGTATTTACTGGAGTTAATTAATAGACATTAGTTGTTATCGAGGAACATTCCCCAGGTAATATAACTGTAGCCGTTTTTTTTCCTTCAAGTTATGAAACGTTAGATCGTTAACATTTCGGCTATTATATTACAAGTCATTACAGTATTCTTTTTTCTTCATATTTTTTTTTTACTTTTTAATCATGGTACAAACATTATTATCATCACAGTAAAAATATTTTATATCTTTTTTTAACTATGTATATACTTGTGCATTCAACACATCTTACCCACACATACATTCACGCGCTCTCATTCACACATGCTCATTGCTTGTGAGGCAGCCCACTGCCACTAGCATTTTTCAAATTCATTATTCCCATACTATACATAGTATATAGTACGGTATCATATGGTAAATTCATGGTACCTCATTATACAATATTATTAAGTAGTCCATCAGTTCATTTACAATTTATCAAAATAACATTATGGTAATCAGTTAATAAAAATACGCGAACGAATCGATATGTATATTTATTTATGTGTTATATAACATATATATATATATAACATATATATATATATATATATATATAATATATATATATATACATATGTTGTGTGTAGTGTAGGTGTTTGTTAATACCTCTGCATTGTGGAAATGCATCGCATATAGCAAAAAAATACATGAAAAACGCTTAATTTAAAATGATAATAATATCTCATCATTAAATTATACATAGTCATTGGTCTATCAACGTGATCATGATGAATGCAATTAATTTAAAATTGTCTTTCTTTCGTGTAAGAATATGAATAGGTTTTTTCACGCAGATTTCACGGTTCTTTCACATTTTCTTCATGCCCATTAAGTATGTGATTATACTGAATACATTGCCTAGGGGACAGCTTGGTTGCAGAGTCGGCTGTGTGTATGCATTCAAGTGTTTATCGATAGCGCATGATAAATAGTAATAAACTCAAATTAGATGTTGAAATATGTATATGCAAAAGTCCAGAATGAGTACCCTTATCGTCTACTGATAACCGTGGCATAATATGTATGAATGAAACTTGGTGTGCCCCGCTATTGTATCACGCACCGTCATTCGTATTTCTATAATTGCACTACCTATGTCGTATTTATATGTTGGTATTTCAATATAGCTGCCCGCATAGCGACTGCCTATCTATCTATCTATCTATCTATCTGTTATCGATAATATGTACAAAATATCGCGATCCAGAACAACAACTGTTCCTACGACGAACACAAACACGATCACGTTTAGTCCATTGTCAGTAGGTATGAATATAATCATAATTGTTTGTCACACCGAGGTTTGCGTGATGCCATTGCCGGGTAACCACACGCGACTATTGTTCTTCTGATCTGTGATCTCGTATTCAGAATCATCGATCTCGCACAGATTAGTGGATAGATCGCTGTTGCTGGTTCCACCACCCAACAGCGAATTTCTTTCTTCTAGAGTAGTGATCACAGATCCAATTTCGTCAACGTCATCTCCTCTGAGGCATCGGTTCCGTCGGCTGCTTGGAAAACCATAAGGCACTACATCGTCTTCTTCATCAGACTCGAGAGTACTGAGGCGTCCATTGAGCGGATTCGTCTCGTTCTCTGTGTCTGTATGAATATTATAGTGGGGTAGATATGAATTTGGATGGCGAATATAGCTCTCGGAATCTTTGTACTTGTACTCTCCTTCGCCTCCGCTATCAAGTGGGTTCAAACGCTGGCTTTCTGGGCAGTAATTGTGTTCGGAAAACTCTGTTCCACATTCAGAATCTCCTACGTACTCTGATTCTTGATCTTCATCCAAGGTTTCAATATCTCTTGACGGATCTACTGGACCATGCACTGAAAGTGATAATATTCCCATTTTAGTTTTTATTTGATTACATATCCAGATCTCACTAATTACACCAAGTCGGCATAACTATAGCGTAAGTAATTAGAGACGTTAGAAATTGTTAGATTTCCACATTATCGATTCGCATTTGACACCAAATCATGCGGAAATGTCGCAAAATAATCAGCATCTTTTAGGTTCTTGTTCAAAAATAATATTTGACGCAAAGCATTCCATTACATTGTGTCATGCTTTTGGGTTGTTGCGTTTTATTGTTTGAATAAATCATCTTGATATTGATGACGTGTTTTTTTTTTCGTGTATAAAGTGAATGATCATAACATAAATAATGTCCTTTACTAAATTACGTGCGGAGTAATTGAGGTAAATTACTGTGTGAAGTGATGTTGAAAAGCTGTGAAGCGGTGGTGAAAACTTACTTGGTGGTAGCTGATGAGTGTTGGACTCGTTGCTCTCATTGCTGTGGAAGCTTGACGAGTCTGGAACTTCGCTGCCAGGAACCTCCGTGATGTTAGGTAAGGGGTTCTGACTTGGCCTGACCCAGTCTGAACAGTCCCAGTGATACCCTAAAAGCATTGCAGACAACAACTGTACTCTGAAAGACTACATGCAGATTTTACTACCGCAGTGCCGCGTAGTAGCGTGAAAAAAAGCATAGTAAACAAAACGAGTGGTGGAAAAAAGAGTTTTCTGTCAGGCAAAGCAATTCCCATTAATAAATCAGGCAATCAGTCCAATCCACTTACCACCTACTATACGGGGATCGTCCTCAATCGAGGAAAGGGAAGCTATGGACGTCCCTCCTGCGTGAGGCCCCCGTCGGGTGTTTAGTAGAAGTCCTCCAGCGGTCAGCTCTGGTACCACTGGGCTCGCTCGTTTCAGGTCTGTTAGTGCACACACAACGACACGCCAGTGTTAATGGGGTTCGCGTTTACTGTCATACCACTGTTCGCAACTTTCAAGAATGCGATAGAGAACCTCGGATGAAAGCTATACAGCAGACCCATCATGCACTAAGCAAATTAAAATAAAAAGCTACAACCGGTACTCACCGTTCTTGATTTTCGTTGCATCGGTGATGAAGGACGCTAGATGCATCTGTTCCTGCCAGGTTGGTTTGTGGAGGCTGTCCGTGTCGCTGCCGGTGGGATTTCCGCCGACAGGGTTCGATAGGGAGGGGGGAGGCAGTGGGGTGCTTCGATTGAGGTTTCTCAGGTAATCGGGTGGGAAGTTCTCCAGTTCGTCGCCTGCACTGCCATAGCTTCTCAGGGTGTCCAAATTATTCAGGGCCACAGCAGCGGAATTGCTATAGGGAGCCGGCTCATTGTTAGAACTAGGTGTGTAGGAGGCGGGGCGAGGAGGACATTGGGGAGGTTCTCTCTGAAAAAAAATCACACGAAAAACCTTAAACTCAACAAAAAGAAAAACACACTTTCACTAAATTATAAATAAGAAATTATAAACCAGCCAATAGCAAACAAAATAAACAGCACTATTTTTACGCAATTAGGGAAATTTATCAAGTAATAGTTGTTAAAATCATGCTATGAATGTATAAATACTATATATATATATATGACATAAATATATATATATGACAATCTACAGCTACATAAGCGGCGTTAAATTCAAGTTCAATTACCTGTATCACTTCCAAGTTGCTCAGCTTTGAACTACGTTTGAATTCGTGTTCGTGCGGTCTTGCTGAATTCAGGACAATTTGCTTCCGAGTCTCGTTGTTTATATTATTGGCTCTTGCTCTTGTGCGTTTCACTCGTATTCTCCGGTAAGTAAAAATAACGATGATTAATAGGAACAAAACAATGAGGATACCTATACTGATCCATATCAGTTGTTCCCAAGTGATATTAAAGTGACTTGATATAATCGGCGTCGAGTAAGCCGGATTTCCACAGTTCAGACCCGTCATGTTCGGTGGACAAATGCACCTGTACGACCCAACTTCGTTTATGCAGGTACCGCCGTTAGTGCAAGGCCTCGTATCGCATTCGTTAATATCGGACTCGCACCGTTCTCCCGTAAACCCGTGGCACTTGCAGATTGGGCCGTTGTTCCCTTCTTCGCAAACACCCCTGTGTACACATGGATTTGGATTGCAATACCTGCCGTATTCGCATCTTTTTCCACTGAGATTTGGACCAGTGCAATCGCACTTGAAATCTCCACCTCCGGCAACAATTTTGCACCGACCACCATAGAGACACGGCGACGACGCGCATGGGTCTGTGTCAACGTCACAAACTAAGCCTACAAATCTCCCATGACACTGACACTCGTAGTTATCGCCTCCCAATTCCTTGCAGGTTCCACCATTCTGGCATGGTTGCGAACCGCAGACTCCTAATGGCACTAATATCGTTGCAGGATCACAGCTGAACTCCACGTTCGCAAACCGTTTCAATACCGCGACGCTGCTAGCACCGCTCATGTGGAGAGGGACGGATACTCTTCCAATTCTAACATCGTCCATGCACCCGTAAAATCCTCTTTGCACGTCCTCGAAGCCTAGTATCGACGGATGCTGTCTCACCTCAGCGCCCAGATACAAATCGTCGGACTGAAGATTGAGTATGTCGTTAATTCCTGGGGCTGCACCATGAGCGACGTGCTTTCCATCGACGGTAACCCGCGCGTTGTTGTTTTCTCTTTCAAGCTGAATATCGTGCCATTGTCCGTCACTCACATAGACACTGCTCACCCTGACCAAACCCTCCCCGCTTCCTAGGTCAAATCTATACTGCACAACCCCGTTAACTACCTCCAAAATATTATAGTCTATTTGGCCAGCTGCATACATGAGATTTCCAGTTGGTTGCACAGTTCTTATCCTCAAGGAGAGACTCAGTCTGTCTTCGATTGTGTGTTTCGTCAATGATGTGTCTATTTTGTAACGAGCGTAACTCTTGCCACTGAACGAAATTGGGTTTCGGGGGATGTAGCAGGACTCGTCGTGACATTTTGATATGTCAATGTCACATGTCTGGCCAGCGAATCCTTCGGGGCATTGGCAGGAGTAGCCTTGAAGTGAGGAATCTGGCACGCATACTTTAAAATTCGGGCATGGATCTCTCGCACACTCGTTTACCACAACTTCGCAGTGACTCCCGGCGTATCCTTCCTTGCAGTTGCATTCCATTCTGTGCTTATGTCGCGGCGATACGAAACTAGTTACATCGGTAGCGACGGGCAAGAGCTGACTGGGGTCCAGGTTTATTTTGTCGTAACACTCTCCATAAACGCAATACCCTTTATTGCACTTGTATCTCACGATCTCCTCGACCACTAGCTTTGTAGATTCTTCCAGTTCCTCGATACGTTGGTTGAGAGCTTCGCGAATACTTTCCGAAGAATAAAAACTCACAGCTCCAAGCATAGTTTGGGCTTTGCGAACAGCAAATAGAACGTCAAGATCATTGTGAACCGCTTGGCGAGTTGCTCGGGATTTGATTACATTTGCTTCATCGGTAGATGGCTGTACGCTGATTATTATCACCTCTTTGAGTCTGCAGTTCATCGCGTTACGCACAGTTCTGATGAACCCTTTACGATGGCTGAGTATAAAATCTTCCGGGCTGACTTCTCGGAATCTCACTATCACCGAGTTTTCCAACATTTTTTCTGAGACCAGCTCTACGTTCACATTCACTATTGAATAAGAGTGGAATTTGCCGTCCGTTACGCTAACATTAACTTTGTATTCGCCAACGTCCAACCTAGGAAGCGCTACCAGAGTACCGTCGACGCTATCAATTTGGAATAAGTCGGTATTGGGGTTCGGGGACGAAGGTATTAGACTGAACGTCAGCGTATCATACGGGTCTTGATCTGTCGCGTGAATCCTGCCAATTGTTCCACCTGGATACTCATCCATGTAAGAATTGATAGTGACTACAAGAGGCGTGATGATTGGCGGGTATTGCGATTCTTCGATAACTTTGATCACCACCCAGGCATCGGAATATAACGGGGGACTTCCATTGTCAAAGACTCTGACAAGTAAGAGGTACTTGTCCTTCACTCTGTTATTGAATTTTGCCGCTGTTCTCAACGTTCCGTCTTGCTCTAAACGGAACGAGTCCCCTTCATTTCCAGATTTGAAGTCAAACGTGTAGGGATCAGCATTGGGTGATGTATCTGCATCCGTTACAATAAATTGTAATATGATGTGACCAAGTGGTTTGTCCTCTTGTACTACGGCGGTGTAATTCGATTGAGCAAATAATGGGGGATTGTCATTTGCATCAGAAATCTCGATGTTGACCATCACGAAACTCATCAGCATTGGAATCCCGTTATCTTTCGCATGGACCTCCAGCACGTAATTAGATATCTGTAAAAATGAACCAAAGAAAGTGGAATTGAGATCTTTTTTGATTTGTAAAGCTTTCGGAATACCAGTATATTTGAATTTGAATACTCGCGTAACAGTTTAATTCAATCAATGATGTCTATGAATAATGTATAAAACAAACCATCTCTCGATCCAGTAGAGCTGCGACAGATATATACCCAGATTTCTCATCGATAGCAAACTGTTTTTGTCTATCTCCACGTTGAATTGAGTACGACACGTTTCCATTCTCACCACTGTCCAAGTCATTTGCAGATATCTGTAATCGCGTTGAAAAAATTTAATAAGCCTTGAATGTATATAAGTCTTGTACTTCAAACGGTAAGATTGGAGTACAAATCGCTAGACTTTAAAACTGATATTGTCAAGAATTTTGTACCTGTAATATTTTGTCGCCAATTTTGGCATCTTCTCTGATACGAGCGCTGTATGAAACTTGACTGAAGATTGGGGCGTTGTCGTTGCTATCAGTAACAGTAATATTGACAGTGGCATGATTGCTTAGTGGTGGTACGCCACCATCGATTGCTTGAATAGTGAGAAAATAATCTTTAGCTCGTTCATAATCCAGTTGTTCAGCAATGGTGATGACGCCAGTTTGAGTATCGATTTGGAACTTTTTGTGTTCATTGCCACCGACTATGGAATAGTAAACATCGGCATTGACTCCGGTGTCTTTCGAGGTGGCAAGAACTCTCGCTACTTCAGTGCCGACGGCATCGATCTCGGGAACGCGAGCAAAGTAAAACTTGGAGGCGAATTCCGGTGGGTTGTCATTGATATCTTGAACGTTGACAATCAATGTGGCAACGCTGAAAAGTTGGGGTGTTCCCTGGTCCACTGCTTGGATGCTGACGTTGTACATTGCCTTGGTTTCCCTGTCAAGTGGTTTGGCCAGAGTCACGATGCCGCTGTCTGCAGCAATCAGGAAGTGTCCTTCGGCAGAATCGATGAACTCATATTTCACTTTTCGGTTTATACCGATGTCATCGTCCGTTGCGTGGACCTTGGTGACCAGCGTGCCAACTTCCACGTCCTCGGGAAGAGTAGCACTGTAAGATTGCATTGTGAACTTGGGAGCGTTGTCGTTCAAATCGGATACCAGAATTTCCAGTTGCGATGAGCATTCCCACGCCGGCTTATCTCTGTCTTGAACGTGAGCGGTGAGCGAGTATTTTGCCTGTGTTTCTCTGTCCAATTGACCAACGGTTTTGAGTACGCCGTTCTCTTTGTCAAGTGAGAATTTTTCATTGTTTTCACCAGTCAGGTAAAACCTCAGCTTAGCATTCGGCTCGTCATCATAATCAGTGGCCAATACTGTGAGTACGTATGTTCCAGGATGGGATCCTTCGGACAAAACCTCTCTGTATCGGTAGCGCAGACAATAAGGAGGGTTGTCGTTAACGTCGATAATTTCAACCCTCACATTCGTTTTGCAGACGTATTTACCGTCGGTTCCGATCACGTCAAGCTCGTACTCACCGATCATTTCCCTGTCCAATTTCTTCGCGACGTAAACTTCGCCCGTAGATCTGATCTGGAACTGTGATCTGGGATCACCCGATGTTATGTAGAATTCGACCGGAGTTTTCAGGTCCTTGTCCCTGTCGGTGGTGAGGAGTTTGACGACAACGGTGCCAGGCAGGGCGTCTTCTTTCACGGTCGCGTCGTAATGATCGTCGACGAACACAGACGGATTGTCGTTGTAGTCCTTCAGTTTTACGTTCACCGTCGTCCTGGCGAAATGTTTCGGGTTTCCATTGTCAGTTGCGACGACCTGGAACTTGTACTCGGACTGTTTCTCCTTGTCCAGTTGAATCAGCGTTGAAATCCACCCCGTGTAAGCGTCGACCGTGAACACGTTTGCCAGTTCCCCGATGTCGGATCCAAAGGAATAACGGACCTCGCCGTTGCTGCCCAGATCATTATCGTGGGCAATCACTTTCAAGATCAGCGTACCCTCGTCAATATTTTCGGCGAGACTCAGGGAATACGGATTGCTCTCAAACATCGGAGCGTGGTCGTTCTCGTCGAGGACTTGAAGCGATATCTCGGCCAGTGCCGTTAGGGGTGGGCTCGAATCAGTTTCGGCCAGTACTCCGATTAAATAATTATCCCTGATTTCGCGATCTAACGGATTCGCCAACGTTATTTGACCGTTCGTGTCTACGATAAACGGCGAGGTGCTGTCGGGGCCGGATATTATTCTGTAAGTGACCGAGTTGTTGGTAACGGTCTTTAATCGAGTGATAGGCGTTCCAACGGGGGATGCCTCCGAGATGAAGAATTTATCCTCCTTTCGTTCGAAGAGAGGTGGAACATCCTGTGTACCCATAATGTAAACGTATAGAGGAACGTCGGCATGATGGGAAATCACTCCTCTGTCTTCAGCTCTGATGAACAATTGGAATAGTTGGTTTTCTGGAAAATAAAATCGTTCAAAATTTGTTAGTACAGCTTGTCTCGCTGACTCAGATATTCGAAATCAATGATCATCTCGTATTTCTTACCCCACGGAAGAGCACTCTTCTTCAGGAACAATGCGCCAGTGTCAGCCTTGATACCGAATAGATCCATAGCGTCAGAGTTTTGCTTTTCGTATATGGAGTACTCAATTTTCGCGGCATCGTCTTCGTCCGCATCGAGAGCCTTGACCTTGAGGAAAACTGTATTTATCGAGAGATTGCTGTGAATAGTTGCTTTGTACTCTTTGAGAAGAAATACCGGTGAGTTATCATTTTCGTCTCCGACTCTGACCCTGATCATGATAAATCCCGACTTTCCACCACCGTCGGTAGCCATGACCGGAAGTTCGTACAGTTTCTGTTGCTCCCGGTCGAGCTTCTTCTTGGTAACAATTTCCCCGGTCAGTTTATTGATGTCGAACGTTCCCTTCATCAGCTCGGAAGGGATCGAATAGGTGACGATTCCGTAGTCTCCGAAATCCTCGTCATCCGCGATCACATTGGTTACCAGCCTGCCGGCGAGTTGATTTTCCAACACAGTGACTTCGATCTGAGGATTAGGGAACTTCGGGTTGTGTCGGTTGGCGGGTAGTATTTCAATTTTCACTCTAGCGAAGCTGGTGTAAACTCCGTCGCTCACGGAGACATTGAGCATGGTCATTTTTTGGTCCCCAAAGTTCTGCATGTTGATCAAAGAAATTATTCCTGAGTTCGGATCGATCGTGTAAGTCTGTTGATCATTGCCACCGACTATCGTGTAAGTCAAACGCGACTCGTCCACGTAGTCCTGATCACCTGCCGACACGACGGTGACAAACTGACCGCGTTCCGCATGCTCGGACAGAAAAGATGTGTACGATATTTGCTCGAACACCGGCGGATTGTCGTTCATATCGACAACTGTCACCCAGACGTGAGCTGTACTGGACAGGCTTGGAACTCCCCTGTCCATCGACAAAACGGTAAAGTGATGGGAGCTGTGCCTTTCATGGTCCAGTGACCTCTTCAAGTAGATTATTCCCTCCTCCGGGTCCACGTGGAAGAACTCGTTGCTGTTTTCCGTGTCGTTTTGTATCGCGTATCGAACCTTCTGGTTTATGCCTGAAACGTAAAGCATTCGGTACATGTTTCAATCGTTGACAGGCTTCTCGGTACCTACAGCCGCAAGGGCTGAAGAAACGCTGACAAGTACCTCAAGGGATAGTGGGGAAAAATACCAATTCTCTATACTCACCCGTGTCATTGTCCCGCGAATAAACTCGCAAAATTGATGTTCCAAATGGCGCTGCTTCGGATACTGATATATTGTAAGAGTCCTGAGTGAATTCTGGAGGGCAATCGTTCACATCCAATACCAGGATGCTAACCAGCACTTCGGCATAGACACCGGAAACGCTGTCTGTTGCCCGCACCGTCAGCTCGTACTGTTTTTTTTGCTCGTAATCCAGTTCATCCACCACATAAATGACACCTGATTTTTTGGATAAATATTTGTAAGCCCAAAGCGTGATCTAGCCGTAAATACGTTAGAGAAATTAACTGTCATTTATTAACTAAAATTTTACACGAGAATAAATAGTGCGAATATTTTAGTAGGGTGGGTATTCAAACTCATGTCGATTTCTCTAACGTTAGACAGTACCTACTACCGAACGCATCCGTGTTGTACAGGCAGAGTATATAATGCATAACATCACGATGCCGTATAGTGCAAATTTATCGATATGATGCATACAATCAGATATTGTCATGCAATAATGCAGAGAACGTGTTCCAGATTTTTATGCAGCCAGTGTTCTAATGGTATTACTATTTAAAGTCATGGTCAAATGCTTGGTGAGATGATTATACTGTGCTGCAAGTAGAGGAAAAATTAACACCTCGGTTGGAAGAATAATGAATTCTATTGGTGAATGAATACAGCTTTGGGATATCGTGAAACCAAAGAAACGCATGCAATTTCTAACCGGTGACATAAAGCACAGGATGACCAGTGATTATGATTGCATACGAAAATACGTAAGCATGTAAAGCAAGCTCTTGCCGATGAATATTATCCCCAACATCAGATCGTCTCTGATTTACAGATGGAACTGCTGAAAGTTTCGTCGAATGAAAATGCTCTGTTTGGGATTCGAGCAATATTTGACACTTTTCTTTTTCAGTGAGTAACTACAAACGTCACAGCCCGCAAACGACTTAACGAACCTTCGTATAATGATTTTCCAAGAACGACCGAGAAATTAAAGGGGATAGTTGCTGGAGCGTGCGTTTTCATGCATGAATATGATAAAACAAATCGACGTTTAATGTGTTTGTGAAAAAAGGAGAAAGAAAGAAAACGCGCACACGCACACAAATGAAAAAGTGATCAACAAGATAAATTGCAGCACGAAGCCTATGTACATATTCATTCGCTATACATTGCTTGTTACAGACGACATTGCTTGTAGGGAATGCTTGTATAATAATTATTTTTTAAATATTTACACGATAAAAGGAGTAATCAATCATTATTAATTGTTTCATGCAGAAAGCAATGTAATGACGAAAAAATAACAGCAACACAGCAGACTGGATAGAACTGGTTTGTTTTATACTCACAAGGGCCATTGTTACTGTCGGGGGCTGCGAAACAGGGAGATACAACAAAACTTTAATTTACAAATCGAATAAAGCACTTCAGGGGGTCTTTAATTGGTGGAGGTAAATACTGTACAAGTATGTACAATTATTTACGTGTTGGTCTTAAATATAATTCACAAAAGTGTTAACAGAAGTAATGTGACTAAACATTATTTTTTGTTTCCTCTTTGAAACGCTTACTCATCTCGTAACAGCTTGACAAAAATTCGAGAAAGAATTTACATGCATCACAGTAAATGTCAACTTGACCCAGCCCATTATTCAGATCTTTTTTTTAGATTTTTGCAAGGCAAGCGTTTTCGCAAAGATCTTAACGTAGTTTTGTGCATACATTCGGATTTTTTGCTTTTATTTTGTTTCTTTTGAACCTTGAAAATGAAAATTGAATCTTTCGTTTTAATTCCAGGTAAGCGTTACGCAGCGTCCGATTAAAAGAAGTCAAATAAAAACATTATCCCGATGCTGCGATTTCATTATAGAGAAATCAGCAAGGCATAGGCCGTTGATGCTGTCACCAAGTAACTAATTGTCCCATAGCCAAAGTTGCAATGTAAGTACAGTCGGGGGTTTTCAAACGATCAACTGCGGGACTGGACGGGACATTCATGTTAAAGTAATATGTTTTCTACGCATAAGGTAGGTAGGTATAAAGATTTAGAATGCGGAATTAGCATATGCTCACCACCATAACACCAACGAACCGAGAACACATTACGACAAAGCTCGTTAAAAGATATTTACACTTTTTTCTTAGGGATAATATTCTGGATGCATATTTTTTTATTTCTTCTTCTCTGTTTTCGTGTTTGTTCTACGTTAGTGGGAATCTTGTGGAACTAGAACTGCAAATTTTTGGAAAATTTCACAGCTTTCTAGATGCTGAAGAATTAAAATCGAAAACTTCCTTTGCTACCCTATTCGGAGAAATTTGAAATGGTCCTAATCTTGACTCGAACCACAAGAGAGTAACAATTTTTGCCAATATTATAGTCCAGAATAGGTCCCTCGGGATTGGTATTTTTTGTCACAATGTCAAACGATACATGCTAAGGAAGATTTTATTGTCTCGAAAATTACGAACTCACCGGTGTTGAAATCCAAGGCAAACTCTTCAAAGTCGTTGCCTTTAACGATGCTGTATATAAGCTTTCGACTTAAAGGAGATTCGGCCTGAATCGAGAGCGCTAATGGGGAATGAACTTCGATGCTCTCAAGAACGCTGTCGGTATAAAACTGTTTATCAAATACCGGCATCGATCGATCGATCACTTTCACGTTGACGGGTACTTCTATCGAGCACGGAGTTATCCCTGAAAAACATTCGCAATTATGCATTCACTTACCACCTAATTGCTCGCTGCAATTACGTTACGTTACAGTGGTTGACTCACCTCCGTCGTAGGCAGCAATCATCAACTGATACTCTCGATTGTGTCCTTCGAGATTCTGTCTCAACGATATTTCACCCGTCCTTCTGCAAACTTTGAACAATTCTCCGTGACCTTTCTTCAACTCGTAACGCACTTCTCCGTTTTCACCGCTGTCCATATCGATTGCGTGAACCTGAATAACGGTAATTGAGATTTATACGTCTGATTCGTGAGAAGATCTGACAATCTCTGCAATACACTGGCTAATTCGGCTGAAAATTGACAAAGTATTCTCACCTTCGTGATGACGTCGCCCTTTTGGGCATCGACGGAAACGACGGCGTAATACGGTAGATTAACGAACATGGGGCAGTTGTCGTTCATGTCCAAAATAGTGACGTTCACAATGACGTGAGCGACCCTCGGTTTTTCTCTGTCCGGCATTCGGCTCATGGCTTCAATGATGAGCTCGTAATTGTCGCAGATTTCGCGGTCGAATCTAAGTCCCGTAGTCCTGATGGCGCCGGAAGTTGAGCCGATTTCGAACATCTCTGTGGGATTGAGTATGGTGAAGACGACCTGCTCGTTGAGGGCGCTTCCAAGGACGTTGACAACAGCGACGGTGGTGACCTTGGTCGAGTTCTCGAGAATGGTGCCCTCGTATATGCTCTTTTGAAACACGAGGCCGGAATTCTCTGACTTCTCGACGACTACGTTGGCCTGCGCGATGCTCGAGTACTTCCCATCCGACACTCGGATGTGCAACAGGTAGCTTGGTCTGAGCTGATCCGGCTTGTCAACGGTGACGATACCGGCGTACTGATCGATCGCAAAAACGTGCCCCTTGTTTCCGTCGATTATGTCGTACCTGAGATTCGCACTTTCGGAGCTGTCCGGGTCACTGGCGTTCACTCTGAGTACGGCGACGTTTTTGTACGTCGGAAGGAGAAGCGTCACGTTGTAATCGTTCCTGGTGAACTTTGGCGGCGAGTCGTTGACGTCGGTAACGTGAATCTTGACCGCGGCAATGGTCTCCGAGGAGAGCCGCGGCTTTCCGAGATCGGAAACCTTCACGTGGAAGACGAACTCCGGTATCGTCTCATGATCGAGGATCATTATGGTGCGAATAGCGCCGGTGCTCGAGTCGATGTGGAAGTACTTCCTGGGCAGGTCTTCTACTATGTCGTAGTTCAGGAGCGCGTTGAGCTCCGAATCGGCATCTTTGGCCTTTATGACCAGCGGCGAGCTGCCGTTCGTCAGAACTAGCGACCCGATCGAGGCTCCCTCGCTGATTTCCCCGCTGTAAACGGCCTGCAGGAATCTCGGCGCGTTGTCGTTCTTGTCGAGGACGTGAACGATCACGTTGCAGGTAGCGACAGCCGCTGCCATGTTCGTGGCGGCTATCGTCAGGTTGTAGAACTTCTGCTTCTCGTAGTCGAGCTGATTCTTCGTCGTTATCACACCCGTACTCGGGTTAACGAAGAAGGTGTCGTCCTCGTTGCCCCTCTTGATCTCGAATTGTAGCGAGGAGGTGCTACGGGCCTCGACGTGCCTCACATAGGTCCCCGGCCGCTGGTTTTCGTATATCTCCGCGGCCAACTCCCGCTGTATGAACCTGGGCGGCGCGTTGTCGGCCATGGTGACCATCACGTGGACCGGAACCGTGTTCATCAGAGCCGGTGAGCCGTGGTCGGTTGCCTTGACAAGCAGGATGTACTCCGAAGTGACACCGAGGTCGAGCTCCCGCGCCACGGTTACCAGTCCAAGGTCCGGGCTTATGGTGAATACGTTCCCGACGTTACCCGAGGTTATCGAGTAGGTGATTTTCGCGTTATCCCCGCGGTCCTGATCGATCGCGACGACCTCGACGACCGCAGATCCCACCGGCGAAGTCTCGTATATCTTGCCCTGAATGATCTCGCTCGTAAACTCCGGTGCGTGATCGTTGTGATCGTGAACAGTGACGATGACCCTCGCGTAGTTTCGCTTCGCCGGTGTCCCCTGGTCTTTGACCATCACTGTGAGCACGTGTTCCTCGGTGGTCTCCCGGTCGAGCGCCTCGTTCAGAGTCATTATTCCGGACACGGAGTCGACATGGAATATCTCGAGGGAGTCCTGATTCTGGGCCGCGTGAAGACTGTAGAAGACCTTTTTGTCCTCGTCTTCATCGGTCGCGTGTAGCTGCAGGATCCTCTCCCCTCTTGGCACGTTCTCAGATATGTCAATGCGGTATGTGCTCTCGGTAAATATAGGCCGGTGATCGTTTATGTCGATAACAGTGACGAACAGCTGGGTGTACACCACATTCACCCCGTCGCTCACGCTCACTGTCAAATTGTAGAGGTTCTGAGTTTCCCAGTCCAGCTGCTTGGCCAGCAAAACGTTTCCGTTGTCCCGGCCGATGAAAAACTCGTCCCGTTTGTCCCCGTCTGACGAAAAAAAAAACGAGAAATTCAACCCCAACTGCGGTCTACATACAATCAGCGATTCGAACATCGACGGCGATGTTGATACTTACCAACAATGTCGTACCACAAGGCATCTCCGTCTTTGTCCGTGGCCTGGACAAGGGCGACGAGAAATCCCACCTCGTCGCTCTCCGTCACTTCCACGCTCTGGTTAGCCGTTTTGAAAATCGGCGGCTCCGCCGAATCCTTCGGTGCCTCGATCACATGGACAGACACCCTGGTTTGGTGGCTGCGTTGAGGTTCCCCGCCGTCAACGGCTCGGATCTAAGCGATGATAAAGTTTGAGTTTAGGGGAGCGCACGGTTTTCTCTCTGAAATCTTAGGCCGCAGCCATGCGGCTCGGAATTGCGGGAGGACTGATGGTACACGGTGGGTGCGCCAATGGGAAGTTTGGAACTTAATTACTTGCTGGTTGATTAGACTGATGCTACTCGGGGGTTGGGAAAGATTCGGTAAACTATTTCAGCGGGGCATACCATGAGCTCATATTCCTGGCCAGCCTCGAAACCGCGTTGCGAGTAAACCATTCCGGTTGTTGGGTGGATCTTGAACTTCCCCTTACCCCTGCCCCCCTTGATGCTATACTGGATCTCGCCGTTGACGCCGATGTCTTTGTCGTTCGCCAGTACCTGGTGATTGCACGTTTTTTGATTATTTAGTCAGGTGCTCCATGCGGTGTAGGTCTCGAAAGATCTAAGAGACCGCAATTGCGAGAGTATGAAAGAACAACGGTACAATTTGAGAGTATGAAAAAATAACGGCCATCTCAAATAGTGCCGGTTCCAAGCTCGAGGACTTTGACTGCGACGATGAGTAGTCGTCATAAGAATACTGTAAGGTAACCATTCTCAAATAAATCACGTGAACATCGGTTCAGTTTCAAAAAACGATTGAAGCGATGTGACGCGAGGTCGTTTCATTCGCGCGGCCACAACATCTCTAGACGTTAACATTCCGAACTGACATGCAATGATGCGACAGAACTTTAGGTGTGTTTAGGTCTGCGAATAGACTAATACGATATCACGGTACACGTGATGCAGGGTATGTAATGTAAGCGTCTTCAGGCGTTTCTCTAGTCAAACGAGTGCTTGTACCCTGTGGTATTGAAACGGGAAACTATCATTTCTGTTGTAAGTACGCTGCAGCGAAGACTAGCAGCGCCGAGTAAGGTAGTTTGGTTCAAGTGTCCATGTCAAGTGGCTGCTCGGCTGCATGCCGGCAGCAGCAGAGACTCTCCTGTTCAACTATTTTGTTCACAGTTGTGACATGTTACTAGCGATACGTACCGACACTGTCATACAACATTTGTATACACATATGTAGATATTTTTACCAATATTTCGCAGCTGTAGAAATAGAATTTATGGTGTTATTTGTATATAAGTACATGTGGCTCAAGGCTTGACGAATTTTCTGCAACGTTCAATGGACTTTCGTTAGTGTCATGTTAAAATACAGGCAATGTTAAAATAATAATGATAATAACAAGTTGTTTAATCTCGAACATTCAGCATTCCCAGGCGACATGACATGGCGATAGCCCCGTTTTTCTATATAATGCGGCTAGGCATCAATAGCATTCTCATATGGTGCGTAATAATCGATGCCGCAATATGATATGTAACGCGGATATACAGTAATAATGGGGTTGACGATGACGATGACGATGACGATGACGATGACGATAACGGTAATAGCAGTAGCAGTGTAAAAGTGAGGGTGGCGGGAGCGTGAGGAAGAATTGAGTTGTGCAAACAAACGGATGATACAAGGAGCTAACGGCATTTTTTATGTAGGTACATGAATTTATAGACAGCTGTAAATAGATGAATGGACACAACGATCGCAAGAATATAGAATGTAGGTATGCGCCTGTATCTTTCACGCGGTTTGCGGAAAAAATGAGAAATAGGTTATGATCATAATGGACGAAACGACGAAACAGACTCCGGTATGCATAAATAACAGCGTCGCAATTCAAGGGAAAGGGAAAAAATGCCCCCGAGGTGTGCTAGATGTGTAGATAATAGTAAAGAATCTCGAGTAGCAGTGTATGAATATTATCGTTTCTGACAGAAAAAGAAGCGTCGTGCATACCTACCTATATAATTTTGATGAGATAGCGACAGGCATATAGGTATGTATGTATGCAGCGATGTATGTAACAGTATGTATAAATATGCGATCGGTATGTAGAGATACAGCCATCATCTCTCACATATCTCCTTATTAGGCTTATACGGTTATGTTAGATACGTGCCAAGCTTCCTTACCCTCAAGAAATGATCTCCTGACAAGCTGTCTGGGCTAAAAGTCTCCCAAGTTCCATTCTCAGAGAACGCATCGACCGTGTGCTCGAGATCCCGTGTTTGATTCCTCGTTTTCTGTCGAGAACAACGAGACGTAATAACAATAACTTTCTTCTCTACTTTCTTTCCTCCAATCGTTATTCGTACTATATTTTCGAGAGCCGAACCGCCTGGCACTGCACAATAGATATACATCGCACATCTCGTTGCGGACTTTCATTTCTATCGTCTAGGTAATTCATTTACCATAAGTCAGTAGCTATAGAAGCAGTTCAAGTGTGATAGTAACAGCGATTTAGTAGACGTTGGGTGTAACTGGTAGAACGATTGTTATGTAAATAGGAAATCAAATATTCCTCCGTTCTTTGCCACATTTTCTTAAAGAAAGTGAAGAGAAATAGCAGAAAAAAAATCCAGACCTTTTCCGTCGAAAGTTTGAACTTGCGAAATAATACGAAAAGAAAAGAGAACAGAGAGTTATATGTATATAATACTGCAGTGTATGTACTTGAGACTTGAGTATGTGTACATAGGCCTCGAAACCCCAGCACGGCGCAGAGAATCGTGGTTGAGATGAATGTAACCGGATCAGACGTAGAAGAGCCCACAGGAAAATCCCCCCCCCCCCCCCCTCCCGCCCAGAGAAAAAACGTGAAAATCGAAGTTGACGACGCAATGATAGAATGCGGGTAAAGTGTACAACAACGGGGGTTGTTCTTGCGTATCGATATCGTGTCTAAGGGTTCAGCAACTGTACAGGTAACTTTTGGGTGGGTTCAGGGGGGTTTACCAAAGTGCAAGGGAGCGTGCGCAGATTTGCTGCTAGAATTATCCGTACGGAACATAACTAATGAAAAAAAAGTAAAGAAGGGAAAAAAACTTTTGTACATAAAATTGTATAATATCGTCATGTGTATTATGTATGTATAATGCCTCATATAATTTTGTCTCAATGATTACGATGTTTTAGGGGTGTGTTTGATCCGATGCGCGACTGTCGACGATCGAAATGAGGCGGTCGCTGTACGATGTATTAATAATAAGAATATAGTGGCAACCTGCAGAATCGTTATTATCGCCACCAAGTTCTGTATACACATAGATTATCGAAATTGTACCTAAATCAACGGTCAATTTTGTACAATATTGTGACTATGGGGGCGAATCATGCGCAGGGAATTAAATCGATCTGCGAGAGGGTCTGTCTGCCTAGGTGAACCAGTGTTACATGTAAAGTTTAGTTGTCTACAAGACGGTTAGTCCGATTTATTAATAAGCATTGATAAAATTTTGAGATTCAACCGAACCTGGAACAGTGGCTTCTCGGCCTTGGGAGATCCGGGGATTTGGACGGTGTAGAATTTCTGCTCGAACTCCGGGCCGTGGTCGTTGACGTCCTCAACTTCGACGACGACTCGGGTCGTCGATAGTAGTGCCGGCTTGCCGTTGTCTTTGACGGTAACCTGAAAGTAGAAAAATACGAATGATTGGCGATCGCAAAGGCAGCGGTACAGCTATCCCGTGTACGGAAGTTGAATGTCGAGCGAGGTTCCGGGGCGTTCCTGTAACGAACACCGGTGAGACCGGCGAGCAATTTCCCTCTTTGAATTTAGTCCGAAGCCAGTGACATGGGGCATAAATCCCGGGTCTCTTGAGACCAGGTTTCACCTGCTGGGACGAAATCGTAGCGGCGCGATGGCGGCAACACGTGCACTAAATTAAGGCATAGTGCGCACCGCGGCGTCGCGTCGATTCTATACGCAATATGTAGTCGTTGGCAAGCGAAGGAAGAAGAGGAGGCTCCGTTCCTCCCTAAAACCGACTCCCGTTGTATAATCTTTACTTCGCATCCATTTGCCTGAAACGGGGTGCATCATCGGGGACGTCTTTCCTGAATATCTATTGCCGGAAATCTCTATGGAACGTTATTACCTCCGAGGCAATTATGTACGATCCTCTCTGCTCTAATTTCGTTTCACACCGACGCGGCGGACGCGCACCTTCCAGGAGTAAGAATTTTCCGAGTCAGCGCAGCGTTCATCGTAAACGCTTATAATTTTCGCGCAGCTGACGGAGGTTCCGGTTGCAATTCCGCGGCTGCGATCAGTTCGTCGAGTCGCAATATAAGGCACTCGAGCAGGAACCGCCCCTTCGCCAATAATGCAGCGAGCCATTATTGCCCATGGTGAATTCAGCGCAGTTTCCCTTCCCTCCGTATTATGGACCATTGTACACATATACCTCGACCTGCATCGCATTCGGAATTACGTGTAGGACTATCCTCTCTAACTACGGATTATTGTGTGCAGGTCTGAATGGCGGTGAACACTGCAGGTAGGCGTATGCAGGATGATCATGATCTGCGGGGGGATTATGCGATTGCATGAAGTTGTTTCGACTCTGAGTGCTGCGCAGCGTCGACAACGAAACCCAGATATATCACCTGGCAGATAGTATATCACTGTTTCGTAATGTTTCGTAATGTTTCGTCCACAGACGCTCCTTCCGTCTTATTGACGGCTTCTCGCACCTCTACACTTGTATTCTGGTGTTCCCTACACTTGAACTGGCGATGGGCGAATGGACGACTCGATGGAAGGATGGCTTTCTCAACGTCGAAATTGTTCTCTCATCCACGCCTTGAGTCACCCAGTCTTAGCCACCTGCATCAGTGCTCACAGATTCAGGAAACGAGCATTAAAGTGGCAGCTTCGGCAAATGGGTTTGCACCCTATCGAGGTGAGAACGCTGCTCATCCACCCAGACGGATATGGCGGCGCGTGGGCAAATTCGCCAAGACTTTAGGGTCCGGCGGCTCGACTGGGTTTGGTTTGGTTTGGTTTGGTTTGGTTTGGTGTGGCGCGGGCGAAGGCTACATCGCCCCCGTGATTAAGGGTAATGGGTATGTCTCGCTCGCCCGATTCTTCAGCCTGAGACCCCAATAATTCCGTAAGGTCCTTCGGCGTTGGGTGGGATGAAGTTAACCGTTCTGTGAAAGGCGAGCACGTGTATACGATGAGGACAGCGCCGCGAGAGAGTTCCCGCTTACGTTGCGGTGCGAGTGTAGCCGGATCTCTGGATGTCTTATACATCCCGTATCTCGAGACCAGTTCGAAAGGAGCCGTGAAATTGCCGGACCATATTCAAGAGCCTTTGGATGCCTCGGAGCTCTGTGGCCTACAGGCGCTCTTGGGGTTGGAAATTTTTTTATAAAATCCGAGGGAAAAGAAAAGGGAAGAAAAGAAAAGACAGAAAAAATAAGGCTCGAGTCAGGGCGAGGCGAATGGATGGTAATGAAAAAAAAGGAAGAAAAATTAACGGAAAAGAAAATTTAATCAGGATAAAAGAAAATTAAGACTTCGTTAGATTTTATATTCACGATGAAGAGAGACGAAGAAAAATTTAATAAGAAAACTCGCATCACTTCGCAACGTGGGAATTTCAAACGTTCAAGGTTTTCATTTCAGTACCCTTTAGTTGAAATCTCCACACGATCTTTGCTCATGGGTACGTACGTTGTACCTGTATATAAGGCCTATAATGATACCAACTTTTTAATTAGAGAAGCAATTGTTTTACGATTCAAAAAAATTTTCCATTCTACTCAGAGCGTTCATGATTTTCTCGAAATTCTCTCAATACCGGAGCATCGGTGTCTCGTTACTTTCGGATAATGATCACCGTATGATGGCCGAATATCAACCTCACCTCGCAGATTAAGTATCAGGTAGGACAGAGGATAAAAAATACCACGAAATGAAAATACCTGGAAGATTTAATTCAGGGTGTAAAAATAACTCACCTATATATAACATCCCTTAGCTCTCGTTGATGTCTGAAAAAGGAGAAGAAGAAGAAGAAGAAGAAGAAGCGTACTGAGAATGAATCTTCCTCCTGGCATTATCGAGAATTACGTGCCATAAATTTCTTGTGTCTGAGGTTCAGAAATGGCCAGGAGTGAACAAAGCCAGTTATAGTCTAGATAGAACGGATCGTCTCCAATTTGAACAGGCTCTGCAGTGGCGAGACATTATGTCCCGAAGAGCTGTATCGTACATCGACCCATACCATTGTCGATTAATGGCCGGCGATGACACGCGCGGAGATTATACCTCACGGAAGGCTTCGTACTCACACAGCAAAGTGCATAGGTAGTCGGACGAAAGTCCGAATATTGTGCTTTCCCATGTGAAATGCGCCAGCAGCTTCACTTCTTCATTCCGACCACTCAGTTTGACACTGCATAGGCTATAACAAAGTTTATCTAATGCTGCATTATACACGACTTTCTAGTAGAGAACGGGATGCACGCCACGTAAGCGTTTTCCGATTTTCAGCTCCGGGCTAAATGGGACATTCATCTCCTTGCTCCTGGGTGCCGGGTTTTATCTGGCCAAGCCATATTGTTAGGACAACCTCTAGAAGCTGCTCCATACAAGAACTTCGTCCGTCAAGTCTCTTTACCTTTCAGCTGAAATACCCAGCAGAAAGCGGGTGCGACTACGATTCAAATGAATTTTGATCTTTTGTTATAAATGCAGGAAGCTGGCGAGTGTTGGAGAAACAGTGTATCGACTTCCAGTCTCAATGTGATGACAAAAAAGAGGTGAGAAACTGAGGGGAAAATTTTCGGTCCGAAGTACTCGCACCTTGTGTGTTTCGACGTTTTCGCGCAGGCGCCGAAAAACGGGATGCGATATTTTACTCCCGTTTCAAGGGTTCACCTGAGCAAAAATGCAATATCAGCTGTCGGCCGTCTACAACTTTACTTTGGTAGAATGTAGAAGCTTTGGAGTTAGTGACGGATATTAGCGAGCTCTGAAAAACGGTCGAAATGTCTCCGTAATTCAGATGCGCTGTTAGTTGTTTTCTTTATTTGTTTGGAAAATCCACTTGCTATATTGATGACAAAAAACCTGATCATGTCGATCACAAGTTCTGGCACTTTGACGCTCACTTCAACCCATTGATCAATAGCCGCACTGCACGTTTCGTATCTTTTTCAAAGAGAATAATGAGTAGGGGGAGGGGGGTTAGCTGTCAAAGGCCTCTCCCGGTTGATCGCGAGTCTGATTTCCGTCTTATCTGTTTATTTATACGAAGTGAAATTGTACGGCAATTTTTAGACAAACACCCGGCATTTCCTCGTCGCTCTTTCAGCCCCAAGAGAAAATACACAATATATTTTACGATCTTATTAGCTCTTCTCGTTTGATTTATTCTCGTCATTCGTTTAACCTCCATAAGACGCTTATTCCTTCGAGGGTTAAGGCAATCTAAAGAAAAGCCAGTTTAAGTTTTACGAGACGCGAGACCGGAATGTGAGAAAAATTTTATCCTTCTACACATTTCTATACGCAGCTACGCTTACGAAATGTTATTGATATTCACATTTTACAACTCTTTCCCAGGCACGAGTTCGCAGGATATTCAAACCCACAATTCGACCCCGAAAGTGATGAACGGTTAGACTTGATTATTATTCAAAATTGAAAGAAAACAGTCTCATGAGCCCCAGATATTCCCGTTGAATTTGTCTTCTACATAATACATCTGAATTTGATGAAAAGTTACGTCTTTCCATGTATCAATAGAAATTCGTTGACATTTATACCGAAGGAAAAACAGTCACCACCAGAACCGTATTTATCCTATCGGTACGAATGACGATATACATATATATTGTTACACTTTTTGCGTAACGAGTAAAACGAGGGTAAGAAGCTTAGTCAGGCGAGTAATTAAAAGGCGCTAAATGAGAAATATGCTTTGAGAAAAATGTATTTGGGGTAAAGAACGTGTTATCAGCTCAAAGTCTGAAACAGATCTGTTTTTACAATAATAGCGGTTGACGCAGCAACCCTATTCATTTGATGACATAAGAAGACTTAGTTTTCTTGCGTCACATGCCGACTACTAGATCATTAGAAAAGGGGGTAAAACGGGTGATTTTATCCTTTGTAACAATATATTGTAACGTTCGCCCTGTTGGCGCTGCAAGCTGCAGTGCCGACGGTGCGCCGGTGAGTTGTCTTTGTCCTTTTTTATTTAGTCAAGTCTCTTTACATTGATATTTTAGGTTAAAGGACATCCAATCGTTAGTCAGTGCAAGGGTTTTAAGTTAGTAAGGGTTTTATCCGTCGCTATTATCGAGCGCGGATTTTACTCGTTACTCCTGATCTAGGCGCGGGTTTTATCCGTTGCTCTTCCCTAGCTATTTATTGGTTAGTATGCCGCTGAATGAAGTCACGATCCTGTTTTCTTATGACTTTTAATTTATAGTTTTAATATGAATTTCAAACAAAATATGTACATACAACTTAAATCGAATTAATTTCTAGTTACAGCTGAATGCCTACTAGTAGCCTTACCCTATTCTTCACCACTTTGTGAAGTTCTACTTCTAAATGGACGTATCTAACATTACATTTGTATTTAACCAATTTAAGATAATTATTGAAAATATAAAAAAAAAAACAAAGTACATTAGTAAACTTGTGAAATCAATATGTTACTTCAAGTCGATATTCGAATCTATTGGCTGTGGATTGATTGGAATTCTCTGTACAAAACTAAACTCAAACACCTATACTCTCAGCCGGGTTCTGACACCTCGTCTAAATTGCGTAGATCAAAAATGCAGTGAGTCAACCGGGGCGGTTGCCTCTGATCTGCTGACTGGTCAGCGGTTTGCCGGTGAGATATTCGGTTCCCCGCGTCACCGTTGTTTCGGGCCCTGGTCGTCGCGTCGGCCCTCTGTCGGCATACGGTCTGTACTGTCGGTGGTCTCAGTCGGGTTACGGTCGGTCTCTGTCGTCGAGGGTGGTCATTCGGTGGCTCCCGCTGGGGGTTCTCATCCGGTGACTAACGTGTGATGTGACCCGTCACCGGTCACGTTACAATATATTTCTAGCTCACAAACTAATAAACAGATTTTTGTGCGCGATATATATTTTTATAGGAAATTGAACGCTCTAGAAAAAATGACTCCTATCATTTTTCGATAAACCGACGAGTTCAAAAATTATTCGAACTCAAAGTTAAATTTATATCATAATTGCATTTTTTACTTCAATTTAGGTAAATTCATTAGAGTTATCACCAAATATAAAAAACAAAGTCGATTTTTTTGAATCAGCCTAATATATATCTAGCGATGTTAAAGTCTTCGTTCTGCAAACTGAAAGCTTAGAAAAGAGACAGCTGCGAGAAGGGGATAAGACTGCATCAAATCGCTTCTCGAGCATCGGAAGGGGAGGGGATCATCGTCCCAAATTCCTGGAAAGCCTGATCCGTCCGGAGTTGGGTTGTGAAATATTCAAGAAGAAAAGCTGGTTAAAAACGTTTGGGGGTGAGAAATTGGGCCGATTAAGATGGGCGGTACGGGAAAGCCGCGTAGTTGGTCGTGGTGCGGGTTTATAATGTGTACGCATACGTTAGCATCAAGTTTCGCCGGTATTTTATACTCCCTCGCGTTACTGCGCAAGCAGTAACCTTCCAAAAACCGTGCGTATACGCTATACGGAAATGATCGTAATTCTGGGCTGCGGAGCGTGGCTGTTTCACAACCACCACTTCGGATCACCAAACGTGAGATTATTTTTTTCCCGCACCTCCGCACAATCGGATCCAATTACTGCGACGCGTTGTCACCTCGTCGAATGTGTACGTATGCAGCTCTCCGCGTCTACCTGCAGCGACATTGCTGCACTTGTGATACGCGTCCTCATCCTCGACGACAGCCGCGAAGAGCCCCCACTCGCTTTGCCAGCTTCTTGACACATCCATCCATCGGCGTAAGCAACTTTCAAGGGTTCCCTAAGAAGCTGAGGACTTTTAACCGGCTGCGGCTGCAAGGCTTCAACTACCGCGTGCACGTTCGGTGCTTTCAAGATCGATATTATACCTACATTCACTCGTTCAGACTCATACCCGTTCTGAATTGAACGAAATTTTGCAGCAATAAATTACCCATAGTCATTGCTTTCTATTAAATGTATCCTTTGAAATTTTCAATTCAGGCTAGCAACAAATCCAAGTTGGAGAAAAATTTTTGGTCAATCTTGCGACGGTAGATTATTGAATAAAAAAAAGACTAACAATCTTCAACATCGGGTGAAAATTTCGGAAGGTAGTGGTTAATGACAATCATCAAACAATCCTCCGCACGTATTTGTGTACTCGCCTGTACACTTACATATAATATAAGTCAACGCACATATGACTCGGCGCAGCATCCGGGAATGTAATTAGTTTGTGCTAGAGGCCCTCGCTCGCATGAATATTTCAAATTCGACGGAATACATTGAGAAGTTGCAGTGGGCCGGTGGCGTAGAAGAACATTGATTTTGTGGGGCTGTCGTATGTAAAAATCCCTCTTCCGGATCCCAGCGATAACATCGCCAGCGGCTAACGGCTAACGGCCAACGTCGACGTCTGCTAAGAATTCTCGTGCGATAACCACACGGCAAAGTGTTTATATTATACACATATCGGAGTATAAAACTGCCGGTGAAAATTCCTCCCCATTACCCCCCCCCCCCCCCCCCCACCCTTATTCGTACCTAGCCGATAATCGAGCTTCTCCTGACTGAAGTATTCCTAAAACAAATAGTAGCTTTCCCTCGAGTTTCGTACATTCGGGAGTCTATGGATTAGCTGCTGCACTCGATCTTTACTCATTCTTCTAAAATCGCGATCGATCATGGACTAGGGATTTGAATCCGTAGTCGTGGATTGCATGGAAGTGCATGGAACAGTGCCGCAGCCTGCAGCTCTTTAATAATTATGTCTCTCTCTTTTGTATTAATGAATAACTCGTACACGGGTTGCGTGGTTGTATGAGATGAGAGAAGGTATGTGCGAGAGCCTGCCAAATCATCTTACTGTATGATACGAGATAAAAAAAATAAGAGTGCTGAAGGAATTACTTGAAATTGTCCGGATTACCACAGCCGATGCCTCACGAATGTAGCGACGACGCTTATCGCAATCATTAGCATGTGAATTTGCGCAATCATCGTGGCGAAATTTCACTGTACTTTGCGATAGCCGGATGCGCCGAGTCGAGACGTAGGCGCCTCGAATCCATCCGTCTTGGCGGCGGGATCCAAGAAAGTTCGCGGGTACGGAGGTCCAAGGTTGAGACTTGTTACCCCTAACTAAGTTAGAAACACAAACAACTAACCTAACAACCCCCATTGACAGCCTGCTGCGGCTCCAGGCGGGTATCTCGAGGTTCGGTATGCTAGACTTCCGCCCCCAGAATCTGGGGAACAATTTAATTAGATTCATCTTGCCATCGAATTCGACAGAATTATTGGCGAAACTTGGGCGGATGCATAAGCCACTAGCCGACGATTCGATCTGCGCTTTAGCATACGATACATACTTGTCCGTAATACCGGAAACCGACTGACCACCGTAGCTGGAGTGGTGGTTTAATAACGAGAGCTATAACAACGCACGTGTCGGCGCAGCGATGGGTTGAAGAGAAAATTGGAAGAACGTAGCGGGAAGAAAAAGGAAAAGGCAAAGAGTGAAGTAATCAATCGAAAGTTTGTTCGAAACTCTCGACACCGCGGGACAACAGCAACGTACGTATACCCGCCTACACATTATATATACGTATAACCCACATCTGCGATCCAGCCCCAAGTTTTGTTATCAGGCGGTGTGCGGACCTGGAGGAACGTATCGAACTCGGTAAGTACAATACGAAACTTACATCAGTATGATACATTGTTCGAAGCGGCACAGTGTCGATGACCCTGTGTTGGCCTCGTGCAGAACCGGCAAATGATGGGGGGGGGGGGGGGGGGGGGTGACAGGACCGGGTACAATAAGTTTTACCGAAGGATTGAAGGAAGCGCTGGCGACGACAAAGTATTCCTCGTTCGAGATAGACAGAGTGTGGAAATCGAAGGCCTCTGCTACTGCTTTATAATAGTTGTAGATGGTGCAAGAGAGACCCCCCTCCTCCCCCCCCTCCCTAATATCGTCTGTCGGCGTGGAAATGAGGGGGAAAATCGCATCCTACGGGAGATTGAAAAGTAAACCGGTATAAGATCCTCCGGCAGCTATTTCTCGCGGGAGAGTTGGGCGTGCATTTCCAGGAGAATCTATACTCTCTCTCCGATGCGACACTTCTCGACACTTCTTTCCTGCTGCAGCCGTTCTTTCGTTTCCGTGAAAACTCATTGCAGCGCAGAAACGAACCGAATTGCACCCATGGAACCAACAAGGACTCTAACTTCCCAGGCAGGAATCACTCCCTTTCCACGATTGATGGTAGAAACCGCGAAGTCAACCATCTCCATGATATTCTGGAACATGTTTATCATGAATGGTTCCATTTCACGATTTTTTATACTCGTGTAAAAGATATGAGTATTTAATGAGGAAGGTTTCGGTATTCTGTCAAGATTTTAGGAGAAGAAAGAAAATGAGAAAGAAAAAAAAAGGAAGAAGAAGAAGAAGAAGAAGAAAACGTCGAGTACCGGCACCAGATGGAGAAAAACGAGAGGCAAGCAAGCTCCGGATCCGTAGTACGTCGGCGCTTTAAACCTTCCGTAAACGGAATCTTGTAGGGCGCATCCGCACCCCCGCACAGCGTAACGCTAACAACGGATCCCCATCGTTCATTGTCAACTGATTTTGTAGGCCAGCGACTTAGAGCAGATGTAGGTAAGTCCATGGTTGTGCCGCTGGTGCTACAGGGTTCAACACTTGCTCGGTGCTCCGGTCGCTCTTCTATTATGATAAGGCGAAATTCGCTACCTTCCCTCGCTGTTGTATCAAGCGATAAATTCGTACCCGGTTACCATTCGTTGAAGCGGTAAAAATAATTTTTCTTGTCACTGATCAAAATTCCGCTAGCCGTGTCGCTTGTTATCCCTGTCACACGAATCGGTGGAGAAATATTCATAGAATACGAAAGGTGTGATTATAATTGGTACCAAGGGCATTTTCAAACCAAGCGTGAAAGTTGCGGAAAACCGAAGTCAGACGGTCGATCTTCTCACCTGTGAGCAATGCTGGGTAGGTACTGTTTATTGGTGACAGCACTGGTGCAAGAAACATCGCGTTTTATTCCCTTCTGTTTTGTCCGTAATATATTGTATACACCGATATATGTGCCAATATCGCGCATGTAATTCTGTAGCGACATATTGCGCGTAAAAGTGGATCTTTTTAGGTATGCTTCGCCTGCAAGCTAGTGCTAGACGAGAAACATATAGGTATACCTTATACAGATAAGAAGTAAAACCTGGAAGGTTTAAGGTGTTGGGAAATTGAAAGGAGTGAGATACGCCAGTCGTCGTAGCAGCTGCCAATAAAACAAAACTTGAGCATAGATATGCAAAGTGCGGATATCTTGTTGTATGTATGCAGCGTGAAACCATACAAGCGATATGAATCGTGAAAGTTGGTATCCTAAACGAGAACAACTCTACCGCTTGACTAGTGAAAATTCCGAAGAAATACGGAGGAGAAATTAGGCTAAAGATAAAGGAAAAGTAATAAAAAATCAGTTGCAGTCAATTCTTTGAAGTTGACATGGATAATGGACTCATGAGTAAAAGAGGAATCTGTTGCATTATATACAACAGTCCGACGGTGAAATGAAGTTGCAAATTTATATTCTCCAAAAAAAAGCTTCTCCGTATTGAATGGCGAAAAAGAATGTGTCATACATAGCAGATGCGGTATGCTTCGAGGAACAGGGGGGTGGGTGGGCACAATTTATAGGTGGCGCGGGAACACACGGAGTTGGTTGGTAGTTGACAAAATTTAACGGCATCATCCCCGGCGGCGGGAAGTTGAGGGCGAGGCAGAGGGCGGATGCCACTTCCACGGTGGCAGAGATTCCTCTGGTTGGGCTGTCTGTTTACTCGACAGTGGGCGACGGACACGGGTGTCGAGGGTGGCGCGACAAAGACTTACCAACTCCGAGGGAGTTGCCTTACGCATTCGATGCGACATGCGACAGGCCGACAACAGCCTGGCCGAAAAGTAAGACTTTCGCGATCCGGCGTGCGACCTTCTCTCTCTCAAAAAGTACTTTTTATCTTGTTTTATAATACTCTGTGGCTACACTGTCTAATATTGTTATGGACGTAAATACACATATCTATCTATCTATCTATCTATTTCTCTCCTCCTTCACCACGTGACTTTTTTTCACCTCAAGCTAGTTTTCTCGAACCATTTAGAGCACCGACCGCATTTTAGACGAGAGGCATGGAGAAAAATGTGAAAGAAAAAAGAAAAAAATTGAGGAAAAGGAAACACCGTCCTGCAGGCAAAACGCACGGATTTAATAGTTTTTTCCGGAAAACCGACACAAGAAGAGGGGAAGGAACCAAAAACTTTCATCAACTGCTCAACACATACGTAATTATTATATTAGCCCGCTCTGTAGGCCTGACACAGATTTCTGTAGTCTTGCAGCTTCACGAGGGACACTAACGACACGAGGAAAGACGTACGAAGCCAGTTATCGCCGTTTTACTACGTATGCACACGTAGATATTATGCGTGTGGATGCAGGATACATATAGACACGCGATCGTCGGATATGATCTTACAATCAGGCGGAGTGTAAAGACTTACGCGGCTGTGGTGTTCTTGCCTACTTTAACCGTACGCAATATTGACGTTCGAGTCGCAAAGGTTTCGTAAACCTCGATAAACGTGTATTACACTGCAGGAACTCTTTTCGCTAATGACAGACGGTCGTGGAAGAGACGCGCCGGTGATTATCGCCATAAAGGCCTCTTGTCACTGGCAGGCTTGCTTTATGGTAATTGAATTCAAAGATAACGCTAGAGCAGAGTTCTCTCTAATACGCGGACGTGGCAGCTGGCTTTGCGCATTTGTCTCCGCAATAATGACTCCGAAAGTCGTCTTAGCCGTGTTGATTCTACCTACATGCTTAGAGGTCCGTGCATAGATTGAGCCACACTTTGGTTCATCATGTTCGAGCGAAAGACTTAACTCGAAGAGAGAGAACAACCGCTTTAGGAACCGTCATAAGCGTATAATAATTTCCGGAAGTTGAATAAGCGAGTCGTATAGACGTGATACGTGCAAACGCTAACGATAATATGTATGCAGAGCATAGGATGCAGGTCGGGAACTCGCAACGACTTTGGAAATGACAAAGGCGGCGTCGAGCTGCCGATCGTGACTGTGGCGTACGCTGTGTGGCAGCGGGGCGATTAGATACTCCGAAAATGCGTATAATTAGTGAATTAGTAAACAAACGAGCGGGGAGAAGGAGAATGGAGGTGCGCCGCGACTATTCCGGGAGGAAATAACGTCTCTGGATGGTGACTCCGGGCCGATGCAATTACCGGGTGTTACCAAGTCCCTCTAGTCGGGTGAGTGCCTGCTCAGGGCACAGGTATAATCAAGCAGCCGTGCAACAGCCAGCAGCCACCTTCCCACATCCCCGGATATCGTCGTGCTGCACTTCTCGACATGGTTGCAGATGCGCTAACGAGCTGCCGTGAATTACCTGAGACGACCCAACTACCTACCCGCTCCGAAAAGGGTCTGCGGGACGCGAAACGCTCAACAACGATGTCGACACACGTTGCAGTGCTAACTGCGCCTAGCTACGAGAATTAGAGACACCGTTAGATACACGTACGTTTATGGATAATACGCGCAGTTTTCTCTAAGTAGACCGAGACTCTGACGAGCATTTTCATTACTCTGCTCCAGCGATGTCAGTTAACAGGCTTCTTTCTCATTTTCGAAACGAGTACTTTCATTCGATAGATTTCATCGACTGCCCAGTCACCCAGAAGTGTCGAGCCCCGCACCCGTTTCATCGTATACACAATTTGTGCGTCGATAAGTCCCTCATTAAATGACAAAACGTTAAGGAAAAATTTCAGAAGAAATATAATTCTTACCTCGAGGATGTGTTCAGCCTGATTCTCGCGGTCAAGTTTTCTCCCACTGGTAGTGATGAGGCCTGAAACAGAAAATGAAATTTTAGAATAATTTTGTCAGGCTTTGAAAGCGAAAAGAAAAAAATACATAACACTTTCACTGTCCTGTTGGCAGGAGTTCTATATATTTCAAACTATTTGCATATTGTACTGGGGAAGTGAAGAAGCCACAACGGCCAGAATCATTGTGAAAAAAGTGCAAAGTGCACAATTGTTACCTGCACGGCTAAAGTGTCACGATCTCGGTTGCCGCGTTACACGTCGAAGACGCGAAGAAAAAAAGAGGGAGAAAAAAGAAGTACTAAAAAGGAAAATAAAGCATTGCTGGCCGTGGCGCCCCAGGATATAACTCGGTTGAACCAGCTCTTGGCCATGCCCTTGCACTCTTCTCGATTCTCGCTGCAGCTGAAAGAGCCGTGGATATGGAAAAAACAGGGGGTGTAAAAAGCTTGAAGATGAGACGTGTTCGTGAAAGAAATTGATCGTGGAAATTACTTTCACCCACCGAAATGTCATCGAAAGTTGTGCTAATTATTTCGACACATATGCTAAAGTCAACGCCCATGTACGAGAACCGTGTCTAGCACCTTGGTTGTGCCTACGGGAGAAGAGCTTTTACAACAGCACTTGACCGTAATTCCCGTCGGTGACCATAAGTTCTGTGATCTCCGAATTCCTCGCACGCCTTCCGAACAAAGTGCAGTTCTTGCCGTACGAGCGAATTCCTGAACCACCTACGCTCGTAAAGCCGAGCAACGCTTCACCTAGCTGATGCTTGAAACCATCTTTGATACCTAACCATACTTTGCTCTATTTTCAAATATTTCATTTACATTCTGCAATTTTTTGTCATCGTCATTCTTTTGTCGGGTTTTCCGGTGCTCGGAACATCCAGGCAACAACCTCCACCCCCCCCCCCCCCCCCCCCGCCCCGCACCCACTCGCCGCTCCTGGAATTGCGTATTCAAACAGTGTTCCGAAAATTCCATAAATTGTTACAAAAGCTGAGCACTGTGTCAGCAGAGAGTTCGGGCGTTGTTCACGCTCACGAAGCCAGAGTTTGGGTAGTTCTACAGTGCGAGGTACAGCGAGTCGGGGAGCAGACTGAAGTTTGCGGGCGTATATGTACGGCAAGGGCTTCACGCTACCTGCTTAGCCTGTTGGTTATTGAATGTATAAAACGGCTAGACTTTCGGGGTTCCCCGGAGGCCTGGAAGCCCGACGAAGCCCCAGACATTGAAAAAATGTTTTACGACTACATGTAGGTATGTACGTATGTAACATTGCGTGGTTTGTATATTCCGAGTTTTTTTAGGTACCTACTATTTCCACGAACGAATAAAAAATGGGGTTGCTGAAAAGCAGAGAGCTAATTTGAATTTCAACAAAATCGTTACATATTATGTACAGTGTTTGATAGATACGGAAACTACGAGCAACTGGGAATTTTAACATCCGGTTTAATCATGACCTCCTCGCGGAGGGTAATAGAAGAAGAAGTAAGAATAAGAAGAAGAAGAAGAAGAAGAAGAAAAATAAGAAGAAGAAGAGCGTCAAACGAGCCTGCAGGGTTTCATTATTTCGAACTTTCTCGCCCGTGACGTGAGATAAGGTCGCTGCGAAAGGCGGCTACAGCTGGTGAACCGTGAAGCATCGGATAAATCGCGTCTGCCCGCCGATAAAGGTTATATACGAATCTGGTAACCGTGGCTGGGACCCGGAAGCTCGGGTGTTCTTGGGCGAAGGAAGGCGGACGCGGTACGAACCAACGTCGAAAAAGCAATCGGAAGTAGGTGTATAAATTTTACGAGTAGAACGAAGACTCGACTTGATTTGACCCGTACCTACGTTATTCAATTAATTACGCGAGTTTCATTCCCGTTTCGCTGCTTCCTTCGGCAGCGCACGGAAATTATTTGTTTACCTCAAAATTACGATACCTAACTTTCGGAAAGAACCCCGCCAAGGAGTGGTTTGAATCACGGCGTAACTTGGCTTTCAGACGAACCAATCTTCGCCCGGTTTGATCGTAATAATCAGATTCTAACAACTTTATAACTCCAGAAGCCAAGTTGCGCTCCACGGACGGCTTCGCAGACGAGCCGAAAACTTCAACTTCTGACATCTTCTCCACGATTATTGCAGTGCCAATTATTCGGGCATTTGATGGTGTCAGAAATTGAACTCTGCATCTCTCCACTTCTTTTTTTTTTTATATCGAGCTTCGCGGAGATCGAAAATGAAAAAATGCGAAGAAGTCTTGCTCGATACAAATTGTATGAGTCAAAAATATTCACTGTCGCCTAATTTTTTCCTCCCTTACATAGTATCGGCGAAACGAAGTTGAAATTCCGACCCGTCCGGGTTTTGATATCGAATGTCCCGACCGAAGAGTACACGATGCGTTAATTAAATGGTTAAGTGCCGTTGGGTAAGTGATCAGATCGAGCGGGATCACCACCGGCTTCAATATCAATGATGAGACTCTCAAACCCTTTATATAGGGCACGGCGACGTCTTTAACGAGAAGTACCGCGCGGCCACAGCTCCGATAAAACGCAATAAAACGGCGGTTGATGATCGGCTGTAATAATGCGCCGAGAATAATTCATTGCCAAAGAGTGTAATTACGTGAAGTATACGAGCGTCCGCCGCTAATCTTGAAGAGAAAAGAGAGAGAATAGAGAGAGGGAGCAGATAATAAAATAGAGAGGGAGAGAGAGATTTTATTCTAGTCAATAACAATATTGGACAATGCCACCACATTGAATACAATATTACATGCATTAACAATAAGTGGTGATCAGGAGAAAAGATACGATAAAAAAAAAATATATATAGAGCAAGACAAAATTGTTAGATTTTACCCCCGGTAAAATATTACATCCCGGTATGTGTACATTAGATCTAGATTTAGATTTAGATTTAGATTCAACTTTAGCTATGCCCGTTACGTTGGGCACCCTGGAACAAGTCCCCGCAGGCGGTATACAGAAGACGCATGTAGAGGAAAATGTGTATAGGTATAAAATACAATAAAACGAACAACAAATTCAAAAAAGAAAGGAAAAGAAATAACAAAACAAGAAGATAAAAACCGATGACACCGCATAGAACAAAAGTGAGCAATAAATAAAGACAAGATACTAAATAAAAAAAATAAGAGGATAAAGGGATTAACAGATTAGAAATAATAAATGAATAAATAAGTACAGTGGTAAGAACATGAGTAATAATAATGAGAATAAAGGAGAGTCCCAGTGTAGCCGGACCCGATTTCAATTCACCGATCAGCAACTCAGCGCCTGAACGGTGTGACCCGTCTTGCATTTTTGCGAGTTGCCGTTCAGATCCTCATTGACAGGCCGGGGATTTGAACTTGGTTCTGCCGCTCTGTAGACTCGAGTCCCAGCACCCGAGCCATTACGGTCGGTAAGAGGGAGAGAAAGAGAGTAAGAGGCTGGCGAGGGGGGGGAGGGGGGCGATACCGCGACTGTGAGAAAGCTCCGATTGTTTTTGACGTCTTAGTTTTCCTATAATTTTTCCTATTTCATTTTCTCCTTTTACTTCTTCTTCTCGATGCGACGTCGAGGAACGAGTTTCAGCTGGCGAAAAAAGTGTTTATCTCTAACGTGATAGTAAATAAGGGATCGTCCCGAGACGCCGGGAATACGGGCTTCGTTCTCAGGACTAGCTATGCAGGAATATACCGAGGCTCTCGATGCCACCCTGACATCCTCCTGGGAAACAGCCCCGATTCGATCATCCATGTCCTCTTCTTTCTTTCCCCCCTTTTTTCTCTTGGCGAAAGGCATCGGAATTATGCAGGAACCATTTTGATCCGGAAATCTGAACTCTGGACATCGCCGTATACATGCATAAAAATTCGATACCAGCCTCTTTGCGTATTTGAAGGATCCCCTGATCTAGACTTCACATTTTGTCTTCTTCTGCTTCCGCCGAATGCAATACATCGGCTTGAAATTTCTAGTTCCTAGCCACCTAGAGTAGCGGTAGGGAAAAAGAACATGCTGCACATTACGCAAGAGGAATTTCACTCGACATTTTGTCAAATTCCAGTAGCATGAATCAGCTGTCAAATTCGAGCTATTGTCCCAGTATTGCATTTGACGCAGCGATTTGCATGTGTTGAAACTTTCTCGGTTTTTCCAGAGCCTTGGCTCGATCAGCTTCGTTATTGAGCTGTTCGATACTTTGAATGAACGAATCAAATTAAATAAAAGAATCGAAAGGAACCCGACTCCGATAGGGAAGGGAAAGGTTCAGGTTATGTCTAGCCACAAAACCCCGTGATAAACATTTAACTGAATATCGGATCACGGAATCGGACAGGTTCGACTCCCGTCGCCGCATATTCACCGACTTGGGCCGCAGAACCATCGGAACTGCATTCTGCCGCTAATTCGCAAGCTCGGGTAGACTATTTACCGTCACCGCAGACCACCGAGCCTGTTTCGTGCCTGGTCTTTCATAATACACGTTTCCTATCTACAGACCAGGGCGCAAGCTGTGACGTTCTCAGAGAAGGAAACAAATTTTGGCTAATTATAAATTTTTATCAATTAATTGCATTGTATACTTTCGGATCTAATGGTATTACAAAGTAATTCATAAACTGGAAATCGATGTGACGGCATATAAAATATGGAAGAAAAATTGTTTAATTGTAAACTAAATACTAAACTATCGCTCATGTTCCTACGTTTTACCGCTTTACTACTAGAATGTGGAATTTTATGAAAGCCTGCAAGGATTGCATTATTGCTATGCCTCGTCATGTTCGCGAGTCCCTTTTTTTAAATGCAAATTTTGCCAATATTTTTATCTGTGAATTTAGTGTGAAAAGGAGCCAAGTCTTCGAACGCGTCACGTGGGCACTTTGCGTCACGGCTGCTTTCGAAATTTACACTGGAAGAGGTAGGCGCTTTGCTTTACGTCTGCTGCTGGCCGCCGGTCAGCTCGCGAATTTATACTGAAAATCCGGTTTGATCTGGTTTTATCGCTGTGCTGCCGCTGCTAACGTTGATGATGGAAAACTGTTCATCCCCTGGTTAGGCTAGGTCGGCCCGTCACTTCAAACCTTGCGTCGGGTTATCGTCGTCGGTGTCCTGCTGATGCCGTATCGTCGGAAGCACGACGTCAGCCGGATGTCGCAATGTGTAATGAGATTTTTTTAATCCTATACCGTTTCACGGGGTTTATTCTTTTAAAATTTATGTTCTCTGATATTATTTTCATTAAAACAAAAAAGAAAAAATTAACAAATAAAATCACACGATGCGAAACATGAGCGCGAAAATTCAGCAAAAAATCATTCAGCCGAATATGGCGAAGGTAAGGAAATTCATACATCTAGACGTGCCTGAAAATACACGGTATATAACTCACTTGTCTCAGGGTGTAAAAGTACACGCCAGGTTGTATATCAACGGGATGAGGCAGAGTGTGACAGGTATGTGCAACGAACTTCGCAATATGCGCTCATCATAAAAGGGACGGTAGTGGAGTGGAGCTTCTCCTCGGCTTCTCCTATATATTATCTATGCGCCTTTCACATACACGCGCGCATATAGCTAGACATACTGCAGCAGACACGTTTATGCTCAATTTCTCGCGATATAATTTCGAGAGTAACGTTAAGTTTACAGTTACGATTCGAATTTTAGTCGAGACGATTAAGTTGGTCATTACGACACGAGTTTTGCTGTGGTTAATTTTAAACATATCATTTTGTAGTTGCGTCCAATTGAGTTTAGGTCGGTGTTAAGTTAATGAATGTTTTCGGTTTGTTCTGTTTGAGTTTGAATAAAAGTTACAATGGCGGCAAATTTCGTCAGCATCGGCAACTGGATTATCGCGGCGATAAATTATTCGCCATGACACACAGCGTTACATTTGAAAAAATCTTCTGCCTTTCCCGACTAAGTACAAAGTGTGAGAGACATTGCGCTGAGTACGTGACGTAATTGTTCAGTGAATCGTAAGTCATATTAGCGGAGACTGAGAGTAGAAGAAAAAAATTAAGGAAAAACAGAACGTTATATCGCATTTCTTATGCATTATATATCTACTGTATGCGTTTCACAATTTGAAAGCACACCCCGCTTTTTCCCCTTATCCCTCGTGGCTTTCGATTAATACTTCTTCTTGCGGAAAGTGAGATACAGGGAGAAAAATGAAAATACCGCTTCGTGTACAAGAGCGAAATATAGACGGAACGACTGCACATGCGCGGGATGAAAATATGTGCATAGGTATCAAAGAACAAAGCGGAGGCATTCGATGAGGTGCGAATTTTTCCAACACGCACAAAACTGCTAATTATTGGATATTTTAGTGAATTGCGCTATAGAACGACAATAGTGCACGAATAAAAATACATATGATACGTGATATTCTCTTTTATAAAACACAGTGTCTAGAGTAACGATTTGCCAGCCAATTGTAAAACGTTAGTAATGATATCGACAATGTACTTTAAGGGCGAATTGAATTGTTTGTTTTCAAAATTTTTCAAAATTACTATATCAAACTTGAATTCTCGCGGCGCGAATATTGGAGTGGATAGATTTTCAATCCAAGAATCGTTAGCCTATTTCTGCGGAATGTGCTTCGAATAGAAGAATATTTGTTAAATGCGAGTGACTCATTGTTAGTTAGTAGAGAAAGACATTTTTTACAGGAATACAAGCGAGACGAGGTGACGTTGTGCACGCGATGCGGCGCGTTTCTATCGACGCGGTTAGATAACCCACGGACTTTGTCACTTCGGAACAATTCATTCGCTGATCATTATTGCTGTCATTTCCGTGGATTCGCTGACCGTCCCACGCGTTGAATACATGAACCTAGTTGTTGCTGCGATAACATCGGTGAGTATACTCGGCGCCGTTGTCTGCCCTCGTTATTACTACAGGTTATCGCCGTTTACGAGCGATCGATTATGGCGACGGAGCTGTAAGGGCGCAAGGGCGCCGACGGGTGTCGGTACTTATTGCTCATCTTGAAAGAATCTTCCTTATTTCTGGACGCGAGACTTCGACTTGCAGCAGGATCAAAGGAAAAGAATAACCAATTCGTCCTCGCTTCCCACAGCCTGCAATAACGGCCCTTCGATTTTCCACAGCTTCCGGTAGGATTGCCGTTTATCTTCTGCATATTCGCAGTACGAAAAGATACGAACATCACGTAGGTATAACAGAAATGCAGAAATAATACTCTGGGATAAACAATTCCATATTTTTATCAGAACACCATACTCTGACGCGATTCGCAACAAAAACAAGACGAGCAAAGGATAAGCGGGCGAAAACAACGCGTCGAAATATCGCGAGAGAGATGTTATATAGTGTGGATAAAAATATTTGATTCAATGTACAGAGGTACGATCGATTATCGATTTATCTTACATTAGATACGAAGTGATTTTTTCAGAGGCCCAACAGCTCGGCTCGCGTTGGTTTCGCATGACAACGCATATTCGTGTCGTATCAAGGATGATGCAAGGGCGGTAATTGGGCGGGTTGATTAATAGACTTACCCGTAGTTGAGTTGATGAGAAAATAACCCTCCGGGTTTCCGCTCGTTATGGAGAAGGTGAGCTTCTGGGGCGAAACGTCCTTGTCGAAGGCCCGGACCTGGACCACGCTCACTCCGGCCGGCGAATTCTCGGGCACCGATGGATAGTAGACGGGCAAATCTGTCAGCGGCGTGTTATCGTTCTCATCCAGTACCGCCACGTAAACCTGTGCGAACATTGGGCCGATAAAATCCTTTGAACGGGAGTCCAGAAAATACGTACGTTCCTAGTCACACCGGTGCAGCACCGGTGGTGGGACATCGTCGATACCGAAAGCTTCCGAAATTCCTCTGCAGAGAGCGAATCTCGAATTGTCGCAGAGTTTCAGACGTCAACGCATACGACCCGGGTCTTAATTATGAAAATAAATCGGAAAATTGATCGAGGAATTGTCTGTGCGAGTCTCAACGACTAACGGACGCGGAGAGATGAAGTGCGAATGAAAACGTGGCTGACATTGAGAAATAAACCGTCGCTCTGTGTCCAATTGAAAATTCGATACAGCGGGAGATCGATCGGTGGTAGGTAATTAGTTACCGTGGCGAAGGTAATTGGGCGTCGAAGCACCGCGTCCGCGGTGTCTGCGTAGACAACGTGACCATAATAATAAGGTACGTGTAATCTCTCGCTCCGAGCAGCCTGCGGGAGGTAAATAGTATAAAATACTCCGCGCACTTACACATATAGCGTGTCGATAAATTATTACGATTGAGAATTTTTACAACTGGGAGTATAAATTATCAGCCCGGATTCAACGGCCTCGACCGGAGTAAGGTAAGATTGCAGCGGTGTGAATGGAGGAGTGTATGAATGGAAACTCGCCGATACAATTGGGTATGACTTTTTTTTGCTTCTTACCTCGATCTTTGAGCTCAGAGGAACGACTCCGTGATCTTGAGCGAAGACGGTGATCCAATAGCCTGATTTCGTCTCGACGTCGAGGACCACCCTGGTCTTGACGTTGCCTGGAGGAACAGAGAAACGGTGAAAGTTAAAATCGGTATTACGAAGATAGGTGGATGCCTAGGACGAGGTGGATGCAGCTGGGGTCTTGAATTTAACCACCGAGAGACGTCGATTTCCTTGAGCCGAGTTTCCCTTATCCCTACCCGAATGGATTCCCGGACTTGAATACTGAACGGGGGTCTCCGTTTAGCGTATGAATATTGAATCTTGCCCGCATTACCATATCCTTAATATGCTGCTCGGTGAGAGGCTGCACAGAGGTCGGCAGTACGCTCCGTTTGAGATAATGTATGCATATCAATTATACAACTCGCTTCGCCCTCTTCCGCCTTGCCTGATCACCGTCCCTGGGTCCCGACTCACGGGTTAGGTGCGCAAATTTTCTCACCACTTGTAAGACAATTACCGTTCCCTCGGCTCGTCAAAGGCTTCTATGCGAATGAATTTGCCCCTCTTGCGCTCCGCAGAAATGTGTTGTGCTAATCTAGGGGCGTCTCGGCTCGGGTCGAGCGGTGAAAAATGAAAGGGAATTACATCTTCATTAAGTTTGAGCGAGTCATACGGATTTTACTGCGAACCTGATCATTCGAGAATTCCGCTTTCAACGAGGTACCGTCACGTCCCGAATCTCTCGTCGTATTAAATATCAGATGAACGATGACAAAGTTCCACCGCCGTCTCTCCGCTTCCGACCTTTTTGTTAACAAAGGGAAAAAGGTCCGCGCTCTCCTCTCTCCTCTCTTCACTCTCAGCTCATCCACTTAGAATCACAATCGCAGATTAAATTTTAAAGCCAAATCTTTGTTCGCTCGCGTTTTGTCCCGAATCAGCCGCGATCGCGGAACACTCCGCTCGAGATGCGAATAAAATACGTATCTTTACGAAACTAGGTATGTTTCATCTCTCGAACGACTCAATCCTCAGGACAGCGATTGAACGAGTTAACGAGAGTGGAAATTTTGCGTTCGGCTTCATTTATTTAATCAACGTCGGAAGCTCATCGCAATTTTCTAAAATAATATATTAAACCTGGTCTCGTCTCTCTCGCAGGCACAACGCGCTGTACAAATTTTATGTCCAACGTACAGTTCACAGCGAATCACCGGATACAATTTTATCATTCTTTATTCGCGTTATGCTCTGACGAGATTTATACGCGATGAATAATTTTTTTAGACAGACAATTATTTGGTAATGTTTGACCGAAATCGTTTTAAAATGCGGATTAAGTTCAGACAGAAGATCACGAATCATAGCGATAAAAGGATAGAAAAAAACAGCACGTATCAGAGGGTGCAGTAAATTATTTCACCCGAATGGGTACGGTAGCAATATCCAACAAAGCGTAATTCCCCACCTACCCCACGATAGGTATCTCACTGCTGTTATACCAATTAAGATTTAGCGTTCGCCTAGCGTTTCAAAAAGCGATAACTCGTAATTGGGTAGTTACAGACAGAATAAACACATTTAACCGATAAATTATGCTGATCAAAATTGGCTCGATTTAATTCCCAAGCTACCAGAAGTGATTCATCAAAAAGATTGACAGGTATGAAAAGGGACGTGGAAAAATAAATGTGAATACGGTGCGAAAAGTATCTGCCATTAATCGATGCCCTGTTAAAGAAAGGAAAAAAGTATATATATATATATATGATATATACTTTAAGCAAGTGTACGAATTTAGAAGTTATTGATCAGATTTATCTAGTGATAGATTTGCGTCAAACTTTTTTTTTACCAACGTACACATGTATAATGGATACATATAGGTACATAACAACACGTATTATCTACGACTCGTAAAACTTTCGGCAAGGCGTTGGAGTTGTTCTTCTATATTTTTCTTTCCCTTTTCTTATCTACTTGTTATTTTCCTCACCGTTCGTACTCTCTTATTTTTAGCACAAAAATCATAATGAGAGAATCCGTCGTAGTTCGTAAATAATGGGGGGGGGGGGGGGTCGCATTCATACCCGAAGAAGGCATACGGCGAGGCGAAAACTTTCAAGAGTGGGGAAGTTTTAAAACCTCTGGTATACATATAATAGGAACGGCGATAAAGTGCTGTAAAAACAAAAACTTTTCGTCTACATTTTTCCTCATTTTTCAACGCTTTTCCCCCTTCTTCAATCCCTTTTCTTCTGTGACATATTCACCGAATTCATGGACAATACAATGCACAGGGTGCCTGCACGTTTTTGGCTTCTGCGGAGAAGCAACGAAGATCTTGAATGATCTTTCGCCACAGCTATCATACGTAGGTATACGTATGAGACCAGGAAAACGCGTCAGAGGAATTTCATCCCACTTTATATTTGCCATCCAGGAACGTGTAAAGAGCGTCGGAGGTACTTTTGCGTGTTATCAAAACGGTTTTTAATACGTTAAACACTTTTGCACGGTGACGAGAGGGGGGTGGGACTGGCAAAGAGTTCTCGCTTTTGTATTGACAAAGCCATCAAGAACGTATTACAGAATGGGTGGATGGGCGAGATGGCTGGTATAATGCAGCGAAGATGCCACTCGGTACTCGCCCCGAACAATGTCTCGGGGAATAAGTAGACGTAGAATGGTGAAAAGGAGTGACATAAAGATGATCCTGTGAAAAACCAGGGTCCCAAAACAAATCGATCGGTCTTCCGAAAATATTCTCCGTACATACATGTTGGTGATTTTATTAATAGAATCAGGATATGATGCGAGACAATTTGGAGATCAGCGTCTTTACTGGTACGCGAGGAAAGTACAAACGCGGAAGAGACGTCAGGTACCTCTATATTCAAAATATCACAAGTACATACCGGTATGTCTACGTTTTAATACCTACAAGGCGTACTTCATGGCGGCACACGCACTCGAATCATGAATACTTTTTTGTAATTCGTATGGCATATGAAGGAAATTAACTTCTCGCTTGTCTGCGTGCAAATTGTACGTTTTGAATCAGAAATTATCGAAGCCGAAGCCACCCGAAAATAATTAAATCGTTTGCTACTCAAGTCTACATGTACCGTTCATCACGGCGATTGGCATACAAAAAAAGGAAAGTAAAAAGTGCCGAAAGTAGCGATGATGACAATGGGTATAAAGTGGAAAATAAAATAAATTATGAGTAAGGGGGGGAAAAAAATTCGGTGGATAGATCGCGGGCACACACATGGAACCCCCCCCCCCCCTGCTACTCTCATCTCCACTCCCACCCTTCGCTGGTATTTCGGAGAATGAGATGTAAATTGCCTTCTAAATTACCACATTGAATAAACTTCCCCTTGTCATCCACCCAGGCTGAAACCACCCTCTACTCTCCCCTCTCCTTTGCCTTTCCTCGAGAGTTCTTCCTCGCCTCGTTCCATCCTGGCGTATTATATGTATATCACACCCTAGCTGTTTCTTTATTTTACATCTTTCTCAAGGTATATACACCGACAATTGACGTGTGGGTGATTTGCATACATTTCCGTTGGATTCCGCGAGGCAAGCGAGGCACGGCATTAAAGTTTTGGACCACTTGGCGTGTCGCTTTGTGAGTAAGTCCAACCGTCGATCAATCGGAATATGATTAACAATATATGCCGTATATTTAAAGCATGCCGAGAAGACGGAATGGTTGTGAAAAGTGAATGAAAACCGTTTTCCAGCCTCCTGGATCAACGGAGACTATCGAGGACTTTTGCGGTTTCCTCAGTTGTTAACCGAGCCTAACCCGATCTGAGTCAACTCTGAGGTCGTCGAAGAGGGTAATTCCAATCAACGAAGGGCGCCTGACGACATTGGCGCGGCGATGCCCGTGCGACGGGACAATGGGGGACCGGAGCCAAGGGTGTTTACCCCCGATTTTATATCCAACCGATTGGCGAGTGACGATCCGAACGTCTCTGAGGACGCTCAATTACCATTATGTCTTTTTAAAGTGGATAAAAGGTGGGAGGCAGTTCGGGCGTCCCTATCTCGCTAGGAGAGTAATTTTTGCCACCGACTTCGCCACTCTTTCCCAAGTACGTGATGTCGATTGACCGGCCGTCGACGAATTGTCAATTTGTTAGGATGAGCTGTCCTTCCGGACACAAACGGAGCGTTGGTGCTCCGAAGTATTGCTTTCTGTGTGCACGAATTACGCCCCTTTCTATGCAAGGACGCGGTGCAAAGAGTCGTAATTCTGCGAAAACTGAGAGCATTGACAAATTGAAGGTCCCAAGTACTCGGTACAACCTGAATATTTTACGAGCCGTTGGGCCGCGTGGCGCTAACCTGACTAAATATTTCAAGGCGCGCGCAGAGGCACCAACAGTCACCGTCGTTCTTACGTTTCAACGTTTTAATTAAAATGCGAACACACCGCCAGCCGTACGTCCTGTGGGTACGAGAAACGGAAGGTAACGACGGCAGTTTGCGAGGAAATTTCTACCATAATTATCGAAACGAGGCGCTCGTTACCTGCACTCACTCTGTTTAATAAAAATGAAACAGGAGTCATAATTCGTCCGCGGTAAAAATTCCACCACGTCGCCGTGAAGACCGTGTAACAAATATGTAAGCAAGATACGAATTCTCCTTGTGCCACTCGAAGCACCGTTGTTCAGATTCTGATTAAACGATAAGCTCTGATTGTCGCGCCGGAGGCGCCGCCTGCTGTTCCAACATTGTTTTCGAACATTACCTCCTTAGTAGGTGTGGTTACGTCTCGTGTCGAACGTGTTTTTTCGCCGAGCAGGACACAGCACAATCGATCCTTACTTTCGTTCGGAGGCAAGAACCGAGTTGGCTTACTAAATTTTGAACAATTGCGGATCCGGAGGAGAGGCAAAGACGCGAACGCCCCTAAGAAAACGCGGATGCAGAGGCTGCAACAAGAGCTGCGAATAAGTACGAGACGAACACAGTGATGATTCTCCGGACAAAGCTGGAGAGATGAGACGAGCCGGGATTCCGGAAGGCATGGCAGAGACCGCGACGAGTTATGTCAACAGTAAGGGCTCCAGATCCGCCTTGGTCGTGTACCTTCATCTTCCTCCTCATTCTTCCTTGGTCCTTACAGGTCCCCATCGCCTCTCCTCCCTCCCTCCTCCGTCTCCTCTTCGCCACCACTATTACACCGCCGCCGCCGCATTCATTTCCCCCCGGCCACACCTTGCACCCTAATTTTTCGACACACCCACCACGGATCTAGTCGTCTGTTATCCTCCGGTGAACCAAGTGTTTAACAGTGTGATTCCTCGCCGATGTATTTTCGTTTCTCGTCCACTTCGAATTGTTCTATACTTTTGGACAGCTTGAAGACTTTCACGGGACAGTCCGTCCCATCTGGCTCGTTGTTAGAAATTCGGATTACCACTGTCAAGACGAACGTGAGGTCGGACAGTATTTCGACAAGGTCCTGCAATCCCCTTGACGGCTATATCGCTCCAAGATTCCGTCGGGAGTTAAACGTGCTTTAGCATGTATCATCTCTTGTCCTACAAGACGGAGAATAATAATATCGGCGCGGAGGAAAGGAGAGGAGGTTGATTATTCGTAGGCACATCACACACGCGTCCGTCCGTCTCGCGGAAGATCCGATCCTGGTTATCAGGACGGGAATCCGCCACGACGAGACTCGCTCAGCGTGGGGTCTCGGCTCGGGTGCAGCTCGCTCGCCTGCTTGCTCCCTGCTCTCTTCTTTCAAAACAAACGTTTATCCGTCCAGGTGGATCCCCGGACTCTGATTAATAGTCTCGTCCGGGCGACACGTGGTCGGCCACACCGCCGCGCTGTCTGTTCGTCTCTCCCTTAGGAAGGACAGCCGGATCAGAACGCCGGTGAACAAAGTGAGGAGGACTCTCTCGAATTCAAGACTCGTGTGGGTCGCGAAAATATATCATGAGGTGGATGGGTACCCGTGCAGAACGAGATTCGCCGAGGAATTACACGCGGTGAACGTGACGCGCGCTGCGCGGTCGCCCCTCTAGTCTGTCCGTCCAGCATTCAACGTTTCGCGTTTCAACAACGACCGAAGCTAAGGATATTTTAATTAAATAACAAGGAACGTCATATGTGAGGTTCGCACGTTGGTGCGTCAATTAGTAATGCTAGAACGGGTGTTCAGCTAGTTTTTTAATTAAAATTTCAACTAGAAGTGTTTTTCGTACTGTGATTACAGGTTCTGCGCGGGTTCAGCGTGCGCTCACGAATGAGGAAAAATTAATAAGAAAAAAAAAACGAAAAAACAAATTAGAGATAAAAGGAGAAGGAACTATTTGTACGAACATGGAAAGGAGCGAGACCAATTAAAAACTCGCTGATTGTTTTCCACAAGTTTCTCGCCAACACCAGTGAATCGGTTAGTTATACTGTATGGATAATGGTTCCAAGGATTCGGAGCCGCTGGGTGTCTTTGCAAGCTGAAAAATTACGTTGCCGGTTCGAATGGTAGTCGTAGATTTCTATCATTTACACATACAGCGACGAGGTAATTGGCTATAGTCAACTTAACGGGGTGAATAGCAGAGTGAAATATGAAACCGGAACTCGGGCAACCTTTGAAATTTGCGGAATTAGGAAGGCAGGAACACCGGAAAGTGATTCAGGCCACGGCCGGCAGGCTGGAGGCCTGTGTGAATAAAGCCCCGATTTTTCATCTCGAAAAAGTATCTTCATCGTTTCTCATACATTTTTTCGTCTAGCTCAAGCGTGAAAACAGATAGCAGTATTTCGCGACTGAATTGTACCTGCGAGAAAGAGGTTGACGTCGCGCGATAACTCGCAATTAGGAATTTATGCCTCCGGTACAGACCGTGTACCGCGGAAGAGGCTCGCTCGTACCTCGGAAGCCTTTAGTTGTTATCCTGATCGCGAACGTGCGAAAATTATAAGAAAACCGAATAAAGCTGGAGAGACAGAGGGGGTCGCCCGATGGTATCGGTTAGCAGCCCTCGCATCGGGAGGTTTTGGAAGTGAGCGGGAATCAGAGGGAGAAACCTGGTCCATAATCCGTTAGTGGCAAGAATTTATGAGGACTAAAGGACAACAATTGTGATATTAACTGATTGAATCTCGTAAACATTAGTCGGAACGAAATCGCGCAACCATCGGTCGCGGAAATATAAGAGACGAGACCTAAACGCGACGTGGAATCTGTTCCGGGTTCCGGAGAAGAATTCAATTGCAGGGAACATCCGGTATCCGTACGGCCGTCACCACGTGAAATATGACGGACTGGACACGCGGAAGGGACTCGCTGGGATCCGCGCCCGTATGCCGTTCATCCACTCTGAGAATTCCTCCCCCCTCTTCACCGGGATATCCGACTCCATTTGTCTACGCGATGCCCCCCCCCCCCCTCCCCCTCCCCCGCTCCCATCGCCATGCGGGTCTCGCAAGCCTGGCTCCGAGATATCGTTTCGGAATTCTTTTCCGGTAGTATCTCGGAAAAGCCCGAAACCGTTGTCCCCCAATAACTCAGCAGTACTTCTTCGTCGGTGTTTCGCTACCGGCGACACCGGCAACGAAGTTCGTGAAAAATATACACGCTTCCCTCCCCTCTCCGCGAAATTCTTCCCGCTCGTACTTTGCCCAGCTGGCCGCGTTCATCCAGATCTTTTGAATCTCGGGAATAATCTCCTTTCCAGCAACCGACGTTTCATCCACAATGCGCTCGGCGATCCTTATTACATGTTAGTATACATGTTCTATATAGAAACACAAATTATCTTCGCGGAGCGATCCTGTTTTTTCATCATTCCCCGGTGGCGGTATTTGGACCGGTTCGTAACGCACTGCGACGAAACCTTCGTCAACCGAATTAACCCGTTAACGTCCGTCGGTATTTATGTCGTAACTCCAGGCGTCGTCGAGCCTAAGCCAACAGGTTCGTACCGCGCCCTAATTGTTACTGTGAGGGACCAACGGCGTCGTGAAAGCTTGTCGTCAGGGTGGTTCCCGGCCTGAACCGACGGAGCTGATAACGAAATCAGAATCGGGGTGATCGAGTTCCACGACGCTCGCATATCGTCTTATAGCCATGACGAAACAGAAAGGGATCTCAATATTGCGGGAAGAGTTTCTCTTACAATTAGTTGGGCGATAAAGTCATTAGGTCGTGGATGATTCAGGCTCGCAAGAGAAGGCCTCGTCACATTTTCACGTGTCACGGCGTGAGTCTGACTCGGGTTAAGCGATGCGCGTCGAGTTGCCAATCGCGTTATAACGCCAAGCCGACTCGACGCCTCCCGAACGCCGGTATATTCCACCAGCCTATAGATGCCAATTTGTGCCTACCTGCATGATCGTGAACAACGAAAGCGGAGTTTGACTCTTCGAGTATGTTCGACAAGAGCGGCGTGGGTCACAAGTAGGGAACATCCAGAGGCCTCGGAGTAAACGTGAAACTACCGAAAATGGATCGTCCTTTGCCAGGATCAATCCTCATCGACGCTTCGACGTCGAAAAAGCGGAGAACGCGTTTTAACAAGATTTTCACCGTTCAACGGTTGGACCAGTTTCACTGCTGCAGTTATTCGATGCAAGCTTTTTTCCTCGTTCCGCTACATTCCGTCGTCGAAAAGCTCTGCAGGAAGTGTCCGATCGATATCCCGAGAGCGAGCCGATAAAACCGAGATGAAAAAAGTCGAGAGGAGTAGAACAATCGGACAACGATAATACAAAGTATGAGTGAAAAGTTTCGACGATTTTTATCCCAATGCGTTCTCTGTGAGCACTGTCCCCGCTTTCTTGGAATCTACCTATTACTTGATTGCAGAGAAAAGCGACAAAAGGCTGCGGAATATTGATGATAAAAACGTGCCGTTTCGACACCTTTGGTGTCTCCCATCACCCTCATCTCTTTGCTCCAGCGTTTCATTTATCTCGGATTGCTTTCTAAATTTCGGAAGTAAAAGGTATATATCCCATTCCGCAGCGACACTGCAGCGATGGACCCAGATCGCGAAGAGACACTGTAGCGTCGAGCGAAATAACCAAGCGAGAAAGAAGATTAAAGGAGGATAAAAGTGAAAGGACATAGAGAAAATGGAATACCACCCCGGTGAAGACAAACCCTTTCTTCATTTTCACCCCGTTCAGCAAAAGAAACTGTAGAGATATTTGGCTGCTTTTTTGCACTATCCTATAGAATGATTATTCGATTCGATCGCCGTTGCTCCGAGTAGAGTGATTCCACCTAATTCTCCAGAAAATCTCCAGAAAGGTTTTACGCTTATTTATTATCAGGCGTTGATTAACGCGAGAGCCAAAATGGCAATGGAGAGCTCGATCAAGATTTACAAATTTAATTCTAACGCGTTCGTCTTTCCTGCAATCGAACAAGCTGTAAAGAAGACTTATTGAGCTGAGCTATTAAGACTCTGTCTGTTTATCAGTATGTTTAACTTCTCGATCGATTGATGAAAGAGAATCAGTTTCCTTCTTTTACTCTGCGCTCCTTTGATTTTATTCAGAAAAATAACGTGGAGAAGATGTTCATCCCCTAATGAAAGACAGCCGAGTATAATTTTACCCGAACATTAGGGGCGCCGTCGTCGATTATTTTCGGAACAGAAAAACTCTCGGATTCCGTCTCAAGTTCTCGACGGTAACTGCGTCGTCTATGCCACGCAGTCAGCCACCGCCATTACTACATCTACCTATGTGCATTGGTAATCCGAGCAATACACCGGCGCAATCCGCAGCCCTAGGAAAATCACCGTACGGCCTGTGGCTTTACCTTCCTCATTCTCATTCTCATACTCGTTCTTCTTCTTTTTCGGCCCTTAACTCGGCCATTACATATCTATTACCGCCAAGCTCTTCTATCCTCTTCCACACACGCACACACGCACACACGCACACACGCACACGCGCGCGCGCTTTATTCCCTTTGTCTAGTCAGGCCCTCTGCCGATAAGGGAGGCGCATTCACATCGCGTGTTCGCCACTCGGAAAGGCCGGGCCAAGCTTGAGGAAGATTTGCTTTCGTGCCTGCAGCAGACCAGACTGTAAGATCGGACTGCCGGTTGTCGGTTTCCTGCAGCGACGTGTCCGTCCATTACTTCTGAGTAACGATCCATCCACTGTTAATTCTAGGTGGTTGCCCGATGATTACTAATTATTTATTTCACGCGCGATCAACCCCCGCCGTCCGGACCACCAATGCCGTTCACCTTTAACCCCGTCGGCATATTCGCAAGGTTTACACGCGAGATCGGAATCGCACGGATGAGCTGTGTTTTCTCGGCAGGTCTAAAAAGGTGGGGCAAAAAGAAATTAGATTTGAAAGATTGTGTCGTTTCCGGGAGAAATTAGCTCCAAGAGGTGACTTCCGATCAACTCTTTGCAAAAACAAATTTCCGGAATTACAAATGATGACGATAACAGTGATGACAGCAGTTAGGGTATAAGTATATATCGGTTCAGGAATAAGATGAAAATTCGTTGTAGTACTTTCCTTTTACGTTACTCCTCGAATAGAATTTCAGCTTCCTTTCATTCTGAACCCCTGCACGAAATATTATGTGCACAAGGTGTGTTTATATACGTGCGCGTGTACGTGTGCGCACATATAGATAATATATAACCACCGACGAATGAGGTTTCCAAGCTAGCCAACATTGCTCCACCCGAGTAGCAGTGGCGGTAGGGACGGATGTGATATTATTTTATTATGATAGATGCGAAAGAGAAAAATTCCCGCAAGTTGTTTCGGCTATCGAATATTGGGTATGAAAAAAGAGAGTGGGAATAACCGGGAGTTTTTAAACGAAGGAGAAGAGAAAGGGGTGAATTTAATTAGGCATTTTTCGCAACACGTCATTGTATGTACATTATACATATGTATAATTATACATATGTATAATGTACATGGGGTATTATATAAGGAATATTCATCACAATTCTGGTTCTCTTCCCTCAAAAATATACAATGGTATACATATACGTGGGAAAAAACAGTTCTTCCTTAATGGTTTATAATATAGGTATATGCATGTATTTTTTCTTTCTTTCTTACACTCTTTTTCATGGAGTAAATTACTTTCAGCCTAACGATCCGACCTCGCTAATGTCAACATTAGCCAACTGAACACCAAGATTTTCATCTTCAGTACTGTACAGACTTCCGGCGAGTGTCATTGACCTCCAGGTTATTACATCCCTGCATCGGTTCCCTGATGAACCCTCGGCCATTGTTCGTTATCGCGTATGATTCACCGTTCCGATTGGTGATGAAAAAAAAACAAAATAAATAATCGGGATACCGAAGCGGAAGTAAATGAATATTACTACGTTTTTTTTTCTTTTTTTCATAAAGAATCAATATTCCTGAAAATTTTTTACCAGTTCACGAATCGCTTTTCACCGGACTCGATCCATGAACTATCGTGTGAATCGCTTTTCAGCACCCGAATAAAAGATTTTTAAAATAAGTCACGGTCTGCCCCGGCTTGAGAAAACAACTGGCACTCGGCCATCGCGTTGTTAGTATTCCGTAGCTGTGCTGGTCGGTTATTATTTACGTGCTTCCAATAGCTGCCATCGATTTCCCACCAGTCACCAGCTACATTCGCGGTAAAAACAACCGGTCTCGGCCCGCACGCGTTTCGCACCGACGACACGCGAGCCAAAATATCGGAAAAAGTTTGGGACGATTATTTCTCGCGACGTAAAGATAAGGGTTTGTATTTTGACCGCCATCCACGCTGCTGTCTTTCGCCTAATAATGACAACCCTCCCGCAAACCTGGTCAGGGAAAATTAAGGTACGCGGGTAACCAAAGCTGGGCTGGAAAGAGGGATAAGTCGCGAAACAAGGTGCCTCCGTAAGCCTCTTCGTTCGCTCCGGGACTGGCCGTTGTTCTTTGGACAGCCCGCTGCAGAGGGACTCGGTAAATCCTCCCGGGATCAATAAGCCAGCCGTCTCGCGGCAGCCAATAAATATTGCCAAATCCGCAGGATCGCTTATAAATCAACGAAAAGGGAAACCCGGCTGCAGGGTGCACGATGCGAAAGCCGAGGACAGACTGCTCATCTTCTCCCCATCCCCCATCCCCCCTTCCAACTTCGACCAGTTCGTTCAACGTTTCATCCCGCAAAGAAAAAAGCTGCGGGTTGTGGTTGTGGCCAAGGAACGGCGATCCGTCCATCCGATCTCCTCTGCGATTTCTCTCATTGTCAGCCTCCACACTTCGTTTGTTATCCGGCAGGTTCGCCTCAAGCGGCCGCTGACATCGTCAGGTTGTTTTATCAAGCCCGTCGCTTCGTTTACGGAGAAGTACTTCGACCCGCTGTAATAATATTTTACCACCCCATAGTCACCGTCTCTTTGGCGATATTCAGGTTTATATAAATCCCCCATGTATTTTGCAATGGAAAATATCCTAAAGCAGAGTGGGGCCACTTGGTTTTAATTGCAGTTAATAAAAGGTAATTGCCGAACCCATCACGCGAAGAGGAGGAAGAATGGGAGGTGGGGCGTTTACCTTATTGCGCAAATCTCTCTTCACAGCACGTTCATTTTAATTCAACTATAACACTCTAACTTCCGCTTTTACTTTTACCGCAAACTCTCTCCTTCTCCCTCTCTCTCTCTGTGAACTCGTATGTATTATGTACCAACGTGATGCACCCAGGGGCCATATGTCCCATGGTAATAAATTCTATTCTATTCCATTCTTTTCTATTCTCTCTCTCTCTCTCTGGATAATTCCATATGATGCTCAATGTACAAATCTATTTGTGTATGTTTCTTATTGTTAATATATAATATTGTTTTTTCAATTTATATTTTAATTATGTGTAATTAATTATATATTTATTTTTGTTACGGCCCCCACTAGCCCTTGCATAATAGAGATTAGCTATCTACTCTCTCTCTCTCTGGTTAATTTAGTTTTAAGTACTGCTGATATTGTGCTGTCTATCTCTTCTGGTAGCAGTAATTTTCATTCTATTTTTATTTTGTAATGCTCTGTGGCTACATAGTCTACCATTGTTATAGAAATAAATAAATTCATCCATCTATTTATCCATTTATCTATCTATCTATTTATCTCCCCTTTTTGCTTACTAGCTCTTAGATCGATTAAGTGCGAAACTCAGTGCGAGATAGCGAACAGGCAGTGAAAGCCGAGGCATATAAATAAAAATCATAATGGATAATCTCGTGGGTATCTTTCGAAATTGGTATAATCCGTCTATAGGCGGCCGCTTCCGCGGAACAGCGAACGTATATCAAAGCCGCGTAAATCACCGGGCTGATTTACTAATCCCTGCAGGACGCATTTATTCTTTGATAAACAACGCAGGGATCGGCTCGGCGCGAGCACGAACAACCGTTTCCTTTATCTCCTTCGTTCAAAGTTTCAACTCTGGCGTGTGAGAAGAAATAAGAAGAGAGCGAGCCGGTCTCATCCTTATAATTACCGATCCCCGTACCCTCAAACCGGGCAGACTTCTGCCATCTAGCTCGATAAACAGCCTCTGAGGGGAAACACGGCGATATTATGTAGGAAATGTTTACAAGTATGAAGTTAGTAACGTTAGTGTAACGATGTGTGTTTAGGAAAAACCGTTACTTTGCACTCTTAGGGATGTCTGATATTTAGTAAACCATGATAAACAAAACATACTCTTATTTCGGAAAACCGACTCGTTGAAAGTTACTCTAAAATTGCGCAATATCCATTTTTCCCCGATGCTTCATTACCTTGACGTTTCTAACGACAGCCTCACAAATATTTCTGACGTCTCTACGTGTAGGTATAACGTGCTGGCTGTAAGAAATAAACGGTTACTAAAGGCGAGTAGGAAAAATAAGTTTGTTCGTATATACTGTATGCATACATACATACGTGCGTACGTGCGTGCGTACGTGTGTGTGTATCTCTCTGTATATGGAAGGAGAGAGAGAGAGAGAACGAGAGCGAGACGGGGGGAAATAACTGCCCCTGGAGTTTGTTACGCGACGAACTTTTCTCGTTGCATTTCAAATCGGTATTCCAGAGGAAACTACGAGAATTATTGCGTTCGTCTTCGATATATGCAGGAACCCCCCCACCCCCCCTTTGGCCAGTCGTTTTTTTTCTGTTTATTTATTTAGTTCGGGGGGCGAGCGTGGTTGGTATTTGAAAAATGCTCTTGGTGGTGACCGAGAATTATTCACGGGAATGCTTTCCCTCCTCTTCCTCCTCCTGCATCGTAATTCATTATTCCTCCAGGCTGTATGAAGTTGATAATAAACTGTAATTGTGCTTTATCAGCGTTGAGCGCCTGCAGCTCACCACGTGCGCAGGTTTAATTTATTCAATTCGTTTATTATTTCGTTATTATCATTTCTACTTAAATCTCGACTTCCCTGCAAGCGCCTCTTCTCAACTTTTACTGCACCCGATACGCGGACACGTGCGCGAGGTCTTCCGGACTTCCGGCCAAAACGTACGAAATCCAAAACGCTCGCCGTTTCGTGGCCCGCGGAACTCCCACAGTTTTACTGAATTATTCATTCGATTTGATTTTACCTACTAATCACCCGCTTCTGGTATCGCGTGCTGTAAGCGGAACGAAGAGACCAATTTAAATTTCTTTCTTGAATCGGGCTTCTTCAAACTAAATGCAATTTCGATGCACCGAATACGTATATCATTTCCGGCAACTTGCGACCGCTGACTTGCGCCTGTTTTCCACATTCGCAGCTTCTGCCGCGATCGAACAAAGTTCGCTACTTGAAGGAGAAGGATAGGAGGTCAAATCCAGTCGCCTGCAAATCCGCTTTTTTGGTGTATTCAAAGATCTTTTCAGGGGCCACGGCGAGTTGTTGCCCTGGGAATGACTCGGGAGGTGGAATAAGGTGCTGCCATCGTTGCGGAATGCAAATGGCATCGAGGCACGTGGGGAACTCCATATGTATTCATACACCCCCAACTCAGCCGTACGAAATTTATAACGGGTGGCGAACGAATGAAAAATGTAATCAAGGGGATTAATTTTCCTGCTCCCCAATTTGTGTTCTCACCGCGTACGAACTGCACCCCGTCACGTGATACCGGAAGCACTTCGTTCTTCTCGCACCTACACGGGGGAACATTCGAAACAATTCTATCGGGCGGACACTATCTCAGACCGTCCTCATCGGATGCCTCCATCCTTGCTCCGAATTTCACCCCATCGAACGATCACCATTCCTTCTGTCTTTGCGCGCTTTACTTCTGGGATTCATTACCACAGGAGCTCACCAGCTCCTCTGACCTACAGTCTTTTAAGGCCAGTCTCTGTACTCACCTATTCGCCTACGATACAATACATCTTATTACTATTGCTTAGAATAGTTTTATCTTAGCTCGCCTTAGTTCATCTCTTTCATTGTTCTTATTATCTGTCTATACTCTGAGATATTTTCGCACGCTCTATATATCCATTTAACTTATCTTTAGAGATTTAATTATTATTTTCTGCATGCAGCATAATAACCGTGCGATCTTCCACCTTAATTCTGTGCTGCTAGTTCATATATTCGTTACTCTAAGATTAGTTTATTCTACCATCTATTTATCAGCCTTACTTCTCTTATTGCAAACCTACTTGACTAGCTTAGCTTATTTATGATTGCATGCTCCGTCGTTTTGCAATTCTATTTTCTATGTTTGATTTACTATCTTATCTATTATTTGTTTTTCGTCATTTTTGTAATCCTTACTATTTTATTTTTGCCAGAGGCATGCCAGGGCATAATAAAGAAATCAATCAATCAATTTTTCTCTCTCTTTCTCTCTCTTTCTCATCCAAGACAACAACAGCAGCAGCAGTGTGACACTTGCGATTTCGGCTTGATGTTGTTGCTCGAGTTGGCCTCGGATATTTCATTACCGTAATTAGACAGCGGACAGTAGGCTTGTGAGCAAGAGATTATTCACCATCGGATTGGCTCTTTACGCTCTGGAAACCGACGCTCGATTGGTTATGTGGTGTTCCGTTGTAGCAGGGCCTCAATGAATTGGCTCTGGATAAAGGAGTTCGATTAAATAGATCAGAAAATCGGAGATCAGGATTCATTCATTGTTGGGGTACGAATTCTTATTGCCGTTTCGAGGCTTCGCGCCAAACTGACCTTTTTCTTCTTTTGGCTTCCAACCAACGCTCATTGCGTGGGGGTAGAGTGCTTCTTAAATTGTATTTCTTATTGGCTAACTTAAAACAGAACTCCACCCTGGCGATTGGGATACGGTACCGTTAACCGTGCGCCTTAGGTACCTCGTCACACATTTGGCGAACAGATGTTCTATGGCCGAGACTTTAAAAAAAGTTCGACGGGTTTTTCGAACCATAAAAAAATCTGTCGCGCGAATGCGTTTGTTGTTTTCACGTTCAGAGTTGCCGGGCGGTGTCGATTATTTCCCTCATCTACAGGTTCATAGGCAAACGATTTTGTAATAAAATTTTCAATACTCAACTCGTGCAAATTGTCGTAGGGCGGCTCGAATTTACTGCAAGTGGGCCGGTTATCCACTCGCCGTTAAATATCAACGAAAAATTTTGATCGATCGAACCGTCGGTATTGAAGCCGAGGAGAGAGTGCGAACCGACCGAAGAGCGCTCTCCTGATCCTCGGAGAACGACGAAGGGTCATCGGAACGAATCGGCCTCTGTTCTCCAACTCCGTTCTCGTTAGGTATTCTCGCGGCCATGTCACGGGTGCCATCATCTCCCGTCATTCAACACCAGAAACGAGCTACGATCTACATCCTCGAGTTCAGCCGGAGCTTCGAGTGGCCATAACTGCATGAGAACACTCTGGGTCCGTTCTTCACGCTCCACTTTCCCAAGCTGCAAGGGATGAGCGGCTGGACCGAGGGAAGAGAGCTTGAAGAATCCGAGATCTCACTGCATCCCAAGACGAGCATTGCCCATTGTCCGCAGTGCGGATCGCGCGTGCATGCATGGGAACCTCTTTCATTTCGTGACAACAATTATCATCTCTAGTTTTCTTTCTCGAGTCGCTCCGTGCTGATTGACGTACCGGAACGAACTGGTGTTAATCGTCGGAGAGATTTTAATCTGCCGGTCTTTCTACTTTCTTCTTTCTCCTTTTCTCGCGAGCTCAGAGTCACCGCCGCCGTCGTTTACGAGTTACAAGCCAGTTCGTACGAACGTTCTCAGGCTATTGCCCGGTGTGCTTATACCGCTTCAAGAGAAGGAAGGAAGAAGGAAAACAGGGAAGCAAGAGAAAAAGGGGGCAAGGGGCATGGATACAGCGTGTGGCAATAAGGAAGCTGGAGAAGAAAATTAGAGAACCTCTTTCGACGGCAAAAAGTTTGATGAAAGGAGGACCAAGGGACAAAAACATTCGTGCAAAATGGGAGCGAAGAGAAAAGAGAAAGGTAAAAGAAGAAAAAAAGAAAGACAATAAATGAAAGAAACAGTTTCCGCCAAGATCGGAATATCGCCCTCAACGTCGATGGCATGCGCGTAAGTCTCGAGTATTTGCGTATTTCAATTTATTTCGCGTCACCCTCTCCCCGTCTTTTTCACCACGCAGGTTTTAATTACCACTTGGGAATTAATTTTCGGTACCCCGAGGCGGTCGAATAGTAGGAAAAACGACTGAGAAATGAAATTGCGCGTCTTGGCCGTCGCGGTCGTAATTTACACAGAGATATAAATCCGCGTGTGAATTATTATCCCGAGTATGATTATTATCATTATTGTTATTCTCGTCTTGATTTGCCCCAAGATTGCAACGAGACGTATATAAACGTTGAAAGACATTCGCGTACACGAAAATGTGTCCCGAGTTATTTTATCTTCTCCTCATAGATATATGTATTTCCTTCCTTCCGATTACTTAACAGGGCTTTTTAGCCGCCGTTACGGCGAAAAGCTGAAACTTAGTACGGTACAAATTAGGGACATCTTTCCAAGTTACGGTTGATTACTCTTTCTCGCCCTCATCCCCCGGCTTCGCAGGTCTCCTATCTTGAATAGAAAAAAGACACGGGGCGTCGTTTTCATTACCGGTCGGCGGAACGTCAACCTGCAAAGTATGTATAACGTTCCCTCTGTTTTCCTCACTTTCTTCGTCCTTTAACGCCCCCCATAGCTTCTTTACTCCTCTCCTTCGCCAACCTCGCTAACGAGGAACTCCCCTACCAAACATTCGCCCGGTTTAGCAAAGAAAGACGCGAGCGTCCAGGGCGTGTAATTAGTCGGGGCAAAAGCTAATTCGACATTGATACAAGCCTGTAGGCTCACAATGCGGACAGTGACGCCAATTATTTTCAATAAAATTGTTCGCTTTGAATGTAGAATCAAAATGACGACGGTGGAACTCCCGTCCAATTATTATTATTATACCCCTTATTCTTCGTCAACTGAGGTAAAACGAACGAGCATGACTCCCCGAATATTACCAATGGTTACGCGAAACACTGGGGTATCTCAGAGTATCCGCGGTAGTCCGGAAAGTGCGAGGGACCGGAGAGGCTCGGAACGAGGCATAAATTTAATCTTGACTTAATGATCAAGCCAATTAGTCTGAGCACGATTAACACGCCGCGGCAGAGCGTGCGTGGATAGGTGGGTACGTACGCACCGGGAGCATTCGGGAGCACTCGGGGGCAGGTTGTAAGGCGTTTGGAGCGGACAGCGAATCGCTATTTTACCGAATGCAAACGGGCGGCCTACAATTAATCCGTAGGAACGAGCAAGACTAGCTGAACCAGAGCTAGGCCTCGGGTAGAGACTGTAGTGGCGGCACAAGCACCAGCTGGTTAACTAACGAAATTTAAGATCTATTCGGCAAACTTTACCACCGCCCGCTGAGAAACTTCAAACAGGATCAGAGTAGGAGACCGCACCCCAAGTTTCAGGGGCGAAGCTGCTCTAGAATCCTTGTTGACGGACGATGTAAGCTGTTCGGCGTCCCGAAATTCCCGCGCACCTCGATGTCAAGGAATTATTTTCGATGATCGGCATCAACGATGATGAAGTTGGAATTCAGGTGCGACCGTTCATCTCGAGTCGGTACGATTTGGGATATGTTCACTGACTTTAGAATCACTCGAGAGAAACTAGCTGCCGCGTGCCCAATGGAGAAGTAGGTATGCGCAGGAATTTGAACTTCGAGGTGCGCAGCGCAGCTGTGTGCATCTTCGGAAGGGTTCAGTTCAAATATTTGTACAACAAAGTTGTTATATCTGTGAGAGTTTTGGCCGATGAGAGAGGACTGCTGGAGAGGATGAAATTTTCTAAGCTAGGTATTCTGCTGACAGATAGTTTCTCCAGATGTGTGTATAAGTTGAATCCAAGTTAAATAGAGGTGCTGATCAAGAACGGTGAATATTCATGCCATGAGACATGTTTTTTGTTCAATTTTTTTACAACACCACCGCGAAAGGAGACTTACGCGTATTCGGTGTGTCCAACAGCTCGCAGGCTGGTTGGATTACTTCTTTGAGCGTTTTTTTTTTCTATATTATACATTATGCGTGTACACAATGTGCATTTATATTTTATCTTCGAAGACGGTACGTGGTATTTCTTTTATCCCCAAAACTCTCGAAAGAAACAATCCCGGGATCGTCGAAGCACAGCTGGTAACGCACGGCTGTCAGATACCTACTCACAATCGTTTCACACCGTTATACGTATGTTATATGTAGCTACTGCTGCTGCTGCTGCATGCACAGAGGAGGACCAACGACAACCTGTTGGATATTCAAATGATACCCTTGTCACTGCGGCAACGTGGCTCAAAGTCTAAGATGCATTCAGTCAAATGCCTTGCATAAATTTCTTATACTCCGATTGTCCGGCTATCCACCCATCCATCCATCCATCGGTCCGCGTATGTACCTTCGAATCGTTTAGAGAACAACGGTATGAAGAGGAACTTTCAACCGTTAAAATTCCGTTAACGACTCTCCAAATGATGTTTAACGAAAGGCATTAGTTTGGACGAGGCAAAATTATTCCGTATCCACTTTTGTTGCGTTATTTTCTCTCTCCGCAGTAAGCGAATTCAGCACTAATTGTAGTTTTATTTTCGAACAGCAACAGCATTTGACGGTTTGCCGATGGAGGCGCTGATACGAATTAATCGAATATCGCTGATTGCTTTATTTTTTGACCCCGTGAACAGCATCGTCGTGATTTTCCCATTTTCTCTGATTTTCACGTCGTTTCTTTGTTTTTTCCTTTCCACTTTGATTCCCCGTTTGCGCCCCATAGACGCGATCAATAACCTAGCCAGACGTTTTCATCTACTTGTAAAGTGAAAAAAAAAAAACATCTGCCAAACGAGTTGCTAAAAAGTCAAGGCAAGGAGAGAAAAAGAAGAGAAAAAAATACAGAATAATTAAATAATTCAAACGAGTTTTTGCTTCTAGAAGAATATACAAACAGAGGACGACATTTTTTCTTTAGAGTCTGCAGAAATGAGATCGCGATCGATGATGCCGCAGTTCAAATCCTCTGTGAATTACTCAGCGTTGGTGACAAGTAATGATGGCTCTGCGCAAGGGCTCGTTAAATTACAGCAAGAAATAACAGCTTTATCACGCGCTCGCAAGCCAAGCAGGCTGGTGTTTGAGGCAAGGTTGAGTATTTTTTCAAATACCGACGCCAGAAGCATGCACGGACAAGTTTATACATCGTACAATATGAGGCGTATAGCCGCAATACGAAGCAACTTTCCCAACTATACAATACGTCTGCTGTACGGAAGGCAAACAAAGAAATTCGCTTTTCATCCCGTGAGCGCGTTCCAACTGTAATGATATGCATGCGAAAGAGGAAGAGGGTGTAAAGGTGAAAGAGGCGGAGGGGTGGCATATACCTTAATTTAACCTAATTGAAGAGGTTCTTGGTAAATACTTCCGCTTGCAGGCAGGCCGCATCGCGGCTATTAAAACTTTTTATGGAATGACCCCCCCCCCCCCCCCCGCGCTTCTTTACCACCACGCTCGCCGTACGATCTTCGCGTCGCCGTGGATGTAGAGAACGTTTTCCCTCGGGTGCAACCCCACCCGAGATACGTAAAAAAAACTGAAAAACGACGCGCTAATCTCTTCGCCAGTGAGAAGAGAAAGATGGAGAGGGATCGAGGAAAGCGGGCTGAGCCGACACCCTTATAGTTATGCCGGGGGCAGCGGGCTTACAGGGGAAGCAAATCGTAATATCCAGACAGGCTCGTTCTTCACGAGGACCCGCGTTGCGTAACGATGATACACAGGGTTTTCAGGCGGTTCCCAAAGCATGTGCGAACATACCCGTCCGTACACACGTGTGTCGACTAGGCCTGCACAGAGGAGGGTGTGGTCACGCAATCGTAATTTATGATAACTAGAGTCACGCGTCGGGCGAAATTTTACCACCCTCGTTTCTTTCGCTCGCCCGCTTCAAACACCTTTATAGCATATATGTAGGTGTACGTATATAACAGCGATCGGGAATATGATTTTCGCTGATTTTTCATAACCAGTTCCAAATTTTTACTGCGAAATATTTCAACAGAGATTCGATTCCCTGTCACGGTTCGTGTCACCCTATATCGCCTGCGGTGCGTTTCGCGGAGCCTTCGGAAATCCCGCGTGCTCTCCGCTGCCGCTCCCTTTCTACATTCGCGTACTAAGGGTACAGCCGAACCGACCACGTTGCGACTTCTCTGGAGATGGGAGAGCCTACGGAACACAAGGATAATACATGTACGTGTGCGCGCATCCCTTGTGACTCGCCTGACTTGACCGTAACGAATTACGTTAGTGGCTTTGACGATATAATTGGACGATGCAGTGGGTGGAGAGGGCGAGGAGGAGTCAGCGGTATATAAATAACCGAGTCCGAGGGGTCGATATTACGCTTCGGCACAGAAACCGCTACCCGGCGTATTCTGCATAATCCGGTTTCTGATGTATGCATCCTGCAGGATATCCCTGCGCTTCGCACCGGAACAACTTGGGATAATTTCTTGGGTGCGTCGGGAACGGGGAATCACGCCGCAACCTTTAACCGCGGGAAATCTTAATCGAGTTTCGAGTTATATATTCGGTCGGCTGTCAATGACTCAGCAGCGCAATCAAGAATCACGGAGAGTCGGGAATCCGGCTGATCCCTTCTCTCGCACCCCGCAGGACTTCTAATTCAGATATCCTCACTCGTAACCGGACGTCGTAAATTCTGTTGGAATTGGATTGCAAACGCGTACGACAGCCGAGACTTACGTGCAGCAGCGGGAGTTACTTTTCGTCGTTCGTGATGACTGACTCGCTCACCCTCGCAAAAGACTGCTATAATTATCGCTAATTCTCGGACGATGATAAAAGAATCGAAGAAAAAAGAAAGAAAGAAAAAAGAAGAAACTTGTTTATTCGTTATGTTTTTTTCTTTCCTTCCATCTCTTCTTTCATTTCACTGGAATTCTTTCGACCGATACAATTTTGTCACTCCCAAGTAGGACACGCACGCCTTGCAAATTGAAAAGAAAAATCGACGTATCGGAATATTGCGTACCTACCCCACGAGCCTCAAAAATCAAAAAATTTAGGATGGAATTAAAGCCTGGGTCAAATTGAAGCAGGTATGTATTGGAGCTTGCACGTGTCGGACAAATTTCTCGCTAAAGATTTTTCGCCTGGTATAATACTATTTTTGCAGAAAAAATATGATAGTAATCCCTTAAGTCGTAAAAGCGAAAGTAAACGGAAGCTGAGCTGGGTGACTGATAAATAATGTATCAAATTAACGAGGCAAACTTTTATTTCTGTCTGACGTACCCGGTTGATTGATTAGCAGTCAATTTCTTTGCCAAATCATAGAAGGTGGGTAGGTGTAAAGGCCGTTGTATCGGTATTGTAGTCAGGGGTTTTTCCAATTAGCTTCGAATTTCAGTCGCCAGCATAGTAACGAATTGATTGGTGATTGGCAAGCGATGTGCAGCGAATAAAACCGTTCTACGTGTCGTTGTTGTTGTTGTTGTCGTTTTCGTTTCCGTTGTCGTTGTCGTTGTCGTTGTCGTTGTCGTTGTCGTTGTCGTTGTCGTTGTGCTAACAGAAATTTTTGTTTTTCGGCAGAGAATCGAACCTCGGTAGTTGAATCATTATCTGCCGAGGCAGACGACGATTCATGGTCGATTGGAAATTAGAAGATTGAAGGAATACTGGAAAGGATGAGGAAGAAATGAATCTGGGGACACAGCTTTATACCGTATGCCCCACATAATATTTCAGTGCTGGAAGCATGACGGCTCGGAGAAGATCGCAGCGCTATACGCTGCGGTGGCAGTACGGTAGTTATGTTAATGAGTATGGCTTCGCGATAACGGGTCTGCTGCACTGAAAATCTAAGCTTGAATAATACATCGGATAAGGGGGAAGGAGAGGCGAACTGGTAATTAAGCCAAGCTGTAGTCTCTATGCGGCCTTTGAAAATCCACTGCGACGACGACTCTCTGCTGAAGCATGTTAGTACAGTCCTTGCGAGGAGCAAACGGCCTGCATTCTGCATATAAGCCGTGTACGTTGATCATCGGACGGATTGCGTAGCGGGGAATATGGCGGGAGGAAAGGGAGGAAAGCCGAGCTTCCTAGGGCTTTCGGAGAAGGGGCAATTTCAGTTTCGTAACTCGTAGAAACACCCGCAAAGTGTGTAAGGTAGCGCGCAGGGGGGATTCAGCTCTTAGCCGGAATTCTAACCGAGAAGTAACAACACTTCCGTATTAACCCCGATCTCTGAACTCACTCGTCTCGTGCTTAATCCGACTTTGTAATTCCGCGAAAACGGAGGCGGACAAGTATCCGGTATGACTGCGAGGCGAGGCGAAGGCGAAAACGGAGATTAGCAATGCAATTGTATTAACGATTTGTTGGTTTTTATCCCAATATACAGCTTTCTGGCTGGATCAGGGACTTCTGAGGGATTGCAAACCGACGGTGGTGATTGATGACTCGGTGATAAGCTTGTGTATAAGACTGCAACCTCAGTTGGCCCGATTTAAACTGAAAAGCTCACTGAATCGTTAACGTTTTCATGAGATTCGTGAGTAAAGAATCATCGATAATTTTTCGTTAGTTGATTACTGAATAAAAAAAGGTCTTTCGTTGAATGTGTGAAAAGTAGACAATCGAGCAATGTGCGAGTACAATATCGTGATCGGATCGACAAACAGAGTATCGATTTCGAACTCTGCACGAACCCTTCTGAGGAGCGTAGAGGAGATCTGATGATTAGCTAGATTTACTAGATGCTTCAAAGCGCTTGAACAATGTGGTTAAATCTTGCTAACGTTCCGCTATGGAATACTAAGTGGAGATTAGGTGTTCGGCATAGAATCGTTGGCGGGACCGGGTTAATCGTAATCACGAACAATGGAGGTGTATAATCCGTATGGAAAAGGGCCGGGCGACTCGCGGGAAACGTCACGGTTCCTAAAAGTGTACCGAGGTGTTCAAGAATTAGGTTTGCGGAGCCACTTGAGCTGCCTTGAAAACCGCCCCTGATCTTCCCATTTCAAAACAAACGGCCTGGCGAAGGGATGAGAGGCTGTGCTGCAGCGGTTTCGTTAATCCGATGAATCACGAGTTATAAATCGCGCTTTCCATGAGCTAAACGTGATGGATGGACCACGCGGAGAGAGAAAAAGAGAAGTAAAGAGAGATGGCGAGAGGGAGAGAAAGAGAACGAGGGCGGGAGGGAGGGAGGGAGAACGGGGAAGAGCAAGGAAGGTGCAGTAGGACGAGCAGACGAGCCTCGGCTTGATGGAAATCACTGGTACCGCCCGAAATTCACCTCTAAAAGCTTTCATTGTTGTTAACTCGCCCGTCACCCGCTATTCACAATGCATTTTCTATTTGCGACAACGCGAGTACGCCTCGTGAATGTGTTCGTTTTCAACACAGTCATGCAACGGCTGCTATTACAGGCTCCGTCTCTGCTGCAGCAGAAGGGACGTTCGCATCGGCGTGCCGCGGATTTTGAAATGTGGTTCAGCCGTTCAGGGATGAGCGTGAATTAAGAGTGATCGTGAAGGAAAATTCGGAAGATCCTGTAGCTAGCTGCGTTTCGCCTTTGAATAAAAATTTTCGACTCGTTGGAAATCCAAAGATTCAAACGATGAACCGCGGGACCGATTTCACAATTATACCAATGAAGGAAAAAAGATCGAACAAATCAGGAGCAAATCTTCTCAGTTTATAAATATTTTCGTGTCCTAGTCTCACCTCACGATTGGACATTGATTACCTTCCAAACCTCCAGGATTCCGGATACGACGATCTCGAGGAATAACAAAGCAGGACAACGCTCCGAGCTCTGGTAAAATTTTTGGTCACGGCCAAAAAGATACGGAGAGACACGCGCGTCGAGTGACACGGAAATGGGATGATCATCATCAGTCTTGAGAAGCAGAGGGGGTTTCGTACCGATGCGTTCCACCTTTTTTTGTGCGAACAAATGGAGAGGAAATAAGGAGGACCCTTTGCATTTTCCCCTCTCTTCTCCGTGCCGCGACATATTGCAGACGGTGTTCTTCCTCCGAATACGAGAGGCAGTCAGGCGCCTACGCAACTATATCGCTGCGTGTGTGTAAAATACCTCCCCCAAGTGAAAGACACGCATGCCTTGAATATCGCGTAAGGATCTATCCGTATAGGTCTTCCTCCACTCACCGAGCCTCCGCCACCGGGGGTTGGAAAAATCTTCCTTATCGTCGGTACGCTCCGTCCTTTCCACACCCACACTGCCCTTTGTCTCCTTATCTCGCGCACACTCTGGCACACAACACCCTCCGCCACTCGGTCTCGGTCCGACCGTAAACCAAACTCGCGGTCTTTCGCGACGTGTCGTGGATTGCATTCGAATTGGTAGTGATTTGTATTTTATTTTGTGTAGCGTAAGGAATTTAAAACAGGAAGAGCAAAACTTGATCTTCAAACACCGCAAACTATCGGTGAATTTGTGAATGATGACATAATTCTCGGAGCCCGCGATTGTAGGAGAGTAGGTTAGTGATATTCCGAGATAAAGAAATACGGCTGAGGTGTCATCAAGGCATTTAGGTACTGTAACGTCGCACGCGGAGTAGCGGAACGACATCAATTTCGAACGAAGGATGCCGGGCTGCGGAGGAGGGACCAACGCACATCCCCGAAGCAAGGGAGTCGATGGCGGAAGAGAATTCCGCTGGTGGCCGGCGCGTCGCAGCCTCTCCCCGCATTTCGCGAATATGATGTGCGAGGTACGTTACAGCAAACGAATAGCCGGATACTTCCGGGCGGCTGAATGGCATGATCGAGGATTAAAATGATCGAGCCATATTTCCGCTTATATAGTATAGCTACATACGTGTTTCTATTTACATATGTACACTGTACAGTCCCATTACCTTCGTCATTCACTCGTTTATTTTGTACACTTGCCAACGGGTAGATAATAAGATCGCCGATGGCCCGCGTACAGGAGCGGCCTGCCGCGAACTAGGCTAATAATGTGGCATTAGAAGGGAGTGGTCACCTCGGGGCATGAGCGGAGGGAGAGAGAGAGAGAGAGGGAGAAACGTTCCCATGGTAAAGGAAGGTGCTATGCCTAATTCCAAACTAACCCCTTGTTTAAAAATATTCTTTTTTTTCAACGTTGATCATACAATTTATTGATTCCTGCTTTCCCGAGCAAGATTTTGATTTGAAAATAGCGCAAGCTGCACGTTGTAAAGTGGAGCTTTGCAGCTGCGAGAAAACGAGCCATACTTATAACGATATCGAAAGAAATGAATAACAGACATCAGGTACGATGAGAGGCCTCTGTTTCTGTGCTTATATGCTGTGGTTATATTCTAAACGCGTTCACACTGACGGAGCACAAGGCACTACTGGCACCCTCTATGGCACCACTGCTAACTCCGTTAGAACTTTGTTTGTTTCATTCAACACAATGGCCAATTCCTCTCCCCATGGAACTTTCAGCCTACTTCCCATTGTGCTTAGATCTCGCCTATGTAGGCAGGCATTCGTATACCTACCTACCCGCCACCGCATGTATGTACAAAGATGAGGCTGAGAGCTGCCCGCAGCACGATTTTCCTTCTCAAATGACACTCGAACCAGCTGCGGTTATAGACGCGATTGACACACCCGGAATTTGTCGGGTGCAACCGTGGCGGGTTCGCTGGTTGAATTCGAATGGTGAACATCCCGAGTCGTTATCTGCAAGATATTGATCTCAACCCCGTTTCATCCCCATTTGTCAGACATTTTCTACGCGCCCCACGAACTTTAGACGAGGCGCGCTTAGCGCTTTACGCCGGGAATTAGAATACCTAGAGCATATAAGAGGCTAAGGTGTAAATCCTGCGGAGCTATCCCGGTTTTCGGAGAAACAGGAACCGCCGTTCTTCTTCTCCCGCCTCGCCTCGACTACATCAGGAGTAAATTACGCGGGGAAGTTAGCCGCGACGGCCACGCCTAAAGCCAGCATCGCAGTCTGGAAGGGAGAAAGGGGGGAATACAATTAATTCGAATATTATATATTATAGAGCTGGGATAGAGAGGGAGAGGGGGAGAGGGAGGGAGCTTTATGTTAAGACTCGTAATTTAGATAACCGCGAAAACGTCATTCCGTCGGGGGGAAAAACAGTCTACTTGAAATATTGTATAATACGAAGGTTCTCACAGCGTATCGAATTAATTGGCTCGGAATATACATAATTTTCTCAAGCAATTAGGGCTGAATTGCATTTCGGGGTGTGTTGTCGGCGTCGAGGGCGAGGGCGAGCGGCTTGGCAGTAACCGAGCAGCACTTTAGCGAAGACGAGGAACAAGGAACAAGGAATGAGGAAAAAGCAGCAAATTTCTTACCGGGGTATCGCAATACCTTCTCTCGGCGGTTAGTAAACTGAATAAATTTCATCGCAAACTTGCCTCTCAACTTTGTACATACAATATAGCTATTCATCCCCGTGGTTATAGGACAATTAGGCGAGACAACTTATTTATTCGCTGAACCGCCTTTCGTTTTCAAAATTATTCCAAGTCTGATTGTCGGGGAAAGAACGAAGTTGAAGGGAAAAAATAGAAAGTGCTTTAATAGCCGGTGACAAACATTTTCGTGTCGTTTGAATTGTTCTGTAATTGTTGTTCTCTCCAACTTTTCACAGAATAATTGACAGTTATCGCTATAGTCATATATATGTAGGCAATTGACTTTTTTTTACGATATACAATATTGATGAATACAAGCACGTGTTCGAAATCCGAAGAGCCCTCACCTGTACTGACGTGACGATGAATTGAAATGCAATTTGATTGAAACACGATACGTGAACACAATTTGAGGCGGGTATGAATTCGCGATTCGTTTGCGTATAATGAAACGTTTTCCTGGATGTATGAGAGATAATTCAATACTTCCAACTGCATAAATGTTTCGTACGTTTAATCATCGCTTATACACGCGTACATGTAATCGAATATCATATCGTATGATGTAATCAAATAACAATTAGAAACTACGCAACCCCGAGTACGCGTACATAGCTGTATTCAACGCGACACACACAGATATAAATATTATTTGGATCAGCTAAATACTCTTCAAATGATTTTCGTCTGCCTCCGGATTGTATTTTGTTTTACTCGACTATCATTTCAATAGGGTATTTCAATTACCTGCCGTGGATAACAAAAATTTCGCACGGTCATCACGCCGTACAAAAAAATCAACCTATGCGAACGAGGCATTATTTTCGCAGCGCAAAATTCAGTTTCTCGTTGCCGGGTTGCGGATTTTTGTATTGTTGTCGGGGAATAGAAATAAATAGATTTTTCCCAGCAGTAGTAATATCAACACCGCGGGATGCTTTGGTACGAATTTCGGGATTAATTTTTGCCATGCGGTCGGCATACATATACCAGGCTTGAAATTTCGACAAAGTTAAACGCCCACCCGTCTCTCCATTTACGTGAAAACATGCCCTTGCACGTGAGACAAAAGAACATAAATAACAAAAAAAAAGTTAGATCGCTGAAATACATATTTTCAATTTTGGACCAGTTGTTTCCGACAGTTTGCGCAGGGGCAAAAATTCTCTTTCCTCGAATTTCCGACATACTTCTGTAACCGTTACGCGGACACCTTAATGGATTTGAGGTTCTAGCGTTTCACAGAACGGCTCGAAACTCAATTTTTGGAAAGTAAAGAAAAAAAAAAAAAAAAAATGAGCGGCATAACGGCGTCCTGGAATTTCAGGGTGAGAACGTCAGTTAAACCCGCAGGTGTCTAGTACGGGGGTGAAGGGGAAGAAATGAAGAAGCAGAAGTAAAGGAAAAGGAGGAACTATTTCTGAGGCAGCGATAAAAGGTAACTAGATTTTTATTTCGAGTAGAAGTTTCGGCTGACATCAAATACAGTATATCGGACTATACATAGACATATACAGAATATCCTGCACAACCACTCCTGATATGATTTGATCGAGGACGGCGCGCGAAGAGGCGGCGAAGAATCGTGGCTAATTGCATCGCTCGCGAGATGAGACTCGGAAATTTGTTGCCACTTATCCAGGAATCAACGATAAAGAAGACACGTACGGATTAGACGGCGCTGAAATCTGCGTGTACACGGGGTGACAATTATCGCAAACGCTTTCGTTTGACAATTGAATAATGACGATCCCTTTGTCGAATCGTCAACGCCCGCTCCCTCCGTCGTTTTAACGCCCTGGCCACTCTCTCCCCCCTCAATCTCTGAATATAATACATACCTGCGTTATTTATCACCGTCGATGGAACCCTCGCGTTATTCGGGACTTGCTGTTGCTCTTGGTAACCTGGTTACAATTTTCAGTCCCGTACACACCAATTACTGCCAACAGTCGAGAGCGAGCACCGCGGGTCGCCAACCACGCACAAATTTACCCAACTTCATCGTTTTAAGAGTGCTATTTCATGATTCGGAAGAGCGGCAAAATCGACTCACGTCTAAATAAAACTAGTCGATTCAGATGGAAAACATGGAATAGAATTTGTTATGGCTGTGGCAAAAAAGCGAATAGCTGCATATTAGTTGATCCCGCGATCAGTCGATGTTAATTTTTATTTTTCTTTCGCGGATTATTTAACTGCGAGAAAGAGCGATTCGCGAAGTAATTGAGAAAGAAAAAGAGAGAGAAACGGAGGGAGACAGAGAGAGAGAGAGAGAGAGAGAGAGAGAAACGGGTCCTTAAAAAATTGCGTGACGGTTGGGTGCGCGTATATAGTTAAAATCGGTCGAGACATAAATTGCGATTACAAAACGGCGCTGGCGGAGAAAATATACAGCGATATCGTGGTAAACGAAGAGTTGCAGGGAGGAATGGGTGGCATGGATGGGCGATAGAGGCTTAGTTAAATCGGATGGTGAATACGTAAAAGGCTCGAGGTAAATCCTTCAGGTGCTGGGTGCTCATTTGAATTCAACGAGTGAACATCCGCGGGTGGCACCGCTGATCTTACTCTCACGTCAATTTTCGATACTTTAGCTATGGCTGCGGCTTAAGCCGGGGGAAAATTCGTAAAACCGATGTCGTATCATCCCTATTATATTGTCTGTCTCTGTGCAACTCGAGACACTGGTCCACCACCTGATGTCTCCACGGAAAGAGTTGGAAGAAAAAAAAATGCACATGTGAAATAAAAATAAACTCTCAATCCCAGTCTACACAACGATTTCCTCCCGTGTCTGCACCGTGGCACAAGTGTGGATGAATCATACGTATTACCAATAGAGCGCCATTTATCCTAGCATCGATATAACAAACGAGAAATAACGGACTGCACGTATGTACCTACGTACGGGTATTATTTCCTCGGGGAAAAATACACAACCCGCATATAACCCACTGTGAGTGAAATTGCGGCCCCCCGACACGTTTTCGTTATTTGCAAATATAATACACACATGATACGTACGGATTCATTTCGGAACACAGATGGGTCAGAGCTCAATTATGTCGTTTCACAAATCCACCGCGGTGGTACAAAAATAATTTCTCAGCTTATACGGAAATGTTCATTTTGTTTTATTTCTTTGTCGATTTGTTATTATTCTTGATATTATTTTTATACGCTGGACTCGCAAACCGCAAGTACAACGATCGATTATACACGCGGTTGGGTAAACGTCATAATTAGTTTTACAAAGTGTTTATGAGACAATTAGACGTGGCAGCTGTGGCAGAGACGTTTAGGTGTCGAAGTTTATGACGGAGATGCAAAACGTCGGTGTATCGTAATACAAGAACGCGCCGGAAGTCAGGTGGGGGACGACATACGATATTTTAAACCAAGGCTTGTTCAAACACACAGCTGGCGGTTCAATTAGTCTCGAGAAAAAACGATTCTGTTAGAAATCGTTCTTCTTCGTGATTGAGAAAAAAAAACCGTAACGTTCTGTACAGCGCACAAGCAACGCAATCTCAATGAATTTAAATAATTGTTACACCGCGATCGATGCTACGGTCTGAACGAAATTAAAACGGGGCGATTCTCCACCTCGTCGCACTCTGCCTCGGACGAATTCTCAGGCGGTCGAGTGAAAGCGGGCAGAAAGAAACAGTAAAATTCACCTTCTGATTCGTATTTTTCCTCCATCCTTCTCGCAGCCTTTCAAATCTCGCCTCTTTCAACCACCGACCGTCGGCGCAGCGCGATAAAAGAACAGAAATTGCATCCGAAGGAAGGAATTGGATGATTATAGAAAATGAGATTGTGAGCGTAATTTTATTCCGAAATTTCCCACAGTGTTCCCTTCTCCTTGTTATTCGCGCCATTGCAAAAATTCCCTGCGCAACAAGGCACGCAAATACACGTGAAAATACGCGGCCAACGTGGGTCAGCGCGCAAAGTTCCATTTATCAGTGATTATTGACAAAGCTCGAGGTTATAAGTGAATTATCCAATGCTTCCGCCGAGACGAGCTTTTCTGTTTGAGTTACGAGCGAGGCTATGCGACGGGATTCGCCACGAGAAATACACAACTTTCCACCCTTGAGCCCCTCTGCTCAACTCTATAGTTTCCGGGAACCCCAAGATACAAGAACCAACTTCCGGCCATGAGTTTTTCTCCGTCAATTTACTGCCGAAGAATTTCCCGTAAATATTTATTCGCGGTGAAGAAAAATCACTCCGATTCGGCTGATATACATGGAAAAATAATAATTCGTTCGACCGGACAATTTCAGTGTTAATATAGTCACAGAAGAACAAATTCATCAGCAACAGCTAAAATTTCACTACTATAACTATTATAACTGTTAATATAGTCGCAGAAGAATAAATTCATCAGCAACAGCTAGAATTTCACTAGTATAACTAACGGGCTCGCTAAACTAGAATTCCACTTAGCTACACTTGCAAAACTTTAGCTGTTGCAATGAGAGCTTCTTGCTTCGACGTCTAAGATTCTTGCCGCAAATGTATTAGCACTAAAATTTGCTAGCCCGGTGAATTATTGATACCTAAGCGTCCTAACCGATACGCAAACGCGCGAAATATAAGTAGAACGCGTCGTATAACTTTCCCCAAATTATCATTTCATAGATTCCTGTTTAGTCGTAGCGATCGTCAACGGAAGATGTTGAGTGAACCGGATACTACCCCATCATCTTCGTCGAAGTTCTCCCTCTTACTCGTCCATCGGCGAAGCTTGGCACTCGTAATTCCCGATCACGATGCTCGGCATGAGAACTTAAAACCGCCACCTCCAGGGTGTGGGTAAGTCGAGCCACCCGGTTGCAGGAGCCTAAATGAGTTTGTAGGTAGCACGTCAAAAAGTCCTCTCAAACTTTTCGTCGCGGAGCGGTGAGCCGGCCGATCCTTAACGATTAATAAGATGCAAGGAGGGGTTGTGTAACGGAAGCGAGGAGGGTACAGGTCGGTATTCAGAAGGCGAACTAGCGTCAAGTTTCCCAAAGCCCCCCCCCCCCCCCCCCCCCTTTCCGCCACGATTTTATTAAATCTGCCGGCTCCGCTCGATAAATGGCAAAACTTTTCTCACCCAGCCTGCAGGACGTCGCATCGCGTTGGATTTTAGGCCTCAAGTTCCGGTCCCACAGCTACGCCAATGGCAGCCCACCTTCTTGTTTCCTCTCCGCTTCTTCCCCCGACGGCCAATCCGAGTACAGAATCGCAGATGCTCCTGCACGCTGGCTAAGTGCCTTTTCCCCACACAGGTTGTACCTAATTCGCGCGGGCTTGCGGCGACTACGTCAACACCCGATATTGCCCCCGAGGGGGACCATGGTGTAATTTTCCTCGACAAGTTTTCGCGAGTATACGCATGATTCGCATGTCCCTTATTGACTCCGTTGATAACGGCGACGCGCGCCGCTCGTCCCGTTTGGAAATTCTGAACGATCTTCGAATCCGTGTTAAAAATTGCCCCGCTAGACAGGGCGAGGCTTCTACTTTATCGGGGCAATGCCACGCGTCACAAATTTGTTCCTCGGAATTCCACCCCTAGGCATCGCTAATCCAGCATCACGTCCACCCTCCGGCGTAGTGACTCATTCGCTGCATCCCCCGGCGCCTCGTTAAAGGAATCGAGTTCAGCCTCTCTCCCACAAATGCATGATGCACCGCGATTATACTCTGCGACTTTCAGATGAGAGGGTGCCAGATATTGCTGCCCTTCGCTCGTGCGATCCCACTTTCGAACGCAATTCATGCAGTCCGGAGGTCCCGAGGGTGCCGATGGACGGCGGTACGAGCCCCAGAGGGTCGCGCTGTCCCACAGGAAGCTGAATTGCAAGTCGTTCACAGTATGAGCTTACTTTTAAACAGCGGAGCCGGACTCACTCTTACAACTTTTTTGCTTGTCAGGTTGGTTGATTGAAACGAGTTTGCTTTAATGTTTTCGGGCGTTTTTTCCCCGCAAGTGATGATGAAGTTGCAAATATGATTGGAAAATCTCTCGACGATCTTATCAAGTCGACATTTTTCTGATTCTCTTTCTTGTCGATAACCAGGCTGGGTAGGTGCGTGTTCATCTTTCCAATTAATTGCGATTAGCTCCATTCTCCAATAACAAATGAAGAAAGTATTTGTGAGAATTTGCAACAAATCGAAGCGTTCGAATTAAATCACGATATTATTTTTGACAAAAATTTTCAAGGCACACGGAGAGGCCGCGCAGTACTTTATGTAATATGCACGAGTGGCATCGTGATTATATTTTACTTGATTTCTTTTCACACCCCGATAACCGCGTCACGTTGACACTGGGTCCTTTTTCGGGTGAGTATGCAAGTTTCCTTATACATAGAGAGATGGAAACTTTTGCTGACGATGAACCACCCCACATTCGCACCCTTTGTTTTGGGGTAGCGTTTTGATTGGCTGGTTCTTAGGTCAGACCCGCTGGGTTTGGTTTGGTTCGATTGTTGGATACGACAACGTTTTCGAAGTAAGCGGAAAGAAGAGATCCTGCCCGGTAGGCCTGATCCGTATAATTTGCATACCCCCCCCCCCCCCCCTCCCCCCGCCGATAATTTTCACGGCAAAATTGTTGCATACAGGTATGCCTACTCACAACAAATATCGGATACAAAAATGTGGCTAACGCGGATCCGAGGGACGAAAATTTCTTCCTTTTCAACCCGAGCCACTTCCGGGTGACCCGTCTCGTTTGGAACGCAAATTTCCGACCGCAAGGAATAGGGCGGATAAGGAGACGAGATGAATATTTATTCAAACGATAAATCGTCCAAAGATTGAAAGTTTATGATTTTTAAATGATTTTGTTTTCCACCAAATCATTACTAGTGTTAATCTTGTTTTGCTGCTCATTACAGTCTTGAATATACGAATTGATCATTTTTCATACTTTGCGCGACAGTCAATGTGTATAATATTTGTATGAAATCATTAAACAATTATGAAAGCAATCAAAATATTTTTCGATACTTTATAACCTCGGGTCACTGAGCTCAATAGCCCCTGGGATCTTTCTTTTTCAAAGACAAATATCGAAAGCGCTCTTTCAACAACGAAATATATGAACTTTGGTCCGTGTCGCACGGAATGAGTAAGGAAAGGATGAAACTGAAATCAGAGAAAAATAGCACGTGCGAAACGAGGAGATGAAAAAAATTTAAAAAAATGTGGCAAAAAACACGAATATTTTCTTCACATCGTCACGGTCACAATTGAATTCACAGACGTTAGATGCATGGAAGAGTTTCATAATTGAAGTGAAGGCAAAAATTTTTTTACTTAAAAAAAAAAAAGACTTGTGTATACAAGCCAAGGTTATGTAAGTAAGTATTTGTGTATCATAAATATAATCGCCGAACTTCAAGGGTGAAAACTTCGAAGGAAAATTAATTATTGCGTGTTCTTTTGTAAATTTTAGCGACGCCATTTTATCTTGGATACCTAATCACGAGAGCGGCAATTACCTACATACTTCAACACCCCGAAGCCAATGGGGGTTAGAAGTTAATTTCGTTTACGCTGGCGATATTCGCAGGTGTGTATATATATGTATAACTAAGTATAACCGGCTTCTGAGGTGTGCAGTTTGTCATTCGTGGTATGTGTAGCGTTGAACTTGAAAATACGCATAAGACTCGTTCCCTCTTTTGTTTGTGAATAAGAATTTACGAGAAACATAGGAAACTGTCGTCGGGTGGTGGAAAACTTTAAAAATAAATTCTCACAAGAATTATACTTATACGAAGTACAATATCCATTACACGTAATTTCGTACTTCCGTCATTATTAAACTTTGAAACGATTTCTTGCGCCGATTCAAAGTGAAATGATATTTACTCACGCAATCGTTGACGACGACGCGTTATTTTATGAGTGTGGTTGTGTCGAGAGCTGCATGCTTACCTGTAACAGAGAAAAGTAAATGAGAATTAAAACGAATCCAATATCAAAAAATATTACACATTTTAACGAAGCTTCATGAAAAATTTCCAAAATAAGAACACACATTCGCATGATTTATGCTTCATGGTTATATTGAAATATTGAACCTTAACGACAGAATATATCCAATGCCTTCTCCGTTGCAGGAAAGTGACCAAACAACCAAAAAGAAAAAATGTACCAATGTAAGTAAGAAAAAAAAGATAAGAAAACGAGAAGAGAAGAGGAAAAAAAACCAACAGGGAAAAACCAGTAAAATAACTGAAATACTGCATATTTTCGTTACGCCGAAAGACAAGAGGGTCGGAACGACTGTAAATCACGGGCTTGACTTGAACATTCCGTTCCGGTATAACGACGAAGCTCTCTATCAGCCCCACAGATGGTAATATAATGGAAGCACGAATGAAGAATTAATCAACGATACAATAATGTCGTTGAATTGACTTGTGATAACAAGAATTGATAGAAACCTTATCATTCGAGATTAAACGCTGAATTTTTCGTCAATGTCAAAAAGCTTGTTTTTCATGTCGCTTCGAGGGTCTTTATCGTCGCGTTTCTTCTGCGTGTAAGATTTTTGTTATGTTTTAACATTTAACTAACAGTGCCCGCGAGCGATACGCAGGGTTTGAAAATACTTCGCGAGCTTTTCTTTCCCAAGAGCAAACAAGCCGACTATCGCCCGGCCCTTTCGCCAGCACCGTCATCCTGAAACCGGTGCTGCAGCCGAGGCTCCCGGCCGGAATAGGGAGAAGGCGTTATTGATGGGCCGACGCAAGCCATGGCGGGCGCGAGCTACGAGGGAAGAGACGGAGATCGGATAGTGGAAGAGAAGCGGAAGGGACCACGGAAATTCTATATCTCAACTGCCTACATCGCCCATTTTATGATCCGATCTCATCGACTCGCTGCACTCGGCACTTGACGATATTTTTTGCCTATTTTCCCGCTAGTCGAACGTGTTGGGAACGAATCGCGCTTCACTGGTACTGCGAATTCACCCAGAAATGTCGAAATCGACAAAAGCTGTCGGAGAATGGCGAAGCAGCCGAGTGACGACGAAGAAGAGACACGACGTGATTTCCCACAGGGTGATTCTCGTTATGCCGCGAAATCCAATATGCTTGCAAATTACTGCAACATCCCGTAAAGCAAGGGGGAAAAATGCTTCGGGAGGAAGGGAAGTTGGGTGCGTAGGAGGAAGACGTGGCAGGGCTTGTAGGGCGACACTCGCTGTGTGGGAGGGGGTTCGGATTGTTTACTCGCGTGGTTATGTAGGAGTGGAAAAATAAACTGGGTTATTAAATGAGTTAACAAATAGGCACGCCCGGCCTTTATCCGGATGAAGGTACATTGGATTCACGTCTCTTGTCACTCTTTACGAGTTCACGTTACGATAAGATAGGGTTTCTCCCCTCAAGCACAGCATTACGCACAGGCATCGACTAATACCGGTGCAACTGCCGACTACGTCCAAATCCATTAGCTTGCATGCGATTCGCGGAAAACGGGACGACGAAAGACCCGAAAATAGACTGCGGCTCGTGTCAATCATCGAGAAAAGTTCATCATACTCGACGATCGGAGGATCATGCAGCTTCGCGATGAGACGAGACTCGGTCCTCGAAGTCTCGAATGGAATCGGCAAGTGATTGATTTTCGACGAGCTTCCGGCGACCGGATGGACGTGCGTCCTACGTCTCAGACCGAGTCTCTTCCTGGGTGTGTCTCTCGGTTATACGACGCGGGTCATGGGGAGGTTCGGGTAGGTCGCTGGTCGGCCCTCCGTAAGGGAGTGGTGAGTGATTGGTAGCCGAGCGTGAATCGGCGTCTGAATGCCAAGGGGGTTAAACGAGCGGGTATGTGGGAAGAGGATTGGGAGGGTGGTGAAAGGGCAGGTACCGATGGATATGCGAGGGACGGGGTGGGAAACGTGTCACCGGGTTTACGAATTATGATGGATCACAGAAGCGTAGTGCCTGGATTATCCGCCGGGGGTTGATCCCGGCATCCTCCTCCTTTATAATCAATTCTTACGGGTCCGAGTTTTTCGCCGTGATGAGAGCGAAATGCTAAAAAGGAGAACGAGCTGAGGGGTCTGAAGATGTGAAGATGTGACTTATACACCTTATCCGACGTGACTTTAATATACCGAGGCGAGGGCGTGATTCACCGGCGAAATGAACTGCTGCAACGATTTTATCGACCTGTCTCAACCTGACCCATAATCTTCATTCACCTTGAAAGCAGGTGAGATAATTTCACCCGCGGTAGGTGCCTATCCCCGTCGGTCCGAAAGGAGAGAGGATGGAGAATGGCAGGGAAGGTTTACAATTTTCTCCCTACTCTAAGGTGAAAAAGATTTGGGAAATTGAAACATGGGAAACTACTCAGGGAGATCCGCTGGGCTGTTTAGCTATCGTTTCTCTTTCCCGTGGGGAGATTCACTTTTTGTTTTGTACTCCCGATGCTTATTTCGAATCGGGCGCATTCAATAAGTAAGATAAAACCTAACCTAACCTTGCCTTCATCATCCTGTCCCCCGAGCTGCGGGACGAAGAAGAGGGATCAACAGAAATTGCATGTGTTTCACTTTGTCGTTATATTACGGATGTTTGGGGGGAACTCCTTTACCATTTACATCGAATAATAAGGGAAACGAGTTCACCTTATGTTCTTCATAACTACAAATTGGGATCAATCTATCCGTTTGAAGTGCGTGTTCAGATCTGCGTCAAAAAAGGGAAATAATTCTTCCAGTATCCACTGTCTCTAAATTTATTAGAAATTGTCCATAGATTCGTTCTCTATGTTTTGTATGAGGTTCGGTGTAACATAGAATCTTCGTATGAATTAGAGACCGGTTAGAAAAATATGATCTCAGTTAATTGCGCGTTATTGTTAGCAAAGCAGTTACATCGATTTTTTTCTACATTACTCTTTTCACATCGATTCTTTTCCGAGAGCCAATTCGGCCGGATATGTTTGCCAGTTTCGAGGTACATAGCTTTCGGGTGAAATGGGGACTGGAACCCCTGGCGTGTAGTCTAGGCATTTCACGCAGCGTTAAGGCGAGGCTTGGCGAACACAATCACCCTTTGTCCGAGCGAGACGTCTCTCCAGTCCCCTAAACGTCGGGGATACACGTATTTCCGCGAAATACGACCATCGCCCTCCTCATTCTTCTCCTGCCCTCATATACATATATTGGTCTCGGAATCAACCGTTCTCTCTTCCGTCCAGATTCTAATCCATGTAGGTATGCCAGATTTTTCCTCAGCCCGGAACAACTGCCGAATTTGACAGCAAACTGACAAAACTTCGCCGTACCGAAATAATTATTGTTAAAGAAGTTCGACTTCGATTTTAAACCCGTCAAGGTAAAAGCCGTTACTTACGCACTCGGGATTGAACGACTGTAACAGGGGTGAAGCAAAGCCTTGTTTCAATCAGTGTCGATTATTCGCTTTCATACAACATCAGGAGCCTTGACACAACGAGCATTCATTTCTTGATCACAGTAATTCGTTAGAAGGAAACTGGTGAAACATTGTTATATCACACGCACTTCTTGTTACCGAATTCGGCGTTTTGAGTGTGCAGAGCGGAAGACGCAAGGTCGGACGTGAAAATTTGAGTTTATTCCGGTTCCTTGAAACTGCACAGAGACAAAAAGTTGAAGCTAAGAAGAGTGAGAGATGCGAAGAAAGTCATGAACATCATTCTTTCGGGCGGCAAGGATTTGTGAATTTAATATATAAGAAATATGCATACATATACATATATGAGCCTTTGCTCGGAGGTTAGATGAGGGGTGAAAATCGTTTGTTAGCGGGGCGCGTTGAATGTCAAGTTGTAAATGCCGGCGCCGGTGCTCGAAGCGCACTTACAGCAGATGGCCATCTAGTCTGTGACCTTATAGATATGTGACATCGGCGTGGCGTGCCGAAACGATTAAAGAGTTAAATCCTTCGCCGGCATGCAGCGCATCAATGCAACGAACAAAGATAGTGTTGCGTATTGTTTCCGTTCCCGCGATCGTTGTAGTGCACTTGCCGCAGCGCTCTCTGTTGTTATCCTCGCTCAAGCCTTCTGCTCTTCCATTTGGAGCTTTCCATTCAGGATATGCCCGCAGGAAAATATTCGTTCGTCTTAGCTTGTAACTGTTCGTGAAGCTTTTCAAAGGGCTCGGTTTTTTTGTGTTCTAACGGGGATTGACTTCTCTTTCTTCATTTCTCTTCATTAACGTGTCCGCTACAATTAAATGTAAGCTTCCGTTTTTTTCATTCACTTTTTTCAACGCCAACTTTGGACGTAGGAAATGTGTAACAAACAGGGAAATCTTTCAGGGTGAAGAAAATAATTAAAACGGAAAACCTTCTAGGAGAGAGACTGACTTGGAGTTGCGAGGATGTAAGGGAAATGAGACTGAGAGAGGGTGGAATAACGGTTCATTCGCTTCACTCTGCGGGAAAGCTTGCGACATGCGAAACCATTAGTCGATTTCACGGGAGATCTTTTCATACGTTTGTCTAAGGGCAGGTTTTGTGCGATTTATTCGTCGTCTTTTCGACTGCGCAGCCCCGCTGTCCGACTAATGGAAGTCACGAGACACCGCACAGACGACGGCCAGCTAACATAAGACGATGGCTGCTTCCTCCTACGTCGCTTTATTGCTCCTTATTTCCCACGAGTCACGCTTTCTTTCAACGTCTATTTCAACTTCTAGTTCAACGTCGACTCTTTGCTGTCGCGATTTCGTTGTTGCGTTCAGTTTCTTCTTTTTTTCCTTTGAATATTTTTTAAAACTTCCCTACTACACGGGTTTTCTTAGCCCTCTTCTATGTCCGATCTGTACACAGTATTTCAATCTCTTGATGCATCACCCGATTATGGAATACGGAAATTCAAAAATTATAATACATAATTAGCCAAGTGTCGGATGGGATTATTTTCAGTTTAATTCCATAGAAGATATTACTGAAAATGAATCGTGTCTGTCATTGAAAAAGAATACAAAACGCTGAGTGCAAAACGTGAAATCGAACGAATACATCTCCATCCACGTCAGCCCTACGAAATAATTGCACGATCAAGGTGGGTTCACACCACCGTGGAAATTCGCTCCTGCATCGTTCAGAGTCGTCGCAAATTCTACTCCGAGTCTTAATTTCCGGTCACGAGACCCGTTAAATTGACAAACGCTGTGCACGGTCGACATGGAACGTTCATAGCTATAAGGGCGAATGTCAGATTCAGCGACAAGGTCGGCTGGTGTGATTGACGAAAATCTGCAGAAGAGAGAATTCTTCCAAGTGCGAAAGAATGATCAGTGCGCTGTTCAATCGAACGAATATAATCAATTTTGGGATTAGGAGGTGAACTTGCTTGAGGCGGTCTGCCCGATTTCCGATCTGAAAATCTATCTATTTAATTTAGGCACAATATAATTAAGCGTTGATTAATTAGGCGACTCAAAAGCGAGGGTTGGACAAAGGTATTCCATTTTTTCTTTGTTTTTAACTTCCGAATGACGATCGGAATGAATTCCCGGCGGAACTAACCCTACTGCTGCTGCAGCGGTAGGAAAATTCGAGAGACAAAGGGAGGCGATGACGTTGAGTGAAAGCTTAAAAGCAGTAAATGAAAGGGAGATGAAAATTGCAGCGAGCGTGAGTCGGTGAAAAGGTGCACTGAAACGCAAATGATAAATTTTTTTTTTTTCCCTTCACCCGGTGAATGAGGAGCGTCGAGGGATATTAACGGGGAAACAAATGATTCGTTAATTGTTACGGAAACGGAAGAATCCCGCGCAATTCTTCCCCACCCATCCACCCTGCGGCCGCCGGCTGGCATTATTATACTCGCAACGGGATATTAATGGTTGTGGTTCGGGGTATTTATGAACTTCGGCTTCTCGCCGGTGTCGACGTCCTGAGCCTCCGACGGTGTCGTCGCGGCACCGCGCAAACTCCGAGAAAAAGGTAACGAGGGGATCAATCGACTGATCCAACGCAAAATTACGCATCGCGGCCAAGCGTCGCTGCGTAATTAATTAAGCAAGAAACGTTTTTCTCGCTTATTTCCCGTTAAGAAAACGCCCCACGCGTTTATTCGCATTCCTGAAACCGTTGCACCCTTCACGCGTTACAACATTGCTCGAGAAAAGCTCTGCAAGTTTTTTCAATACTTTAAAGAGATGATTATAACGGTATATGTTTCGTCGTTCTTCAGGAAAAAAAATACAAATCATCGTTGTAACTATACCCGTGCAATATTTTGTAAAAAAATAAGAAAGTGTAATGTGGTTTATTCGTTTCACCCTGAATAAGAATCGATCGTCTTATTCTTGTAAAACCGAACTCATCTCCTAACCGATCAAGCTTGGATAACGAATTTGATGAGTGTTCATGCGGAGAAGAAGATGAAAAGAGACTAACCTACACACCTTCTTCTCTTCTAATTCAAGTGAAGCGCTTTTAATTTCCTTTCAAGCTTTTCGATTTCCGCATGCCGCGATTCTCTCTCCTGCTTGCGCTCTTTGTGTAAAAGCGAATTTTTGTAAAAATTGATCTTTCCGGAGGTGGAGCGGACGACAAGTTAAACCTCACAATGCGACGTTCCGTATTTGAGGTGTAGTGTTGCGATGTCCGTATTACAGACGCGACTCATTGTCAGAATTTATTTGTTCATTATTCTTTATACGATACGACAACAATGAGGCCAATGTCATGAATAGCGCGTGTAGTATAATAACTGGGAATTCAAAGCTGCAAGAAACCACAAACGAAGATCTTGTTGTGCAGAATTTCCCGCAGCTATTTCCTTCTGTGCGACGCCGGTTCAGGATAATTTGGATATTTTAAAAACATTTCTCAACCTCGAGACAATTGCATCCAGTTTGTATTTCACATTTTTTTGCCGGGTAAGAAAATCTCGTGTATCGGATGAACATCACCCAGGAGGAAAATAACATAGCAGATAAATTTTAATCAAATGCCAAGCTGTTACTGCAATAATTTTCAGTGCGATATGAGAAAAAAAAAAAAAATGGTGAGCTTGCAGCGACAAAAATGTAAATAAACAGCAGGGAAAGCTCGTGGATAAGACACGCGAATTCGACCGCGGTGCGCGTCCTGAAATCCGGGAAACTTTATTCACTAATTTACGGATAGGTTACAAAGGTGTCTGCTAGCTATACTTGTAGCTCACACCTATTCACCTGTCTTAACCCCAAGTATACAGATTGGGAGTAAAGGTTGGTTTTTGTTTGCATGACAAAACACCGGCATTAGCTACGGGTGCGGTGGGACGGTTGGGTAACGAGGGTCGGTTTTTCGCTAACCGCGTAAAGCGATAAAGCCACCAGAGAGAATGAAATAATCGTAGGGGGAGAAGGAAATCAATTCACATTCCATTAACGCTCGCTTCATCATTAATTTGGTCCTGATTGGTTCAATTTCCTGATTTTGACAAGCCGCGAGAATGCAAAAAATAAGATATTCAGATTTTCGAAGTAGATTCGTGATACCGATGGATAATGAAAAATATTTTTACAATATAAAATTTTCACGCAAGTCTGTGTAAGCAGTCATATTTGTCATAAGAATCTCAGTCAGTCAACGTTGCAAGTAGAACAGAGTGTACTTACGAAAATGAACCGGTGAGAAAAAGGGCGGAGGGGGATAGGGAAGGAAGACAAAGAAAAGAGACAGCAAATTATTAGGACGTCGTTTATGCATTAAACAAAGCTAATGGGGTGAAATGTGGGCGTAAAAAAGAAGTGACTGCTTGTTTTTTCTTTTTTTTCTTGTAGAGAAAGAGAAGCAGCATGCGGAAGAACTGAATGATTGAAACTTCAGAAAAATTAAGAACTGGAATTTGAATGGATTACAGATTTTTTTGTCATTCAATACGAATCAACTTCGGAAGAACAAATGATCCAATTATCAAATTTGACTACCAAGTCGTCAATTCAGAGTGTCGGAAAAACTTCTCATTATTTATCATGTGTTTTTAAAAATTGGAATTTGCACTTTTTCGACAATTCTCCATGTTTGGAACAGATGGGTTTCATAAAATTAAGCTCAATCACATAATGTTTCATTAGATTTTTACGGACTCTGAATTTTTTACTGGCTTGATAGACGCGATAGACGTGTATTAATAAATTACGTACAGAAATATACCCGAGACAACAAAACCAAATCGGTCAGCTGCCTATACTCCTACGCGACTTTCTTCCAGGCAACACGTATATAATTATCTGCTGGGAATCTTCTGCTGACTTCTGCTTCATCACTTCAAGATGTCCCCCACAAGCATCTTCAACACCACTGTGAAGCAGCTTCTTATCACCGAAACCAATAGTGATCGACGATTTTTGAGCTGCCAGTCATTGTTAAAGTCACGCTGGTCATATCAAGAGCACAGCGAGACAAATTTCTTTCAAAACCAAAAATATGGTGTTAAATTACGGACCATTCGACCACGTTCTCTGACGATGTTGACCAAGGATTGCGGATTTGGCACTTTATACGAAATCCCAGTTTTCATTCATCCATGCCACGAAACACTGCGCCGTATTTTTACACAGAACATGTAGGGTCGTGAAGGTTTGCGCCGGCAAATTGGCCAAATCGCCTGAAGTGTTTCTCAATGACGGAGTAAGAAATACATGAAATCGGAAAATTGCGAAAAGATGAAATACAGGGTACCTAATTTTGATTGCATATATACGCAGGTCAGGAAATGATTAGACGTCGTGGAAAGATAACGAGTGGTTTAAAAATCGTCGTCCTGTCTGTTGTGACGACGACATGGGTGATGCGGCCAGTTCTACGTTCGAATTGATCGTGTCTTTCTTTCATCTGTGAACGAGATTAAAGGCGTCGTTGATTTATAGAAGGATCTTCAATTCCCCCTGCCCCATAGCCACACGTGTCAGCCTCCTTTTTTTTCTTAGGCTGTCGCCGTGGCCAAAGCCACGCAATAAGACATGACGCAGCAGAGAGAGAAAAGACGAAACGAAAAGAGAATCCATTTCATCGTGAATTCCACCTTCCTACCTATAACGCGTTTCGAAACGATGGTCCACGACCCTTTCCATTTTTTTTTCCCGCACCGCCGTCATCTGCCATTCCCGTCTAGTGTAGAAAATTTCTAAAGTCTGACAGCGTTTCAAATTCGATGTAAGGCCACCCTCGGAATCTCGTTATCCCTGATGATATTTTATCGCGAAGCACTGCGCATCGCAAAAATATTACAAAACGGTAATAAAGCGATATTGTGTAATGCAATTTTGAAGAGTGATTCAAAGGTGCATTGGTATACGAATATCTGCGATAGGGAAATCGGTGGGCGTGTTACACTATTTTCTCTTTCTCGCAAAACAACGAACAGCCGGCATCGAATGAATACGACGTGTCGTGTGGTAAAATGTCTACGAGTATATAGCGTGATTGAAATTCACACCGTTGGATGAAAATTTGCACTGTTTCCGCTTACACGATTTCCACGCCCTGCTGTATATTGAACCCTCCCCCCCCCTCCCCCTCCCCCCCCCCCTCCCCCTCCCCCCGAAGGCTTGAGAATAAACCTGGAAGGAACCGAGTATTACTTCTAGTTCAACACTCCGTCTAATGGAAGAAAACTCTAGATAACTTTATTTATATATATATATATATATATATATATTGTATATATAACCGAAGTTCATCACTGTCGTAAAAATGAAACGGAAATATAACCGGGATCACACATTACACTCAAGAATATATTTACGGAATGGTAATACCTATCTCTATACATTTAGGCAGAATTTGCAGTGAAATTTGTATGATAACAAAAAAAAAATCTACACTGTTACTCGTCTATAGCTATTTCGCAATTTACGCAGAGATGATTTGTTGAAAATAATGAAAAAGAGATAAATTAAGATGTTTCCATTTCTCGTACTACGAAGTGAACCTTTGATACGCTTAGAAGGAGGTCGAGATGAATACGTAGCTACGATATTGCGCGTCTTAAAGTGCCAGAGGTATTTCGCGGCTCTTAATACAGAGTAGTAGCAAATAACGAGTTCTACGACTAAGCGTTCCCTTTGATACAATATTCATTTCCTTCTTGCTAACAAGAGTCGGTTTTCACTATATCGAAGAAAAGCGTAATCGAATGAACACAGAAATTACTGAGGAGTAACTCAGTGATCGATTCTGTTAATTTTCTTGCAGGAAATCACGTAGAATATTTGCATCTAGGTGTACCGCAGACAATGAGAGTATTGAACGAAAACTGCGGGAGGTTTTTACGCTCTATATCGACTGGTCGATTTGATAAAGCAATTAGTTAGATACACGGGTGTGAAGTGGTGACGTAATTTACCGTTAACGAGACATACGCAGACGTACACCGGTTGAAGGAACAATCGTAGTGTGTAAAAGCCCATTCGTACCAAGGTACTTTGCAGGGTCTACAAGAAGCCCGAGCGGCCGCGGTGGTCCTCTCTCCTCAGGGTTTGTCCAAGCAGATTTCCATGGCTGGCTTTGCGTTTGGCGTTCTAATTTACTTCCTCTAGAGTTATACAGCTCACCCGCAGTTCTCACACGCGCGCACGCACACGCGAACAGATGTGACTCTTTTGTCTAATTGACTTCGCCCTGGTTAAAGCAGTCTGCCAAACATATATGCTTACCTGTGAGAAACGAGCCCCGGTGCAGAACCGATGCACACGCGAATAATTCACAAGCTGTACCTACCGATGCGATATTTCGACAGAAGCGAGAGAGAGCAGAAAGTCCAAGACACGCGGAACCGGCGCTCTGCAACGCACAGACGTACCACCGTGGCTCACGGCCAAATTTCTTACTCGCGCTTAAAAACCGTAGTAAATATGTACAAACAAACACACACACACACACACACACACACCTCTGTATGCCCGTATGCCGGATTACAGAATCTATGCATCGTTTATACGTATATTATAGAAGAAACGGGGCAGCCTTGCAAAGATCGTATTTCAATCCTGCGATATAGTCAGAGTAAGAGCTGCCAACTGCCTGCTGAATCCGATCCATGATTTATAAAATTTACTCCAACGAATTAGCCCTTCTCTGCACTGTTCGTTGTAGTCGTACAGAGTCGGGCAGTTTGTCAAGAGAGAAATTGACTCGGAATTGGCGCAAGTCCAGCGGTACCGTCTCCCCGCCGGCTGCATTAGGTGTCACCGAATGTGCTCAACGGTTTCTTTTCAGGCTTGTTGGATTGTCTCGGGTGAACGCCTTTCCGTCGCTGTACCTTATTCTTGAACCGCGATATCCGTCGCATAGGTAGGTCTGCCTACAAGTCAGGGACAGCAAGATCCACGACCCTGTGAGTTCATCTTCCCGACTCTGCGTCTCACACCTACGACGAAGAAATCTTTTCGTTTCGGATCCGTTTCAGCGTTGCTATTATAAATGATAGTTTTGCCGCGAGGAACTCTCCTCGTCAGTTCGTGTCGACGTAATCAGCCGTTCTCGTTGTCGTTGTCGTTCTCGTTGTCGTTGTCGTTGTCGTTGCCATCGTCCTCGGTGTATTTGCATATCACTGTCATCTCCGCAGTTCTCCGTAGCGAGTGGCTCCTCGTTTGGTGCAACGAAATGGCGCACAAGTTGAATATAGTATACTTGTTAGTCGTCTTCATGCCTCGCTCGCTTCCTAGTGGCACGGATAGCTGCACACCACACTGCAGTGCCGAGAGGGGCTGCAGGAAGCGCAAAACGGTCCCTGGATTCCGTTCCTCTATACGTGCAGTAATTACGAATTGATCTCGATGTCGGGTATTCGAATCCCCCAGCTTCGTTTGTCCTCGAAACATTTCTCGCATTGTCCGACGCACGTACGTCTACGAAAGAGGTCATTGTTGCCGGGTCGGTTATACGTACAATCTCGCTTTTCAATAATTCTGTATTTGGTGCTGCAGGTAGATAGATAGATACATAGATAGATAGATGCGTGTTTATTTGATTGCGGAGCGATGCCCCCTAGCAACCACAGACATATATGAATATACAAGAAAAAAAAAAAAAATCATAAAATATGGTATAAGCAAAGGTGGTCGGTGAAGTGTAACAATACAACATGATAATACAAAATAAAATAATCAAAATAATCACTCATTATACTTTATGCTTTATACTGACACCTCGAAAACTCGCCCAAATTCAATTACAGCATACGTCGAAAAGCATACGTACACACATGAGGAGAGAGAGAGAGAGAAAGAGAGAGAGAGAGGGAGAGACTGGTTTTTCGCGGCACGAAATCGCCCTCCGTATCTCACCCGGTAACCCGAATAAACTTCCCAGAGCGAAGCAGGCTGTCCGAAGTAGAAGAGGTGGAGGAGCTACAGCGGAGAGCGGGTTAGAGTGTGAGAAGGAGAGAGAGAGGAATGAGGGTGGCTTCTGCTGCCGTCGCTGCACGCTTAAACTTCAAAGTCACGCTCGAGATCCAATCGATCTTTCTTTCTTAACCTCTTCCGTTCCTCTCTCGCATCCACGAAGAATGAAACTTCTCGCGTACAGCGCGGCCTGCTTATGATTACAATCATCCACCCCGAGCGGGCGATGATGCCGTGCTCTGCGGGGCAGGTGGCTCTGGGTCTGGTTACACGGCCACATCCGCGCGGTCGGTTCTCACAACGGTACAAAGGAATGAAAATATATGTATACACAGATAGGTGAATTGTAGTCGGATACCTAAATTCTGTGCACATACTGAGATGAAAGCACACATTTACCGCCCTTACCCACCACGTCCATAGATGCGGATAATTTGAGAAGTAAGGCCGAGAGTTAAATGATATTTCGTAGCCGATAAGTATCTTCCTCGAAGAGAATAAACAGGCCTTGAAACGTAATCACTACTCGGAGTTATATTGAAACGTCAGAAGTACACGCCTCTTCGCTGCCACGTGGCGCAACAGTTACGACGCGAGGGGCTTCCGTTATCACCTGTGAAGGTGGGATCATCTCATTCGAGTTAACGTCTCACTCGATCCTCGGGCGTTGTACCTACATATGCCGTACGAGAGGAGGACCGTTTGTAACGTAGGTTCGAGGGGGGATGAATTTCTGATGTCTGCCGTGCTGTGCTGTGCACGGGAATCGTTAAGCTTCGGCTGTAAATCTTAACGAATTTATATTTACCGGCGACTTTACGATGGGGTAATAACCAGGGACCGACCGACTAGGGTGTGTGCCTACCAACCACCTAGGTTAAGCTGTAATAATATCGATTCCGCCCCCAGGTCCTTTTAAAGTGTTCCTCACCCGGACGGTCGACCCTCCCTTGACACGGCCGCAGCTTCTTATCGGCAGTCATCTTCATTCCCATCCCACCCCTTCCGCCTTATTTCTCCAGTAGAAACCCGTTACTATTAGCTCTATATACCTAATTCTCGCTGCCAAAGTCTTCGGCAAACTGAAACGCTCTCCTCATTTCGGGTGAATACGCGAACTCCGACTCGCAATTAGACGATGAATATTTTTTACGGCAGTTGCGGGCAACTTCGTTAAAGGGGAGAAAAAAGTTTCACCCTTTTTGTTTAGTCGTGAACAGAAGAGAGAGATTTCACACTGTACATTGGACTGCAGTGTGTGTGTGTGTGTGAAAAAAGATCGTTGTATTTAGGTACTAAAGAAGACTATCGAGTATACCCTACGTCCAAAGAAATGTTCCGTCAATTATAATGAGTATGGTTTCACGCGAGAACAAAGGTTCTTGTTCAGAGCATTTTTTAATGGAATCGAATGACATTTGGGCGAGTAGACAATTCCTTCCTCCGCGTGTGGAATAACGCATCGTTATTGAATCTTGATCGTGTATCATAGATCAATTTCCACATTGCTATGGCAACAAAAGCACATACGTCGATGGATCATTGCAGCAAGTGAGTTAGTATGTAGTCTGAGCAGAGTATGCCTGCACGCTGATATTCGTTGGAGATTCTACGAGTGTAATTCCCCGCGGCTGGATCAGTACCGTTCAAGATGAAGGGGCGATGGAGACGCAAAGGAGGATGAGGAAGTGGCGGAAACCGGCTGACTCTCGGCTGTAGGTATACCTAACCGAACCGCAATCGAGGGGCCATAAATCTGTTGGACAGTACCGTGAAACGCACCGCGGTGAATGCGCTCTATTTCATACGTTGGACAGTCATTGATATACCTGCCCTAGGTGGAATCCTCCATGCTCCGGGAAATATTCCCGCAGTTGCAGGAGCACAACGTAGGTATAAACCGCGAGGAGGAGACGCGACGCGACGCTGATCCTGCCGCATCAGCAGCAGCAGGGCTGTAATCGTCGGCGAGATAATTTCCCACACATGCACAAAGCCGTGCCGGCAAGAAACTACAGCCTCGATTTCACCCTGCTGCGTCATCCTGAAGGGTTCCGCCTCACAGGAAGATAAAAAGTTGCAGAAAAGTCGCGGGCGCGGTTCGAGTTCCTCGGCTGCGGCTCGGAGCGAAGATTCACGAGCCGACTGCACGAGGGTAAAAAGTTACGCTTCGGAATTTTATAATTACGGATGTTATCTCCGACTATGGTCCGTTCCGGCTGAAACTTCACCTCCTCGCAGGGTTTGGCATCGGGCCCCGGAATCTTTTGCTCAGAAAAAATCTGAGCACAGGGAAGGCGTGTTCCTTCAGGCAGCCTTACAGCAACGTCGAGTGGATGGATGAATTCTCATAGGTATACGTAATATTTATACACGGACACATGCATAGGTGTACGATTGTGCGTAAGGGGAAAGCTTTCGAGTTCTCCGAAGCTTGCGAGATCAAAAGAGCGAGCGTAATCTTTCTTTTTCACTCTTTCTATATATCTCCATGTTATATGGCACTGCAACGATCACCAGGATTCTAGAGCGACATGCTCGTGAATTCACTCCGCCGCTGGAAGTTTTTCTCCCCAAATGATAACGATGGTAATTACATTAAATTTGTTTGTCTAAAGGCGTTGCGCTATGAAGCAGGAGAGAATGCGCGAGTTCTGTCAATTTGTGAGCTAGGCTAGCAAAAAAAGCAAACTGACGCAGACGATTGCCCACCGTTGCTGGAATTGACAGACTTGGATTTTTAATTTGGTCGTTGCTACACCTCAAAAGCATGCGTTAATAATTCCCGGTACGACGGTAAAATCCAAATTATGCGCGATTCCTTGGTTATGATTCCATTCGTAACAATGTATTCTTATACTGTTTATCTCATCGTCAGCTAAGAGTGAATTTTGATGTGTTCTATGTGCCTCTAATTCGGAGAACGAAATTATGAAAGCTTTTACGAGAGGCGCTTTGCCATAACGATAAGGCTAACGCCGCGTAAAGTGATTGAGCCGCGCGCTTTACGATGAATATGCTCAAACGAAACGAGTGACGAAAAGGATTAGTCGTCGTCTGTCCGTGTGCGACCGCCAATGCCGTCCAAAGTGTTCGTCAGTCCGTGTGTCTGCAGTCACGTGACTCGAATCCTTCCGGCCAGGAGGCCGAACGTGTTGCAGTGCATATATGATATTTTCGTACACAACGTCAGTATTCAATTTGGCGTGGGACGGATAACGCGAAAATAAGAAACAAACAGATTTGATGCTTCAAAAGTGGTAATAAGAGTTTTTTTTCGTTTCCCCAGTAATAGCGAGCTTATGAATACCTGATTTTTCACCGAGGGAATAAAATGAGTCGAGCATGTTTTACATGGCCGTAAAGCCGGCGCTTGTCATCCGGGAGGATTTTCGTACAACACAAATTTTTGTTCCTTCTCTGTAACTTTTTTAACGAGCGCGGTGCGTGGAAATTGATAAGACAGAGAGGAAGCGTGTATGCTTTCTTCGCCACGTATACGTATACTATAATACGGAGGTGTTAAAATAACAAGAGAAAAAACTCCACCACTGCGTAAAAATTTTTCTCCTCCTCCGTAGAACGCCTATAAAGTGTTATACACGCGACGCAGATACAAATTTGGCCCGTAATGTGAGTCCAAGAGGTGAAAATTACACGCCGTATTCGGGACAAAATTTTCATTCGATAAACATTAGCGTACTTGTTCATTGAAATAATGAAAATGACGGGCAAAAAATCTGCACCTTTCTCCCCACACCAGGTGTAGGTTGCGTAGGTATACAGTACAGTAATGGCTTCACATTGACCCGCAATAATTTACGTTCAGTTAACTTTATGGATAATTCGTAAAGCGGGTAATACCTACGTAACTGTACGTCTGGGCTGAAAAGCCGGCCCGTGAATTCTTACGTATCGTATACCGACATGTCGACGTGTAATAGCTGGCGCGCATACACGCTTCGGAATCTGCAAAAACGATCTCCTCAACCCGCCACAGCAGCAGATATATTATTTTAAAAGCGGAAGAGAAGAGAATACGTAGTATAAAATACAATGCGATGTGACGTAAGCTGCTTAAAACTACTCGACGAGCATTTCAGCAAGGAGTAGGGAGGAGAGGTGCGTATACGTGCCTATATTGCCAATAGACACACGCCCACAGCGACGATAATTCCTCTTAATTGCCACTGCTGTTATACGATCCCAAATTGCAAGGTTATTTACGGAGCGAGTTAATTACCCTATGTGATACCAGGAATCGCGATTATGGCTCTTTCGCTCCTCCCGTTGACCCCATCCGCAATCTCTTTTGATTTCAACCCAGGATTTATATACTAGCGCGAATGTTAAGCTGCCTTAGATTTATTCCTATAAATTGTCGTCAATGTCTTTGACGAGTTTAAAGAAAAATTGGTTGGCAAGAAATTTTCGAAGATACTGCTTATTTTTTTAATCAATCGTAGCATTTCATTAATGATGAATTTACCTGCACATTGGCAATATTGTGGGACATTTGGTATAATATAAGAGTACGGTATTGAATTTTAATGGTGGAGACACGCCGGGTTTTCCCCCGTCGTGACGGATTTATTGTGGCTAATGAAATAACAGAACCGGGTACATGCATACGTAGTGGCCCATAACCCAAAACAACAAAATTAACGAGCCCTTGACCCAGTGGATCCGAGGACCCAGGCGTATTGTGCCTTGGGGATAAGAGGACGGTTAGTAAGCGAGAGAGTAAGTACAACTAGTTGTAGAGTTTCTCTCTCGCCTCGTTCCCTGTCATCGCTAATACAATTATCCGATTTCCCTTGTGCCCGGTAACGAAGAAACCAGGGACCAAAATTAGAGGGATTGCTTTTTAAACGAGTTGAAAGTCTTATAATCGTGCACCCGATGATTATAATAACAGGGTTAAATTTTCACCGTTCTCCAAGTACGAACGAATGTTTTGGTGTTCACCTCCACCATACCCGCGGGACTTGAAAATCCGGAACAAAAACCGAGGAGAGAGAAGAACGAACGTGTAGAAAAAAAAATCCTCACGTAGTCGACAAATTATCAAGATAATCGCTCCTCGTCCCATGTGACGATAACGAACAATAACGAGAATAACAACAACAACGGCAACAACATCAACAACAACAACAATAATTGTATACAGGAGGATGGATGTATAGTTTATCATTAAAAAGCTCGACACCGCATAACCTTGCGACTAATTAATTTGAGCTCCGCAGCAGCAGGAGGAATTGAAAGCAATACGAAATGATAAATAAGAAAGTGGCGCTGGCCGACCAACGACCGCTGCATGAGTCGAATCCGGGGACGGGGAAGGAACCCAGAGAGAGGAGAGAGAACGAGGGAGCAAAAAACGGATTGCTGCTCTCCATGCCAGGTGAATCGCTGTGCACCAGGAAAGAGATTGTAGCAATAGACATCGTCGTTGGGTCGAGTGCGTTAATGAGTCGTGGTTCTATCATCGCACTTGAGTAACATTGCGTCTCAAGTCCTGTTAATGTAACCGACTTCAAGTGTATAATGAGAGTTCCTCATCTCCACGACCAGTTATTACGTAACATTTCTTTGGAACCGTTCATTTCATTTCCTTCTTGTATGATTTTTTCATAACTTCATTTCCAGAGTAAGGTGTAGGGGGCGTCTAGTTTGGATTGGAAATTCCCCTTTCTTTCCCGTCAACACTGTTTTTAAACAGGGAGGTCAAAGAATGTGAGAGATGGTGTTTGTATGGATCTTCGGATATATTTTTATGACTTTATGAGGGTCTAGTTATTCTATATCGTTTCTTATTGCCGCTGTAACAGACTTGAATTATTATTTTAATGTTGCCGCCGTAAGGGACTTGTATTTTTAATTTACTTTTACGAGATTGAAGTTAGTAACGTTATTTCAATGATGCAAGTTGAGAAAAAATCGTTACTTTGAATCTTAGGATTGTCTGAAATTCAGCTACTAAAAATAAGGCACTCTCCACACAATTTGACGCCTATACAGTATACACACATCGCCGCCAATCAGTTAAACGTTCCATTATCTTTGGGGAACGAGGATAGTTTTTGATAGTACTCTGGTAGCTGAAACCGATATTAATATTATCAAAGTCCGAAGGGAGAAGGACGGCGCTGCTGGAGTAAGAAACTTTCAAAGGGATGGGACGGAGAAAACAGGACGCCTCAGGATAAGACGCCTGGCCTAACCGAGAAATTTCGTGAAAAATCTAAAGCGTCAGCACCGTTTGTCAAGTTTTCAACACACGCGTCAAAGCGTGCAGGCTACGCATTACATTCGAAAACGGATAATTTGATTTGATAGATTTAAATCTCGGTTTTTCTCTATCCATTAGTGACGCGGGCGATTATCCGGGCGGCCGGACGAAAAACTGTACGGTGTATAACCGGATTTTGAAGCTCACATCAAAGGATTTGTCTGACCCCCCGCCACTAATACAAACGAGCACCTATAGCTCTCGGATTAATTCGAATCGGTGCGGCGTTGCTGAAAAATTGCCAGGAATCAAATGCGAGTTTTGGTACTTCCGTCCTAGGTAGGTAATCGAGAGACGGAAGGGGGAGAGGGAATTAAACGGATGAAATTCATTGAAGGGTGTTAATGGCAGAAACGGGCGGACTGAATCAAATCCCAACGGTACGCTGGTCACCATTAAAATTTGTGCTTATCAAAGCCACTTTGGTATCAGGTGACGAGCGGCAGACGGTAGGAACTCGACAAAAGATATTTGAAAAATCGGCTGTCGCCTGAAAGAACGAATCTAATGGGGTTGAGAGTCTAATCATCAGTCTAATCTGCTGGCTGCAGATTCGAGGCACGGAAATCTTTATTTCATTCGGCGTTAGGAACGAGGTGAAATAAAGGATAGCTTAATTTGAGCTAATTCATTTCCTGCGAAGGAAAGAGGAGTGGGCATCCTTCCTTTTTTCAAATCATCCCACAGCCTTCCATATTTTCCTTTATACCGACCTCGTCGGTCCGCGTATTACGGATCGCTCGGCGAACGACTGGCGTGGGCTGCTAAATACCCATTAGTTATGGGTACGTAAGTCCCGGGCTATTACCGAGGCAAGACCGGGGAATTTACTTGGGTTTAAGGTGAATTTTCTACTCTGTTCCGCCCCGACTATTATATAATATATTTATAGGCGTAATACACAGGGACGTGTAGTGTACCTACCTACATATATACGTATATTACCTTACGGCTGGTAGGGAAATTTAATAGAGGAAAAAGGGCGGGGGGGGGGGGGCACTCTTGCGGCACATCCTTTCCAGATATCAGGCCAAACCGGGCAGCAGAGGCAAGCCCTCGAGGCGTGCACGGTACTTTTGCGCACTTCTAGACGCATTCCCGCGTCTTTATTGAAATTATCCGTCAGCGCCGGCGAGGGCCAGGTCCTGACCCTTAAAACCGTAAATTTTTTCCTAGCAGCAGCCAGCCGGGTGTCGAGTAGAAGATGAAGGAACAACGACGCGTATACGAAAAGAGGGAGGTGAAATATGAAAATCTGAGAAAAGCGGGTAAGGTGAGAGAAACTGAAAATTATCAAATAACATGGAAATACGTTCTGCTTTGAAGCCGTTCTCGAAACCTCGAAGAAGACTTGAGAACCGGGTTTCAGGTTTCCGTTTATTTATCGCGGGTGTAAATACCAAATGACCGGCGTAAAAGAAATTTACATCGAGCCAAGCAAATTCGCGGGAAAAGAGACGCGATTTTTATTTCAAATACCCGATTTACGGGACTTGCTAAACTTAAGTCTGTAAGTACAATGTCGGCGCCACCCGCCCACCGCATTAGCTTTCTGCGAGCTTAAACTTAGGTAACTGAACCGAAGAGGGAACTGTGGTTAAGATCCAATCGAAACTTTTCCACTTTTTAAACGGTAAACTTTTAACCTGATACGCGTTACTGCACTCGTTCAATTTTCAGCCTAGCTAATTACCCGCGAGTATATATGTACGTACACTAGGCATGTATAGTGCATAAGTGTATATACGCGCCAGGAACTTTTTAGGTACTACATAAACTGGTTTTCAATTCCTGGGCAATCGGATTTCGATAAAAACAAAATTAAGAGAAAAAAGCAATGAAAAAAAAAACTATGCCAGTAGGAAGTACACGGCGTTTCGGGAATCTTGGCACCGCGTCTATTCGAAGAATTCAACAACTGGTTCTATCCGGTGGCGAATTCGTAGTTGGAATTACAATTTCTCTAAACCGCTCAAGCCGCAGGGGAAGCGATGCCAATTGGTTCCCGATCCCGATCAGGTGGAATGGATCGCTTTGTAGTTGGCAAAGGCACGTCAGATATCTCCAAGCCCTCTCTCCACCTTCAGTGGATGGCGTTTCGGCTCAAGTCTGTCGAGCTGAGACGGTTGGGGGCTCATTGATAGATGCTGTTACGGTATGGCGCATAGTGTGAATTATTCACGGTTGCCAAATCCGTCTAGTATAGCCGCAGCTCAATTATCACGTCCTCCTGTAGCGACAAAAATCGAACTCAACACTCCATGAGCGGAGGAGAGGGAACTTGGATTTGGAAAAACGACAGTTATCCAGAAATGCATACGATTGATGGGAGAAAATAAAATTTGGAAAAAATCTTTATCCAGACAATTGACACTGGTTGTATTTTTTTCATACTAGCTCAGCGGTTCTGAATCGTTGAAAAGTATCTGACCTAGCCCACGTGGATGTTGCTGCAGTTGCCGGCTGGAACTAAGGCTGCAGTACGGCGTAAGAGGGGGAGAAGCAAACACGCGGGTACGCCAGAAAAGCAGGCAATAAATTCTATCATAAAATAGCCTCTGAACACCGCGTTCCAACTCACAGTTTAAACGGGCGGAAAATAGTTTTCAACTCTCGCACATACGTATATATATATATATATATATGAATATATATATACTCGTAAGTACATACATTTCTGTGTGTATACGTAACGTTTTGTACCACTCACTGGTGTGTATGATTAGAAATAAAATCCTTATCTTACGCAACCGTCGAGCTGCGCTTTATTGTACACAAATACTCGCGTGCAAACTAGAATAACTTACCTATCGAGGTTTACATTCAAGATTAACTAATTTGTTTTCTCCAACGTTTATTTAATACATCGACTAATTGTAAGATACGAATGATGTTTGTGAGATTGGTAGCTTTGGTCGATTATTGTGTAGATATACGACGCGAAGACCAGAGAACCGAAGACGTGAAAAGAACTTGATTTTAAACATATCAAGATAAAGAAATGAGACCCTAAATTCTGACGCTCGTCGTACATGACAAAACGGTAGTGGGAGAAAATGATGTGAGGAGTGAAAAACAGGTCGTATGACTTTTCTTTTTCTTCTCTCTCCCTCTTTTCATCTTTTACAATATTCTTCTTTTTCCACTTTCACTTTCGTCCGGTATTTTTCGTGGCGGTATAAACATCCCACCTTTTCTCTTCGCCCACATTAGACAATTGTCTCTGCGATAATAAATCACCATGATATAGAATACGTATATGCGCATGCATGCGCGCGCGCACGTGTGTGTGTGTGTGTCATAAAGATATCTCACCGCCGCCACCGTCACCACCTTGTTAAGAATCCAAGAATTCCGCCCTTCTTTCTACCGCCCATCCTCCTCTCCATTCGCCGCCCTAGGCCGTCCTTCCCCCGTACCAGCCCTTCTTCCCTCTTCTAGTCGATGCCCTATATATCTCTATAATATAAAGATATCCCGCCGCCGCAACCACCGGCTGACCTACATGATCTGACTCATTCCATCCCAAACGCTCACATTCACCTGAAAACACACGAACAAATCCGAAGACATCCGAACCCGAACCCAAGTGCGTATGCGTGTGGGTGAGAGGGTGTGGGGGGGGGGGGTCAGATCATAGATGTCAGGGCTTTGGGATTCCTGATACAGTGGGGGCGTTGGCGGCAGCGGCGGCAAGATTTCTTTATAATGTACAGAAATTGGGAAAATTCACGAGAAAATATGTATTTTGACCACCACTCGATGAATGTCCCGTTACGAATATCACCTAAATATAATATCGGGCATAGGCTAGAGAAGGGAAGAAGGGGGAGGGTGGGCGGTGAAGGATTAGATCTTTGTAGGTATGAGGGTTACATGTAGGGTAAAGGGTTAAATCTGTATAGGTGTAAGGGTGTATGTATGTAGGGTAAGAAGGGCTGGATCAAGGAAGGGAGGGTGCCCTTCCTGGATTCCTGACACGGCGACGGCGAGACATCTTTATAATGCAGAGAGATATATCGCAAGCGAACTGGTATTCGCGGCGGCTTACTCAAAGGTAGACAGCGCGCAGCGGCGCGGTGCCGGCGCGGACGGCGGTCGAACCCAGGCCGAAACAGCAGCACCACGGGACAAAACATGCACAATTCAGCGGGGAGATTGAGGGAAATAAAATGTGGAGGGAAACAACACAAAAGTAGGTAGGGAATAACCAGAGCGAAATAACTGACGTATAGGAACGGATAAAAAAAAACGTCTGCATGGCGACAAGACGAGAAGATGAAGAAGCAGTGCAACGAAGATAGTCGAGAAGGTAGCAGGAAGAGAAAAGAAGAAAAGCCTGCTGAAATTCTGCGGTACTTCGCTCGACGTGTGATTGCGGCGCCCACAACCGCGGGCGCCTCTCGGATTAATTAATGCAGGAATTAACCTCCGGGGTTAATGTTAAACGCTAACTAGTAATCGCCGTTCGATGGTTCAGGATGAACGGAGGATCGATGCCGATAGTACGATTCTGACCGTGAAAAGAGGAGAGGAGAGGAAACAGGGAGCCGCGATTCGTTAAAGCGGTAGATGCACGGCCGTCGTTCGAATCTCTGGCTGTTTTCAGTTGGCTCAGGTCGTGGCTGATGTACGCGCGACACCGATGTGAACCGATCACCTAGGGACTGAAATGTTACAGTACCGGATAGGATTGATTGGAAAACCGGCGAGGAGACAAAGTCCCGGATTCCTGACTTGACTATAATCTTTTTTTTATCCGAATTAACCGCTTGTCACAGGCATGTGGCAGCTGAGGATAACTCGAGTGCTTACCCGCCGCGTACAAGTTACGCAGGATTATTTCCAACTCGAAACACCCTTCGGACCCTAAAAGACGGAGGGATGGCGTGCCGACGCGACGGTTGAAGTATGCACTTTGTGCACGCAACCACTCCTAAATCAAGTCCTACGCGATACGGCGATACTCCCTCCTCTCCTTCTCTCCTCCCTGCCCCCCTTTTGGCGCACAACTCGTTAATGCTTCGAGTATTGTACAAGTACCGACTCTGGCTCGGAAGATTTATTGAACGGACGGCGAGAACGATGTTGTATTTAATTTTTCTCAATTACAGCTGAGGAATTTTCGGTCAGTAAAAACGAGAGTGTGAAAATGCGAACTCGAATGTCACATTGGAAACGGATCCTTGACGAGAATTAAGTGTTGAGAACTATTTTGCCAACCATCCGCGCCCTTCAACCACACCTTGGTGTAGTATTTGTAGATACGTGAAGATGTAGGTACACGACCATTCGTCGCGTTTAGACAAGACATGCCCGGCCGGAAGATATGCACCCGCCCGTCAGTAGCAACGGGGAAGTACATAGAATATGTGGGTACAGGTGCGAGGCTAGATTGATGATAAATTTACACGTGTAAAGCGCACACGTGCTTCTAGATACATTTAGCGTATCTTCGCCTTACGCTCTCTGTGTTTACCTGCGCAGTGCGCAAACCTTTACAACGCCCTGCACAACGCATGGCTACACCGAAGAAGATTGCCTTCCTCTACTCCCCTGATGTATATATTTATGAGGAAAAAAAAGTTTCCCCTGTTTTCTTTTTCAATTCATATTTTCCCCCTAAATTTCTTCATATTTTTTTTCCCCTTTCAATTCATCGCCCTCTTTCTCTCCCGCACCAAAAAGTCGCACAACGGTGGAGGCAGTAGAGGCAACCGGGTAAACCGTTAATCCATCCAGCTGGGAGGATGTGGATCAGTGTTTCTTTTTCCTTCATTTTTTCTTCACTTTCTTTCGCGAAAGAACCCGGCTCTTAAATTTCAGCAAAGGGTATATGGTTTCCTTCTTATCGCAGCACCGCTTCTTGACACGCGATTTGCATTATTTATCCATTAAATGTCTAGCCGTCAGAACCTTGAGTTTTACCTAGCTCAAAACTGTGACGCCAAAGGTCGCGAGTCTGCATGAATACATCAAGAAATTTCGACAAACGCTTACCTCCATTGTCGATTAAAGAATATGCGGAATGACCGAGTAATTGTTGGCGAACCGAAGTCAGCATACCTCTAAAAAATGTTGAACTAATGCAGGTGGGTACGTTAAACTTCCCTAATTGGCTGCAGGTTAACATCTCGTTGATAGGATTTTTTTTTTTTTTGAACCTCGGTATGCATAGAAATATTTACGGAGAAGTTGGCCAACGACCATAAATGAAACTTCATTAGGAAAGTTGAGTTGCAAAGTTGCGGTGTGTATATATAATATAAATGTAATAATTATACATACATTATATACTTTTTTCGTCTTGCAGAAAAATCGCAGAAAAAGAGAGTGAAAGAGAGAGAAAGAGAGGGAGCGAGAGGTGGGGAGCTCAGTTAGGTCAGGCGGCGATGACGCTGGTAGTTTTTACCAGGTTTGCCGTATTATAACGGAGGGGTGAAAGGGGGTGAACCACACTATACCTTGTAACCGACGAACGGGCGAGGTAATTAATTTTTTTTATGCAGAGGGCGCAGCACTGCGCCGCGTAGGAGGTAAACCAAGAGTTTAGCAACGCTCAGAAGGAGGAAAATATCGTGAGGCGTAGCTCGACGCGAGCAACGAGTAAGGCAGGCATTTCTTTGGAAAAGCGAGCCAAAGAGAGGAAATCGCGGTTCGCACGTATATGCGTCTTTCCGTCGGCGCACCCCTGCAGTCTTCTCCCAGTTTCGTGAAAAGGCACCCGGCTGTAATAAAACTGCCGTCGCTTCTCGCTGTACTTACCCTAGTCGAGTCCTCCCCGCTGCCGTAAAAAGGAAACAAGTTATAGTAGTAAGGATGAGAGCGTGGATGAGAGGCTTGTCATACGGATGTAACGTCAGGCACGCGCTTGACCCCAATTTGTTGACGTTACAACGGAAATATGACGACGACACGAAACTGCAAGAGGTTCTTCTTCTTCTTTGGTCGTACCTTTTTCTCTCCACGTTTCATTTTATCTCATTACATTTTTCCTTTTTCTTTTTTTTTTCTACTTTATTTCGCGAGATTTATGTTTCTTTCAGGATAGTTCAACCCAATCGCATTTTTCTCAAGAACAGAATGAATTTTGACGAATGGCCTGATGACATATCCTTACTTTCTTCTTGAATTATTATCTGACATTTATAGAACCTTATTTATTTACTTCTTTCATTTTTCTTCCATTCGTAGTGAATTTCTGTGCTTCCAAAAATTCTGAACTGATTGTCAGATCAGTTAGACATGAGGTCAAAGTTTGTACCGTTGATATAACGATGCAATTTGAGGAAAAATTATTATTCCGTAGCTCTAGCGATATCTAAAATTCGGTGATTCGTAATAGAGCAGATCAAGGTGCTGATATTACGCAATCTCAACTTCTTCAAGGTTGCAGAGTGATGATTGGTTGTTCATGGTTTGTAGTGTTATCGTTATAAGAAATAGTAGCAAGCCACTGACTAGCTAGAAGTCTGTAAAAACATTGTTTTTCACGATCAAATTACTTAAATCAATAGATAAATGTCAAATGTGTTAAAACGCGATTGATTCGAGGGTTTTTCCATGAGTTTCAACTGCTTGTATGAAGTTTTTGTGATTAGGCTGTCGATGGCTCGCTTCGGCATTATTCACGATAAAGTTGAACCTTGTTGTTAGCCATAAATCACGCATGTACTATTAAACGTAGGTAGTACTTGCGGAATTCAACACGGTGAGACATACCGGACCATAAAACACTGGGCGTCTCCATAAAACAGTCCTTCGCTCTCGCTAAATAAAATTCACAAGAGCAGACAGTTGAATAAGCGCATCTAACTTACGCTCGGAAAAGAGAAAAGGTGGTGAAGATTCCCTAAGAAGGGGATAAAACCGAAAGTGCGGAATGAATTCGCGTGGAAGGAAGAGAAAGCGAGATAAATAGATAGATAGATAGATAGATAGATAAATAGTATATTTTATGCCCCAGAACACTTTGAGGGAAGAAGAAATACAAAGCATACAAGTATAACCCACGTTGAAAAATGAACCTAATGATAGTTATGATTGCTACTTAAGAATAAAGTGAAAATGAAAAGATGAATATACATATAAAAAACGAGAGAGAGAGAGAGAGAGGTCTAGTCACCTAATCACGAAAGTAGGCGACCGTCCATCCACGCGCATCCACCGAGTGCAGAACGAGACGACACTCATCGGTTTTTCTTTGGCAAATATAAACTCTCATGGATCCCCCGAGGCCGTTTCGCGAAACCTCGACTCCGTCACCGGCGCCCTAATGGAGAAAGAAATCTTTCGGCGATGCATTATGCAACGGCCAAGGCGCAGCTCTTTGCCCAAAACCTAAGCTGTTACAGTTGAGCCGGATACCACCTGTTCGCGCAAATATTTTGCCTCATATGATAATTCGCTTCATGAGTAAAATGGTATAATTTCCTCCTCTGAAATACTTCGACCCTTAATCGTCATTTCCGCGTCATTGAATCATGGCGATCTCTTGGACACCAATCGTACACGCATACTTGTGCCACAATGTCCGTCCATCGGATGAATGCCCGTTGTCAAAGCTCGAGAACTTCAAGCTCTCTGCCATAGCCGCACTCGTTGCACGCTGATTGAATAAAAGCAAGGCTTTCCTTTTTATGGTCGGCCAGGGCGGGGTCGCAACGTGGACTTTGGTGAAACCGAACTTCAGCAGCAGATGGAATCCCGGGAGAGAGATTGGATTTCGTCGAGGAAGTCTCGTCACCACCAACGATCCCTTTACGGCTACGCTCATACTCGTATTCATTGACGTACCGTGCACGCGCGTGAGTAAGGGTGAAAGGATATCACATGCTAGCGCCAAACACCTTATCATTGTTTTGCAAATGAAATCATGATTACCTAATCGTAAGTTGATTGAGCTTCGAGAAGCTTTGCCAAGTAGCGGTGGTGCAGCAGGTTGTTCAAGGCGCGGCATCGAGAAAGATTTCGAGGTAGAAGGAGGAGCGTAGCAGGGACGGCGGTAGCGCACCTCGATCGAGAAACCAAAGGGTGATCTCGTACCTGCCGATACATCGTGGAATCCCAAGGCTCTCTCGCTCTCTTTCTCCGCGCGGGCAGCAATACGGTTATATTCCCCACCCCCCTTATCTTCATAGCCATTGTGTGTCTTATAACATCTGCCGGGTTGAATCTCCGGGCGTATTTTACCTCTCGTTCGGCCCGTAGATCAAGACCGTCGTTACTAGCGCGGCTTATACGAGCGCGCAGCAAACCATCGCAGGGTGGAAGAGGAGCGCTGCTAGAGAGACGGAGAGGACGCGATTGGAAAACAGCGAGGATAAAGGATAGAGGAAGGACGGGAATGAAGGAGGAGGGCGCGGATCACGGGGAAATAAAATTCTGCAGCATTGCGCGGCGAAGGTGGCTTGTAAGACATGAAAAAACCCCGACGACTCTCTTTGTCCGCTTGCCCGAGGAAGCATAATACGCGTGTTTCATGCCCGCGTATGACGCCGGCTAGCGTTCTCTCGTTTTGATTTATTTATCGTGAGAACGACGAGGAGTGACGGTGTCCTCCACGGGGAAACGGTCTGTGAAATATACCGCAGGTATCGTCAGCTCGCGGCGAGCGGTTCCGAAGATGTTGACGTTGCCCGGGGTTATTGTCACCGGCGTAGTCGTTCCCGGACATCGTCTCGTCGGCGCGAAAATTGCCGACGAATGGCCGGTCGCGGCGCCTGCATGCCTGAGTACCAATGAAATTCGCAAAAAGGGGACCGAAACAGAGAAGTGGGCAAACATTTCAGAGCAGTGAAAACTATTCACTGCTGCTTTTACCTATACCTACAACGGCAAGCTAGTCGCATCTTATCTACGGGTTGAGGTATATCACTGCACACTGAAGATATCTACGAGTTGGCAATATATTGCACAGCTTTCGGAGAGACCAATCCGCGGCGAGCCTCCACAAGGCCGAGTCCCATTCGGAAAGATCGAGGAGAGTCTAGATCCGCGATACCGAGGACTCTTCTTCTACCTAGAGTTTCTTCAAAATACGATACTGCGTAAATATAACTAGCCGTTCCTAAGCCTATCCGGTCTACGGGTGCATGCATGCAACCGAAGGGGAAGGGGGAAAAGAGGGGGAAAAAAAGAAAAAGTCGCACGAGGCAATTACTATCGCCCATTTCTATCAGCGAAACGATCCTTTGAAACCCACGCCCCGCGGACACGGTGTGCAGTATTACACATCGTTGACGTCATCACGGTAGTAAGTTGCCCTTGCCCCCGCAATTTTTAAGTCTACAAAATGCGCGCTTGTACACCGTAAGTACCGATACGTGTCGGGAAAGTTTTTAGGTGCACGTCCGTAGGTATAAAGTCGCTTCTTAAGCGGGTATAATTTCAGAAGAGAAATGCAACGATTAAAGAGTTTCGTTTGTCCTCCTCCTCCTCCTCCTTGTCCTTCTTGTTCTGCCAGCTGCTTGGTACAGGCAGCATGTGTCCCTGAGGATAGAAAAGAGGACGACTAAGATGCAGGAGACGGAAGAGAGTTAACGGGGCATGTGCACCTCTATCCTCGGCGTTAAGCGAGCGAATGCAACAAAATGGATAGTGCTTTCGAGATAAGCTGCGCTGCGGCGTCTGTAGAATGATCTTTACTTGTATCCCTGGTGTTTTACTTAGGAGGAGGACGTTATACTCCCTGCTAGACGACAGTGGCGGCCAGTCGTTATAGGGAGGAACGCAAACAGCTCGCGAGTTGCCAGGCGTCTCACGACTGAAATTGGCTCATGCGCGCGTACTGGACGTCGCGTCGCGATAACGCCGAACGTCTGGATAAGACGAGACGGAGCAACGGACTATCAGATACGATTGACACCTTTCACGAATTTGGGGAAATTTGAGTAAAACTGGGCGAAAGTAGCTCGCGGTAATTATCGATCGTTACAACAACGCTTTTTCCCCAATTTTAGGGAGTAGCGCAAAGGCGAAGCCAACATCTTTCGATGCTTCTTATTACTGAAAAAAAAATAATGTTATCACGAAAAAATATTATATAATAATTAAACTGAACTCTACAGTAGGTGTGGAATGAAATTTTTGGAGCGAACATGAAACGAGAAGTTGGTATTGGTATCGTAAAACGTGGAAAGCCGCCGGCTGCAGGTACCTGCAGTATCCAATGGGTAAGCGAAAATTGAGGCTCGAGTCAACGTTGAACTCTCCATCCATTTACCGGAGTTATATCGCGTGTTATACGCGAGATACGTCAGCCTGTGTGTATTGTTCGTTCGGGCATATCTATTTGGGCGAGGATGTGTTTGGGGCTGGTTTAAATTGGTCTAACAGAGGCGAGAAGCGAACAGAAGTTTGAGAACTTCTCTCCAATTTATAACAGAGGAGGGAGCGAGAGAGAGAGAGATGGAGCGGTAGGTAGTAACTCTCTATTGTTGGTTAGTTGCCTCGGAAGCCATTTATAAAATATAGAAGCGTGTTGAACCGACGAAACTATCGTTAATTACACCCATAAAGTATTCAAGTCGAAGTAGAACGTTCGGCAGGCGGTTAGAGTTTCTGTACGTCGCGTCGAGAACGATTGATGTTACTTGACATGGCTACGGTGATAGAAATGTAGAAGGAAAGAGAATCACAGTGTCCAACACTCCGACTTTACGCTCTGAAAAGAAAAAGTCATCTTCGGTTATAACTTTTCACTGTCAATTTGGTAAACAACGGGAGGACAAGATGAAAGGTGATGGGGAAACCGAGCGAGAGGGGGGGGGGGGGAGGGGGGATATTTGATTTGCTTTTGAAAATTGACCGTGAGTGCCTCGCACAAAAACTAGGCGTTGGTGAGCAAGCAGTAAGTCTCAGAGTATTTGCGTATTCCGTGAGACGAAGAGAGTGAAGTTCGTAACGGCAATGAAACGATTCAGTTTTAGGAAAAATCATTATTTTGCAAATTTAAAACAGTTTCAGATTAAGTAATCTATTTTCAACAAGCAAAGTGTACACAGATTTTCGAAATTAAACACCTTTAAATAAAAAAATATATGGAGGCTGAAGTAATGACAAAATATTTCAGGTTAAATGTAGCGTTACAAATCGCGGACGTGCGCAATACGCTCCTCACATGAATATTCGTGATTGTTTTTCAATTTTCCAACTTCTTATATTCAAAAGTAATATTTGGAAGTTGGGGAGTGGATTCGTCATTGCTATTAAATTTCAGTCAGCAACTTCCTGTATTTGCTACCTTTTTACCGGGCGCGATTATTCTCATCCCTTTGGCGACGGCTATTTGATGCGACATCTCAATATCGGATTCAAATTTTTTTCAATATCCATTTCCGTCGCAAAGTCGGCCAGCAGATCCCGTAACTCGAAGAAGAAGAGAGAAAAATTAACGTTTTTTGCCCTACAGAATAGATATTGAAACGATTGCAATTTCAATTTTCAGCTGGGAAGAAATCCGGAGAGCTTTTCTGTTTTAAATCGAGGAGAATAATGGCAAGTCCGATTCTGCATACAGCGCGAATGCCTGGTTACCAGCACTCGATGTTCGAAGACGAATAGGATGAGGATAAAGGAGACTGAAGAGGGGGAAAAAAGAATATCGGCAAATAAAAATACAAAAAGGCATCGTACGTACGGCGGTTAAAATTTCAGGTGAATTACGCGGCAGTTAAATCTATCTACAAACACGAGATCTGCATACCGCTGAGCAGGACGGCGACCGGGACTGCAGCCGGCAATAAACAGTCCCGCGATAGCCGTACAAGACATTTATGCTCGGTAAGGTTAAGATGCGGTTTTTTATACAATTCCTAAATGCTACTCTCAGCGGGCCTTTCAAGTCCGCTCCTCTCCAGTCTTCCGTGGCACGTACAGGTTCAGAACAAACCGGTTTACTACTCTCAAATCGTCCAACTAAGAAAGCCATCATTGGCACTACCGGAGAAGAATGTGAACCGACCTGACCATTGATCGTCTTCGACGAATCGCTCGTGAGGGATCGGGTATTCGGTGTTTCGGTGTTAAACCTTCAACAGCTGTGGCTAAACGTCCGAGTCTCGGAGTTCGAGACAAACTTCGAAGTGCCAAGAACCGGAAAGTGAGGAGAAACAAGAAGAAGGATTATTGGCCGGTTCGCGCGTGGAAAGCTGGAATTGAAGATACCACGTGTGCAACCGCTGACGTGCACACGCACCTTGCCAAATTACGATTTCATCGCTACCACATCACGCTCTGGCGCTCCACCGCTGTTGGCTAGGGGTTGGGGTTGGAGGTGTAAGGAGTGGCGCCGGGGTGAAGAAAGCGATTTACGTGACCGTCGGACGGACGGTGCGGATGCATTATTGGAAGCCATGGTGCCATAAGTTCAAAACTTCAAACTGTACGTATGGTTACAGGTATAACACCGAACGTGCCTTATACATTCAAAGCACCATAAATTTTCTCGCGTCGCTGGTCGGTTAGAATCGCGCACTTCCTCTCATGGAGTGTCCAGAATTCTTGATGTGATGTGAATTGTTGAAAATAATGCTAGATCTCATTTCGCACCACTGAACTGTACGTGACGCTGGTCATTCAGAAAAAAATGTCAACGACTTTCGAACGAAAGAAAGAAGAATCACCGCCATGTACACCGTTCGTATCGACCGACGCTGAAGGGAGTGATGATAGTCGGAGAAATGACGAACGCATCATCTACGCGCGGGTGGGAGCAAGTCGGACAGAAACACAATGTGGCCTTTCAGTCTCAGAGAGATATGAGTATTGCCTCTCTAAATCCGTATATGCCACATTGGACGATGAGTTTTACGCGATTGAGGATGGAGACTCGGTGGATCTTTTCCGTGGATGGTTCACCGTTTACCCGGAGTTGAATTTTTATTCACACTCGGTTTGTCAACCTTCCAACTGTTCCTCATTGATATCGGGGGATTCGACGTACGGCGAAATATGCCTAGGAGTACATTTTGCCGAGATACTTCTTTGTTTCGAGGTCCACGCTGCGTTAGCGATGAGGTTATAAGAGTTCAAGTTTATAGAGCCGAGCGAGTCTTCCCACTGCGTTCAAGAATAAGAATGGAAATCTGTCTCCCTCTTGTTCTTTGCATAGCACAGCGAGAAAAGAGGGAAACGGTGGTCTCTATAACCGGGCGAAGTCTTGCTCGAGGCGACGGCAGTGGCTGTAGCATTGCTGAGACTTTGTGATACCAGTGCCCCGCGTCGCATGAGAGAGCGGGAAAAATCCCACCCCTGTAACAAAGACGCCAACAAACGAACGGGGATCTGAAAAAGGAATTGCGTCAGGTTGACGCAGACGCTTTGCAGGGCAATACAAGCTCTCCTCCCCGCCGAGCTCCAGACGCGTCAACTCTCGTATTTGTTTTGCTTCCATCTCCTACCCTCCGCGTATTCCTTGGAATGATGATACCGCTTCATGTGCCAATGGACACTAATGGAAAACTACACCCAGTCCCTTCCTCTTGTTCCAATTTCATTTCGCGAGAAAACCATTTTGCGCGACGTTATATAAAATTGCCTGCCTCAAGCGCGGTTGTACAGAGAATCTTGAGACATACACGTATACCACGGATCGTATTGTACGTTAAAAATCTACGGTAACGTGAAACAGCCCAAGAAGAAGGGTATGATACAGTTTTGCAAGGTCTCCGAGATTCCTTTTGCTTTCTGACCTCTGACTCTGATTGGTGATTGGGCGTATGCTACACGGAGACAAAATAAACGCATTTGATTCACTTCGTCCCCAATATTCGAAACATGATTTCCTCTTCGCGAGGTTATACCGGCAGCAGTCGGCCACCGCGACCAAAATATATCGGCGACCCGAGGACCGTGCAGAGGGATCACGGTCTTCGGAGTTGGGCATTCGGTATACACGGTGTCCCGGGAGGTTTCATTACATGGCTGGTTTCCCAGGACAAACAGGATGCGCATTACGCTCGGCTGACCTCTGCCAGCAGCTCCAACTCTTTGCGCTGCCAGCCTGATGGGACAAACTGGACCAACCCCGGGGAATGAAATGGTATTACCTTCGGCCCTTGTTCACCAGGGTACAACACGGCTTTAGGCACTGAACATTGCTCAACAGAGTTGACCCTAAATGAACGGTTCAGGAGTCAAAACTCGTGATAAATTCATCCCCCGATCACTTTGGACTCGAATCAAAGACCAGAGCACGGAACCTTACTTCTGCGTGTAGTTCCATCAATTCCTGGATGTGAAAAGGAGTTCGATGAGCTAGAGTTCATCAATTATTAACAAAAGTCATTCCATTGGATGTATGATAATGGTCTCTCACAATACGCCAAGTACAAAATACATTATTCATGAAAGCGCGGCTGGGCTGCATATTATATTCACTTTCATTTCTGATAGTGTTACCGTGGTTATCAAAGAGCCGTGTAGTGGTGTTCATGCAGGTGGTATAAACATTTTAATAACAGTAATTCCTATTACTGTGGTAATGAATAATATAAACCATTTTGAGGATTGTTATTTATTATTGCTCGTTAGAAGAACTACTCACGAGTCTGCATCGTCACAATTTTTACATTTTTTTTTCAGGGAAATCATTCTATCAGCATTTTGGAGATGATAACACTGAAACCTGCTACTTTGTGGGAAAAAGATTTATACCGGTCTCTAAGAGCAGCCGGAAGAGACGAAGAGAGAGAGAGAGAGAGCCGCAGGCGGCATAGGCTCATCTCGACTTTCATTACAGAAACGCCCGGTGGTCAGATTTGACAAACACACGTAGGCCCCGAGAATACACTTCGTTTTCGGGATAACCGGGTGATCAATTAGCAAGCAGCTGGCAATCTTCTGTCAAAACACGGTGTTGAGTTCTTTGGGAAATGGTGGTCTGAGTTCGAGGTAAGATGCACTGGATTGAGGACAAACAAGCGCAGAGTATCTCCCGCAAATGTTTTGTCTCCTGTAGACCCAGCTCTTTCGGGAGCGAAATTGTATCGTCACCGCCGCACTCTCGTCGGTGTTGTTCTACGTTTAGTCGACGGAGAATGAGAAACGGGGTAGTGCGGGTGTCTTGCGGAGAGATTTCACCCGCGAACAACCATTCGACGCATGTTTTGTTCGAGAATGCGTCCGTGCAGAGCAGGTTTTCCAGTTTCAGTAAAGGAAAAAAAAAACATACAAGCACGCAGATGAGAATGCAATACAATAAAAGTCCGCAAATACCGAGGACTTCTTTGTCAATTACCATTAATTGGACATGATCGCGGTTTTCCCCCAGGACTCGGAAGCAAGACAACCCGGAAATAACCCCTTCAACTCCACTCACGCCCACGTTGCGAAGTAACCCCCATTCTCGGGTGGGGCGCGAGTATGACCAGAAGTGGGGAATAGAAGAAGAAGAATGGGCATCCAGGAAGAGAACCGAATGTACAAGACAGGGATGACTGAATGGGATAAAATAATTATGAAACTCGCCGCCGCGCTGCGTCTGCATGAGCAGCCTTTAATCCCACACAGTGAGGAAGAGAAGGGCTTTTATCGCATGCACGCCGGAGGAACAAGTTCCTGTAATTCTAAGCCGTGCCCAGGTCAGCCTGCAGGCTGATGGGAGAGATAAATACGGCCAACACGCGAGAGAAGTTTAGCGAAATATATGCGGAGGATAAACAGAGTCGTGGTGGTAGGCGTCTTCGCCCGTAAGACGTGCTGTCCTCTCGCATACAGACTCTGCTCGACGATGCTGCAACGGCCCTGAAACCAACCCATCCACCCGCTCGTCTCTCCGCAGACTGACTTCCGAGAATGAGCACGCAAAGGAACGGGTTTTCATTCAGGATCCCATACTCCTTCTCCCGGTTCCTGAAGGTTCGGAAGATTTGCATATCCGCTGTCAACCCGTTGGACCGGCCAACAAACCCCGCAAGGTTATTCCCCCTCTATGCAATGAATGAACATATTTTTTTCTACACCTTCTTCTTAACCTTCTCTTTATTCCACTACTATCTAACAGGTTTCAGTTCCACGATCTGATAGATGGGCACGGAATGTCGACAATCTACGTTTTATCGTAATTTCTGACAATGCTGTCATTTAGGGTAGAAAACTTCGCTACTCGCGCACTACTATCATCTACGTCTTTGAAACTTTAATCTTTGCTCTGCTATTCCACTGTAAGAAAATCCCGTTGAAAGAGCAGAAGTGAAGGAAAGTTGTGAAAAAAGAGAAAAGAAAGTACTTGTATTGTTACTGTGAATCGTACCGTACGCTTCCAACTGCGCGCACGATTTGCTCTTAAAGAAGCATTCCCTCGAGCTGACACATAGATATACAAGTGAATGCGACTGGCGCGGTCTTTCTCTCCGTCGAGAAGAAAATAATGTGCTATCTTATACATTGCATTGAGGTCTTTTTGTACTTTGTCTTTATCTATACACGTTATAATGTTTCACCCGAATTTTTCCGCTCATTCTCAGAGTGCGATCGCCTCGATCGACATTTTGGCGGATAATTTTCTATATTGATTTAATACAATCCCTGAAATAAATATTAAACTGACAACTATTCGTTGAGTGAATTAATCTGTATTGTATAAAATAATCTTTGCGTGAAAGCTCAAAATCACTGTAGCAAAAAATTGATTAAAAAATATATATTTATCAATAATGAAACAGCAAATCAAGAACAAGTTGCACAGGTACGATGATGAAGAGTAATTTCTGCACATCATTTCATTTTCCCTAGGTCAGATTTTTCGTCACTCTGAATCACCCTGATTGGCACACAACATTTCCATTCATTGTGCAATGGCAGTATAGGTTATAGCCAGCAGTATTTTAGTTCGTTATCAGAGTGTATTCAACCGGTGAGCGCTGCTGCTGCAGTACCATTATGTCCCGTATTTTCAGGATAGGTTAGTGCACGTGGAGGAACACCGGGAAGTGAGAATTGTAGTGAGAGAGAGAAATTGGAAAACGATCAAGCCGGAAAAGAATAGACCTGATTTGAATTATTTGCGGGTATTTTTTTTAATTTTTTTTTTTTCAATTGAATTTTTCCTCGGATCCCTGACAACCGTTTCGTTGCCTCTGAACACCGGTGTGAATTACCGGCGAGTGTGTGCTTTCGCACACAAGTCCGAAGGCCGATCCAGTGCTGGTAGCGCCAGGTGTCAGCAGCCTTTTTGTTAATTCAGCAATGGTTTTCAGACGAGCAAGAAACACGCGTTTCGGTCCAAGCTCACAGAGCACGTACGTGGTGCTGAGAAGAATGACGACAGTAACATTGCGGATGGCCATAAGCCTGAATCCAATACTCGAACTCCACTGGGACGGCATTCAATTCTAATTACAGCAAATGGATTATACCCGGTCTAGCAAATTTATGAAGAGGCAAAAAGAATGGTGTCTGGATAATCCTTTCCGCAAAAACACACGCGGACAATGCGTAGAGCACAATGGATTGTGCACTGGGTCGCATGGTTAGATCGTTTCGTAGTTAATGCTTGAACAAAAGCGTATGCAGCGATGAGTATAAACATCGTGTAATCGACAAGCATCAAGTGCCAAAAACGCTATTTACGGGGTTGAAAAGGGAGGGGGGCTCATCCGCTAATTGCCAAACGACCATTCGGAGCCAAATCCGAGACAACTCAGTGAGCATATTCACTGAACAGCCAATAAACAGAGCAACCGATATCAGGATTTCTTAATCATGATATTCACACCTCATGCCTGGAAGGCGCCGGTGTGAGTTCCCCCAAACCGTTCTTCGATCCCAGTCCCGATTTAGCCCCCCAGTAATTACTTACTGATTCAGTCGCGTTCAAGAACCACTATTGCGCCTACACGCGAGTGTCTGCGGTTTAATTGGGTTAATGATCGGGCCTCCATCGGGTACCAATTAAATTTCCTCAATCCCCGCACCTCGAGCTTCCCGTCGACGCAGGGGAGAGTAAGAGCAAGAAACAGATAACAAAAAAATAAATCAAGATATAAAGACGCCATGGCACGCAGTTGAAAAAATAAATCGTTGCAGGTGAAATATACACACACGTATATATATATATATATATATATATATTACACACTCATACACACATGTGTGTGTATATATATTTGTATATATCCTTCCGACTGATGTAATTGAAACCGTTAAAGAAGGACAAGAAGAGGACGGTTCTTTTCGCGGTGCGCGAAAAGTGAGGAGGGGAAGGTTATACACTTTCGCCCGTTCGCTTGATAGCTTTCAGAGGACCATTCCCAAGATTTATGTTCAAGCGTGGTTTGATTTAATTGGCTTCTTAATTGAGGGGCTCACCGACGAGCATCGCCAATGCTGTGGATACCTACGGCCAGATCCTCGCGCTCCCTCTCTTTACTCTTGCTCTCCCGCCTTCTCTGTGTCGACCTGCAGGAGGCAGAGAAATACCCTCAGAAATACCACTAGAGGGAAATAAAAAGAGTCTCGTTAAGATAAATAAAGCGAGGATCAAGAATTCTTCAGTCAAAACAGATGTAAGTTGTATCGCGACGGTTAAGGTATTTAGGCGTTGAGAAACAAACTCACAAAATAATTACGACGGACATAATTTTTCTTCCGATTTCCTTACTCGGATCACTATCCGAACTGTGAAAGGAACAGACAACGGGTGAGGTAGCGATTTTGTCCAATATCTGAAGCGTCCATCGATTTCAGCTTGGGACAAGAGATCCTCAGAGAGAGAGAGAGAGAGAGAGAGAGAGAGCGGCCAGATGAGAGAGCCACATTACCTAGGGGAATATCCATGGTTTACCAAGTGTGAACCTAGATTGCTTGTATTTTTGTGGGTTGTCCCATGGGGTGGTGTTCGATCCTGCCTGCGGGACTGCTTGTTTGATTGTAAAGTACAGGTACAGCTTACAGTCGTAAGATTTTTAGCTGTAAATGATCGTGAAATTGTATAACATCGTACGATAAAGACAGGGGGTTAGGTAGTACGGCGAAATTGCTCAAGTGCTCCTTAAGCTCACAGTCCTGCAAGACCGCGGACGCGGCGGTCGTTTCGAGTGAGGAAATTTGTTTATACGACCGAACGTGAATGTGAACTTCCTTCTACATAACTATTCCATGATTCACCGAATCTTGAACCAACATCTGCATCAGGAGGTACTTTGCTACACCACCGAAAGAGTCTCTTTTGACCAGAATTCCCCGGTTACCCAAGGGTGTAATGTCATCGCATTTGCGATGTAGTCATTTCTGACGGTGTAAGAAGCACGGTGACGACTGAAATCACTCGACATAAGCGACTGTCACTCGCCCAGATTTTTTGGCCCCTAAGATAAACAGCCCACATCTAGCAAGCCCGATTTACATTTTACCGAGCTTCCCGACTTTCACAGGATAGACCAGAACAACGCTGATCTCATCGGCGTGCCGATGTGCTTCCGTGTATGCGAATTTGTACCTGTTAATCTAGTATCAACTAGCCAAGGACTACCGTGCGATAATTATTCAAACAGGAGTAAATGGCCATGATTACCTCGTCGCACTGTGGTCTGAATAATTAGCCTAGCATGGTGGGACGAAACTCCGAATAGTTCGGTGGATGACCAGGTATAACGGGTTTCTATAAATTTCTATTCCTCTTTTTTCTATCCGGTTAATTAACAGGACTTCGGAGATACGAATTAGATTGACGCAACTGGCTGCAGGTCGCTCCCAAAAAGAGATCACTAGGTCAACGGCGCATTCAGGGGTTCGCATCAAAGACGGGGATCGCTGGTCATGGTGGTCGCCACAGCGTGTACTTTCAATGGCTGAAAATTTCATTGTGCAAAAAACTAACGCGCACAATTGCTCGACGGACTTGCAATTTCCCACAGTTCTGGAATGTCTTATTTTTCGCGTTTCCTGCTTCCTACTGACTGCACTCACGCGCTGCAGACAGGCGCTCTGTATTTTGCGCATCCACTTTCGATGACATCAAACAGTTAAATCTATCTCGCATGAAGCGGTGGCTGCTGCAACGGAAAGACATAATCGGGAGTTATAGCGGCTAATGCTACAGACCAAGTACGCAATCGGATTCGAGAGCTCTCCTTTCGTTTATACGCGAAACGGAAGTCGTCGAAAAGCAATATTACACTGCGGTGGTATATGTACCTACATGTATGTACATGGGGTACATTACATATATATATATATATATATATACACATGTAATATATATATATACACATTTGGCGAACCGGAGAAACCTTGAAGAGACAGAAGCGACTTTCCCGGCTTAAGCTAGTTACTTGATAAGCGTCGAACCGAATTTTACAGATGTATATAAATACACATTTGTATTATATAACGCAGAGACCGCGACCTGGGCGCCCCGTGGTCGCGATATCGAAGAAAAAAAATCACCCCTCTGCTGTATTATATTGCTACTAGGTAACCATCATTTTTATCATTGTTACGCTATCCAGAACGGAAGCTATTGATCTGAAATCGGTTCGGGAATCCCAAGGAAGCTCGCCCGTTTCGCGGATATAACAGACGGCGACAATAGGGGCGTCTTCTCCATCCTGTAAATTCATTACATGAAATTTACTACTACGGAAACTTCTTTCGAATAGGAATTTGATTCTAAATCGAATTTCACTGGATAGCGATGATTTCTTTTTTTCCATCTTCATTCATTTTTATTTTCCATTCTCACCTTCGTGGTTTCCTGAAGAGAATGGAAAAAGGACAAATTAGACGAGGATGAAAAACTATACCGAACAAATTGAACTATTATTAGGATACGGTCCCACGTTGCGGGTATCTTTGCGTTTCCTTTTTCCGTAGCTGGCAACAGCCCAGGCGATGATAATTGGAAGCAAGGCTCGACGAAAAAATAAGGAGGAAAAGTGGGAGGGGAAAAGTGGAAGCACGAGGAGGAAAGAAGATTATGAGAACGACTGGACGAGGAATAGGGACCGAAAAAGTTTAACTATGGCTTCCGGCCAAGTCTCGAAGTTCGTTACTGTGTCCAGGAGTTCATTGCGGGATGCACACCTTAAACAGTCGAAAATTCTCCCTTTTGGAGCGAATGTACTGAGACTGCAAACTACGCCGAGCCTACCTTTATAATTATCAGTTGAAGTTGCAGCGTGGTTGGTTCTCTAGATTCTCTCGGCGAAAGCAGCTCACAAGCTTATAATTTGAAAGGATGAAAAATCAGAAGGAAAGAAATTCCAATTGCATTAGACCGGCTCTGTGATTTAGTAAATTACCGTTCCACAACGGATACAAAAAGTCTGGACTGGCGGCTTCGAAACGCACCTGCCAGTCTTCAAGATGAAAACTTTCCTATTCACGTTGTACGTGGTTCTAAACTCAATAGTATACGTCCGTTACGAGAGACTACGTAATTTCAAATCTATCTTGTCTACTCTAATTTTTATGGTAGGTATTCACAAGAAAATTGAAAAACTAATAAATGTGGCAGCAGCAGATTTCGTTTCTCTTGTTATCTTAATCGAGAATACGGGTCTTTACATAATTGCGTGAAATTGATTCCTGATTCCCTGTGCAGTGACATTTACATCCGAAGTTCAGGCGTGGAGCGACCGGATGCATCTAGCTACAGGTCGTAATTAATGAATCCTTTAATAACTTCGTTATAAGAGACAGCATACACATGACACCGCATCGTCCCACCGGCGGGGCACCTCCTCGTTATCGGATTACTTTACGACAACGACGCACTTCGCCGCTATTTTCACCGACTAACGAATTTTTCGATAATAGGGGCACGGCGGACCACCCACCCCCATCCACAAAATGTACCTCCGTAACCACTAACGAGACACTCTTGGGTCCTTAGAAGCAACGATCACGTTTAAATTTAGACGTTTTTTCTTTACAGAGAGAAGTCGAAGAACGGCCGGAAGAATAAAAGTTGGAGAGATAAAGCTGCAGGAAAGACAGCAGAAATACGTTGGACTGCCTCTAATTTCTGCGAGGAGAAGATAAGAAAACCACCCGGACCGTAAAGAAAGATGCATCGGTAAAAGGGAAGGATATACTTTACGCAGGAGTTTCCGAGAGTTTACCTCCCGCACAAGATGTGCAACGAAATCGGTGAGATTGAGATTTGTCGGGAGAGAGCGAGAGACTAATATTTACGGTGGTTTATCCGGACTGCCCTGCGTTCGGGAAATGTGCGAGCAAGGGCTAAAAAGCAAAACGCAGGATGTGCTCGGCGGGACGTTGGCAAAAAATTCCTTGAGATTAATTGCGCGCTTTTGCCCGTATACATATATACCGAGGACACGGTTCTCTATTTGCAAAACGAAATAGCCACGGTCCAGTCGGAACGAAGCCCAGACTCCCTCGGCTCACTTCCCCCCTGCCCCGGGATAATCCGACGTCCAATGGGACGCCCTCGCAGCCACGGTCTGTACAGCAATTAATAGTGTTTACTTTATGCCACTTTATCATGCAGCGGTTTGCACTGTCAGGCGACAAACTCCCGGTTCACTACCGCAAAACTCTCTCTCTCTTCCTCTCTATCTTTTTTTCCACTCCCCGCGTGACTGTAAATGGGATAATAATATGCTCCGCAGGGAGGGCAGTGCGGGTTTTCATTAATTTTACCTCTTTCCTTTCAAAGGATCTCTTATTCATTCCCTGGCTCCACAGTCACTCGAAAATCAGCCTTTCTTTTGCACATTTTTTACCAACTTTTTTCCCCTTGCGCAAAAAAACGATCAACACCCACAAATTTCGCTTTATTTTGCGAGCTATACGATGCGGGGAAGAAAAAACCCAGAATTCCTAAGAACTCTTCCAAACCAACACACATATAGGCACGTTGATAAACGCGCGTTGAACGAAAACAGAGAATAATTTCGTCTGTCAGTGAGTGGGGGAGGGGTTACAGGTAGGTGGAGGAAGAGCAGGACCAAGCAATTTGTAACGCGATTTCGAGCTCGCAATACCAATTTTTCTCCCTCATGCCTTCGCTTATGCGTACCATTTGTCAAAACGGTGTGGATATAAGCCTCGGGGTCATTACATCGGACGCGAAAAATGAGGAAATGATATTTACTCCTCCCCCTCTCGAGGCAGAGTGCGACGAGCAAACGATCGTTTCGTTTCTAGCAATAATATCCAGTGGCTAAACGATCGAAAATGTCGCTCATCCATTTTTTCCACCGCGATATTCCCATCAGATTTCACCTACTGCAATTCTCGAAGTGAGAAACTGAAGATGGGCAGAGTAACGCGTGCAATGTATCGATAGTTCCTGCCCAGATAGTCCCGAATTATTCTCTTTGCGAATCCTTGAAGGAAATGGTGGCCAATGGAAATGTGATCCTAGTCGAAAAACCGCAGAAGCGTCATCTCGGCATTGCCCTACAAGTTGGGAGAGCAACGCTGCGCGCACCCGGCGCCCGGATAGCGGATAGCGGATAGTACGAGGCATAAATGCGTAGGAAGAAAGCTTCTGCCTCTGCCTTGGAAACAGCGGCAGATGTTTACAAGACTGCAGCATTTGGTTCGCGAGACAGAAACGACGACGAGGTGGCTTTGGAATACCGGATCAGGGGTCGGCTTGCCGTAACGCAGAGAAGAAGAAGGTATAAATTCGGATAAGGACGAAGATGTAGATGCACGGGCACAGCGTGTGGCGGAGAAATAGATGAAAGTTAATTAATTCATGGCGCAGGTTGCAGCTCTCGACGAGTAAAAGCTCGCCGTTATTACGGGCACTGCGTTGTTCCGTCTAATTTCGGTTAATTTTAACCACGCGTACAGCAGCGGCAGCCACTTATGATCTATTTTCACCGCATCGCGCACTCTGTACGCGAGACTGTCGCTCAAAGTAGGGCTGGCCGTTATCAGCGAGGAGCGGATCCAACCTTTCGACTGGGTGCATCCGGCAGCGATGATCGGAAAATAGAACGAAACAAAATCCGTATGATTGATGAAAAAATGGATAAAACAGAAGAGCCGGCTCTCTATAAATATATAGGTATCAAGTTAATCTTTCTGGGCCGAGGAGATGCGAGCAAGCCGGTATGGTATTGATGATACTACAGGGTAAATAAGCATACGCTATATCGAGACGACGCCGAGACCATTGAAGACCCTAAGCCGTCCCTGCCGAAAGTAAATCATCCTGCCTTTTAGCCGCTGCTGCTCGCATATACATTTCATATATGTATGTATACATGTATATATTTTGTATGTATACATAGGAGACCGGGGAGGTTATCTGCGATGAAGGGAAATCGGTGTAATTTTCCTTAAGCTATTGCTAGCTACGGAAGAAATAAACATGAGCGAGCGTCCCCGCTTTTACAGAGCAGCGAGCGAGGGAGAGTTAGGAGGAGTGAATATCTTCTCAGCGCATTTTTGCCTTTTCCAGATGTATACGTATACGTCCGCCTAGGTATGGGTATATACCTACTGATAAAGCTACTGTGGACAGAGGGAGGTTTATCGGTGGGATGATTCCGGAACTAGCTTGCTTCGAGCCCGTGTTTACCGCGGCTGACTGGGTGACGGACGCCGAGCAAGCAGCAGTCGCGAGAGAAATCCTTCGGGGTCCCGTGTGATTACGCTCTCCGGGGGAAGAGGCGAGGCGTGCCGTTTTACGTTTCGAGTGAAAATACAAAATGAAAATATAAAACAGAACCTAGACAGGGCGCGGGGTGCGAGGAAACGCGAGTCCGGATCGGGGAGGATCTCACGCCAGAGTGACGTTTTAATTTAGCCGTTTCTTTACCTTGGTTTATTACCCCGTCAGTTGGGAAAAGGAGGAGGAGAAGGGTGGACAAAGGGAGGAGTTGGATATGCAGGAGAAGAACCGAAATTTCCCGTGCCACTCGCTATTCCCGTACGTGTGTATATTTTCCTCTCCGTGTGAATTCACAATCGAAATTTCCGCCCTATTCGCCCACCTGGCCAAATCACGAGTTGACGATAGGAGACCACCCGACATCCGAAAATTGTTTTCAATAGCGGCAAAAACTCGTGCGTACGTCCAGGTCCGACAATAATTGATTGTATTTTCGTAGAATCAGTTCGCGGAACAACTATTGTGGAAACTTGATTTCATCAATCGATGGGAACGGAAACTACTCCCCTAGTCCCGGGAGATTCGAGAGATTTTCCGGATCATCATTTTAAACGTTTTCAAGCTCGTATACGCTCAGCCTTGGTGTTTGGGATTTTCCTTTCTTCCTCCGTTGTACGGAAGGAAAAGCCGAGGGAGAAACGCAGGGCTAAAAGCACTCGAGGTTGAATGAACCCCCGCTACTCGGCAGACTTCCCTTCCACTTTACGAACTCCAGCCCTGTGGCTCTGTGCCTTCCGAGTCTCGAGATCCACTTCGCGATGTCAACCACCGGCACGGAATAATGACACAAATCGATTTATGATTGACCTTTCCTCGCCTCTGTATATATTCATCGCTGTTTCATCCATCTCAATACCCTCTAAAGCAAACGTTATGTAGATTTTTTCACCGAAAAGTCGCTTCTACGTTAAAATTTCATTCCTAATTCTCTTCATCGGGTAGTTTTTATTATTCTCTTCCGACCGTAAATGGGATATCGATGCTGGATTTGACAGAAGGGGGATATGTTTTATCAATGGTACGAAGAATTGACAGAGTTAACTCGACTCGTACCCGTAAAGAGAAAAACGCTTGGAATTTCAAATTGAAAACTCACGCCGGCGAGATTCGTCATCCGCGATGTGCAACAGTGCTAAAATTTATACGAAGTAATAGAAAGAGGGGAAACGAACGAACGAACGAAATGGGGTGGTTTTATACGCATAAGGCAGAAGCAGAACGGTGGCAGCAGCAGCGGCGGTACGATACACAGGAATCAGCATACAACAAATTTCAAATTCCCTTCATAGAAAATTCAGCGACGTTCGTTCACTTCGCTTTAAGGAAATTCAACGTCGCAGGGCGCCTCCTTTCGTCGCGCGACCATCCGACAAGGTAACGGAAAGACTTACGTATTCATCTTGCGGTGTATAAATATATATATATATCGGTTTCATTTTGCTACAGGGTCTACGGAAGGGTGAGTCGGGTGGCTGTATTATTACGCGACCGGATGACAAGAGCAAACACAGCCGTGATTCGCTGTGGATGAAGGAGCGGAAAGAGAAAACGAGAAGAGGAACGCGACCAGAGTCAGTGGACGAAAGAAGTGAAAAGGGTAAACGAGAAGAAAGAAGGAAAAAATACGCCGTTCCTGCTGTAAAACCGTTGTCGTCGTGTGATGTTCGACCTCCGCGATTTTCCGCGGCAGACCCTGACCGGCAGGAGCTGGAGAGCATCTTCTTTTACCTGAAAGTTCCGAATGAGTCCCTGTTCCTCGTAGGCGAGTTCCGCAACGCCCGACCATTTGTCAAATTGCGAAAGCTTTCGGCTGTCTTCGGACAGCTTTAATGCCGGCAAATTTGATCCTCGGAAATACCTGCTCTCTAGATTTTATATTTCACTTCTTGACGGGCCCGAGAAGGAGGAAGACGAGGAAAATGACGGAGAAGACAAATTGTCGATCGAATGCTTGCAGACCTCGCCACATAATTAGCTGCAAAGACGAGCAAATCCGTTAAGGCAACATCACGCTTTCGTAATCGGTGCGGCCTGACCGACTGTGAGACCAGTCCAAAATTCATTTTTTATCCCGCCTGATGCTCCAGAATCAAGAAGCGTGAAACTCCCAAAGTTTTATCATACCGATTCTTTGGTTGCTGTATACCCAACATGCCACCGATTGTAGGAATGATAAATGCACCCAGTGAAGTGCTTCCGAAATCCACACAGAGACACGGAGAGAGGAGGAGTGAAAAAGTTGCACGGCACCTTCCCAATTTATTAGTTGGTTCATAGAAGCAAAGGCGGTTAACCCTGCCTATTTACGTGAAAATGAGCCTCTCACAATCACGACCTTATACGTATAAATCTTTCGAGTAGACTTTTGGGACTGCCGACCGTACGGCGGATACCCAAAATATTCACAAGTAGCATCTCCTAAAGAATTGCCCAAGAATAATTTTACATTGAAACTAAAAGACAAAAATGAATCCTCAACCTCAGAGTACTTTCTCGGGGATGAATTCGTTGTGGCCAATATTTACTTTACTGTATATTTTTTGACGGTATCTTGTTTTACTTTAGTTTTTTAAATCTCTTTTTGACTGTCGGTCGGCCAGCCTTTGAACCGTGAAACGAGTTGAAGGACTTCCTGCTTGGAAAAACGAGCCGAAGGGGGCGTGTGTACGGTTATATAACCTACACAGGAATCCACTACCACCGAAAAGAAACGTCGAGAAAGATCATTTGTTACCTCTTTCGCTCTCGAGGGGAACTCGACTCTCGTCAATTTACAATATTAATCTATTCTTGGTGAAGGGAAGCTGCTGCTGCCGCCGCCGCCGCTAGTGGATCGTATCGCATGATCCGAGCGCATTCTAGAGGCGGCTAAAGAGAGGTGAAAGTAAACAGAGAAAAAAAAATTGCCGTCAAGTTTTGGTCGATGGAGAGCAGGTACTCGGGAATATTCGTAGTGCTCGCTTCTCTCTTTCTTTCGTCCGTCCGTTGTCTTCCAGTTTTACCTGTACAGATCTCGCACCCGCACTATTTATTCCCCTCCACTAGTTTCGTCTCATTCGTCTGAACCAATTCGAACTTTCGGGGGGCAGCAGTAGCAGCAGCCATCCGATGCACGTTCGTTCGTTCCAACTTACGCGAAGACACGAGGCCATAGCCTTTGATATTAGGTTCGCACGTGGGGCCAATGAGAGGTGCGGCGGTGTCCAATTGCAAGAAACTTTCGGCCTTTGGGGAATTTCATCCTACAGACCAGGAGCTGGGAATTGTGCCTTCCAGCACGTGGTAACAACGAACTCGGTCTATAGATAGATCGCAGCTTACATTGAAGTTTACAATTCTCGACTTTCCAAGGAATGTCACTCAATTTGAATCCTTCTCAAATTGCCTCATCAAGTTTCTCCAGTTAATAACTAATCTTTCGGGTAACATCAGAAATGATCAAGCGCTGCGAGATTCGCGAAATTCTCGTTATACGAAGCTGAATTGGGGATTCTTCGGATCTTATCACTATCCCATCTCGGTTGTCAGAACCCTTATTTGTTGAGCAGCAATTATTGTAATTTCGAAGAATACGAGTTATTCAAATATACAGACACTGAGATGCATACATTTTTCAATTACGATAGTATAATTACTGACACTGGCGGGGAAAGAATCAATGTGGATCTTGTTCTATGTTCCGTAACAGTGACATGTACACCCAAAAAAACATGCCACGCGGTAAGAAATCCGCTATTTACTAATCGATGATTTTTTTTCACGAAGAAGCACATCGCAGCAGAGCCGTAAAGCAAGCAAACGTTACTTCATCCGAACAATATCGAACAGATGGTACAATGTAAAAAAAACGTACGTTTGTGAAATGCATTTTGGAGTCTATCTAGTCCCTATATGACAGGCCGGGGATGGTACGCGTCTATCATGTAATCCAGTGCCTTTCAGGTGGTGTGGAATTTTCGAAAGCGCGTCATTTGATCCTAACTGCATATAGGTTCTATTCCTTTTACGTTCCTTCACCCTCTTCGTCGGGAAATTGGCGCGCACCTTCAGCCCCGCCGAGCCACTATCTTGCTATTTTATTTACCTCCCTTCAGTTCGCGCGAACGCGACGCACTCCGTAGATATTTTGCTAAATTTGAGGGAGCCACGAGAAGACCGCACGCAGACTCCAGAGAAATCGCTTCCGGGGTTCACTCTCGACTAAATATTTTTTCCCCTAGGCATAAGCCGGAGGGTAACAAATTTCACTTGATCGATGCGATTCCTACGTGAATTCCTCCGACCCAGTGCCCGGCAGTAAACTACGGGCAATCTCTTTTTTCCCTTCCACCCCTGTTGCACCGAGAGGCCGTTTAAACGGAAACCTCATCCTCTTCGGCACTCGAAAATAACAGCGAATTGGTGCGAACCAAGTGAGAAGTTTCGTACCGCTCAAGACGGAGAAAATATATTTTCACTTGATACGAAAAAGAAAAAAGGGGATGGAACATTTTTCTGAACAAGTTGGTTGGAGTAGGTATTACGTAATGGGATTTGAGATTTGGAGTTTTTGCTACCACTTCGTAGACCGTGGGATTCGGGATTTTTTTTACCTCGGAAAGCGATAGCCGCATATCATGCATTTCTCGGGTTCTTTCCGCCCGAGCAGAGTTATCCTACGTTTATTTTATCTTTCATTTATTCCATTCCACTTCATGGTTCCGTGTGAGTATTTCTCAACGTTATTTCGGAGATCGTAAAACACACAGAAGAAATTCGCCGTACCTAACCCAAGCTAAGCTAAGCTAAGCTGAGATGAGGACCGAAATTGTCTGCCCCGACGCGCACCGTTGCGGTATTCAAATAACTGCCGTTGGCTTTTCGCATGAAGGTCGAGGAGAATAATTTGCGAATAAATTCCACGGCAGCGTTAAATAGCTTCTATTTAGAGGCGCGATAATTCCTAATGATTATTATTCAATGATTCCTCTCGAGGGGTGCAACCTCAAATAAATTATTCGTCAAGTGTACCAGTCCAACGGCCTAGGGAATGAAAAAGAAAGAAAAAAAATGGTCGACAAGACTGATGTAAGTTCCCAACTTTTTCAAACGTTTTTAATTTTTTTCAATAATTTTTATACCAAATTCAGATTTGCTGAGCAAGATTTAAGTGCAGTAGCTTGTTTTACAAACGGTTTGTCCAGTTTCTCGGGAATTTGTATCAGGGCGATTTCGGATTCCTGAAACTTGTAACGACATAATCTCGCGAACCCCGGCCTCTCCTTCTTTCGGACACACAAATTTGAAGTGCGATAAATGTCTGCTATATACAAAGGCAACGAACCCGGGGAAAAAAGGAATCCAACAAAAAAGAAACCGGAGAACATCTTACGAATACCTACGTAGGTAAACGCGGAGCGTATCACTTCCGGGACTAATGTTGGAAAAAGAGAGTGGGAACGGAGACAGGGGGAAGGAGGAACGCCAGGGGTGAAATCCTCCTCGTTTCGCGGAGCTCCTTTCCGGCGTACTTGTATAATGACGTAATTAGCACCCAAACGAGAGCATGGATCTTACCTCCTGTTTGATGCAGGGGGTTTTAAGGACGGTGGGAAATAACGATGAGGCAGGTTCGGTCGGTCAGCAGTGTGAATTTTGTCTGTTTTACCCCATTCTACCTCTGCAGGCAATTCGTTCTCCCGGTGATCAAGATCCTCGTCGTCCCCGCTCTCTTCGTCAGTCCTGCTCCGCTTCACCCGGTTTTGAGAGCGGCAAAAAATCGGAAGCACTTCAGGGTAGCCGGAGCATCAATTGTGATTCTACCGTCGTCGGCAGCCGGATAGAAGAAATTACCCCAGAGCAGTTTAAATACTATTTTTCACTTCGCGAAATACATCTTATACTTGAAATTAATCCCAGAACAGAACACTTACTACTGAAACACAGATCGTGGCGCTGTGAGGGGATGAGATACACCTACACCTTCCGAACCTAATCGGTAGGCGTTGGGCTTATATTTACACCGGGGCTAATAATAACCGGTTCATTAGCCGGCAGCGCGCTGAAGATTTCTCGGATACTTGATGGGGGAAAACGCGCAAAGCTATTACATGCCAGCGTGGCGGTGGGCACGGGATACTTGAAATGTTTCGAACACGCCGGGCGACGCCCGGAACCCGAGTACACGACGGTGACGACTATCACAGGAACTTGCGCATACCTAGACTCGTCGCACATATGCATGATACCAAAGAATACGTGATGACACGACTCACCATACCCTTCGCCAGAACACGGACTGACAGTAGATAAAACAAGATAGCGTTTGCTTGTTACCTGAAACAGAACAAAAATACATTCCGATTAGAGAGGAGAAAAAAAACTGGTCTTATTATGTTAGACAGTGAATAAGTAACCGACGGTCCCGCCCGAGTCCCCGGAGAATAAATCCGTCGCGCTAAGTTGTCGCGTCGTGAGACTTAAACATTCGTCGGTTCGGATTTCCTGTGGATATAAGTGAATGCGGCACTAGACTGGGCTCGACGCACGACGTCTCCTCTCCTCGTGACCACCGTCTCCCAGGATATCACAAAGACACGTGGCACCCCTACGTGGCCATTATTCTATCCAACGACACGTCGTGGAGTCAAGTCGAACGATGCGTATAGCTGATTGTGAGAGTACCGGAACTACACGACTTATTTCACCCAGTGGAAAACACTCGCCGGTGAAGCCTTCGCGCTCGATATACATTATACATACTCACGGACCTTTCCAGCGTATGCCGAATTTTAAAGCCAGTTAGGGCACTGGGAATTCTCTTCTTGTTCCGCTTGCCTAATTTACAATGAGAGTAAAGGACGATCGGAACACGGATTTATTTATCGCCGGAAAAACAAACGTAACCGATCAATCGCCGAGGAGTCATTAGGTATGGTATACAGCCGTGCATTGCCTCACCGCTCCTTGCCGATTGCACCGGTACCTACAAGGTGCCGTTCACCTCAGCTGCATCGATAAAACTGAATATTTGAAGAGCATTCGCGGCACTGTTGCCTGGAAACGCGTATCGTGCGAGCAGCTGACCCTTGGATAGCTATGTGAGAGAAGAGGAACAGTTTCACCTACTTCGATCTGGCTCCTCGTTCTCTTACTTCTCTGTCCGCTCGATCATAAGATATTTATGAAACCGTTAGATGATCTGTTGGACTGGGAAAACCTTTGATGTACTTCAAATTTATTATTGAACGAGGATCGCGATTCGGTCGGTCGGCTAGTTGTATTGATCGGTATTTCATTGCAGGAAATTAGGGAAACCCATCGGGCAGAAGACTGCAACTCAAATAAGAATAAAAAGAACCCGATCGTGCCATGTTCGTCGGCATTATAATTGTCTGTCTTTTTCTTTCCGTCTTCGTCAGTGGTTGGAACGAATCATCCGATACATGAAAATTTAAGAACAACGCCGCGGCGGTCCAGAGACTCGTATATGCTTCAGAAATACCCGATGAAAGGATTTCAATGCTTTGCTTCCGCTAACGAACGGGATCAATCCGCATTCAAATACACGTATAGTATTAATGCGTATTGAATAATGAACCTGTGATGATTATAGGTTGATTGGATTTCTCAAGACTCCAACTGTGATTTCGAAGTCAGCCTTCTCTTCACCCTTCTGAATACAGATATATGTACATCATTTTCGAAATTCACTATTCTTGAAATTCTTTAGTTCGGATTTTTCCTGGCCGGAAGGCGGGAGGCACGTAGCTGCGAAAATTCCATATCCGTTCGACGGATGCACGTGAAGTGTACCTATTGCACAGTTGTCATAATTCGGACCTAGAGAGGAGAAAAAAAACGCCCGGGCAAGCGGACGTCCGTTATAACGAAATGGCCGACAGCAGTAACGAATAAAAATGAGGGTGGGGAAGGAGTGAAAATGAATATGCAAGAAATAGAATAGAAAAATGAATCATATGGGAATAAACTTTAGCGTGTGTTATTTCGTCGTTTCTAGGACGTATAAACGCTACGTAAAAGCACAAATTGAGTTTTCTCTAGACTCACATGCATATAACACGGAGAACTGGAGAACCTCGCTACTATTTATCTCATTTACAATTTACCTACTCGAGGAAATAACGTGGTCCGCAACGCTTTCATTAATTCTAAAGCCACACTGGCCAGCTTTCGTATAGGTATACCAGCCGCAAGGTACCCATTACACGCGCGTTTGTGTTTTCCTGTGCGTTCGTTCTCTCTATATACGACAAAATTATAGTAGCCCATGTCTCGTCGTCACGCTGGAATTATGTACCACAGCATGGGAATATACATTACTCAGATTTCGAGAGACGGAAAAACTAGGACAATTTATCTGTGATTAGGTAATGAAAGCCCCGCGAGTGTTTATCACCCCGCCTTCATCGGCAGACTATTTCACAGTTACGGACTATCAGCTTTAGGCGTGTCTTCGTTATATGTTCATTAACTCCAGCTTCACCGATATACAAGCTATTCAACGCGACAATTTAACACCAATAGAATCGGTAATTACCTGGTCTGGCCATCCCCGTGGTTACGTGCCTACGGGACCGACGGAGCGGCAATTCCATTACTAATCCACCTACTCATTTTGAATTTACCCATCGTGCCGATTAGTAGGTCTACATTGCGAAGCGAGTACCGCTAAATGTTTATTCAGGTGGTTGTGTCCCGTAAAGCAGAGGGAAAAAATTGGCAAAGGATCCTCACCTCGTCTGCTTTTTCGCGACCAACTTCTTGTATACAAAACTATTGATGCCGTAACTCATCAGCGTCACGACGAGACCCTCGTATAATGGATGAACCTCGCTTCGTGTACAGATTATATACAAGCTATCGAACGATGTGCAGAGTGGTCGATACAGCCGGGATATAGCGGGTGTTGTTTTTGTGGGGTTAAGTTCGCGCATCGGTTTGATCAGGCTAATTAATGATCAAAGTGGCGCTCAGTTAGCGGCAAGGGATCAAGCTTGGTAGAACAATCACAGTGTCTAACTTCGACCTAATCGAGCCGCATAGTTCAAATATCGGTGGATCACAGTTTGGTCATAGTTCATCGATATTCGTCACATGGTTATAGTGAGTTACTCTGGAGTGTAAGAATCCGACATTACTGACTGCAAATTTCTCGCTGATGAAATAAGCCATCACAGCTGAGTAGCAGCAGCAGAGGATCGGACTATGCGGTTGTACATAGTTATAGAATCGCAGGAGTTTATCAAAGAGGAGGAGGTGGAGGAGGCGGAAGAAGAGGAGAAAAGAATGAGGAGTGATTTATGAATTGTTTGAAAGAAATTTCAACTACTCAATCGTTCCGGCTGATGGAGCATATTCACTCGTACAAGAGTCGTGAATATATGTATAGGGGTATATATACCAAATCAACCTAACCACCTTTCATGCAGGAGTCTTCGACTTGAATGTACGCACTGAAACGAATCCCTTCTTCAATACTGGAGTAGCATCCGCTATCATGTGCAGATGACGTACGATCTCCTCTAGACTTTTCAACGTCTCAACACTTCCACCACGTGATGATGGAGTCTGCCGTTGTATGCTTCGGGATTAACAAAAGGAAGGGGAGAAAGAAAACCTCGAGGACTTGGATGACTCGAAAATCCCGTGCCTATACTCAAACGGGGTAATCTTTCACACTCGAAGAGATGCGTTCTATATCCTCTTAACCAAGAACCTACTGTTCGTTCCTCGTGAAATATCGAGTGCAAAATGCGAACGCGACGAAGAGAGGATGTTACAAGGTACTTCAACGTAAGCCATCCAATCACCGACGATACGTTCCGATACCGATTCAGTTCCGATTTTTGCCCACTTTTTTTCCCTCTTGCCTTATCATAAAATTTGGAAATCACACATACGCCAAAGTTGAAAAATTCGTACGCGCGATCCGTGGACCACGGCATCCGTCCGTCTTCCGTGGAAAACACACGGCCTCGTTGCCCGAGTTTCTCGAGGTTGCGCATGCCGAAGGTATGAATAACGAAGAAACTGGCGAGAAACTCGTAGTCGAAGAAGTAAGAAAGCGGTAAGAATGCAGCAGGTAAGAAACATACACGTACATATCGACGTGCATCTATACGGACGGTAAAAATGCATGATGCATACCGGCGATCACCGTGATGATGGATGGATCACGGGGTCCCAGCGGCAAAGTACGATAGGTGTACACGTACCTATACTTGTATACTTCGGCAGAGAATTTATGTCATCATATTTCACAGACATATTCCTCCTTCTCTATGCAATACAGGAAGAAACTAAGCTTTTGCCTTGCAGTAACAGCTGATTCCGATAAATATAGTGATGTTTCGAACTTTCAGGTTTCATTGTCAGTGTCACGTTCCTAAAATAACACGCAGTGTAAAATCGGGCATCTTCGAGCCGTGTGACTAGGAGAGCGTATGTAAACGTTGTTTCGCGACATGGGATTCATACGTAGTATACCTACATATGTATAATATACTTGCAAAAGTCACGTGTGGTGGGTAACTGACGCGTAAGATAGGAGCGCAAGCTCATTAGTTGCGTAATTCAAGTAATGTGCCATTAATCTAAGGACTGTGAGAGTAATAATAATCGTCGTTATGATGTATGGCGGCGACGGTAGCACCGGAGCCAATTACAGGGCTGACTAAAGCGGTGAAAATTATTTTCGTAGTAAATTGAACAGTGCGATAAGAGACCGAGCCGCCGTTGCCGGCGCTGTAATAACGCCGTTGCTCATGCCGCGGACTCGTAAATGTTGAAAACGGTCTGAAAACACCACCGCATACCAGCAGCACTACCAACACTGACACCTTCGCTAAGAGTATCCAGATTGTTGGAATACATTATGCAAAGCACCTCTCTATGCTGCGCCATTCGTGATAAATGATCGTTCATCGGCTTATACCTTGCAACTATCGCATTCCAATTCCTATGGGGGGGTTGGGGGAAAATAATTCTTACACGCGTTTCGATGTTACGACCTGGCCGTTGCGCCGGATGGTCGAGTATCGGAGCCAGTCGACGTGCTCCTTCCTATCTCTGAATCTTCAATAGGCACGTAATCGTGTTCTATAATGCTCTCTGATCTACCTTCAGATAGATGCCCACTGCTGTATGGGGAAATGGTTTCAGTTACGGCGTTTAACCACCGCCATTTTGGACCAGTGATGTACAAAAACCTTTATGAGTTATCGGGAATCGTTACGCTCACGTATTTGCACTTGAGAATGGTGAGCTCATTAGGCGTCAAAAGTTGTGCTATAATAATAATTCCATCGGCAATACTTGCACTGCTAACGATTTTCCATATTTGATGGTGAAACGTACACAAGTCAAGAAATCATTCTCTCACGCCCCAACAAGATTGCGGATGATTCGTTTCCTTGAGGAGCATCAATATAGACTACTACAGAAAACTTGTAATTCGTTAAAGTATTCCAATCGCGGAAGAGGATGTGAAGAATTCGCAGGCTCGCGCGTGCCGTAAATATCTCAAAGTTTGTGTGTCGAGCGTCCTCGTCGTCGTCTCCTTAGTGGGTAGGATACGAATTCAAAGTTTGCCCGTGTATTTCGCAAAGAGAGTGACTAAATTGAGTGGCTAGAACCCCTCTCCTCTCCTCTTCTCTGTCACTCGTCTGCCTGCCGTTCTCTCTCTCTTTCTTTCTCTATCACTCTTTTTATCTCGTTGTATCAACCAATCCATCTATCTGTTGCACGCTCTAGCTCGTTTCTCTCGCTTTGTTACCGTCACGTCATTCAATCTTCCCTCGAACCTCTGACCCTCTTCGAACTCCTGTTAGTTTGGACTCGAACGGAAGGTACATACATCAATACGCTCGAACTTTTATCGCGATGTAAGTATAGCGACTTGTGTAGCTAAAGAGCGTCTTTATACGTATGTACAGTGTCTGCTGCTGCACGGCACGTTATGCGGCACGGTATAATATAATACCTAGAGTATCTCGGTACTGGCACAGGATACTGAAATCACTCTTCAGAGATTTGTGAGTTCCTTGACCTCCATTGAGTGCAGCGTTACGCAATACTTATCTATCCAATTCTTTTTTCCTCTTCCTCCGTAGGTACACGTACAACTTATAGTACGTAATTTTACGATAAATTATATTCATTCACACCGCGGCGGTGGGATTGGTATAAGTTTTAAGAGTAAGAAAACCAACGGGAATATAGCAGTCCAAATTTTCCTTAACCACCTATGCAGGTTGAAATGAAAATACTGCAGCAGGGTTTGCGCCACTTCTTAGTACGAAGAATGTCATTGCAAAGGAATTACTCCGGCAACACCCTTTCAGTTAACAAGTTATTCCACGCGGCTTGACCGTGAGTATGCCCATATTCCTCCTCAGATCTTCTCTATAATCCAACTCGACAACAGACGAGCTAATATTACAATTCCGTCCCGGTTTTACCACCTACGCAATTCTACACGCAGCCACGCAGATGCAACACGACGCCGTCTTGGCTGGAGAAACACACCGCAACTCGGTATATCGTGTCCTGCGGCGGTACCGGTTTTCGCAGGGGCTTGAGACCGAGGGCGGCGGAAGTGACGTTATACGCTCGTGAAAGGCTCTGCACACGCTCATGCAGCTCTATTCAGAACTGACGATGAGACAATGACCGCGGCAAGTATAGACGGTTGTCTCGCGGCGCGAGGATCGGGTTCGAAATGCACTTTTTTTCTTTCTTCATCTCCACTAACAAACTTTGTACGTTTGAATATAAGATAAAGATTGAATTATTTATAGGAATTAATGCAAGTAGATGTATATTTGTTTCTTTATTATTTAACGACTTTTTTCTTCACCCCGCTATACGACCGTCGCGTCGCTCGTCCAACTCAACGTGTAACTTCGAAGTTGTCAAGTTTGTAGACAACTCGGAAGAAACCGCTAAATACATTACCGCACGAAAGGCAAGTAAGATGACAGTAAGTACGGTGTATGAAAAAAGAGGACGACAGAAGAGTGATGAAAAAAAGAACACAAACTTCTCAACTCGGTCATCTACTTCGATGTATAAAATCTTGACGAAACTCACTTTGCTCCGAAGGTTTTTCCTATAGGTATATACTCGTCGGATCGTATTCGTGGATAGGCCGTGAGGTATGGGAAATCTGCACTCCTCTAATTTACCTCCATATTTGCGTAATTGATGTTTTTCTACATCGCGAGTAACATGTTACGGACTGAAAAAAAAATTGAGAATAAAAGAAAAGTATTGAGGTGCAAAATAAAACTATCGGGTATAGAGGTTGTTCAAACTCTTTCGAAGCGGCAAAATCCTACAACGAGAAATGTGTCAACAACGGTATAAAAATATTAAAACGGATGTAATAAAAGAAAAAGAAGAGCGGAAAGGTGCAGGAAAAAAAGTTCAACGTAATTTAGAATGTGGAATCTAGGTCCGCGACTGGGTTAACATCTCTTTCCGTGCTACGAGGAATTTCTTCCTCTGAAATTTATTAAAAAACTTGAAATCACGTTTCTGGGCAGTTTGTCAGCAGCATGTCTGTGATATAATACGTGGAAAATCTCCTTCAACCCATCTATATCACTCATCCTTTTTTTGTTCCTCATAACTCGAAGAGTTCACAGACGCGCGAAAAGGAAATGAATAAATCCACCGCAACTCCAACTTTTTCGGTTCACCAATTCACAAGTAATAATACCCCCCAATTCTAAATTTTAGGCGAAGCATCTATAACGCGAAATCGCCTGAAGGATGCGTCCAGACGCTTTTGAAACTCGGCTGCAAGGTCCAAGTTCCACTGGCAATGAAACATTGTTTGAAAGTCCAACGATCAGCAATTCCTATCGAGTAAATTCTATGAATGACTAGAACCTACGACTTCCAGGTAAATCTGGACACGAAAAACGAGATGGAAGAGAAGTGACTCAAAGGGGAGAGAAACGTTCAGGTAAAATTTTACGCCATTTTACTCCCCATCGTTCGAAGGTGATCAAACGTCGTCAAATTAAAGTCACTCAGGGCTGCGCTTAAGCAGAATGTCATCAGCTATCGAGAACATTCCATTTCAGATCCAAGGAATTTGTTATAACTGACGCTGTACATACTTGCGAAAATTTTTTTTTTGAAGAGCTATTTGTACAGAACGAAATTGATCCACACGCACACACATATTCTGAAGAAAGCCGAGTGAGCTACCCTTTCGGTTCCCCGAAGGAACCAAAATTTACTCAAACTATATTATCTGGGCTGCTGCGTATTTTTCTCCGCGTTGCAGAGGGCATAATTTGAATTCAGGCAATGATACATGGTTATAGAAATATAAGTAAAATGGAAACGAAGCTTCGTTTCAACAGTTGGTCCTGATATACGATAAAAAATACAAAAAAATACGCGTGACGAAACATGCGACAAGAGAAGCGAAAAGCCGAATAAGATGTCGCCCCGCGGTTGAATTGGTTAGATAAGAAAGAGCACGAGTCAAATCCCAGTCATTGTGACCCGCGCCCTTTCTGATCCCGCCGAGTCATACGGAGACAGTCCGTCTCTCGATCCATTATGTCACTTTTAGCACAGGAAAAAAAGAACGCAGACCCACGCGTCACCTTCCTCTCCATATTGATGAGGATTTGAAATTTCAGCGCGCCATAGTTGAACCACGCGCAAACTTCAAAACGAGACAAATTGAAAGAAAATGGAGAGAATTATTCAGACAGTTAGTTTCCCGGTACGGGGAAAAAAAAGAATTGTTCCATTTACCATGCAAGATATGATGCTGTATATGCGGACGTTGCACCGCAGGATTGAGTCGGTACTACCGTAATTACATCGGAAATAACCGGCAAAGAATAGAAATGGCAAAGAGAAATAGCAAAGTCTCGAACGTCATGTACGAGGTATTTAAGCGATAATAATGCGAGTACCGTAGTAGTTTTGCATTTTCAAACACGCTCGCCTTTCAGTTCGTCAAATTGGATGGAAGAACCGTCTCCCTTTTTAAAGTCTTTCTTCTTCAATCTTTTACAACGTCTCAGAGCAGTAGTGCCGGTATAAGATGGTAGAGAAGTGAACTTATCAAGTTCCAGAGGAAAGTTGTAAGGGAAGTCGAATAGCAGCGAATGCAATGGAAGAAGGGAGAACGGATCCCCGAGGGGTCTTGTCATGCCGGAAGTCGAAGGGGTGCGTTTCACGCCGGAAGGCGTATGCGAACGTGCGTGCGTGCGTCTACGAGCGGCGATATGTTTGCTGAACTGTCTCACTAGTGCAGTCAGTCAGTCAGTGAGACGTCTGCGTACGTGTACCGCGAAAATACCTCCGCGTAGTGGAATTTATACACCCCGTTGTAGCGGGGAATGGTGCAGAACGTGTCTGAATATACCGTTATTGTCCTCTACATTTTCAAGCACTCCATCGTACACGGAAACAGGAACAATAGATAAATCCGTGTCGCGAGAGAAACAATGTACAGCAGTTGTTTCATTTTGTGTTTGTGTTTGTGTTTTTTTTCTCTTTCTTCATTCGATTATTTGTTTTAATCTGGAATAAGTGACGGAAAGATTGGTTTTCGTTGATGGGTAAACGCATCCGATAAAACTCATCTGCGGATAACGATTCTAGGTGATACCTGTAAACATTGTTCGCAAGATGAGGTTTGACATTGAATTCATCAAGAATTGATACGCAAAGCTTTGACTTCCAGTTGGTATTCAAAAAACCGAAATGACACAAGTATGAATTAATAGCAAGAGTGAGTTTATTTCCTGATAAATTTGCAGCCAACAGCTGGAATGATATTGTTTATCCGAAACCATATTGAATGTGTTGACTCAAAAACCAATGTATTTTTCACTGCTTGAGGTTGAGATTGGCAGGTAAGAATGGCACTTCTTCGTCTGTCTTATCCTTCTTATACCTATGTACCCTCCTTCCTAGCTCTGGCTTCTTTTCAAGCAAGTAACATGTGGCAAAGTGCATTATGAATTCACTGCGATGCCATCGTCGTCGCCTCGAGTATGGAAAGTGCACTATTGATGAAAACTTTCTCGATGCAGGATGAAGGGGAGGGAATTGTGAGGGTGTGGGACAGGCGTTTAAGGAAACGGGGTGCTTTAGCGAACCGCTTGCTTGAGTCGACTCGAAGCATATTATAGAGGGAGTGATGAAGCTCTGACTGAGTTCGGCAAATGATGATCCTTGGTAAATTTCAATTTCCACGTGAAACGGCGGGGACGTGAAGTGGTGGAAAACGAGTGAGTGGAGTTAGGTGTCGGTAATTACCAGCTAATTGGTATTTCTCTAACAATCAACGCTCCGGAGTATTTTTTTTTCGCTTCCTTTCTCCAAGTTGACTCGGGGGAATCGTGCCGGTTGCAAAACGTGCCTAAAATTCTTTCCAAGATAAACTTTCAAGCGCGGAGTTGCGATGAGCTCTGCGTTATTCAATCCCTCGTTACAGCTTTCTTGTTGCCAGTCAGCTCGTATCCGAGGTTGAACCATCGCGCAATAGAAGCTGCAGAGTTCAAGCGAAACACGTATAACCCGCGTAAAAATTCGCGTTTATTACCTTAAAGCTCTTCTTTCGTGCATTAACCGATCAACGCACTGCGCCAAATCGTATCATGAGTTGATTTGATTAGGCGGTTTACCTCGTTCCAGTGCAGGTATAACATAAACACAGGTTGCACCTAATAGCGAGCAAATAAGAATTGACCGCTTACGCTTGGGTGCGTTTAGACTTGTACGAACGCCCACTTATCCCGCCTTCCGGAATTCCCAAGATTCTTCAACTAATGGATCGCCGCTGCAAGATGTCGTAAAGAAGCAATTTCAGTATTTTACCACTGTACTCATCACTGTACAGCAACGAGATTGCAGGAGTCGAGGTGATACACCGTCCAGTAAAAGCTAAATACTCAGTGTCTGGTAGAGTAGCCTGAATTTTACCCGATGCACGTAGGTCTTTCTAAGTAAAAGAAATCCAGCGTCCAAACAATTTTTAACGACCTTTTTTCTCGCTCCTTCAATCGGAAATTACTTTAGAAACCTCTTTAAAAACGTAACGATTGATTAGAATCCATGATTAATTTCGCCACAGAATTGATTCTCTATTTTATTCTCATCGTTATAGTCGCGTCCACTACATGCCAGTATAATTATGTCCGGGCCTCGCAAGATCAAGAAATGGTCAATTACAGGGGGATAAGAAATTTAAGGTGTGTTTTCCCCGTTTGCACGGCTGACAATTAGTTGTGCGGGAACATCAGACCGCAAATATTGATCAAGTTATTCTCAATATGTTCATCTGGCAGTAGGTGTACAACGGCGTAAATTATTTTCACATGAATATTAACAGCCATGGTATCTGCCATAAAAAATGCAGGCAAGGGTAAAAGAAGAGCGGCGAAAAACAGAGTTGTGTCAAATAAAGGGTAAAAGGAGAAATTCGTATTGTTATGGTTCGTGTCTCCTTTACCCGCTGAGAATAGTAATAAATTCAAATCCCCCGAAACAATGTCCTAGTACGAATTGGACGGGATATAGTATATTATTCTGCCGGCGTGTTCTATTGATAGAATAAATACCATGTCCCACGCGTCAGTCACTGCGCCGTCCTTTTATTTTCGGATTCGCCAAATTGATAGAGGGACGCGGGTTTTCTCTCGCGCTCTATTCTCCTCTCCGACGTCGGAAAAAGAATCGTGCATGAATGTGGGTCGGCAGTTTCTTGTCCTGCGAAAAAACTTTCGCAGACTGATGACGAATAATTATCTAATTTTGAATACGAATTTTCCAATTTTCAAATCATACGCGAAACTGTATACGAAGCCATGCAGATTCTAGTCGCGGTGGTGCAGCGGTGCATAATACATCACTGGGTACAGCCGCAAGCTGAATAGACCCGTTGTCAAGGCCTGAGGCAATGGGTCTCGTTGGATAGAATTCAATCTCTATTAGCGGGCCGATATGCCTGAAAGCCTAGACGCTGGTAGACGTCGGATAGATACGTTTGACAGGGACAATAATGGATAATTACACTTCCAAATCGCGCGTCGATTATTCCGCGAACCTCCAGCGCCGCACGCTTCGGAGGCGGAACGCGACGAGTTAAAAGAAAACTGATGAATAAATTCGCCACTAAACAGCAGCTGGACGTTACAACCGACTATCCAGAGATCAGGAATAACGGCTGACATTCGTGAGCTACTAACGAAGAAGAATTTTCAGCTAGGAGGTATAGCGGGTTCGGCTTTAGGCGTTGCTGCAGCGGCATACGCGCCGCATCTGCATGACTTATGAATATTTACTCGGTAGGTATTGAATATGCAAACGTACACGCCGTCATGTCACTCTAGATTTGTGTTCCTTTCGCCCGACGTGAGTCTCGCTCGATATTGACTATACCTAATCGGTGCGCGGTTTGCAGAGTCGGTCGCCCTGAATACGAATTTCTATCCATCGACGAAAAATTAGTGCGGGTGAAAAACGAGCGAGAAGCTAGGATAGCAAAGCGGGTGCCTACATCGCGGATTGGAGATCATCCGTGAAACTTGCTGCTGCGAGAAAAAATGAGAAAAAGAAGCTGCATAAACAGATCATTAAATGTACGCATAACAAATGTTCCGGCGAAGAACTTGTGTTGCATCAAAAACAACTTTTCTAGCGACCATCGCCAACGAACGATCAAGAACTTTTTTCGAGCTTGCAGCCGCTCAAGAGTAATCCCGCGGATCATGTGACTAGTTCTCTGAAATCCAGTTCGAGAAGGAAAGTATGGTTCTCGTGATACTAAGCAGCAAAGACCTCGCCGCGAAATTACCCAGTGATCCGCAGTCCGAGTTCGAAATATGTACTCACGTCCCCGATGCGATAAAACGGAGGCGGATAAGGCTGAGCTGCAGATTTAGAACAGAGCACGTAGCAATGACACTGTATCCCTGAGACTTGCGAATTTTTTTTTTGTTTTCGTTTCTCCTTTGTTTCTGCTTTTGGCAGTATAATATAACACATAGTTCGAGAAAGTGGAACTGTTTGCCTTTCGTGACGGCTTTATATTAGATGGTCATGTCTATACATTGCGTGTATTTTTTTTGTGCCCATTTTATTACACCTATAATAGTTGTATAAAATTGCTAACGCTCTTTCGAGTGTTTTTCTACGGTATATAGACATGCAGTGGGTATAAAACGTAGCTTTCAGCCACCGTCGTCCCCGGCTGTTGTTACAACGGCAATAAAAAATATGGGGACAAAAGTAACTTGGCAGGTTACGATGCTTCGCTTTGCCAATCGCCTCTCTATACCCTATCTCTGATATTAGCCATTATACTGAATGACGTGCAATTTCTCGATATAGGTATACTGTACATATAATATCCCAATAAAGTATTTGACGCATACCCGGGATCGTCGGTTCAACATCGGCCTTACACGATTGTGATTTTCGAATCGACGCATGTTTTTCCGAATTCGACAATATTGCACTCTATTTCGTTTATACCCGCATGTTGATTTGTAACGTGATAAATAAGAGGCGGAAATGCTACCGAGTTTCAGACATTTTATTCGAATCAGTAAAATGGAGAAAAAAACGAATATTTTACGTCAACTAATCTGACCATATACCAAAGCGAAACTCGGCGCAAGGAGAAACGATAAAAATATTCTCTGAATGTGAATTGCATTTTCAGTACAGGGACGATACGCGATACTCAGCAGGTACAGCGGCGGTAAAAGCATTCTCCTCAAAGGAGACAAATTCAACGCAAATACCTACATCTGGAGTCAGAAAAGGCGACGTCTGCGTCATTCGGCAGCTTTACTGGATGGTTACGTGGGTTTAATATCGCCTGTTATTGCGACCATATTACAGGCCCTAAGACAAACTCTAGGTTGTGATTTCTGACTGTATCCGATGTGGGCCCTTCATCATACAAAAATGAACAATCACTCTCTGTTACAAGTAGGCCGCCATTAATATCCCGTTTTCGCATTCAATGTACAGTTTGCACTTAGTTATAATCGAAAACGTTAAACTCGCGTGCCTGCGTCGTTGCTTTGATGGTCCAACCGCGTCTCCGAGTATGTGTGCGTTTCTGAGAAGCCTGCGCTGATGATAAGCCGTTGCGCAAACGCGTAGTGTTTCATCTATTGTCAACTCGCATTACCCTCTCTATGCGACTACAATGCTCAAACGATATTCCCTACAAGGGCCAGGCAAGAACTAGTTTAGGAAAAGCCCTGCACCCTCCGCGTTACCTCAACAAAATAAGTTTGAATCATATTATTTATAAATTCACGTCACAAGATTATACAATGCTTCGAGCCGGTTGAAAACTGCTGTCCTTGCCGCTACCTCGTGATGATTATTAACTGGATACGGCTTGTTAACGATGAAAATTCCTCGCTTATCTCGACAACCGTTCGCACAGTTTAGAGGGAAGATTTCAAACCTCAATTGGTCAGAGCCATGCGAGTACTACGCGTACCTCTCTTCTCTCGATTAATTAAACGGTTGATTTGAAAGCCCTCGTGATTAATGAGTGCTGATTAGCCGAATAAAAATTATCCTACGATCACGATTGGTAATTATTTTTATCTTTAAACTTTCAGGACCTTATAATAGGCAATGAGGGTGGAAAATTTATCTGGCTAATTGGCTCGACTTCTGTCCCCGACGTATAATAGCGGTCAAGGTAATAAAAATTTAAGGAGTCTACCGGGTCGGAAACGAGGGGCGAAGATTCACGTCATTCGTGTCTACCGTGGATACTTTACGGTCCAACTTCTGATGTCCTGATTAATTGACCAGAAGAAATTTATTGGTTATGCCTTAATGGATAGATCGAGGTGGAACAAGTCTCGCAGAGGTTAACCGACCACGAACTACGAGTTCGTGAAGACAATAACGAATTGACATTATTACCGTCATCTCTGACGGAAAAATAAATATGGTAAAAAAACAAGGCAAGTCGGTATAGAGTAGCCACCGTAAAATGACCGGCTGAGGACGTAACGGTCGGTCTGCCGAGTGTGGAAAGACCGTCGATCAATTACGATGACCAGGTCGTGCCTTAGAGTTTTATATCAACGAGAGCTGAAGCTGTTAACACCAAACATTTACCCTCTTTCCATCGTCGATAAGAAATTGAAAAGACATAAAAGGTTTGCAGTACTAACCTTGTTCGTCAATGGAGAATATGCCGATGCCGTCGCCGCCGCGAATGGTGTAGGAGACCCTGGAGTCACCACCGACAGGATCAGCATCGGTGGCCTTGACAGTGGTGACGAGAGTGCCGACGGGTTGATTTTCGAAAACGGTCGCTGATACAACGAAGTCGTCGAATACCGGAGGGTGGAGGTTTTCGTTGACGTCGACGACCTCGACGATGACAACGGTCTCAGCGGACATCGGAGGCTCGCCCCTGTCTCTGGCTGTAATCGAGAGACTGTGAACCTGCCTTTCCTCAAAGTCGAGGGGCTGAGCGGTCCTGATTGTGCCGGAGACTCTGTCGATCTTGAAGAACCCCTCACCGTTCATCGCGGCGTCGGACAAGAAATACTCCACGATGCCGCCGGGTCCCTCGTCCGGGTCGGTGGCGCTAACAACGGCGACGACGCTCCAAGTCGGCACGTCCTCGCGTATTTTAACAGCGTAGCTGGAGAGGGCGAACTTGGGAGGGTTGTCGTTAACGTCGTCGACCGTTACACGGACAAGAGCTTCCGAGTGCAGCGGCGGTTCGTCGGTCCCGAAGCCGCCGTTGTCCGAGGCTCGTATGCGCAGCTCGTACAGCTCCTGACGCTCCCTGTCGAGTCTCCCGAAGACGCTGAGGACCCCGGTGACGGAATCGACCCTAAAGTCGTTGGTCTCCGTAGCGAGGGAGTAGGTTACGCGCGCGTTCTCGCCCAGGTCGGCGTCGGTGGCGTTCGCCCTGAAGACGTTTGTGCCGTTCAGAGCGTTCTCGGATATCTTGAAGCTGGCCAGCGTCTTTTCGAACTTCGGCGCGTTGTCGTTAACGTCGAGAACGGTAACGGGTAGCATCCTCGAGGCCGATTTCTGGGGCTTGCCCAGATCGTAAACGCTCACGTTGAGAAAGTACTCGTTCTCGCGTTCCCGGTCGAGGTGGTTGATCACGTTCAGGTCCCCCGAGTCCGGATCGAGGTGAAAAACAGAATCGCGATCGCCAGCCGATATGCCGAACACCAGCTTACCGTTGTAGCCGAGGTCCCGATCCCGTGCCACCAGTTTGGCCAAGGTCGTGCCGACCGCGACAGACTCGTTGACCTTGATTTCGTTGGGAAAATTGATAAACTCCGGGGCGTGAACGTTGTCGCCATACCGACTTGGCATCATGGCGTACTCGTCTTCGGGGCTCGGCATGTTGTTCTTTTCGGCGGAGGCGATGGCGTCGGTTAGTCTCCTCGCGACGCCGGTGTCGCGACACTCAAAGGCGCCGGTTTCGTCGGTGAGAATCCCGGCCTGTGAGCCGAGGTTGCGTTTCGCGTTGACGAGGTGGATGTGAACGCGCGTCACATCGGCGAAGTGGGTGCCGTCGGTCGCCGTCAGGTTCACCTCCCTGTCGGGGACCTTCACATCCATAAGGTCGCAAGTAACGGAGAGAACCCCGCTGGTAGAATCGAGAGAAAAGCAGCTATCTTCGTTCCCGGATACGAGGCGATAGCTGATTATGTTCCCGACGTCGAAGTCGATCGCCGATACGGTTATAATTTCCGAACCGATCGGAACGTACCGCGGCACGTGACCGGCGCAGTCGACCTTCTCAAACTGCGGCCTGTTGTCGTTGACGTCGCGGAGCTTGACGCGGAGCTGCATTTCCGTCTGCCGACGGTAAGGGAGGCCCCAGTCGCTCGCCCTCACGTGAAGGATGTAATCCCGCTTCATTGTCTCGTAGTCGAGCAGCTGTTTGGTCCTCACGACACCGGTGAACGGGTCAATCTCGAACGGGACCTTCCGGATGTTGTCGATGCTGTACGATATGTAAGCGTTCTCCCCCGAGTCCCGGTCCTTCGCTGTCAACTTTACCACGGAAGTGCCAGCGGGTTCGTTCTCGTCGAGCCACACCGTCATTTCCGAATTTTCGAATATCGGATCGTTATCGTTCGTGTCGACGACGTAAATCTTGACCTTGGCTGAGGACTGCTTCCTAGTCCCGGCGTTTCCCTGATCGACAGCAGCGACGGTGAGCGTGTAGAACGCCTTCATCTCAGCGTCGAGAGCCACTGCGGTGTAGAGCATGCCCGTGTCCGCGTTTATATAGAATTCCCCGCCCTCGTTGCCACCGACGATCTCGAGAAAGACCAAAGCGTTCTTACCCTCGTCAGCGTCCGTCACCTTGAGCCTGATAACCGGGGTGTTCACCGGGGCCGTCTCTGGTACCTTGACTTCGTAGATCTCGCGGTTAAATACCGGCGCGTTGTCGTTCAGATCGGCAAGGTGAACGGGTACCGACTTGTAACTGAACCTCTGCGGCACACCCCGATCGAGGGCTCTCAGGGTGAGGTTGTAGCCCTGGGGCGCAGCCTCGCGGTCCAGGAGCCTGAGAATCTCAACATTGTACTCGCCGGACTTACCGTCGCCTGAGTTCTCGACCGGTCGAACCCTGAAGTGACCGTCGGGGTCACCGCCCACTATGTCGAGGCTCGCGATTTGCCCATGCGCCCCTTCGTCCCTGTCGACAACCCTCACGATGGCGTAAATGTCCGCATTCGAGTGCTCCAGCACGTCCGGAAGGTGGTGTACGTATATCTCCGGCGCGTGCAGGTTCACCTGGCGTACCCTGATCGTCACCTTTGTTGTGCTGGCGGTCGGCGCGCCCCCGCCGATCCTGAGAAGGGCGCCACGGTCCTCGGCGAGGACCGTCAGCTCGTGGAGGGCGCGCTCGGCGTATCTGAGCGGCCTAGTGAGCGTTATCACGCCGCTGACTGGGTGGACGGCGAACTGTTCGTTCTCCTCGGCGAAGCTGTAGTAAATCTCACCGTTCCTGCCGAGGTCAGCGTCGTCGGCAGTCACCTTGACTACGCTCCGATGTAGAGGAGTGTCCTCGGGGACGGTCACCTCGTACTCAGTCGGGTAAAACAAGGGGCTGAGATCGTTTGTGTCGAGGACAGTAACGACGACGGTTGCGTCCGCGTCGACGAGGGTCGTCTGTCTGTTCTTACCGTCACGGCGAGTCGACGTTGCCCGCACTTCGAGAACGTACCGATCTTTCCGTTCGCGATTCAACACGTCTACGTTACCGGTTCGAGTCCTTATCAGTAGAAAACAAAAATCACCCACAATCCGTTCTTCGGCTTTGAAAAACTTGTCTCTGTCACCACCGACTATCTTGTAACGCACTTCGACGTCTCCGTCAGCTGCGCCCAGCCTTATACCCATTTTCTCTTCGGGCACCACGAACGTTTTACCCACCGAATTCTCCGGTATCGAAACGTTGTAAAGCGGTTGCGTGAATGCAAACTCCTGGACGACCGGCGGCGCCATCGTCGTCGTCGTCGTCGTCGTCGACGTCGTCGTCCCAGCTGGCCCCGTTTTCGGAGCTGATCCACTCGCCGATGAGGTGCCCGGGGAGGCCGGCGCGGCCGCCAGGGCGATCCAGAGCCAAGCCCATGGCCAGGCGAGCAGCGAACGCTGCCACGTTCTCCTCATCGCGCTAGCTCATTATTGGAGCTGATGTTTCTTCGATTTCCGACCGCCTCTTGCAGCGCTCCGCCGGCTCTCTTCTTGCCGGCTCTCCCAATTGCAGCTCACCTGGCGTTGGTGACACACCTTATGGACACCTGAAACAGAGGCAATAGCGCGTTAGTTACACGCATTCTTTTTCGTATTTTCATAACGATATACGTTTGATTTGCATAAATTATGTGATGATCAATTATTCTAGCACGGCACGGGACGGCGCGGCACGATCAGATGTACAAGCTATTATCTTTGATTGGCATTCACGTTCTCATAACCACCAATGAATATCCTAATCGATCGTAAAGCTGGGTGTATTTACTGCTGTTTTCGTACCATTAAACACTTACGGACGAAACGCGCAGTCCGGTTTGCGAAATTTAATCTTCCGTTGTAAATATACAGCATCAATCGTTGTGGCAATCTACGAACGCAAGTTGTGCGATGCAATTACTAAACATGAGGTTCTATCACCCACGCCACGTAACTCTACTCGTCGTAAAAAGAAATAATACAAAGTTATTCAAATGCGTGGCTATTACTTCTAGATCCATTATCAATGGTACTTAATAACTTTGGTAGCCGCGAGAACTAGTCACCTATCCAACTCTCGTCCTTACAAAATACTGTGAAGTCTTCTTTCCTGCTTCCCAATATCACAATACTTGTACAAACAACAGAAAATTCAGTAAATATGAGAACGCCTGGGCCCCTTGAGGTTCTGATGGTTGTCTGTGAGATGGAGTGACTCGATCTAACCGTTTAGTTTTATTTAATACCCAATTAGTGTGTACATTCCTGTTCGGTACGGTTGGCGAGGTAGGCGACCAGCCAGCCTGTAGTTGTGTACCAGTAAGGGAAAATACGAGGCGGAATTGAGCGAACGACGTTTTGACCAACGGGTAACACGGCAACGGCGACGACGACGGCAACGACGACCGGTCGGTCGAACTCTCGCTGCGTGACAGTCCGCCGGGATGATAACGGAGACGAGCGACCCGTGTGCCACACGCGATAACGCAATTCTACTACCGTATACCAGTTTCACCGAGCGGTTGCTATCTTTCGCTCTGGACGAAATACGCTTCGCCCCGTTAATCTCTGTGGATGCGAACGGGTTAAAACACACGTATGCGCACACGTGTACACGTGACTCGGTAATTACTGCAGCTATACACCGCACATACACCGAAGTCAAGAGCTTGATTGAAAAAAAAAATAAATAAATAAATAGTAATAATACGAGAGTATTCAATCGACGTAGAGCGCCGGTGCAATTTTTCAAAAGTTTGATAACGCTGTAACTTAAATAGATTCTGAAAAGTTGAGGACACCTTGTAAATTTTCATAGGATAGGTGCAACCCGAAGTTTCGGATGGAGTCCGCAGAGCCGGTAACACAGTTCTGAATTACCAAGTAGCGTGTAAGAAAAGTTACGAGCCTCTGCGACCGACTGTGAACCTGAAGGAATCGGGATATTCGAAATTACTAACTGGACGCGATGTCCCGGGGTTCAGAATTGAGTTTTGAAGCGGAAACTATACCGAGGTGTTCAAAGATCAGACAAAGGGAAGGTCAAAGTTGGAATGCCCAACGAGTCGGAGTTAAGAAACGTGACCCACAACTTAGTCCGATCCCTCGGGTATAAAATGGCAACCGTACTCTAAACAGTAACTAATATTGCCAAACTGATTCTTCGATCTTTCAACGCCGGAATTACGATTCCTCGGATCAATTTGGAATTCCATGACATCGTTGACGGAACTCCATTGCCGCGAATCTTGGAGCACGGTGTTTCCCAAAAATCTCCAACTGGGGTACGATTCGGGAATGCGGTAAAAGCGAGCGAACCAGGGTCACCGGTTAGGTCAGAGGCAGCGGTGCGTAGTTGGGTACCTGCCTATAATCACCTTCCGGTGACTCGATTGGATGGAATGAAACGGATAAACGGATAAAGGCCATATACCCGCCGCTATCGCGGGCACTCCTTCTACCATATTCAGCTGATAACACGCGTCGTGGGTTATCCGATAAAATGCGCTATCTTACCGCGGTTCCTCCTCGACCCTCGCACTGCTGCCACGCCACCGCTGTCTCTCTGTCACAGGCCGGGTTTATTAACCTCGCATTTCCCCTTCTTTCAGATCCTCCGATTCTTTTCCATATCCTTAAAAGTATAAGAGACCACACGATTTCAATTGAGTTCTTCGTCCACTATCCTCAGTATTATACGATTTTTCCTTGCATTCAGGTCACATATTTTTCTTCTCTCTTCTTGCTTTCTCAACTTTTATTACAGGGCAAAACGAACGTAGGGGCTTGCACATCGGTCTGTCCTATATGTACATACATGTGTATATATGTATACATATATACGTACACATACATATATATACACATATAATATATATACACATACGTACATGTGAACAGTGGGTCGTCCATCTGGTATGGATTCTTGAAAACGAGATTAGGGTTTTATGGATGCTGTGCCGACCGATGGGAGTTAGACCCGAGGTCGAGGAAAAAAGGCCTGGATCCTGAGGGTATAAAGAACGTGGCCGTCTTCGCTCACAGCGGACAGCGTACGGCGATTCCGACTCGCCCCTAGCTTGCAGATTCAAAACGTTTTTTTTTTCGGATCAAGAGGTTTCCCTAGAAGAGGGTGACTGACCCCCTGCAGGCGGTCTTCTTTTCTTGCAGTCCTCTTTTTAACTCGTATCTCTTTTTTTCATGCCCCGTCTCTCGGATACTCTTGACATGTTGTCAGGCGGAACAACAGGCTCTTCGGCATCGACGACGATGCAACCATAGCCCATGGGATATAAGCAAAGCTTCATCTCAATACTATACATTCTATAACCAATTCTGTATATGAAAGTCAGTGCGTCCAGAAGGCACGGGCTGCAGCGAAGCGAACCTTTCAATTTGCCTGCTAGGAAAGAGTAAGTAAAGTTCAGCAGTATGTCGTACGGAGTTCAAGCGAGCTCATGCAGATCGCATCTGCAGTTTCCAATACAATAGGTGGTTGCTGTGGCACCCCACCACCCCTCAATCTTCTGAAGATTTTCAAAAATATGTTGGTTTTCTTTTCCAATTTTTCTTCTCCTGAAAATATGCAGGGATATCTTTTCACTTCAGACAAGCTCCAATTACGTATCAGCTAAATTGATGAGCCAGCAAATAATAATTGAATGAACAAAGACCGAGTTTGCTTGTTTGATCAAATAAGCATTGTTGATTTGATCGGTAAAATTTAATCTAGCAAAATCAAGGTTGAAACATCCACGCCAGCGCAATTATATCTTTTGAGTGCCTCTCCTCCTCATCGTCTCTTGATTCAATCACTACGAAGCTCCCTCACGTACTGAATATCTTCTTTGAATCCATTCCTTCAGCCTACAGCCAGCCGACGTAAGTACTTTGCGTTACACCTGTACGCCATGCCGCTTTACGTTATAATATCATAATTCCATGAACGCTTAAGAACCCTCTCTGATATCTTCATGTACAAGTAGCTTAAATTTCTTGATTAAATTCAACTTTGAATATACATATGGATGCCCATATACTTTCCCAAATACCAGGAACGAGCTTTGCGAATACTAAAGGGTGCACTATGAACCTCCTGCGCCGGAGCAAACAATCGATCAGCGGCACCAGCAGCAACGGCGGCAGTAGTAAATTGATCATTTGAGTCCGACGACCAACAAATGTCCACCGTTCACGTGGACAGAAAACAAATGATTAAACGTCACCCGCTTTGGAGATTCGTATGAGTGAAGTGTGGGAAGGGCAGAATGGAAGGGTCATTGCCGAGGGTTTTGATCGTAAATAGCGAGGCACCGCAGCACGTCGTCCATCGTTCGCACACGTCACTCCGGGAGCATATCTCCGGGATTGATTTAATCAGTGGCAGCCATTTGTCACCCGCTAGCGAGAAGGGGAACGCGCCTCTGGTATTCATTCGGTCAACTCCCACCCATTTTCAGAAATCGCAGAACCCGGTAAGCTGCGAGGTCCGCCGGTGATGGACTCTCGATTGTCAACGTTGATTCGTAAAAACGTCATTTATCTCGATTTAGTTACGTCGATTTTAGACCCGGCCCGAATGCCTCTGCAATTCACCACCCTGCGCAAGCTGCTCTGCAGCAGCCCGGTCCATGCGGTAAACAGAAGCGAGCACCGGGCACGGTGGGAAATATGCTGCTTATGCTTCGATATTTACCGAATGTAAAGGTTCGTGGATTTTGCTTCGAGCGTCCCAAACACGCGGTCATCGACAAGTGAATAAAGGAAGTATTGTATTTGTCATCGATTAATTACCGAACAAGTTACTCTAGCGGGACACACATCAACTTACCTGACAAGTGCGCTGATCTTCGGTACCATAAGTTTCATTCCTGCGTTCGTTCACTTGTTCATTCATTCATTTGTTCATTTATTCGATCATTTGAGGTTCAGTTTTCGGTGTCATCAGCTAATGATCATCAATTCCTTTGTGTCTGCAGAAAAAATTGAGCGCGAGAAAACTTTCACCGATCAGGACTGGCTGATAGAAAATATCTAAGTGTCAAATTCTTTGACTCGCGACAATTAACGGAGGGCATTTTAGCCGGGAAGACGTTCCTTTTTTTGTCGGTGAGCCCCAGCGAGCTGAGAAAGACTCGACCTGATTTTCCCCGCTTTCATGGATGATGCGTGAATCCATTTTCCTGCAACCGCGATACTGATGGCGGATGATCTTCGCTGGCTCTAAGCTTGCTGCACAGCGAATTAGTCTCGCTCGCATTATCCTTCCCACTTTGCTCGTGGGCATGAAATGCGGTGAACCCAAGCAGCCGTAATTGGAAGTGTTTTAGAGAACCCTTCGCGCCTGGCTCATTGGCCAGGTGATAATTGTTTGACCTCACGAAGCAACTTCTGGACGAGTGAATCGCCCAGAATAAGCTAGATCCTGCAGACAAGGAAAGAATTGCCTGGAAACGTAAATTGTGACTTCACACCCAGTCATGAAATCTTTTTTGGCACACTTCGTACACCCAGGGTATAACGGGTTTCCGCCAAATATCGACAATCCCAGTGCATTCAAGCGCACGCTGGAGTTTGTACGGCTGCGGTCGGAAGAACGATATTTTCCATCATTCAGCGTGTGAAAATCTTCTCTCGGCATTTCGTACTTCAGTACCTATATAACGGCAATGGGCTCGTACCTACGGTTATGTGAAAACCGCACGTAAAAGATACCCGCAAACCGAGACGCGATCTTTCTGGTTTTGGTTCAATTTGCGAAGCGGTTTCTCACCGCGCGGCTCGGTCGTCATTTCGAATCTCTCGTTCTCTCTGAATGTATTGAAAAGCGAAATGCTGAATTTTTAGTGGCTGGCCGCTCCTCGCCAGCATATCCCACAAGTAATCTCGGCAGGTTTATGAAAAAATTAAAATGGCTCTCTGAAACCGCAATTGGTATTACGCTGAATGAACACAATTTTCACGGTGCACCGGCTCCCCAGAAAACAATCTTTCTTTTCTCCTTTAGTACCAACCGACTCGTAACGTTACGATTACTTCCTCCTTCGCGAGCCCTTCACTCCACTCTGTTCCACCCAGACAGGAAGAAGATTCCGTGACACTCGAGTCTGTCTCGGACGAAAACTAGGTGCTCCTTGTGGATAGCAGTAAATGCATAACGTACAGTCCCAGCCATATACACGAGATGAGCGTCGATCATTATGAGCTCCTCTGCACAGGCGAGACAGCTGATTGTGAGATGACGAACGGTATTTGGCGCCTTCGCGTGCGGGATCGTCTCGTACAACAGCGGATGATAACTCATTGTCAGTGCCGCGCGTCATTCGAGCCAGACCAGAGTCTGAGCCGTATGCAATAGAGTCTTATTTTGAGGGCCGCTGTTCCAGAGCCGCGATGGAGTGACCTCACGGTTTGCGGTGAGAAAGGGTGGAAAGAGAACCTTCGAAACGTGACGTTGGGTCAAGATGGCCCGAACCCACGCAATCATCTTTTGTGCGGCAACCGCCAATGGCATAGAGACAGGCTGTGGTAAAATGATTCGACGAACGATAGGAATATTATACCTTATACCGCTCTACAAATGTACACCTTATATACCTACCCTGCAGAAAACAGCCCCGCGATTCGAGATAACGGACCACGAAGAACCGTAACGAACAGCCACTGCGAAGATTAATGGCTTCCATTTAACGTCCCCCCCCCCTTCATCTACCTCCTCCCCCTACTCTCTCTTGGCCTTCGGTTAAAAGCTGTGTAAGAAATGATTCCGGAAAACTTGAAAGGACGAAAGAGAGAAAGAGAGGGCGACTTGTCATGCACCTGAATTAATTTCAACAAGCCCTCGGTAGAGGGAAAAGAAGCCTCCATCTCGTGGTTCCGTTACACTGAAAAGCGAAGAGGGGACTGTGCTGCGTTTTCCGGGAGGAGGGTTGGAAAAAATATTTATTCATCCGTCTGCACGGCTCAAGTGCTTCTTCTCTTCTCTTTCAATTGCTACAGCTACGAAAACTGCCGCTCGAATTCTACCCGAGGAGTCCCAAAGCTGTAGAAAAGAAGACTGACGAGAAAGTTGGCGAGGGGGGCAAGTGAGAGAAGATTGCGTCGTTTGACCCGGTTCACGATTCCGGAGACACCAACTGCCAGACACCGCAGGCACTAACCGATCACACGTATAGCCCCAATATATACACTCAAGTTTAACTCATGGGTTTCGCGGAGTTCTTTATGGCAATTACGTTTATGTGCGTACGACCAATTTCATCTAATGGAGTCCTAATTAGGTTTAGCTTGGGCATTTCTTCCCGTCAACTGTAGTAACCACTTGATGGAAACCGGACCATTATACCGCCCGTCGGTCATCTGATCCGAATAAGAACACCGTCGATCTTTAATGAGATCGATCATACAACAGCTTTTACAGACTTGGACATTGCACCGATAATGGATTAGAATCGATCAACGATCGTGAGAGAATGAAATAGTACAGGAGTCAGTCATGTCACGACTCACAGTTGCGTTCCGGATTATTGTTTCTTCTTTGTGATGTTCACCTCTCGCAGTGTCGAAACGCCTGTACGTATATTCGCGAGTGATCGAATGTTCCTTCTTCCTCCTTCCGTATATTGGTAGTTATTCCTGCTTGTAACTTGTTCGAATATCAACAATCCCCGACTAACTGGTTTTTCTTCTACTAGGCTCCTATACGAATTATAACTAGATCTATTGAAATATGGCAATCACATTCAGAAAGTTTGCCGAAGTTTAAATACCATCGAACCCCCGCCGCCCATTCAATCGGTACCCACACCTATCGGCCCATCCTGTTCTCACTCTGACCTTCTAACGCCGCAGTTAAACCGATGTAAAGGAATTAATTGGACGATTTATAAACTTCTACAAATTGCCGTGGCATTCACCACACGAAGATAGACTTTCCAATTCTAATCATCAAATTTCGGACCTGTGTTCAAACCAGATTTAGCATTGATGGATGTGAAAGTATCTTGGCTAGTTGCATCTGCTTCGTTATTAATATATACTGTGCGAGATAATGTGCCGTTAGGTGACAGTCATGACGACAAATTATCGTCGCCAAAAATTGGACTCTCATTGTTCTTCTCCAGATAGTTTGTTTTAGTAAATTACGGCCCATCGGTTGCGCAGGCGGCATGAGAAAAATAACACGAAGAATTGAAAAAAATGATATTTTTCTGCCCCATTAGTATAGAGAATGCCATATCCTGAAAATCATAATAAAAGAAAAGAAAGGAACGCCAGGTGCTTAGGCATAAGAGCCGCAACTGTTGATAGATTATGATAAATGAATTATATAATCTTTTGGTATTTCTAGGTGTGGCGGCCATTCGCCACCAGCAAGCCGGCGAAGAAAATTGTTAGAATATTATTTCTTGTTTTCTTCTTCTGCACAACGTCTTTGACAACTTTCAAGTGTCCAGACCTCGCCTCACCAACTGAGAGTCAAGGGTTTGAGCGCGCCTGGAATTTTCTTTGCATCTGGCATTTACGGCGTGTCGCGACCCTTAGCCTCGACTCAGGGGCGAGCCTATACGATTTCATATGTTTTCAGTAATCTTCACCGCGCTCTCGTAACACATCATTAATGAACCGTGTAAATTCTGTAACTTGTTCTTTCTCTGTTTTAATAAAACATTTGTTAATTTCTTGTTAGCGTTAACCATAATTCCCGGCGTCAATTATTTCGCTAACCCCCCTACAACTCCACACCAGGCAAGGGTACATTCAGCCTGGAAGAGCAAGCCGCGGCGGCTTGTATCATTTAATGTTCAGTTTCGCTATTGCCAGCAGCAGAGAGGTCTATAAAGAAACAAAAGGCATGTTCGTCAACAAAATCATGTTGAGGGAAATATCTTTTTACGATCACGACCCCAGTCGCGAAATTCTTCAGCGTCGTTGCTGACAGGTAATTCTTGCCACGTGAAGAAACAACAGTTAAATGAATAATCAAAAGAGTAAAGGACCGAGTTCGAACGTCGTAAGTAACCCTGTTTATTTGTTTGCCCATTCTGTATTGACCCCCACAAAGTCAGTCGCAGTGGGATCGTTTCCCGCCATACGGTAAACTTCTCTCTTATCTTTAATGCGGTGGTGAACCATTCCTGACGACTTTGAGGAGGAGGAGCAGGCGGAAAAGGGGGTGGACGGAAGGTGGAGAGAAACGCAGATGGAGGAAGAGCACGAGAGAGAGAGAGAGAGGGAGAGAGAGAGAGAGAGAGCGAGAGAGCGCATGTGGAAAAAGAATAAAAGACAATCAAACGATCGCCGAGAATCCACTCTGTCATCGCAGCCAATGACCCTCGGGGCAAACTCGAACCGGTTAGATAACACCGTGCACCAGGAGTAGGAAGAACCCCCTCCGCAGATGTTGGTGCACGTAGATACTTAAGCTCCAAGATCTACGCCTGATATTCCCCTAACCGTGACCTTTTTCTTCTCGACTTCAAGAATTTCTCGTTTTATTGCCGTAGAGTTGGGACTTATGGCGTTGAAAGAAGTACGAGGGTCGACACGGCACGCTGTGAATTTTTCACCACTGAACGCGCACCGAGATTTATTTTTTGCACAAAAGGGGAAGAGCGAGCCTACAGCCCGGATACTGGCTGCTGATTTTTTATTCCTCCACTCCGCTCGTTATTCGTTAATTTCTTCCATTCATCACCCGGATGGATGCTTGCCTGTCCGTTGCACAACGAACCCTTGGACAAACAATGTGTTAATTTAAACATGACTTTTTTAATGTACAGAGGGTTCATTGGAAGCGCCGAAATTTATACAGTTGATTAAAATACCAGAACGACTGGCAGATCTGCTGGATAGTAATTTGTACCTGTACTTAGTGTGTATAATTGGGTGCGAGAAATAGGAAATAACATGAGAAGAAAAGCAGGAGATACGGTATATTGTAGCAAGAATTTGAATGCGAAACGAGGAACCTAATGAAACTTGGAAAGTAATTGGCTGATGAATTTTTACAAACTTTTCCTCATCAACGCTTGGAATAGGTAAGATCGTGTATACGTTACGTATACACATGAAGTGGAGTGAGTTTTGCCGTTATAATGTATACGCTTGGATATATACAATTCAGCGTCCCATCTGTTGCCGCTGCTGCTGCACAGCCTTTTAATCTTCCTTCTTACAAACGGAAGATTAATTTCTTTGCGTCCCGTGAATTATTTACCCGTTACATGCTTTTTACTCGGAGGGATTAAATGTACGCCGTTGTCATCGTCGTCGTCGGCGTGAGTCTTGCTTCGTCGCCAGTACAATATTTGTGTGGGTATATTTCCATTCGCATCTTACCCTCTCGATTTAGGACCGGCAGCAGAAGCGGTTCGTCCTTTCATTTCCGTCACTGGAAGTTTCAAACTTTCCGTCTCATCGTGCGCTCTTTCATCCGCAGACTTCTGCGCTTTTATCCAGAAACATGAATATTTTGAATCTGCTCTCCACTGCAAAGTGTGCGAGACATTCTTCCCCTTTGCCGATTCACTGTGCGCAATACCTACACCGTACGTTCAATAACCTATCGCGGATCCCCCGAAACTAGAAGAATATTAACATAATTTATCCAGGCGTCATGGCTCAAAAATCACGATCAATCGGTAGATCTATACATCAATCATTCAATCAATCAATCTACCCATCAATTACTGAGGCAACGGTGAAACGTGCATCCCGAGTTCTGTTTTATTGACTTCCGGATGAAAATTGTAATGGCGTGATAGACTTTTGTCGTAATACCGCTTCGATCAAGATGAAATTTTTCACGGAATCCTATGAACGGTTGGTTAAATCAGACGCGCAGCTGAGGAAAACCAACTTCTGGAATTTTACGGATGAAAATTTAATCGACAAACACACACCCACGCGCATAGACTGACACGTGCCTACAGGTATCCGCAATGACCAAAAAATTAAGCAGGCTGATCCGATGCTGAATACCTTTTTCGCAAAACCCACCCTGGCGCGTTTAGTCCAACGGAATTGAAGCAAAACACTTGCTATACGAGCTTGAAACTAAATTCTAATTTCCTTTCCTGAATTTCTCGCCCCTCTCTCCAATCCGTCAAATCGATCAGTCAAGAGCCCACCAAGAACAGAAAGGGGAAGAGAAAACATTTAATGGGCTCGGCTTAGGCACAGCGAATAAATTTTTCAGAGTTTGAGTAAAATGGTGCGGTTTATCAGTCGATTGGAGCAGTTCGGGCTTTCGAAAACATGAAAGCCCGGCGCAAAATTCAAAGCAAACAAGAGCGTCATACATCAGCGAAAGTCCGCAGAGCATCATGAGTATCGAACTGACGGTGCAGGTTGCAGCACCGCGTAAAATTTGAATTTCAGGGATACAAACCACGGTTTTGCAAACTACAGTGAGAACGAATTGCACTCACAAATATATGCAGGCAGATTCTGCAAGGAACTGATATGATGAAAAAGAAGAAATATAACGTGATCGATGCAAGGAGATTTCACAGTGGATAGAGTAGAGGGAATGAATACCGAAAAGGGTACACCTGCGAACGAGAAGGAGAGTGTGGCCACCTGGTGGAAGATCCTGAGAGACAACGGGGGATTTGCGGCAGGGCAAAGTTACCCACTCTCGGGCTATCCTAGCTCTCCTCGGCTAGAATCTAAACGCTATAGAGTTACGCTGCAGTACGAAGAAGCGTTAGTATGCACGTTCCTATACATATACACACCGATGTGCGCCATCCAGTGGATTTATCCCCTCTGGTACCTTTCCTGGAATTAGGGAATTAGGTTACGGATACTCCTATTCTCGCTTTCAAGAGGTACGTTCAAATAAACTCACCGTACACAAGGTGCTAGAATCGGAGCTGATGACGCGACCAGCGAATGATAGCCATGATGCAGTGATTCGAGGCTCCGCCTTGGAACTTGAAGGGGGATTATTTCAGGGAATATAGAGGGTGAAGAGAAGCCGGACTAGTCTCAGGGCCAGGAAAGGAGATTGACCACGAATGGTATGCGTGTTCATCTACGACTCATATTGCAAACTTACGCTCGACTCGAAAAGACTGAGTTTGCCTTCTTGTTACACAATATATTATTTGACGTATTTCAGAGTGATTTCACCCCCTTCACAGAGAATATCATGCGCGCACTGCAGTGCACGAGTACGAAATAATTTCTGGAATTGTTTTCTCTCTTGTTACATTAATTTTCAAAATAAGTTTGACAAGGTCTATGACGGTTTTGGCGTTGCGATGCAGGCACAATAACTTTGGTATCCAAAACTTTAACACTGTTAGAATTTGACGGAAATCACTTATTCACAACGACCAAGATTTGGTGGGAAAACTTTCACGGGTTCAAAAATCTTAGGATATGACATATTAGAAATTCAAACCCTCCTGCGAGGTAGTATATCTATCTATCTGGAAACAAATTTTCCCAAGGTCCTACAGACCGCGAAAAAAATCCTATTTGATCTGATGCAATCAATCATCAATGGAACTTCAAAGCTGAGAAATCCGGTGGAATAAAAATGCCCACTCACTTCCATATATCGGTGGTCTCAAAGAGAGAAACAGAGAAAGAGAAAAAAAGAGGAATAGAGAAGAGAAAGAATAAAACTTCGTTCCCTGAGTGACAACGACGATGGTACATCTCCTCAACTTTGCACATTCTGATCGAAATATCAACCTGAGAAAAAGTCCTTCCCCCAAGTAACGTGCCTTATTACAGCTACTTTGAACAGCTTTTATATCAAACTCTGATAGCATTTCCAGTCACAGCAACTATCTATTCCCTGTAGGTACTATATACTATTTCTATGTATAATCTATCGCGACTCATAGATCATACATAGAAATATCAAATTGTGTTCTATTACTACGAATCAAATTTCATTCAACCTGTCTGACTTACTGAAAGCTTGAATATGGATTGCATGGCAATTGAAAACAACAAAAACAAAACCTGATGTTCAGATGAAAAATTCTTCAAGACATTCTGATATCACACTGATAATACATACTGTCAACTGTGAAGAGTGAAACTCAAAGCGCCAAAGTCCAGTAACACACTATGACAAAAGTTGTATAAACCAAATTTATAAAAATTAAATGTGCATCTAGAAGAAGTAGGAAATCTATCCACCACCGCAGGGAATCCAAGAGAAGACGTAAAACGCACTGATATACGATCTGGTTATTTCTGACGTCCTTTGATGCCAGTCGTGAGTTAGGGAGGGTGGCTTCGTTCGGACTTCGCCCTAAGCGTAGGTAGTAGGTACTAGTGCAGTGCGACCACGTGCGACCCGAATCGTAGTGATATATTTATGTGACATGTGAGACGAACTGACGGAGGTTGATAGTCTCTGCGTCATGAAAAACGACGTAGCGCTCGCGGTAAATGGACGCTCATCGCTGTTTATACATATCTTCGACGGAGAATCGTGAGTATTAATGATTATGTCTGTTTACGTAGAAGAGAAAAACATTCGTCCATTAGACACCAGGTATAAGAGAATTTTCACGGGCTTCTAGCCGCCACGATTCGTTGAACAGATCCACTAAATTCCTAGTTATAGTACCGAAAGCTTTAATTAGCCATGATAGTTTCACTCTGAATGTGAAAGAATGAGCATAATTTATCGATGAATAGTTCCGCCACTTCGCCAGAGTTCACGATCACTCTCACTGTTTTTTTATAGTATCCCATGCAAGACTCTGGCAGGCCTCTCATGCACAAAAACGCAAACATGAAAGTATAATTTCAACGCTCTCGCTGTTAATTTAAACGAATGAATAATAATCGGTTTCTTAGACTTCGAAAAATCGGTTGAGAGCAGTTTCTAAAACGCGGTCGTTGTCGGATTAACGAAGGGACGTCATTCGTCTGCTCGTTCCGCCGTTTGTAAATGGAGGAAGCGCAGAGACCGAACGAACGGAAAACGAGAGGCGCCATGTAATTAGCCGATCTTGATGAGGAAACCGCGTCGTTTTGTTCCCGGCACTCGATACGGTCGGGGCGCTTGGCATTCGGCCACCTCGTCGGCAACACTGGTGGCAATGGGGTGGTCGATACGACGCAGCAGCAACCGATCCAAGACGAAAAGAAATTACCAACAATCAGATTGCACCCGACCAGCGTTTATTTCACAGCAATCGACGGGCCTTGCCTGTAGCCGGGTGCAGCAGCGAAAGGAATTCAACTGCTATACCGCCCCTTAAAAATGCCACATCATCAAACTCGCCTCTTGCCAGTGTATATTGACTCGCGGCATTTCGGACTCTTTTTGAAAATCAAGTAAGGTCGTTTTGTTTTTGTTTTTTTAATTTTAATTACAATCTATAGATATTATAGTATAATTTAAAAGGAATCATGTTTAGTTTATTACTGTGAGTAAGAACAATACTATTTCTTGATATTATCTACTACTTAATGATTATTTTGTTTACGATTTTTCGCTATTTTTAGCGTTTTTCCACAATTTATTCAAAGTTGGCGAGTGTACAAGCCAAATGAACGTTGGATTTAGATTCAGCACATTAAAATACATAAGAAAAATACTTTATAGATTTTGAGAAAATTTTTTTTCGTCTGTATAATTATAATTTTTCACGATTTTTTTAGCGATTTTCAGCGGTTATTCGCAATTTACTCTAACTTTAGAAGGTGTACGAGCTGAATTAACTGGTGATCTGGATTCAAGGCATTGAAATACATAAGAAACATATTTGATCTAGTTCGAAAAAAAATTTATCGTATGCATAGAAGCATTTTTTCTCGATTTTTAGCCATTTTCAACGGTTTTTTGCAATTTACTAAAAATTTTGGGCGTGTATGGACCGTAAGTATGCTGCGGTAAAAGAATTTAAAGTATTAGAAAGTTGTATAAAAATGATTGTTTTTACAATGTTTCGTTGAATTAACGTAACTTCCTACGAATCTTTGGCTGTTCTTCACGCGTTGTCTGATCAACTTGGGGAAAAAACACACTGATTATATCATCGTAACTATTTATCACACAATTAGAGTATGAAACGAGCTGATCTTGGTGTATTTCAAAGTACAAGAACAGCAATTTACGTACATGGAGTTGTTACAAAATATTGAGTTCAATATGACACCTACTTATCACCGAAAGAGAAATCCGACTGTGTGATAACTGAAAGTTCGGTTTTTGGCATAGATCTGTTTATATACTTCAACCCTCCCTCCTATGGTGTAGCAGGGGGCGAGTCTTCATATTGGCGGGGCGTGAAGGCTGACAAAAATATTATAAAGAGAGGCTAATAATGCCGGCATAACGGAGGCCGAGCTCGTAGAAGAAGAGCAGAGCAGACGCGACGCGGAGTGCTATCTGCGGAATCACCACCACGTTTTTGGCTACCATAAATCTCATTATCGCGACAAGACGCGGCGAGAGACCGGCGCGGCGTCACGACTATTCTTTTTTACTTCTTTCTTCTTTTCCCCGCGACTGAACTGACAATGAGAGACAAGCTGGCTGACCGCTGGCGGACTGGCCTGCAGGGCTGGAAGCCGTCGGTTTACCTTCTGGTTTCTTCAGCTTTCACAGTTTTCTGGTTTCCCACCACCATTATTAAGCCAACGCTCTGTAAGGATATTACTTAGTACTGCAGGACCGTTTTAAGTGCGGCCGTCGCGTTATCTCTTCGCCTTTTCATTTTTAGGCTCTATATTTCTGCTTTTTTCACCCCTCGTGTTGTTTTTCATTTTGGTTTTACTATGTCGTTCGTCTTTTCTATCAATCTTATTCCGTATACAAGTTCTATTGTCGTACGGCAAAAACAAGGATATTTTAATTTGACTCCCCGTCATGATTGGACTAATCATCGAAATCTCTTGCAAAGAATTTGCAAAGATCGAGGAACAGCAAAAGCCCCACAATGGATTGTCAAGATTTACCTCTTATTATGCGGTTGACCACGCAATAGGGTGATACTTCTCTCTTCTCATATCTCTTTGCAATCCTTTCCTTTGTGTAGGTAGGTGGACGAATCCTGATCATCCTGAGAATGCTTTTTTCTTCTTTTTCTTGTTGTTCTATTTTTCTTTTTCTATTAGTTGAAATGCGTTCCATGGCTAAGAAAATTCGATTGTTTACATTGTGTTTTCGAAACGATTAAACAGTTGGTGAAACCCGGAGACTTCCACGAGAGGCTGACGTCAGTTCACCCGATGAATATCCGGCGATTATAAGGCTGCGTGTATACGAAATCGATGCACGACCCGAGCGAGTTACAAGACCGCGATTCAATGAAACGCGATCGGTATAATCTCGGGACAAAGTGTGCGTTACAGGAAACACGAAATATCCGGTTCATCTCTGCGGTGGCTCGATTAGTAGGTCGGTCGCCGGTCAACGTTGAATGGAACACACCGTTGTTACTGCAGCGTATCCGCAAACGAACAGATAAAAAGAGGTGGGAAGAAGGAAGAAGAAAAATACAGACGTGCAGGGTGACATGTTCCGGAGATCATTGCAGCTGCGGGAAGCTGCAGCAGCGCTTCCGCGTATGGTGGCCGAAGGAATTGAGACATGAAATTAAATTGAGAAATCAGTTTATGTGATCGGATTATCCTTGTCCGGGTGGCGAGGAGAGTTGTGATTTGAATATAGTAGATATATATTTCAGTCACGACGTTCTCTCTTCTCTCGGCTTTGCTTTTCGTCTTTTTTCTCATCTTCCTCGCCCCACCTATTCGGTCTTTCTTCATTGATTCGATTTATTTATATTCTCAGTTTACACCGCGAACGGGTGAAGAGAGAAACTCGTGGGCCGCTTGCAGAGCGAGCAGACGCAAAACATGGAACATGGAAGACAGGATGCGGGGAAAAAGGAACTTTCGTCTCCCCGTCCCTTCAGGCGATGGAATCACGGGAAGACACTCATTGAATATCGATTCACCGCTATCTCACTCTCATTCGAGGTCTCACACTTTTTATTGTCACACGGTAACGATCCCGCCATGCACGCATATCGTTCACAGCACCACAGGGCTGGGAATCGGAACCAGGGATCCGATCGTGGATCGGGAATAGAATTTTCAACAATGTTCGAAGACGAGCGGACAAAGGGAAAAAAACCAGTGAAATTCAAACTCATACAAAAAAGCAACGAAGACGTTGAAGATTTCGAGGAACGACGCGAGGGCCTGAATCAATACGGGACAAAGCTCTCGCTTCAGCACTTCTCCGTTCGTATCCCGATGAAAATATGAGATGTAGAAGAAACTAATTTTAGAACTTTGTTGTATCATTTCACTCGAGCGAAACTTCGATAGGAAGGGCAAGGAAGCCTTTTTCGAGGACGTTTTACTCACCCGCTTGTGTTGTGCATAAATTTTCCAAAGAAAAATATACGGAAAGAAAGAACGAAGCTGTCTGTGGACACTAAGTGGTAAAACTACGCAACGAAAAGATTAAGCATCATTCAATCACCCGAAAGGATTATTGCTTCAGCGCAACTTAGCGGTATGTCTGACGGGAGAACCGTAGAAAAATCTGAAACAAGGGTCTTCTCCTTAAGAAAGTAACCAAATTGCCTCCAGCCGATGCATTTCATCTAGTTTGGTATCTTAGAAGCCGTATGAGTGTAATAGCTGTGTACAATTGTTCACTCGACACCCACCGTACTCAAGATGGTATTATTAGCGACTGCTGAATTGTCGTTAATTCGACAGCAACGATCGTGGAGAGAAATGTGAGAAGAAAAGAAGGAGAGGGAGAAAGAGAGAGAAAAAAAACGAAACAAAAAGCAGAGAGGAATTAACCCGTCCACCTTTGACTTTCAGCTCAATTTAGCGAAATAACACGAGGACCGTATAACGATGTATGGAAATTTTCAGTCTCAACGCCCAGCCGAGTCGCAAAGTGCTCGGGGACCAGCAGCGGCGTCTCGACGTCGGCGTCAAGGTGACTCTGAGAGGACGAAGACGACGTATCGGGTCGCCATCGTCGTCGGCGGCATTGTCGAAGAAGGTGGGCGCGGCACAGAGTGGCATTGTTCTCTCCCGAGTCGGGCATTAAGGCGAGAGAATAAAATTGGGTCAAGTAGCGATTAACCTCATCCGGCTGCATCGCGCCGAGTCGAAGAGCGGAACGAAGAGAAGACGACTCCCGCGCTCTCTCTCTCTCTTTATTCTGTAATGCTGCACCGGCTACCATCCGACCGTCTTTGTCTTTTTAGTTTTCTTCTCCTTCTTCTCCTTCTTCTCTTTCTTCAAGAACGAGAAAGACGTTGTTCCTTAGCGAGTTCCTATTGCGCGGACACTTGTTATTAAATTATCCAAGGAGACGGAGGTAGGAGGGCGCGGGTAACCACCGAGCACTACTAATTAACCCTCCGTGCGGAGAATTGCATGCTAGCAAATAGTCAAGAGTTTCTCAAGGTCCCAGTCAAGCTGGTCACACTTTACAGAAAATTGTAAGGAGGATCAGTTCTCGAGGTTCTTGAAAAATGATTCTATCGTAACGGCATATGATTGACGATTGTTCATTGATTCTCTTTCCAGGATATTGTTCTGTCCAAGGACTTGTCCTGTCTGCGGGATTCTCAAATGAACTCGAAGTTGAGAATTATGTTTTCTGAGGACCGTACGAGAAGCGACATTCGAGGTTCTAGCCGCATCGCGTTACAAACGAGTCTTGAGAATCTAGCTGGCCGGCCATTCATTCGCGCCTGTATCCATCCCAGTAATCATATGCATTAGGTATACATGTGTATGTATACATATAATATCTGGTAGGACAACGATGAGGTAACAGCGTTAAAAATTCATCAAACGAGCATAGCCGGGCGATGGTTAATTTACTGCCGGCCGTCGTGACTAAAATTCCGGCAATCAGTACTCCATAAATTTCTGATTCTCGACCTGACCGCGAGTATAAGGAACCTGCACGGCGAGCGGGCATGGCGCACTCTTACTACTCGCTAGAGAAGAGCTGCGTCAGGAGTGAACGACGGAAGCTCGGATTTACGTTTCCGCTTGTTCGGCGCCATTGGTCCGGATAAGCACCGAGGTTTTGACACGGGTTTACCGTCTCGTCACGTAGCTCAACGGGTCACAGAGTCGAGTCGAGTCAAGTTCCCCCGTCACCCCTGCAGGCCAAGGGAAGAAAGGAGCTAGGAAAGGGAAGGAAGGGAAAGGGAATGCGGGACGAAGGGGAACGCCTCAGAGTCCGGTTTCACCGGGCCAAGAGAGTGTGCTCCTCCTCCTTCGCTTTTTCCTCTGAGCCTCTGCTTCGTGCAGGACATACACGTGGCTCCTTCTCTTCTCCTCTCATCTCCTCGTATCTCTAACCGACGGCAGTCCTCGACCCTGAGCGAGAGGAGACGAAAGTTGCGTAGAGTTGGTTTATTCTTGTAGGCTGCACGCAACCAAGAGAACCGAGGAGAAGCCTCTTCTCTTCTCTTCTCTTCTCTTCTCTTCTCTTCTCTTCTCTTCTCTGCTCTTCTCTTCTCTTCTCGGCAACAGCAGCAGCAGCAGCAGCGAGTCGGGGTCAACGTTCTGTACGGACGGTGCATTCGCCTCGAGGGCTAACGACTTGCAGGAGAGGGAAGGATAGCGAAAGAAAGAGAGGAGGGAGAAGCGGCGGAGGACTCGTTCGGTACCAACGATGACTAGTTCGGTCGGCAGGTGCATTGGGCAATCAAAAACCTCCGCAGTCCCGTAGGAGACGATCGGCGTCTCGACATAGATGCAAACGGCTGTAAAAGTGTGAAGCGGTTCGCGCGAGGAAGACCGTCGTCTCAGCCGTATCGTCACGTAATTACCACAATCACTCGTGTGCGTGGCTATAATAACAAAAGACCTGCCTGCCACCACCGTCTCTAATGCTCCTTGACGCGTGTGGGGATAAGTAGAAATGAATGAAAATCAATGAATGACGGAATAAACTAATGAATGGATGAGTGAATAAATGAATGAATGAATGCACGACGCGGAATTGAAGAAAAGGCGAGGGGTAGGCGAACGAATGAAGTTTACAGCACAAACTGTTTTAATAAGTGAGTACATTTTTTATTGACGTAGAAAAAGCAAATTTATCGACGAACAAAAAAGTACATGTGATGAGAAAAATGAACTGAATGAATATTTATCAATTCCCAACTTTACATCATTAATATCATCTTCAACTTTCATTCAAATTTCAGTGGCCACGAACAAAGTGGGAGAAATGGCTCGACGCATAGTTCCGTATCACAGATAATACTTGATCCCGTGATACACTACGATTAGTAAAACCGGTACGCGCGTGGGGTCCGCAGAGACCCCGACAAAGTTCAATAACTTATAGCTGCGAAATGAACGACGAAAACTGCGCGCCAACATAGGCAATGGCTTTATTGGAAGCTTCCTGGGCGGTACTGAAAATGGCGGCGTAAAAAAAATTTTGTAGCAGCGGAGAAAAAAAATGATAGGCCCGGGGTCTCTACGGTCGCCACGCGTCTAATGAAGGGTTAACAAGAACTTCGATTCTTCCGACGAAGTCCTACTAGCACAGCGAAGTGGAGTTCGGGCCTCGACAAATATATGGGACCAGATAACTGTCAGCGAAAATTGTCTCTCCCGTAGCCTGTTTACGCGGCGAGAAGAAACCGGTTCTCTCCGTCTTTCTCCTTTTTAGCTTTTTTATTCATCACGCGTATATCGTGAATTGCGTGTTTTTCTCGCTATCACGTCCGGACACTTTTCAAGATTTCTATGCCCTATATCATTCTCTTCAGCATCTGAACGAATAGATTTGTTATTCAAATTTCGCAGATCTACGTGCCTCCATTTTTCCATACCTTTATTATTCATCTCTGAGTGTATCTAACGTGCATTTTTACGGCTCGCTATGTGGTGAGATATATGTACACCTAGGGACTTTCTCTCCTCGAACCCTGCAGTGACGGCGTACCAAAGATTAGGAAAAAGGAAGGGAAAAGAGAAGAAAAAGAGAAACTATAGTTCCATACAACTAATCGCTTCACAATCGAGCTGTATTATTCATTTCATTTTTCTCTTACTCTTTCCTTTACCTACCTACGATGGTCCCCCAATGGATCATCGATCACAATTGCCCCAATTTTAGTAGAATTGATCGATAAGAATCCACGATATCAATGTCGATAAAATAGGAAAAAATGATCCCGTGACAGCAGCTCATTATTTTGAGGAAAATAACTTGGCATTATCTGTGAATAATATGCGCATAAAATTTGGAACGTTGAGTATAATATTACGAAATTCCGCAAGGTTGGTAAAATGTACATAAATTTACTCAGACTTATTGCCAGCTGCGCACTATCGTGCCTCCACGTATACATATAACAGACCTTAAAATATACCAGATGAGAGAGGCGAGTCTGAGCACTAGATGATGAAAGGCTTTTAAAAGTTGTGTAGTCAGTTGGAATCGTTTCAATTTGATTACACGACCCAGCGGGCGGCGTACCGTTAGGCGTAATTAGCTGTCTGGAAGTCTAGTTCCGACCACGGGGTACGTTTTCACCTATAGGTAACCGCTTATCTAGAGTCTCCATAAGGAATTCACCAGCAGGTGTAGCCTTACATATCGCATGAAAAAATGTCGAACAGAGTTAGCGACACGCGTGTTTTTAAATTCTTAAACCTTATCTTCGATTACAAGAGATTTATAAATGAACAAATAAATGTGACAAACGTATATGTATATCATAAATCGCTATCGCATGCGCAATGTACAATCACCTTGTTGCGTATGCGCAGCGACTATGTATATCTGTCGCTCGCTAAACTAAAATATACATACAAACGTGACACACACGTGCATAGTGAAAAACACTTTCTCTCTCATAGCAAAACGCCTACGCTCGTGAACGCACGCTACAGTCGCGTCGTTGTCCATCGAGGATTCTGTAGTAGGCGGCGCGACGTTAGCCATTATGGAAGATTTCAGACGCAGGTTTCAAACGTACAATTGTGTAACACCGCTAATTACTGCTTGTTTTTCTGTAATTCAAACGATTTTTGAAAGACACCATAGACGTTACGAAGAAAAAAACATCATTTGGGCACAAGAATGGAACGCACGTTAATTGATTCTAAACTTACAGATAGTCACTTTGAATTACTAGCACACAACCGCGTGTGATTTTCTTTGAAAAAAGTGAAGAGCGTGTTTTTCAGTTTAAAAAAATCAACCAAATCTATTTCCAAACAGTCTCTGTATATGCGTGTACGTGAAACTGCGATGTGTAATAACGAAGATCCTGCAGAGGTAAATTCACGCGCGATATCAGTCAGCATTCAGTTCAACCCCATAAATCGGTAATCCTAAACTAATGAAACTAGTAAAGCGGAGGTTGGCGGTGACCTGGTTCACCGCTAAGCCCGCCACCGTTGTTGTAGTCAGCACAATGTGCAGAAGAGGAGTGTCGACGCATGATCTACGATACAGTTTTCCAGCAATTTTCTCTTCTCAGAAACGAAAAATCATGTGAGAATATGATTGAGCAAGTACATCGAGCGGTAGACGAACTGTAAATATGTGAAAAAGAAGGAAAAAAATATTTCAACCGCGTGAAGCTTATCCCTATCACAAAAATAAAAAAGGATATCCGTTAACCCTGAACGTCGTCCCAATAATGGTGCCCATATAAATACATATCAATACGGAATGGATTGTAAACTGAAAATACCCTGGTATGTGCCATGTGTAGATTGAATTCCGTGAAACTGAAAAGGTGCGGGTTATGCCGTAAGCGAAGGCCGACCCGTCGGTTTAATGCTCTAGAGTTCGGTTGGGAAAAGGGGGAAGATAGACGCAGTCGTTAAGCGTTAGGCTGCAAGGTGGCTGATATTAATTAATAAACAAAGAAGCCAGACCCTCCACAACGTGCTAAGCTCGGTAATGGCATCTAAGGGCCGCTTAGCGAATGTCAGATATCGGTCATCGTTATTAACCGGCATCGGCATACTAACATGCAAGATCATTGCAACGTGAGAAAAATTGATATAGAGTCCGAAACTGAGTGTAATATAATAAATTCCATCAACTGCTTCGCGTCGAGCCGCGTCGAGCCGCGTCGAGCCGCGTCGAGCATTGATCGTTGTTGGGATAACCCGAAGAAGTGTCCTGCAGGGTGGATCTTGAGGATTAGGTTTTCCACGGGCATTAGGCGAGGTTCGCGAGTCTTCGAGGGGCTTTCCGCGGGGCTTCGGAATCGTGACATAAACTGGCGAAGGAGAAAATCCGAAGTTTTCAACGGCGGTCCCGTTCCTGGTCTGAACGTTTCAGGAAGGATGGTTGAAAAAACGGCTCGTTTCTAAAGCCGAAAGGAAAGACAATGACTACGACAACGAGCCGCATGTATCGCTCGAATGAGGGAATAACAATACGAAGCCATTTCGGCACGATTTACATCTAGGGCCTTCCTCTCGCTCCGTCCAATGGCTTTATGCGGATGAAGAATCTCAAAGAGGAGGAAGCGGAGTTGGAGAGAAAAGGTGGATATCTACACGCGTGAAATACACGCGGGGAAAACATGTACATCGTTTACTTATACCATACACTGCCAATGATACAATGGAACGCGATACTTTATTTGTTCAGAGGGTAGAAGAAGGGAAATGGAAAAAAAAAACATATTTTCTGTGTTATATGATAGGAAGTCTAGCACCGGAAGTCATTCCGTTCGTTCCCTTTACCGTTTAAAAAAACTTAATATATGGATAAAATGTAAACCAACAAGAATAAATTTCTTTGAATCTTGAAACTGTCAATTTCTCAATCTTATACCTATTTGATAACCCAACAGCAAATCAGGGTACAGCCATCGTATTCATTTTTCATTTTTTCATATATCGTCAGCATGTCAACGCAGAATACCTAAGCCGAAAGCGAGTTCTGACGCGGTTTAGGCTTTGAAAGTAAATCGGTACCGGAGCTCTTCATCGTTTCGCGAGGCTGTAACACCGGGACAGACATGAAACGTCCGAGGTGGAATATACATATCATTATACAAGAGTGTGGAAAATTTGAACAAGCTGTCGCCGAGAGAGCGGCGACCACTGATAAATAGTGTATTACGAAAGTTTTCTACGTTGGGTATATACGCTTACGATGCACATTATACCAGGTAAATGTGCGCGGGTCGCCTCTACACGTGTGTTTCCCATCTTTGAACGAACGACGAAGAGGAGAGACAAAAGCGGCGGCGGCATGATCGTTAAGACGAAATATGAGAGGAGGATAGGAGCGAGCAGTAAGAGGAGAGGTAAAAAGGTAGGAGCGACGTGACCTCGGACAAACTTCGGACCAGCGACTAGCCGGTGGTATAATTTCGTTGTCTGAATTATTAGAGAACAAGAAAAATTAGAGGATCGAACGAACAGAGCCGCGCATCACGTATTGTAAGCTAATAAGCTTCGTGTAAGAACAAAAAGTACGGACAAAAGACTAAGTCTGTCCATGTATAAAATTTATGTCAAGCGCCAAGAGTACCCAAGTGTCGAAACTTCAGCCGCGGATTATCGACAAATTGTGAGAGATTTGCCCTCTGGCTTCTGAATTTACTTTTAGCTTCGTTTTTCCTCTGCCGCAAATTTTTTCCCTTAGTCTCTCCGTTGCGTTTTTGTTTCGTCGCTACTAGACGGTGCAGCAGCAGGAATTAATTCAACGCCTTCTCACTATCAATTACACCCTTAACATTTTTCTTCTTTATTCGCGTTTTTTCATAAAATTCGACAGAGAAAATTTACAGCCTATAAGATTGTCAAAATCTGATTGGATTTTTGCACCAACACAATTATCATCTACGTCCTTTCACAAATTGAAGACGGACAAAAATGTGGTAGTCGAATATTTTAGCGTCATCAAAAAAGTTCGGAACATTCTGTACGTAATGCGAAGTTTCTCACAGAGAGAAGATGGCTTAAAAAAAAAAAAAAAAATGAAATCGCTTATCAGCGGTAATAAAATGCGTATAAGAATGATTTAAATTGGTCTGGAGAAGGCTGAGGTAATCTGGAAAAAACGCGACGGAGAGAATCAACCGAGAAGAAAGACAGAACCCGAGCTGAAAGAGTTTGGAAACTTGAATTCGCATCGTCGGTCGATTTTTCGTCGTTTAAAAAAGGACGCGCGGCGTTTTCGCCTTGGACGTAGGTATCGCGAGTTGGCAAGAAAAAGAAAACAGAAAAAAAACCACAGGAGACCGAGAATCATTTTTCACCCTCCTAACAGCAGGAATTTGCCAACCACACGATAGGGCGCGTGGTGGAAGGCGGTCGATGAATTTATCAGCAGTCGAGTGGATCTTCTGCGCCGTGACCCATCCCATCACCATGATCCTAAAACACGGGATTTGTAATGCGTAAGCAGCTGCCCGAACCCAGAAGGCATCGGGGATTCTTGTCCGGATCGGTTTCCTATTGTTCGGAAACGAAATATGCAGCCCTGAATAATGCCCTGAAAGAAGCGTTTGCCGGGCGACTTCTTTGGCACGAATGTATAATAAACACGATCAAGTTTTTGATCGATTAACGGGTCCCCGATCGATCGATCTGTTTCACCTCAGAGATCTTGCACCTCCTCCGAATTGACTCTCCGCGGTGCTGGGTCACTCAACTCGGACGGGTCGTACAAGCTGTACGAGTGAGTGATCAATCGATCGAATAAATAAATAAATGAACAACTGCGCGAGATTTTAGTTGAGGATATTATCAGGGTCCAAGAGACGGTCGGCATCGTTGCAGGTGTGGAGCCGCCTCGGTGCCTACTCGTCACTCTATTGTGCTTCGCTGTATTTCCTCCTTCGAGGAGTTCGTATCTGTAAGTGATTATATCGCAACAAGGTAGTTGAAAATAGGTACACATGCAAAATGTTTCCAGAGAAGAATAAATAATAATCCGGTAACCTCTGATCGGGCATGTTTTCAGTACGAGATTATTATAACCGGTCCTTCAACTGAACCATCTCAAGCAGCTCGAGCCCGATACGATCCCTCAATAATCAAAATCAGCGCAGGTAGCAATACAGCCGCGTCTGTTCATGCACAAAGAGAGATGAGGCTTGTCTTATCAATTGCGTTTTCCCGGTTTTATTGTACAATCATTCACTCGGATTTTTCTCCTCTATCAATAAGACGCAATAAAAGCCTGCTCTGATGGTTTAAGGCCATGATTCACTGCACGCTCACGCAGTCGATACGTACGACTAAATTGCAGATTAGATCCTTTTCTTCGACGTAGAGTTGAAGACTGAGAATCCGCGAGGCTTCGCGATTCGTCGAGAATGCGACAAAAACAGGGAAGTACCCTTGAGTCATGACCTGAATCAGCGGCACCGGCTCTCCTGCTCTTCTGCTCGGAACTTGAGCGCTTCTTCAACCCCGAGTAGGAAACAACCGATAAACTGGTTTGACGAGTGTGAACGCGCTCTGATGCTCGGCTCTATCATACCGGGTGATTCGAAACGCGCGAGTCCAGACGTCCTTATCTCCCCCTTAAGAGAGACCGTAATGTATCTTGAAATCAGAATAGTCATAATAATTAGCCGACATATTATCCCGCAGCAGGTGAACTTCGCCGTCTTCAAATACGCTGACATCAAAGCTTGGTAGGTATACTGCTTGAATCAGGTACTGATTTGCAATTGAAATTGCAGCATAAACTTCTGAGCCACAAGTGACACACATTATAGCCGTGCTGCATCAATTAAGTACCGCTCGTAATACTGTACGTGTCTTCCCCAGTACATTCGTTGGAGTAAGACTTGGAGAGGTTGGTTTCTTGCAGTGACGGCGACGTCGTCTCGCTATGTCCTCTTGAATCGAAAGAAAGAAAAAACTCTCACTGTACGTGAGAAGTGAGTGAGTAATGATCTGCTTAAGATCTAGAGATTCGAACTGGCTACATCATGCAATTCGATGAAAAGAAAACGGAAAAGGAAATTTGAAGGTAACCAGGATAAATGCAAAAACGGAGTAGAATAAACTTTTAAAAAACCGTTTCCACTCCAATTTCACCCGTTTCCGCAGATATATGATCCATACGTATCAACTTTGCGCAGCAGAGGTCGATTCTACTGTTTCGGTGTAGACTTATTGTACCTGCGCACCGTTGCAGGTCAGACCGGGACTGTAGGCTGCGCCTCTGTCTCTATCTCTCGCTCTTTCCTTCTTCGACTCGCAATCAGCCTGTGCGACGTGGCATCGGCGACGTTTTGCCTGTCTGGTGTTATCGCCCCGTCCGCATCTAATCACCGACTAAGATGCATTGTTGCTAGCAAACTGACGGATTGCGACGAGCCCTGCCCACGACTTCTTATGCGGCGAGTCCGCATACGGTTATCGCGATCCTGCGATCTGCTGAATTGAAACGACCGATTCGTTAGTGCAGTAGAGGCGAAGAGGAGGAGACGAGGAGCGTTGGTCGATTCTTATTTCTCCGATAAATAGCTCTTCCGCATGAAAACGAGGGCTCATGTCAGCTTCTACCTACGATCATTCAAAGACAAAGAATGTGGAAGAAGAATCCTTTCATCATGCCACAAGAGGGCAGGATAAAACGAACGCGATGTTTGAGCCCCAAGGGAATATCAGAGATTTTCCCCGAAAGCTGAGAGTGACTCGCTCACTCGTTCTCTTCAGGCTTACCGCGTTCACTCTTTTATACTCAGTGCTCCTGTTTAACAACGAAAAAGAGAACCGGAGTAATAAAGCTCCGCTCTCCAGAGACAGCTTTCGAGATGAATCTTGAAATTCAACCGTATACTTATACATACAAACATTCCAGATTTCGTTTCAATCACAATCCCAAGCTCATGACTTTACAGCATTTCTGAATACCTTTGAAGTCGACGTATGGCGTTAGATTGACGTCATGAAATTCAAGTCGGATCCTTGAAGTTATACCCAAGAGAAATAAAGAAAGAAAGAAAGAAGTAAATTCAAATAACCAAACCTACGAGCTGGAGGGAAGACAAATCATAATCCGCATAAGTACATCCGTTTCCATCAAACGCTTTCGTTTCCGATAATCACGCGGTATTGAAGATGAAAGCGGAGAGCAGGGAGGATATTTCGCGAATAACAAAGCTCGCAGCGTTCACGGGGGTGGACCATGAAGAGGTGGCGAGAGGGAGAAGAAGAGGAAGGCGAATATCATCGCTATGCGAATTACGAAATTCTCATCACGCACATTACTGCACGTGTCATACGACGACGGACGATCGAGCACGCCGCATCGTGATGCAAGCCTGTGGAATAAGCTGATGTTAATGCTGCTGTTAGGATGATCCCGCATTTTTGCTCGGCGCGCAATCTTTGTAAATGAGGCGAAAGAGTGCCCACTTATCGATTCGTCACCGTCGTCATTACCACGTGTGCGTGTGTTTCATTTCAGCGTTAATGCTCGAAGATGAACGAAACTCGCCCTCCTTTTCAACGCTCTGAGAATTCATCAAACAAGTTAACGAGTAGAAAAGGAAAGAAAAAAGTCTCCTTTGCGTTTCTCTCTTTTCTTAGAAAGAAAAGAAAGGGCGATGAGAGTAAAAATCGAACACCGAAACTCACCGATTAATCACCGAACAAACTAATGCTGAGCTGATATCAATCTGGAACCAATTTTTTAACAGGTTCTACCGTTTGAATCAGTTCTGCAATTAACCGCCGTACAACGAGTGGTGCAGCATCTGTTGCACATCGTTACACCTCAAAGAGGAACCGATGCAACCAGCCGAGTGATAGACGATCAAGATAATTTGAATTCAGCAGTTTTTTCTTTCCGATATTTCTTAAAGCGCCACACTGATTGCAAGAGTCGATTGCTGACCATGCCTTAAGCCTCGAGGGTGTTGTGACGAAACGAGATGAAACAAAACGGTGCCAGCTGAACGCGATGGAGATTCATTACTCTAGACTATACAATAACCCAAAGAGAAACAAAGCATACAAATTCTGCTGCATTGGATGTAGAATTTTCAGCAAACTCAGCAAAACATTTTATGCTAGCCAATATTTCATCAAGGAATAAGACGTAATGATATTGCAGAATTGTTGTGTCATTAATGAAATATTTCTTGTGTACTTCACGCGTGTTATCAACACTTGTATTTCAGGCAGACATAGCAGCTTGCCGTGAGTTGCGACCCGCGTGCACGACAAACGCACATCTGTGTCATCCGAATCACTCGTGTGGGTATCATCCTTCGGCCTGATATCATGTGGTATGTGTTTATGTGGCGCGTGCAGTCTAGTCGTTGCAGTGTGCAGTGGTGTCGATGCGCCGTTGCGCAATGAATGGCCCTCCTTTTTTTTGTCTCGACTTTTTCCGTCGTTTTCTTTACCGCAACCTCAGCACCGGCAGCGACGCTTTTGAACGAGTTTCGACAATTTATGGGACGTTATTCTCGGTTCTGGTTATACCCAGGGGATATGGCTAAATGATCCCCCTATGCTGCAGTCGCTGCTTCTACGGTGGCGTTCTCGTTGTCGTTCCGAAATCTCGCCTCTATTTCCGTACTTTCGAAAAGATTTCAACCTTCTATTTTTCATGCTTCTAGACTTGGCTTCTTGGTTTCTTGTTATTTTCTAATTTTACGAAAATTACGACAAGCTCTTGAAAAACCTTCAAGTCTCCAGAAACCAGTTCATCCATGTGACGCTTGTATTTGACTGATAAACACTGCGCGACAAAGGTGTGATGAGGATCGAGGACAAGCGTGAACACAAGGGGGTGAGGGAAGTTGCCTTCGAAGAGGAGGTAGAGATGGAGGGTCCGCTGTCCACTTCACTGCGCCCATCAAATTGCCCGGCTCTAGAGTCGACGAGATTCGGTTACAGAACTTGAAAACATGTGAATACATGTTCGTCGCGTGTCGCTGCATGCCTACGCGTTATACGTATTAACAGTGATGCATTTCTAAGATCTGTCTCCTCGGTACAAACATCACGTACCGATATACGTGTGCAAACAGATGCCGTGATCGCTGGCATCGATGCGAAACGTCGATTCGAGCTACGTACATGCCAGTCGAAGTTCATGAATCGATTGAGAAATGATCAGGGGATGAAAGGAAAGGTATGCTTTTCGTCAACTACAATTGGACGTTGGAGAAAGGTAAGAAGCGGCAATCGGCTGGGGTACCTCGAACCCCATGGAGGCGTTATAAGGATGAGAAGATAAAGATACCCTCGAGTTATCTTCACTAGTCGTTTTTCTCCGTCGTCGGCTAAACGGAGTCGAGTCGACTCGACTTCCAACTGTACGGTGAATTATTTGTCGAGTCAATCTTATCGGGGACGGACGTAATAATGCTCACTCGAATCGACTGTGAGGCAAGGCGAGGCAAGGCGAGCCAGTGCACACTAATGACGTATGTGTGCCCTGCAGGCCAGACCCTACACGACTTCACCAGCTTTGGAATGGTTTGGGGGACGATAATACATCCACATAACTCCATAAGAAGGAAAGAAGGTGGAAAGAGAGAAAAAGAAACGATTACGCAACTACATAGCACGCGTTTACGGGAAGGGCAGATAACGGGCGACACGACGAAAAAAAGAGAGAGGGGAGGAGGAGGATCGAGCAAAAAGAGAAAGTGAGATAATAAAAAGGAAAGTGTACAGAACACGATATACCTTCCAGGAATTATTTCCGGTCACTTGAAACCATAGCGCTAGTCGTTTTTCCAATCCCAGGATCAAAAGTCACGATGAATTTTTCTCCGACACATGGCGGCGGGTTGTGAGTGGAAAAAGTTGACTTACGGGTTTCCCGGAGGCAACTAGAGAAGAAAGGGTACGGCGAGGACGACGATATTAGCAGCTCGCAAAGGTGGCGGGTGTAGAAATAAGACGGAAAATGTAAAAAAAGAAAGGATCGTAGAAAAAGTCACCAACTGTAAGTGTGGAAATATTTTAGCAGCAGAAGAGTAGAACATGGTTATAATGGGCGCGGAGAACAAAAAGGATAGAGAAACTCTGGCAGATACTTTGTTGAAAATAAAACATCGCCTGCAAGCAAGCCGGAGAGGAGGGACGAGACGGCGCGGTTTAAAACAGAAGACGGCACTGCAGACTGAATCTTGAGCCAAGTTATACAATATCTTTCAAGATGCTGCGCTGCAGGCAAGCAGCTTCAAGCCTCCCAGGGGCTGGTCGAGACCTTACAAACAAACTGTCTCTCCGTGGTCGCCGAAAATCCCTCCCTCGGCGAGATTTTTCTCAAGTGAACACAGTACCATCACCCCCGCGCAGTGACGTGACTTACGAGATTCGACGATCCACTCCTAAGCGAATTCAAATGAAATATTCAGCCCTCGTCGATTAAAGACAGTCTTCCACTATGCACTCCACTCACCCCCCTATCGTCTACCTGCCAATCTGCCTTTTCTGCGTATAATTGTAACGTCGTTTGTGACAGTGCCACTGCACGGTATTGATGACAGAAAGAGAATTTATCATGAATTGAGGTAAATAATAATCGACGTACGTAAGTGAGCGATGGTGTACGATGATCGATGCTATAATACTCGTCGCCACTTCGTGGCTTATAGACGACGAATGTAAAGCATTCCCAACAAATGAAATCTCGTCACGTGACATCCATCTATCGGCAATGAGTGAGTCGTAGATGTTCATAATAGATAATTAAATGGGGGAGAGTAAAGTGGATGCAAGTGATCATCGCTGAATGGGTCAGCCGATGAATCAGAGGGTTCAATAAAATACTAGAGTTATATTGTCTGTCCCTCCTGTCGTTCGATCCGGAATAGGTCAAGCACGGGAGGCGGAAAGATTTCGAATCGTGAAGCCATTACGTTAAACGATTAGTTCTTTGTCAGGAGTTTTTGGGTTTGACTCAACGACACGGAGACCCCCCAACGTGCGAATCGAATTGTTAATCAATAACATTTTAATCGTCAGCAAACTGTAAACAATAGGTACTCGTGCAACGCGAGAGCAGCAGAATTGCATAAAGTAATGAGAGCAAGTTAACTGTGAAAGGGAGGGAGTTGTGAATTTTGCTGACGAGCGGCATACATAGCACTGACGGTAGATTTTCCTGTCCCGGTTGGACAGCAGCCGGCGCGGCACCGTGCGGCACACGGGAAACTTTCAAAGAGGAACGCAGCGGAATGAGCAAAGTCTGAGGTCTGATATTTGCAGAAGTAGAGCCAGGAAAATCCGTAACTCCTTCACAAGTGGGTATAAGGGTCTCTAGCTGTATTACCGTCAATTCCCTCTCGGCGAAGATCGCCGAGGCATAATGGATAGGTACAATCGGTATGTGACTCACGGTCAGACACATAGGTACACGGCTTCGAAGTCTGGCAAGTTTGGAAGCTTCTACCCATGACCGAGGAACAGGCTCGTCGCATTTTGGAGACCAGCCGTCAGCAAATTTGGTGTTCAACATTGAAAGGAAAACTGATAAGATTACAAAGGAGACACGCGGTCATGGATTATCATCTATCGGAATTTCGCCCTTGGGTATCTGTCACCAGGTTAGCAATGCGTCAAAGTTGCCAAAGTATAAAGCACAACGTAGGAAAACTTTCGAGTCTCTTAGTGACTGACAACGAGCTCTTCGTGCGACTCCGGCTGTTCACCCAAGAAGTCTAATTCTCGGTCGCACGCTACACTTCAAGTGCTGTATACTTATTCGACTTTGCGTTGGAAACTGGGGTAGGTGCCTACCAGGCAAACAACCAGCCACCCCTTGTTATTCATCTATCCTCCGCTTGGCCGACTATTATACCCGGTGTAGTTCTCCTCATCTTGCGAATAATTTACTGAAAACAGACCGAAAGAGACAATTCTCTTTGTATCGAGCGACCCAACGAAGGATAGAAGAACTGCTCGTTGTTATTATCATTGTCACAGTCTCAATGAGAAGACCGACTTCAGAAATCACGCTCAAGTGTTTATTTCATTATTTCCATATTCGAATTCTCCAGACAGGGTAGGGGCGTCTGTTTTTTCGTATCAGGCTAAATCGTTGAAAGGCAACGAAGGAGCACGAGAAAAATGCAAGAATGACTAAAAAGAGCCAGACAACACGCGATGTACATACAGTTGTTACTTTCTCGGCGTAAGAAGGTCGTTAAGAGGCTGGACCATACGATCGTTGGCCACGGTCCAGAATCGATAAACCAAGGCATGAACAGGCATGAATGAATTAGCAAAAACGCTGAAATAGTCGCCAGAATGGTCCTGCACAGTAACGGACGAGCAAATTACGCATACGGAAATAGTTGTGCCTACTATTGCTATACGCAAGAACAGCATTATAATAGTAAAGAACGCTAATCCGTTTCGCAATCGTTCCTACGCGCCAAGGAAAATAAATCTTCGTGCACGGTTCGTTGTGATTCATTGAGAGCCCTTCATGTCCGAGCTTAGTTGGCGCGTCAGCAGACTGGGAAAATTTCAGCTTCTCCACAGTGTATTTCTATGCAGTTACTGTATTTCCACGCAGTTGATCAAACCAGTAACGAGTGGAAATAACTCGCGGAAGAATTTCCGTCAACTTAACGATCTTGATTCCATTTTCAATTGAAACAATTACTGTACGAAATTGAAATTTAAATATTTCATAAGAATGTGCGAATTAAATTTGACCCTTTTCTACAGCATTGACCGCCTGACATTCCAGTTGGACAAAAAAACTGGCATAATGCAAATAAATAATATATTGTATCGACGATTAAGAAATCTGAGACTGAATTCTCGATCTGTTATTGTCGTTGGCAGAAAGGGGGGGAGTATTTTCGGAAAATTTAACCAATAGTAAATGGCTGGTTCAAGTTGTACACAGTCACAGCGCTGCGGTGTCGTCAGTCTTGATTAACACCGAAAACACTGACAACTTTATTGGGAGTGTATATTATTAATTGATATGTGTTTAGGTTGGAAATAGGTATACATCTGTGTTACATACACAGTACAAGCAACGAATGGCTGGAGATTGATGGGCGATGTTTTAACGAGATTTCAGGCAATTACAAGGGTCGCCGGACGCTCGATTCGCGGAGCGAGATTGCCGGGTATCCACCAGCCGCCCCCCCTTGAAGTTTAAGGTATAAAGCACCCCAAGGTTAATGAAACAAGACGTTCTGTACGAAAACGGGGGAGGAGAAACGGCAATAAGGAGACTGAGGAGAGGGCAAAGGAGAAGTGGGAGAAAATAAAAATTAGGAAAAAGGGAAACGAGGCGCGTTCGAGGCGTTGTAGATACCGACGGTTAATAATCATGACGAGTCTTTTGATTTACTAACAATATATGATAGACTGCCGGCCAGGCGAGAGGAGGAACAACATTATTGTAGTTACGTATAAGTTAGGTTAGGTTAGGTTAGGGCGAGTCGGTTGGTAACACCAGCGGCGTGATAATATATTGGAATTATTATTATTATTGTTTCAACTTTTTTTATCTCTAGCCATTTAGTGTCGCATCGTTCTTTTTAATTTCTTCATTTTTCATAGAAACAATTCTCAGCCCTGCTACACACTCAAAATGTGAGATAATTTTTTCCTTGCAAAACTTTACATCACCATCTAGCCTCGAACAAATTATTCGCATCATTACACCACACCGAAATGGTTGTATCGTTTGAATTGGCCTGAAAAAAGAAATTAACGTTGCAACGTTATCTCGCGTTCCAACTTTAGTGCTGACATGAAACGAAAAAACCAAAAATAAAGAGATATTCGTATCCATAAACATAAAAACGTGAAGATGAAACTCCATTTTATTTTCATTTTGTTATTCACTCAGGAAGAGCAAACAATTTTTTTTGCTTTTTATTATACCTACACCAATGAATGAAGTATATGTGATACAACGACTAGAAAGAATGACGACAAAAACACTGCACAAAATCGCGGAACGGGTCACTAAATTCAGACAAAGGCTCTGAAAGAATCGAGGGTATGTGGGAAAATATTTTTATACGCGTCAACGAGTGTACTTTACGCAGGTATAATGTATGCCAGGTACATACGTATCGCGAAACGCGAGGACCGAGTTCCCGTTCGTGACTCCAGCGGAATTAAGTGTGCAGCTGTAACTGACTGCAGTCACGGTGGTTTTGCGGAGAGTGTTCGTTAAATTGACAATTTATATATAGACACGTAATACCTGTACATGCATCGTGCATAGAGAGGCCAGAGCTAGTCTAGCACAGACCGTGAGGAGAGAGGTCAGAGTTCAACGGTGCACGACACGCGTTGCACAACATCGTTTCTCCACCTGAATGCAAAGAGTATCATGGGAGTGTATCGCGTTTGTACAGTAGAAAGAAACCGAATAATAATTGCAAACTAACGATAGAACCATAGAAGAATTTTTGTCACGGCAATATCCTGTTTCTTTCTTTTCTTTCTGTGTTTTTTTCCCTGTGGTCAAGGAAAAGTGTAAGTGGCGCGACTGTCAGGTATTGGAGCGACTTTGGAACCGGATGTGCTATATATGTATACATACACAAGCCTGAATTTCGCCCACCTTATAATCTCGCACTGAGGAATTCATACGCCCTCTTTCTTCTCTATTTTTAGCGAAATAGTAATCGATACGAAAACGATGACTGGCCGATCGGTCGGCCATCGTTCAGGTATCAGATATTGGCTCGTTTGAATTTTCTCCCAAGGTCCGAGTATGCATGTGATCGTTTATTCAGCAAGGCTTGAGTTGAAATGTGAAAAACTGTCATAGCCTGGAGTCCGACGAGATGTGCGAAGTGTACCTCAACACACGCTACCGCCATGCGGTGTGTGTGGTGCCGTACATAACGGAAGAACACGCGACTCACCCAGTTCGTGACGTAATCGGTAGTGAGAAACGAGGTAGGCAGGCATGCATCGGGGCCGATGACGACATACCCATCTACCTGAATCACGAACCGTCACGGTCAGCAGCAATAAAATATCACGTTTGTATAAACAACAACGACGCGACAATGCGAGAGCATGTGGAGTATACTTTGCGAGTGTAATAAAACGACATGCATAATGCATCATATTGCTCGTTTCAAGGATGTGTGTAACGTCGTTAGATATAAGGCCATACTTCTATCCTGCGCTCTGTATGTACAGCTGAGAGTTGTAGTTTACATCGTGGAGCAAAGTTTGGAATTCGCATCGTGACTCTATACAGTAGCTCTGCTCCGACCGGTTGTTTTACCACCCGAACCGCCACCGTGCGAAGCCGACTTATGCGTGGCGTAAGGTGTACCTACGGTATAACTTGATACGACAGACTGTCTACCCCCAGCAACAAGGTACAAGGCATGAAAGTTCGAGTTAAATGAAACTTAGAGTTAAACGAAAGTATAACCACTGTATGGGATGAAGATGGACGCGGGTTCGGTCAACCACCTTATGCTGGTGTAAAAGATTCCTGATTTACTCCAGTGAATGTCGGTTATTGGTAGATAAGATTGGAGATCCCGAGTTGAGCGCAGCACGTTCTTGAACGCAGATCAGCAGGGTGTGAGATTGCATCGAGGTGATACGAATGTCTTATTTTTCCACGAGGAAGTGTCGTACAGCAGTCTTATCGGAAAAACAACCCGTCGAATACTCAGGGACTAGAGTTGATGTGCTCGGTGAAGGAGTAACGGAGGGAGAAGAGTCGACTAACCGACCAAGCGACTGAAGAAGAACACGGGAACCTGCAGAAACGCTAACACGCGAATCGAGATGTCTTCTCATTGTCTTCTGGCGGGAAAACGGTGGTCGTAGTAAAAGTAAACCAGTCGAGCAATCTACGCCGACCTGGAAAGATGGTAGAAAGGTGCCTCCGGGGCTGGACACAATATCATCTCAAGATGTGAAATGGCAGAATGGGGGGAGGGGAGCGAAGATAAAAAAGGGAAATGAACCACCTATACACGATTAGAAAATACTTCGGTCGACCTAATGGCACCCTGCGAATTTCCATCGCGGTGCACAATCGCTGCAACGTCAGCCTTGAGCTTACAATTAGCCTGCGCTAGTCAATCACGAGAGAACTTTCTCAATTCGTACACGAACCGTACCAGAGTTAATCCCTGGAGAGATAGAATGATCCTGCGCACCTACGCAAGAGGTGGTGAGATTAGCGACCTTCTAAGCCTCGTTACGTCCGAGAAGAGATAGATATACTCGAGGAAGAAGGTTTGATTATCCAGGTATATCCACCACTCTCGGTCGAGCTAATTGCCGGATGCGTTATCCGAGTGACCCGAAGGCGTGGCTCCTGGCCGATGGACTTGCAGCGAGATTTAGCAGGCGCATAAATTTGCAATCACCCGCGTGAGATGTTGCGGTGGGTAGGTAGCTAGGTAGGTATACCTACCCTGGCATGCATGCAAACGCGCCTGTTCATCAGCTGCACAAAAGTAAGATTACTCATAATTGTCGGCTACGGCAACAAGAACCCTGACGATGAGAGATACATCCAACCACCGGACATCGCACGCACCTACTCCTAATCCTAATCCTGATCCTCCGGCAATGCTAATTTAACGAGACTCGTTCCACTGGAGAATGTACGTTTTTCATTTTACAGTAAAAATGGTTCACAACGACCGACGTTGATCTTCTAAGCTATGGATACTCGCTTTCTCTCATCAGTCGACAAGTGATTTATTCGTTTGTGTCGTTTGTGATATCAATTCCATTTTCAGAATATGATTGTGTTCTTGCTTAGGAACTACTGCAGAGAGGTTATTATTTCACAAAGTCTTTATCGGACTCAACATCATAGCGAACGACTAACTATTCAATTATATGTAATGCCTCGAGTCTAAATTGTGTAACGTTTGCGACAAGATGATTAGGGATAAGGATAAGAATAAAAATGGTTGATAAACAGAAAAACTAGTTCAACGGCACAGGCCGAATGAGACGATGGCGAAGCATAAAGGGGAAAGCAGCGAAGTTTCGGAGAATCAAGATTTTTTTATACCGAGGGCAACACGACATGAGCAGCGCTGGCTAAGCTTTAAGAGAGATAAAATGTCAACGGTCATCGGATCGAAATTTCATTCACTTTTTTCTCTCTTCCTCGTCGTCTTCTTTTATCGTCGTTAACGACGTTTTTCCTCGAGTTTTACATCAGGCCATAAAGAAGCAGATATCAATCAGTCAGACGATGGTGGCTCCGAAGGCATGGTTACAGATGCATAGAGATGACGATATGGGTGGAAAGAAAAGATCGAGTAATCCTTAAAATCTATTCGCGGCATCGTTTTTCTCCCCAGCCTCGAATCGTTAATGTCTTAATATAAATTGCTGAGCATCCATGTCGCTTTCTGCAGTTTCCTCTTATTCCTCTCTCTCTTCCTCCCTCTCTCTCTCTGTCTCTCTACGTAATTTAGTTTTTAGTTTTAAGTATTGCTAACTTTGTATTATATCTATCTCTTTCGGTCTCAGAGTAATTTTTTATTTTATTTTCTTTGTTGTAATACTCTGTGACTATTATTATTGTCTAACATTGCTATAGACATAAAATATATTATCTATCTATCTATCTCTCTTTCTAGTTCTAAGTACTGCTGATATTTTGCTGCCTACCTCTTTTAGTCACAGAGTAATTTTTATTTTATTTTCATTATGTCATACTCTGTGGCTACATTGTTTAATATTGTTATGAACTTAAATAAATGCATCCATCTATCTATCAATCTATCTCTTCCTCTCTCAGTATGACATACTCTCTGAGGAATAACACGCCCGCGTTCATTTTGCAATTGCTCAGCCAATCGATCAGCCCTATTAAGTCCACAGGAACAATATCCTCATATACATAGAGAGACTCTGTACTCCGCATTATACGTACCTACACGAAATTGCGAATACTGACATGAAAACGAAATGCAAGGGGGTTTCATGCAACGGAAGGGATTGCAGAAGGTGATCGAGGAGAGGCAGCGTTGATAAATTGAAGAAGAACAAGAGTGCCGGAGAACAGGTTTAGCCACTCAGCTCTTAGAGCTGGGTGATACTCGGGGTGAGAGAAGAGACGCGAAGAACGAGAAGTGACTACTCATCGGGGATTTGAAAATGGAGAAATATCAAGACGTTGCATGATTTACAACAAAGGAACTCGGACGTCAACCGTTTATGCGCTGACAATGAAAAATACCAGACGTCTTCGGCGCAGGGTTGACGATTGCAGTGCGAAGTTGACCCTGCGCACGGGGTGGAGAAAAACTGAAAACAAAACAACTGAAACCGAAAAAACTAAAATAAGGTAAAATCGCCTATTCCGTCGCGGCTTTAATGTCGTTCTCGTGTCACGCGGCAGCCGCGTGTAACCCGAGCTGAGTGAGTGGAGTTTCTACACCCTGCAGCGTATACCATAGGAAAAGGTGGGTGAGTATACACAGGTCGATGTTTTTTTCTTTCTTTCCTACCCGCAGAGAAAACAGGGTGAAAACCGGGTGCACGCAGGAGTCCGATCAATTTCGAGCGAATATATAGCAGAGCTTCGAATTACGTATATGAACAGAAACGCAATGACGCGACGTTACAATATAATATGGAGTTTTGGGAAAGTTATCGTAAGAATCAGCGTTCTAATTGTGCAATACGCTGACGGCAATAGCAATTTCTAAGAAATCGTTGAATAACAATTAGCTCCAAGTGAAATGAACAGAGATGAGGAAAAATTAGGCGAACTTACAATAAAAGAAAATAGTAGGGTAGAAAAAGGCGATCAGTGTGTTAATAAAACAATACAATAGGGTAGAATAATGCGATCAGACGTTGCGCAAGCCTGACGTGGCCTACCGTCTTATCTAACAATCAGCTGGCGAATCGCGAGGTAATTTACAGACGGTGCCACCGTCATGTTATACCTATACCTATGTCTATGCCCAGGCACACCTACCTACACCCAATACATAACCCGACTGTTATAACGAGAAATTAACACACTTCTAAAAACGTTACATCAATTATCTATACTATATATATGTCTATATATGATGTTTGTATATAGTATATGTGTAAGATTATCTTCGACTTTTACCCATACCAGGTATTTTATATTGAAGATATAATATGTGTATTGAGCAGCGACGTGTTAGTTTGACAAGTTAGTCCCAGATTCGTGACCGACTTCAATTACACCCATCATATCAACTGCAGATTATATTGTATATAATATGTATATTGTATACGTATGCCCCGCAGACATAAACTCACGATCAACAACAAATCAGTTGTAATATAAAATAAGAATAATAATAAAAACCCGGCTATAATTCAATAACCTATTTCCATTGATGTATATCGATATGCCAAATACCGCGGTAATCCAGCTTTAATTTCTATTGTAATATTCACACATGAATAATTTGAGCTCTGTTCTGAAATTGAAAGCGAGAAGAATGCAAACGTTGTGAGAATTTCCTGATATAATGTAACAAGACGCAGATACGTACATGTGTGAGAGGTAAATTATACATTACATTGCTTCATCAAATGAAATACAACTGCAGCATAAAACAGCAGCAGTAGTATATTATAATTCAGTCATACACCCGAGTCACAAAGCCAAGGTGCATCAGATACGAGCTGAGGCTATACACTAGAACTCCGGATAGTAACGATTCAAATTACGATTGTACCTATTCCATATAAACACATATATAACTCGAAGGCGTACATTAACGTGGGTAGAATAACTGTGTAAGGCTAATTAAAATTCCTTCACTGCGGGACATACCTGAATATTATACACGTATATAATTATAAACACTCTTAATAAACTTCGCAATGAGAAAAATGAACAGGTTTGCACAAAATTCCCATTGAACTCGATATTATACGTTTATTTTCGTAGAATTTTGCGACCTCTTTGCGGTTCGTTCGGTGTCGATGAAATTTAATAACGCGATTTAAATTCGATCGTGTGGCAATGATATTGAAATTGATAACCGGCCGCCCGAACAGGTGACGGGGTTTTTGTACAAAATTTCCGAGCGTTAAAATTGGTGGCAGAAAAACAAGATTAAAATAAACAGACAAGGAGGAAATTTCTTCCTACCCTTAAATTAAGCATCCAATATGACCGGTCTGGACCCTGTCTAATTGGGAAAACAATGCATATGTAATCCGGTACGACGTACAGAGGTGTTGAAAAACGTAATTAATACGTACGCGGCGTATGTCAGAGGTACGAACGCGAAAGCCGCAGGAGAAACGCAGGAACCGGCCATTAGCATCGCCATCATCATCATCAGGAGGAGAACGGACGGACGAAGGTGAAACGAAGCGAAACGAAGTCGCCGCATTGTGGCGAATACCTACAGCGATGTTATAATACGCCATACGGATGTATATGCGTGTTAACGATGATGAATGTTCGCGCGAGAGGAAGACCGAATCGCACCGTAAGTTCGGTAAGGCTAATTGTAAGCTGCAAACTACACCATCATTATGGCAGCCTCCTACGACTCGTTCGTCACACTTAGGCGCACGTTACAGATGATACGTATCAATTCTTGATAAATTTGTTATCGACAGCTTCTGATAATAATCGATAACACCGTCCTGCACTGGCGTCTCGAGTAACGATATGTTTTTGATCCGGATGTGAAGAATTTTTTTTAACCGTTTTCCTGAGTTCTAGTGTCACAATAACGATGAGCTAATCGTCAAAGGCTGATCGAATAAGCTTAATATCAATAAAAGCTTCGCTAAATTTTTACAGTTATGGTCGAGTCATATTATCGTATATTATTCATTTTCTTCCAAGTAATAAAACATACACATTTGTATAAACATTATTTCTTCGTCAAATTTAGGTAGAGGGAAAAAATAGTTTTAGAATCGAAAGGAGGAAAGGTTGTAAAAATTTCAACGGAGGTACCCGATTCTCGTATTTGCATCTGCAGCTATAGTACAATCCAATAAATCATTGATCTGTATTATACAAACGTCTCAAGTTAGTGTGAATTAAATAAGTATGAGTACGTTAAAATTGGGCTAATCCGAGAAATACATATTGTACAGACGACTTGGACGTAGGAGTAGAATATCGATAGAAAGCGAGAAAGTATAACCTGCAGGGAAAGAAAAATAGACAATGGGCATAAATTTGACGTTTTAGTGGCTGTAAAAGCGCATCGTGATGGGCAAACTGACAGTCGTAGCTGAGGAAAAGGGAAAATCCCGTGGATACATTTCGTATCTACGTAATGTATACTTCGAGAACGTTGTATTAAACAAACAAAAATCCGAAAAGAAAAGTTTCCATTCCGAAAGGTTCGTTCCACGCGCAGGCATCCACGGAGAAATCAGTTTTCAGTTTCTCCACCGAAGACCGTTCGCCGGTGTATTTCCAGCCTAAACACAACATCGAAGCAGGCAGCGGTTTGATCCCCGACGAAGACGACGACGTGTAACGTGCATACGCAGCCGTCGGTATCGCCGTCGTTGACGCAGACTGGCCAAGAGGTCGATAACCCGAGTTAAATTACAATTTTTACGGGGGGCACCTGCCGCCACTCCGATTAGTAGCCATGTATATAGGTGTTTTATACATCAACTATTTCGAATCTAAATCAAAAAGCTCGAGTAGTAAGCGAGATGATCGTCACGGCGCGCGGTGAAATAATCCCAATCCGCAAATCGACGCCACGGGTCAAAACGTAGTTTGGGTCCAATTTACTGAATCTTCCACAGTATAATTAAACAATTGTCGCCATTTGTTGTTCTCTGTATACCAAACTCGATGAAAAAAATAATAACAACAATATCTCGAAAGTCGGTAGCGTTTGAATTTTTTGACGTAAGCAAACATTGGCTAGTGAATAATGGACGGAAAAAATTCTTCTTTTCCTTTTTTTTCCTTTCATTCATTTTTCCCTTTATCTCTTTAGTCTTATCTAGGTTGTTTTCCATACAGTATACTTACACAGCGATCGATTGACGGGTAATACAGGGAAGTTGGCCCAATATTGAACAGGTTGTTGATTCTGTTTAAGAAAACCAAAGAAGAAGCGTCGGTACTCACGTCAACGTTTGTCGGCTGAAACAATTGAAAAAAAAATAGAATAATTAAAAACAATGTTTACTATCGTTTGAAATATATTATTTATACGTACCGAAGCTAAAGTAAGATAGTTCGTGTTATAAATTTACTTCATATGTATGATTAAGTGCATGACAAGTTTTGTATATATATGTAATTGGCCATTCTTCACCGCATTGCAATGTGCTTGCGTAAGAATAATCCGTACAACTGTTGAACAAAGCTAATTTAATTCAAATCAATTTGGCGTTTCTCTATCATCGTTTCTTATGCCGCATAATCTCACCATGAGAAATCTAAAACTGCAGTCGCACAGCATTTGAAAACATGGCAATAAAACAAAGAAAAAAGAGAAAAAAAACTCCATCAACTTGGACCATAACTTGTATATATAAATAATCGAGCGTTCTGTGTGTATTGGCTTCAAACACACTCTTCAATAATACGCGTCAGAGATAGATCTCGAGAACGGTTCTCTCGAATTCAATTGTAAAGCCAAGCATCCGGCATGCAGCAGCAGTAGCTCGGTAAGCGGGACGGTCGAACGTCGGGCTTGAGGTTAAATGGTGATAAAAAAAGGGTTTTAAAAATTCAATTTCATGACAAGACGGAGAGAATCAATCGTTGGCAGTCTGCAGAAGTGCCTTCGTACGCGACCCACGCAGCCCAAATTTTTATACCATCTCTTTCGGTGTTTATTTATTTATTTTATTTGTCACACTACGTTTGACGGTTTTTTTCTGATTTTTTGTTTTCGTTCTTCTGTTCATTCATTCATATTTAGTATTACTTCTCATTCTCAACGCCCTGTCGCTCTCTCCTTTTTTTCTACGTTTTTCAAGCAAACACCATACGGCGGCGTTCATGGGCATATAGTAAGACAAAAGGGAATTCCGAGTGGAAGAAAACACCCGCCTACGCAGTGTGTAGGCGAGTATTTCTTATCCTCTTTCAAATATTGCGTACACGCAGACGCACGCACAAGCACACACACACCTTTGGAGGTGAAAGGGAACAAGTCTGGCAGACGGTGTGTAGGTACAAGCGAACCTGCGTACTCGCGACTCTCATACTTCTTTGCTTCCTCGACGTCGGAAAATGTGCACGTGCGTGATGCTGGAAAAAAGAAATTGAATCTCTCCTCGCATCGATGATGGGATAAATAAATCCCTCGGGGGTTACGAAAGAGCCGGAGGAGAGGAAAGAAGAAAGATAGAAAGAAAGAAAGAAAGAAAGAAAGAAAGAAAGAAAAAAAGAGAGAAAGAAAGAAGGAAACGGAAAGGGAAAGGGGGCGTTATGCGATACTTGGCGGGTTTTGAATAAAATTGCGATTGCATGCAATATGTATACCTATAAGATATGATTTGCCTGACGAGAAAGTCACGCGGCGCGTTCTCAGAAAACTTCGTTGTTTTTCCACTTCGTTCTCCTTCTTCTTCCTCTCAATCTTTTTTCATTCTCGCTCTCATTCTTATCTTCTCTCTCTACGCCTGTCTTCGACACGAGCTAGTCCAGCTGGACGGCTGACTTGTGCAGCTGACAGATTCGCAAGGAATAATCAAGAGAAGAGAAAAAGTGACTAGGTCTTCTATATATATATGTACCTATTATGCAGGCATATACCGTAACGTTTCTGAAATGTCAACCCTTATTTTATTCATCGATCCCTGACTACACACTATACATACCGATATACGTCTATATGTAGAGTTGATATACATATGTACACATCTATTTAGAATTTCATCACTCATCGATTTTCACCCTCACCCCCCCCCCCCCCCCCCCCCCTCACCCTCGACCCCCTTCTCGTCTTCTCCTCTCAGCTTCTAGCTTCGTATCGAGCAAGAAAAAAAAGTGTGGAAAAACGGCGAATGTGAAATACTTTCCAGGAAACAGTAACAAAGTCACGAGCGCGCCGATTTTCCGAGAATCATTTTGCAGCTTTTCGAGTAAGAGGGAAAAAAGTCTCGTCAAATATTCAATGGAGATACGTGTGAAAAGAAAAAACAACAAAGTCTTATATTAGCTGTTGGGTAGGGTTTGTCGCATTAGGACATTGCGATTTTTTTCATTTGTGGTATGTGTATAGCGACGACACCTCTAGTGTGCATTATGAAAGCTAAGAAAAAATAACTTCCTGGTTTTAGTGAAAATTCTTCCAGTAGATCCGCGTCAGTGAGATATGAAAAAAATTTTCTACTTTTGAAAGTAATTATTCTGCCGATCTAATTCGTAGGATACGGGATTCGAAGTATCGTGTTCCATTAACAGTAGTTTTAAAAATTAATTCTGTATTACCTTACGCCTAATTAGACGCGTCAAACATGTGGCTTCACTTTTGTTTTCGGGTTTTTTGTGTAGGTATGTCGACAGAGAGGGACACAATCGGACGATTTACACGAGGCACACTCGAACACGCTGTTTGACATGGACTAAAATGAGAATACGAAGTATGACACAGTATGCGCAAGAAATGACCAAACAATCGCATAAACGTTCTACAACAAAAAATTATACTGTCCGAGAATATTTCTGATGTTCATTCGCTATAACTGCCTCTCCTCTGTACACAGCAAAAAATCAGTTTTCCACTTGACATTCCCGACGATCCGATTCTCGTAAAATAGTAAATAATTGCATTTCTAAACGAAGGTAAATGAAAAATGATAGAGAAAATCTTTTCTACAAAATGAAAATCATCGGAACGATCTAGGTGACTGCAAAAAGTTCTTCAACTCTGTTGCACGGTGTCAGCTGTGATTATACATAAATATTAAAGATGTGCGAACGTGTAAGTATCTCCGTGCACTACGGATGTTACGAAGAAGGAAAACAAAAAGAGAGGCGAAGAAAATGACAAGTTGGAAAGAATTAATTGGGACATACGCGAGAGGGAGGGGGGGGGGGGGGGGGGGAGAAGAATGAAAATCTAACCGCGTGTATTTTCTAATACCTACGAGAGAGAGAGAGAGAGAGAGAGAATACATCGACAGGATAATTACGTGTGAGTATACTGAGTGTATATGCATGTAAATAAGAGAGGTTAGGTGGTTATAAGGTGTATGTAAATGTAGTATCGCGTGTAACTTGTAACCGGATGTCGACTGGCTCCTTCTCTTCTTTCGGCGTATTGCAGCCCTCCTAGGTATAAGGTATAAATAAGGTATTACCGTATAGTCACGCAACGCGTCTCTCGCCAAGCGACGACGCCCATGTAGTACAGATACGTACACGTGGCATGGTGTACCTACAAACGTGATGGGTATACTATAATATACTTCTTAAGTGCCCCTCCACTTATATGTGCCTACATACCTGATACCTCTACACACCTATAGAGAGCACACGTTGTATATATGCAAGTGGCGATATGCGCAGCCGTCTCGCAGGGTACTATTATCGAATTGTTACGCTCGTCGTTTCTCCTCCTCAACTCTATTTTTCTTTTCTTTTCTTTTTTTTTCGAAAAATTCTGGCATCGTACGGAGCAAAGGAAAAGTATATACTCAACTTCGCTGTGTCAGTGCATATAATAAGTGTTTCTACATATGTATTAGGATGGTTTTTATTTTGAAATTTTTCGAATTATTTTGACTTGGGTTCCGCCTGCGCCAGTGTTTAGGGTTGAGATAGAGCTCTGTGCTTTGAAGAAGATTTTTATCAATTTATTTAGAATCAATCTGATTGTTAGGGGCATCGCGATTAAATTTGGGAAAATCCAAAATAAGGACCACCCTAATATGTATACAACGAAAACGATCCGCTGCTACTCTTTCGCGCAAAACAAACCTGAAAAGAGCTTGGCGCTAGCAAGAGCGGAGCGTAAATTGAGCGAACCTGACCTGACCCGATCCCTGATAGTAGACTGCAGCGTGCATAATTAATTGTAACAACGCCCTATGACGAGAGGTAATGTCTGAGACACGCGAGACAGAAAGAGAGGGTTGCACCCGCATTTAAATTAGGGCTGATACCGTTTAACGTCAGCTCTATCTCGTTCGTTAAAATTCTCATATTATGCGAATAATATACAATATTCGTATGCCGAAAGTAAGATCTGAAAGTGGACATGAAATTTTTTCCACTTCGGCAAGCGTGACGAAATTCCTCCAAAACCAACACGAACTGTTAAGATAAGCATAAAGTATAAAGCATATTCTTTACCGCACGCCACTCACCTGCGTAACTTATTTCGAACCTCGTTCCGAACGCATATATAGAACAGTCTCGCGCTCTGAAATTCACCTTACAATTAGCATGAACCTTGTGTTCTCGCTCGCAATCAGTTTGATTTAGTCCATCGTTGCGATAAGCTTGAATTACGTTGATTAAATTGAAAAATCCAAAGGATATTAGCTGTAGCAATGTACGTATAGCTTATTCGATCTCGATTCGTTGCTGCGACCTAACAAGACGACGTTTTTTCAAATCGATCTCATCAAATTTCGTATAATGCTAAACTGAAATTTTGTAGATATAACCAAACCGGAAAGTTTGGAAAAGAAAAGTAGCAATCGATATATTCATCGTATCGTCTAAATTATTCCTCTGAACAGTTATTTAAACTTTAATTTCTTTCTTTCCTTCTGTTTTTTCCCTCTGCCTCCCACCCGCCCTCCCTCTGTCAAAATTGAAAACACACCGTTAATTTTCGGAGTCCAGCCGCAGATCTGTGGGCGATCATCAGAGGGGGGCACAACGCATGGGGTTAACGGGGGAGATTGCAAGCCGGGAGGGTGAACCACCCCCTTCCACCGACCTTTGGTACGCTTTTGTGTCCCATACCTCTTATTCCAACGAATTGGCGGCAGACAGGGGAGCCTGAGGGCTGTGCGATTCAGTTTCATACTGTAGGGCTACGGTATTGTGCTGCGGGAGGGATACTCGCGTAGCAGCAGCAGCAGCAACAGCGAGGAGAAAACAATTCGAAAGGATAGGTATCATAAAACAGGAACAGCAGATAGTACGGCATATTAATTGGATCTCGACGCGGAATCAATTAGGGAAGGAAGAAATACTTTCACTTTCGGTGTGCTGTTGCAATGTCCCCGGATCCCGGAACCCGGGATTTTTCTCCGTGTATGTATGCATGCAAACACTATACATCTGGGATCGTTTTTCGGGATGGCAAATTCCTCCTGATCCTCGTATTCCCGTTCCCGTTCCCCTCTGACACGCTTCGCCGCCGGAGGATCGTGTAACAAATAAAACGGGACCTTCATCGCCCTTCGCCCGACGTTCTTCATATTCACTTCTTTTCCCAGCCGGTCTCACGAGGGATGAAATACCTCGGGAGAATTCTTCCACGCCTGCGGTACATACCTATAGTAGCATCTTTTCCACGGCGGTGCTAACAATAAGCCACCATGGCGCATGGGAGGGAAAGTTGTTAGACTCGGAAGATACGCCGAAGTAAGTATACCGCTCTTCCTTTTGCCTTCGCCCTCTCTCCCTTCTTCTTTCTTTCCGCCCCATTTTCTTCTTACCCTTCGGCCACTCAAGATTCTCGTGCAGCTCGATTTCTACGAGTACAGCTGAAAACGTACCACGCGTCTCAGGTCTTGATTTGTAGTTTTAATCAGACTCTCTCTTTCTTGATAAGGTGGAGGAACAAGAAGAGCAAAACGCGACGAAGAAGAGGCGTTCGTCTTCGACAAACAACACCTATATACGCTCGATAGTCCGTACAAAGCACCGAAAGAAAAATAAATCCCGGACATATTTACTACCGGTGCAATAAATTGACCCACTGGAATTAATTAGCTTTCTTCTTCTTTTTCCATTCGACTCTTCGTCTTGAATTGCACTCCGTTGCATCTTACAATTAGATGCAAGATCACGTAGGAGAATCCAACCAACCGACGAAAATCAACGAGAAATATTTTCGTTCGCTGAGTAACGGACCGTAACAACTTTGCAAATTTCTGAGTACGTTCGGTTCTCCGAGCGTACGTTTCGCACTTCAATACGTGATACGGTTAGCTCTTGAGCCGGTTTCATTTCGAAATTGCGTATGATTTAAGACAAGCGAACGGGTGGGAGCAACGGTAACGCCGAGGGCAATGCCAGCAGCTAAGAACAACAATATTTCAAAGTTTATTTGGCGGGTTGTGCAGTAGCAACGACTGTCGAACCACCCGCCCTTCTTTATTCATTTGTTTCGTCGTTTCATCCTTTTGAAGTAGAACGAAGCTGTTTCAGGTAACGATAGCGTGCCTCGCAAAAGATGGTTGGTGAAAAATGGATACGGATTAGTGAAAATTTCATGCTGAATCGACGTGGAAATATATTCCCAATTTAACATGTTAAAAGTGTGATAATCGAACTTGTATAAAAGTTTTCCTTATTTCTCCACATGAATATACAAATAATTCATGTATGCATAATGCATGTCTCATAGGCAGTCTTCCCGATGATATTCGTATTTATATCGACCATTTGATGAGGTGTAATTAAAACTTGGGGATAATATCGACTCTGTCTCTCTGCAGCAGGACGGCAGAAGAAGATCGAGGTAGAAGGAAAGCTTCAGAACCATCGATTCTATAGTGCATGCGTATGGACACAATCTGCGGTGCTGTTCTACATATACGTACACGTACGATAAACTCAGACTTCCGCGATTTTATACAACCGTGTTTCGCGAATAGTACGAACGATAGTTAAAGTCCGGCGGTTCTGCAGCCAGCACCTATGCAATTAGCTTTCCCGATGACGCATAACTTGAGCGGTTAGGGAGGTAGGTGGTTAGGGGGGGTAGGTAGGTAGGTAGGCATTTAAAGAGGCTGGAATGTTAATTGGATTCTACGCGGATACATACATACATCTTGCCAACCACGTACACAATATGCTGCATGGATGTATGTATGCACAATACACCATGCGCCCGATTTGTATCGTTCCGATAAGAACTGGACGCACTGCGCGATTAATCTACGAATATAGCTCAAATCGTAGATGCTCGCGTTGCGAATTTGCGAATTGAAACGTAGGTACTACGCAGCGTCATCATCCATCATCCTGGAATCGTGTCACGTGTGTAGAAACGATTTGTTGAATCTACGAAATGTGGTTAAAGAAACGTTTTTTTTTTATCCTTAGTTAAGTGGGTGTAAAAGTACATCTATTCCCGAATCCACTCAACTTTTTTTTAACCATATATAATTTTTTTGCGATAGTTCGTGTTATAAATTTTTCTTTTAATTTCATTTAATTGAGGTGAAAATTACAGTATACATCAATGCTTTCATCCATCGGCAAAATGTCGAGTGGAAAACTTCCAAAACTTTTCCCCCTATACGTCGCAACAGATTTCAAAATAATTTTGAAGGTTGGGGCTTGGCGAGCATCGAAGCCTGCCGATTCACAAGTGCCTGTCATGTTACAGATTTCCGAAACAAGAATCAAGAGTTCGCATTTTAATTCATCAATCGATATAATAGTTATATATAAATAATCATTTCTATAGAGGGATAGAAATAATCCCTGCTAATGCCGCTGCTGCTGCTGATGATGATGGAAGGACGTAATTTTTGCGTTCACTGACGATTCAACATACATACATATACATGTGTGTGGGTACTGCGTATTGTATAAACTAACAGAAGTGAAAAATTGCGGATCCAATTCGCGATATATAATAAGAATTCGAAAATTTTTATCATTTTATTTCCATTGTTATCGTTTTCTCTCGTGCGGAAGGATCATTTTCACAGGCTATTGTGCCTACCAATTTGCAACGAAAAAATACGTTGGTACGTGAAATTGCATATTAAAGGGTATAACAATCAAGGAAAAAAATCGCATCATTCCTCACACAATCGGAAAACTCGGAATTTTATAATGTTTCAACAAAAAATGGAATTTGGAACCGACTGACAATTGTAACAAACCCATGAAAAGTTTACCTGTCACGCGATATACATTTGATGAAAATCTATTCCAGCCGGATCGTATAGTCGTATCCGAACGAGCTTGTCTCTGTAATCGTGATGATATCGTCTGTAATCGAAGAAGGAATAAGATCGCAGGCTTATCGTGATAACGTAAATTCATTGAAAACTAGGCTTCAATTACGAACGACGAATACCCGACGGCAAATGGGAACTGAAGTTGTCTCTATGCTGTTGCAAAGAAAATACATAAAAAAAAGAATAATAAAATAATATAGCAACGGTTAAATTTGCCGTGAGAAATATGATCCCACTATACGCAATATGTGTATATTTTCGGCAAATAAATTAATTTGATTGGTTAATCAATCGATTATTTATTGGACAATATGTATTTCGAACGCGGCATCAACGAATATCCCTTAATTAAATGTACACCTATAAAACAGTATCATAGGTGTATCGGCTGTGTAAGAAAGGTATACAAGTATCACAGGTACACAATACAAATGCAGAGCGACGACGATGGCATGAGCATACAGAAATTTGCCGGCATCCTTTAATAGTGAGATAGAACATTGAAACCTTCTGGATTTTTTTTTTTTTTAAGGTGAATTGAAGATTTTTCGAGTTGGAGCTTTTTTTTCTTTTAACGGCAACCCTAATATATGTATTATACATGCTGTACTGTCTGTCCCGGCCCCCCTTTCCGCCCCCTTATAATAATACATACGAAGTTAGAATCGACACTCCTGCATGAGCGATGCAAACGATGTATGTATATTAATTCGTTCAACGAGAGATTAGGAAGTGACGAATGAAGAATAAAATTTGATCGATGCAACCCCATGAGGGGCACCTTTTATTTCGTTTATACATTCTATTCTGCGTCTAACATTCCGGCTGAATTGATTTTTCTAACAATTTGTGTGAAGTATGAATATCCATCCACCGCCACCGCAAATGTACCAAATCAAAAAAAAATTGTAATATAATAAAATCATTATTCTGGGTGAAAGCAAATTGGGAGAAATTCGCGCACGAGTTGCCGCGGCCGGCAATCTCGATAATTAAATTCTGCTCCAAGTTCAGCAAAGCAACAATAAAATAATCAAATTATCAGCATGAATGAGAAAAAAGAACGAGTAAAAATACACGAAATTACGCCGAATTAAAACCCTCTCAGCCAGAGGAAAAATAAAAGTCAAATCACATGCGGAATCTAAAAAAATTTAAACAGAGAGCTCGAGTTAATTGCATAATTTACCTGTGCAATTGAAAGGCTCTTGAAAGATATAATATAAAATTTAACAGAACAAAAAGCAGAAACGTGATAAACAATTAATTTCTGAACTCGCTTCAGCTGACTATATTACATAGATAGGTACGTATGTATACCTGCTGCGTATAATAAGTAGAGCTGCGACCTAAGCCGCTTTTATTCTTTCTTTCTTCTCTCATTTTTCCCTCTTTCTCTCCGTTGCTTTGTTTCATTTTTGTTCATTTTCGTCTTACTTTTCACCCCATAAACTTCAGTGTGCAATTACTACTCGCCGTGCTCCACCTATGTAGTATACACTAAGTAGTACATAACATATAACGGTGTCTCGCCTGCAGTTCAGATGCCTCGCTTTCTTTTTTATTTTCTCCAAATTTTTCCATTAGATATATAAAATATATTCAGACGTGGTGGAACTTGTTTCAACGCGCAACTTGGCGTTTTTTTCTGTCCAATTGTATAATACATACAGTATATATATCTGTGGACTATTTCCCATTTTTTCATTCAATTTCCGGGTGAAACAATTTCCCTGTATAATAAGTGCAGCTATAAACCTGCTGTAAATGTACAAAGTTCTAAATGAGATGGAAAAAGATTTCGGTGAAATGATTCTTTCGACACGTCTGCCGCAGCGCGTAATTATTATGAAGATGTTCCAACTTTCGAGTTTGGTAAGAGAATTAGAGATTTTATGTAGCAAAAAATTTAATCTGTTGGAAAATTTTGGGTAAAGTAAAATGTTCAAGTCCAATGAAAAAACACGTGCTATAATTACCAACGGTACATGCGATTAATGAAAACTCGTACGAGGTAATTTTTTACCACCTATAATCGAAGCTCGCAATGAATTTATATTCGAGTTGAAATACGTATTATAAATTATAGACTATAGAGGCATACATATAACTACTCTCTATGCGGGTGTGGCACTTAGTCGCTACAGACTTGCGGATGATAATTAAAGTAGGTATATGAACACCTACCTACACCCACCCATTTACTTAACTGTATATATACAGACGACGAAGGTACAAGCGTCGCGGAGACCAGGTGTTGGTCCGAGTGGTTTAAGGAGGCTGAGCGAGGAGGGAGGGGAAAGAGGGTAAGGATCCCGGCGGAATGAGAGCCCACGTAATCCTGCGTTTACACGCGAGGTGGGATTAGCGACAGGAGAAGGTTCAGGAGAACGAGGAGGAGGAGGAATAGGTTGGCCAGGTTGCGTTAGCGGAAACCCGCGCTACCGACGTACCGTACATATCCATTCATATATACAATATACATGTACAGGTACACATCGAGATTCTACCGCTGAATTCGCCCGTCCTCACTCGAAGACCCTACCGCTGTAACGTTTCTTCGTTTCTCTCAGGAAAAAGATATATATGAGAAATCATTAGACGAGGAGAAAAAAAATTTTTAAACGAGAAATCAAGATGGTAAGACAAAAAAGAATAAAGAGGAAGAAGAAAACATCATTTCTATCCCGAGAATCAAATTAACGTAGGTAGCGCAAGGAAGGAGAAAATTTATATATTTTTTTTCCAACTGAAGCTCTGTCGGGAAAATTCCTTCATCTTATTCACATTACGTACGCGTACTACACACCGAAATATAGTAATACTGTAACGATCACTACTCGCATGGTTAGGTATTCGGCCTATTATATTTCAGTGGTAGCATAGACAAAGAATGAACAATTAAAACAAGAAGAGATGCAGGTAGCGAGAAAATATTGAGATTAAAAGACTGTTCATCTGTCCGCGGGCAAAGAAAATGGTTTCGATTTTTTTTAATCTCTTTCTTTCTTTCTCTTTTTTTTTTGTTTTTATTTCTCGTCTCCTTTTCCTGAAGGGTGGAAGCTTGAGCAGTCGATCAGATACGAATAGGGAGCAGTGCCCGATCGTAGGAAAAAGTGCAATGTTCCAGTTACATCCAAGGTAAGACATACGCGACGACGCGGTAATTCCGCAGCTTCTCCAACAGGTGGTGCGCTTATTTGTCACGAGGCGAACTTCGCTAGCGATTGGCAGGTTAACGCTTCGTATAAGGAATGTATACATGTATACATATATGTAGCCATGCGTACCGACGCCTAAGCCTCTCGGTCGGATGGCCAGTCATCGGGTGTAAAAGAAAGAGGAGAGGAAAGGAAAGGACAGAAAAGCAGGGGAATTAAATATAAAGGCAGACGGACGCTCTCTTTAAGCGACAGCGATCAATCGACTTTGAGAAGAAGTCTGACGGGGAAAGAGATGCAGAAAGTACTTATGGGTCTACAAGTTCATGGGGAAAAATAGAAGGAGAAAAAAATATATAATATATAAACACATAGCTCAAAGTTTGTTCGTAGTAACATGTAACAACGATACATACAGAGACTAGAATTGGTTTGCTTCTACATTTTGCGAACCATCGGCAATTCTTAAATTTCAACATCGAACAAATTAATGAGAATTATTTTTCTCCTCTCTTTTTTCTCACTGCATCGCTCAAGAGTTTTGAATTTCTGACATTAAATTTAAGCGATTGGCAGCGACGCCGCGACGCGACTTGGACCGACCACTTGGGTATTTTACAGCCACTGATTCTATGGTAATAAATGGCAATCTTTATTTTCCGAGTTCTCCGTGCGAAATGAGCAAACGTCGTCGAGTCAAATAAATCTCATAGCAAAGAATAATTAATGTGCGAAAGAGCGGATATATTTTGAATCGAAGTACTCCTGTCAAACTCTGGAGACTGACACTGTTCTGACAACAATATTGGCAGACGCAGGCACCTTATTCATTTTGGAAGGCGCGAAAGCACTTGTGCGTCTTTCGTCGCCTGACGCGAGACTACTGGATCGGAAAGGGGAAGCAAAACGGCTGATTTCACCCTTTGTAACACTCAATACTGTACATACATATATATATGATGATATATGCACATATACGAGAGAAGCGCCCAAGTGCACGTTGCAGCATTTGTCCGCCGCTACGCTCGGCTCACGTAAAAAAAAGTTGGTCGTGTGTCGCCGCTGGCGATGACGCGTGGCTCGGAGTTTTACACTTTACCGTGATATCTATACTCTTGGTATACCGAGTGACGAAGCGAAGGGATAAACGAAAACTTAGTTAGGATTATCTTTTACCACCTGAGTACAGTGCTAACTAAGTCGCCGGGCGCGTTATTATGATACGAAACTCAGCGCGTGTATCTCGTTAATGATCAACTTCAACAATCGACGATAATTTTCTCCCACTCCCACCCCCTCTCTAACAATAAATTTATCTATGGATGTTTTGGATGGAAGTATCCGTCTCTCTCCTCTATTTATATCTTCAGTTGCCAACATTACTATGGTAAAACAAATTCAATCTATCTATCTATCTATCTATCTATCTATCTATCTATCTCGCCTCTTTCTCTCTCGCTCCCGTGACATCAGCAATGACGTACAAACTTATACGACGACTTTTCGATGCCGAGAGATGATAATAAGACGACGGGATATATAGATTGGAATATGATGATAAAGATAGCCCCTTCCCGATTCAGCATTGATTTATTCAAAGTGAACGACGTTGGTTGTGATGACGACATTGGCGTCAATATTTGTTCCGTCGCGGTTATAAAGATTGAAAGAAACTCAACGAGAAAAAACCTCCTAGAAAATATCTCACCCTCTCTTATACAAATTCACACATTAATTAATAACTATAAGTTCCGAGAGTTCAACTAGCACAAGAATTGAGAAGAGCGGTATTCGAAACGTATCACAGCACTCGGTAAATAAATTATTTTTGAGAAATTGCGAAGAGGAAAATTTTAACTTGGGTTTAAGAAAATTGTGTTAGCAGTTTTTCCAAAAAATGAAAAGTAAACCAGTAACATCTTTCTCTAACAACACTACGAAATACCATTCTCCTAGATATTGACGAAATCTTCAAGTGTCTTTCCCTAGTTTTCTTCTGCGGATCTCCGTCTCTTGTTAATAATCACCTTCCCCGATCTATCCATCTGTCCATACATAACCAGCGGCAAGATCCTAATTGAACAAGGGGGTCCAATTTATACAACCTGCTGATGCCAGATGTCAAATGAGCGGGACGGGTCACGAAGCGTTGGGAATGAATCTCGGAATGAATCATCATTAGGAGAAAGAGGGGAGAGAGGGGAGAGAGAGGAAGAGATAGAGGAAGAGAGAAAAAGAGAGAGAGAGAATGGAGAGTACCGGGAGGGGGGTAAATTCCCCGCATCAACGGACGAACCCCCCGCGAAACCTGCAAGGGAGGACTCCTCGTAGATTTTTGCGAATGCGAGAACGGGCGTTAACTTCGATCCGTCGACGCATAACGGGGTAATAATCCAAATTATGGTGAACACAATGAGGTCGTTCAAGTGAAACACACGTCATTCGACTGAAATACTGCTGCCGCCTCGGGCTGCGGCAATCGTCCAGCAAGAATCTCATCTTAATTTATCCGGCAAATAGCCTAATCATAATCAGGCGAGCGCTTTGTAATGTGTATGTGCGTACAACGTGTACATTGTACATTGCATGTGCATACAAACTGGACAAAGGAAATCAAGATGACGGACTTGAAAATTGGTAAATCGAATGGTTACTTGAAACATTTCTATATCTCTCTTCACGCGTCACTGTAGTAGTTACAAATTAATTCGAATGTTGAATAAATTTGAATCGATAAGAAGAAGAAGAAAAAGAAAAAAAACCTGAATTCCTTATCCACATACATGCTACATCTAAAATACGTAACCTATAAAGTGTCTATGCCCTCTTCTAAGCGGAACAAACAAAGGTCCTCTAAGAAAAGTCGTGGATTCTTGATGTGTGCACAAATTCGTAGGCGCAGTCAGGCTACGTACATCGAGAGGGTCAGAGGTCAGGTGAAGGTCAGATGATGGAGGAGGTGATGGGGATGAGGGGTCACGTGTTGAATATAAGTCGTCGCGTCGTAAAGGAGAAACGAAGAGAGTGGAGTGGAGTAGAGCGGAGTCCGGAGGTCCGTGAATATAAATGAGACTAACTAGCACCGTAATGTCGGTAATGACGCTAGATTGCCGGCCGGCAAGGCTCTACACACGTACACGGTATGTATATGTGGATCCATACATGCGATGAAAGGTTCGCCTGCAGGAGTTTGGATTTGAGGTTGTTGCAGGCGGGCAGAACAGGCAAGGCATGCAGGCAAGCGACCAAGGAAGGAGAAGAGATTCCACGACGGTGCTGTCACGCCACCACTTAAATCCATCCTGCGTCGTTCTTCGACACAACGCCGTATGAACTGACTAACCTACATACACTCCGCCTAATACAAATCTATAATCTTGTATACATATATGTATATATTGTATAAAGATACATACATACACACACACACACACAATATACATGCACATCAATCTCCGGCTGCCATGTCGAGACAAATTTTCACACGATTGATTTAATTCTGCCTTGTATGCAGAGGAATTTACGCTTGTGATCGATTCGCAGTTCTGAGCTAAGGTATTTTTTTTTTTTTTCTTCTATTTTCCTTTTTTCCTTACTCCGTAACCAACACACATGTTAGTTCGGAGTAGTAAAATGAAAATTAATTTAGCAGCTGATAACCGGAAAATTTATCACGTGTTGCTATTGTTTTTTTCGATACAATATATGTACTTCAAGCGTTACTCTATAACCATAAGAACAACGCCTACCAACGCCAATATAGGTGTAATAATTTTCTATGATAGCAATAACGAAACGAAATATTAGTATACGAGGCGAACCGAGAGAACCGCGGCTGGGCAAATAGGTGTAATAAAACGCGGTTATAGAACGTCCAAAGGGTAGACAGGAAACCGGAAGTAATTAAGTATTATGTGAAATGTATCCGCGTGCAGCTTCCGCAAGGTTCGGCAACGGTAAAGATGCTGGATACGCTGTTGATCGGCGTGGCTGACGAAGGTAGCGTTGACTGTTAAAGGAGGAGGAGGAAGAGGAGGATGAGGAGACGAAGGAGATGAGAGTGAAGAGAGAAATCGATGATGGAGAAGGTCGGGAATGTTTTCAGGTATACTCGCGGATGCTGGTTTCGAGATGGGTTGCAGTGCTGCGGTTCAAACGGAAGCCACGGCACCCATTTCCTCGTCCTCGTCCCTGTCCTCTTCCTCTGGCGCTGCAAATCGAGTTTCCGATTCAATCCCTGCGGCTCCTCGACGTCTCACTCATGCTTTACTTCCTGTCCCCCTAGTCTTCTCGTGTAACCGTCTGACACAGCGGTTGACTGTTGCCCTGTAATTCCGTCCGGATGACGACGAACCGACGGAGAAAAGAGAAATGAGAAGAGGAGGTGGAGGAGGAGGAGGAAGAGGAAAGGGAGACTGAGGCAGCCTTTGATGAAACGCGGCGGTTCACCTGTAAGTACGCATCTCGTGTCAAATGCGGATATGTAGCACTTCTCGCAGATGATCACGCGTGTAAAAAAATTTTTCTTCTCTTCGTGATCGCACGTACGCGCAGATTTTCATACACGTGATACATACACGTAGACGTAAACGAAATTCAAAAATGAGGAAGGAAAAAAATATTTAGCCTCAGGGCTCAAAAAGAGTCACGTCGTAATACTCATAATAATAGATTCGTTCGGTTCACCAAATTTGACTAATGAAAGTGAGCAATTTTCATTCGGTGGATAATTAATGGAGAGTGATGATTACTAACATTTTATGTACGTAAAGAAATCAAGTCTGTAACGTGTATTTCATATATAGAAATTGATTCAAACACCTGACGAGATTTCTCTCATCCGTTGCAAAGAGAGTGCAGCAAGAGCAGCGTAGAAGCGTGGATCGAAGAAGCCTGCAAGCGGCTCACGGCGCGACGGCAGAAAAGAAGCAAGAGAGTGGGATAAGAAAAATGACGAAACCTGTTCTGTGAGGACGGGAAGAATTCAGCATCCCAGGTCCATCTGCTTGCCGCTTGTTCTTCTCCTGCGGGGCTCGCGTCTCAAGGACAACCCAAAGTAAGAAGAAGGCAGGGAGGAAAGGAGGGTGGGGAGGGAGAGAGAGGGAGAGGGAGGTGGGGGGGGGGGGGGGGGGGGGGAGAGATGCAGAGACCGGTGCACCGAATATCAGCAGGTCATCCGTCCGAAACCTGGGCAAGAGAGTTTAGAAAACGAGAGGCGAGATAGGAATAAGGAAGGTTATTAGCTGGCAGCTGCTCTCCTTAATCTACCCCCCCCCCCTCCCGCCACTTCCTACTCTTCCTTCTTCTTCCCCTTGAGAAGATAGACGCCGCAGCAGCAGTCAGCCAAGCTTCAACCTACTGAGCTACCCGGAGGCGATATGTGGGTATATGATTCTCGGCTACGCGGACCGCACGTAGTTTATAAGCCCATCTATACACGAACATATTGTGTCCACACAAAACACGACTCTATGTATGGAGATTCAGCATCGGCTATGACAAAAAAAATTATATAAAATAAAGGAGAGAGGAAGGAGACTGGCAATAGAGAAAGATCAGGGATGCTGCGAGCCGCGGGGCGCGAAAAGGGTTCGGGGGGGGGGGGGCGTCATTCGGCATTGTCTACGTTATTGTCCTCAATTTAAAATAACGATTTCCTGCCACAGCATTAGCACTTGCTCTCTCTCTTTCTCTCTCTCTCTTTCTTTCTCACACATACACACACACACATACAAAACTGCTGGACTCTAGTAGTTTGTGCCCCTCCCCCCCCCCTCCTTCTTCCTCTCACACTTTCGCGTTATTCGCAGTCCTACACGAGAGCAAATTTAATCACCTTGTACTCAGCGTTACATTACGTTTTGTTACGTTACGTTACGTTGCGTTAGATTATGTCCCGTTTAGTCGGTGGCTCATTCCGGTTGATTAGATACGAACAACTCCAGCAGGTCGTCCACAATTTTATTTCGAAAGAGAGGGAGAATAGTTTAATATAATAGTTTATCGAAATTAGCCAAGGCAACGTTGGGTCAGGCGAGAAGTACAGTTGAAGAAAGAATAAAGAATCCGGAAATGTTTCCGGAGACACATATTAATAAACAAACCTACTGTTTTGCGCCAGTATAATTACCTAACTGTACTCAGCTATATAATAACAAGTAGCGTGAATATCAGATATCCCGAAGGATTCCGGGGGCGTGATACATTATATGCATGTATAAATTTGATACCTATGATGTACCACCTTCGTTAGTGGGAGAGGCGCCACTGAGCGCGGATCAAATACATTGATTATACACATATGTACCATGTCCAGACATATGTACCACAAACACCAGTATTTAAACTATCATACCTATGTACGACGATTTTGAATTAACCGTGGAGTTTGGAGCGGTTTAGAAATATGTCTGGTCCGTCTTGCAGCGACCTGTTCTCTTTTTCCCTACGCACTCTACTCGCTTATATTATTATAACATACAGATATTGCAGTCACTGTGCATAGTATAATATTAAACTATTACAAAATGAGAATGAAAAGAAGGTAAAATTTATATGAGACTGGAAAGAAAAGGAAAAAGTCAAAAGCAATCTCTTAATACTTACGTAGGTATGGTATGTACGTTACATGTATATAGTATAGAAACCGACACACGATCTAGTTTTCTTATTTTCTTTGACATACGCGCATTCCTACATATACCTACACAGCCACCTATAACCTGACTTGGATTGAACAGGTATAATATACACGGCAGGTATGCGTGCGTAATACATATTGCTCATACGTGCACATCACACGCAGACTGCAATTGAAGGAAAATTTCCTAATCTCGTTTGGCATATAGAATAACGGAATGTAATTCTCTACGCGAATCGTCGCTGCTGTTATTAAACCATGTGAAATTTTAGAAGATGAGATAAAAAAATTATCTTCATCCTTGAGATTTGAGCTAGAAGTAGAGCGATATACCTACACGGCAAAGACTCGCAAATTATGGAGATAAATTATGGGTAGACAAAAGAAAAATCGAAACGCGATCGAGATGAAGAAGATGATAGCATGCAGCAATATGTACGGCATAAACTGGCAGGATAAAAAATTTTCGTAATTTCTTTGTAGAAATGAAAAATAGAAACTAGGCAAGAGAGAATCAGAGCTGGATAATTTTTGAAGGATAAAAAGAACAAGATTTATAAAAGACTACAGGTTGGGCAAAATAAAGGGCCAATTCGAGTTTGACAGTGAAACGAGAGAGATTTCATGACAAAACGTCAGTTGAAGTGAAGGAAAAAGAGGAAAAGAAACGGAAGACAAGATAAAGACAACAAGTTTGTTAGCTGCTGGTGACGTTCACGTTCTTGTTTATAGGCTATTATACGCAGGCATTTGCAGTCAGACTGCGCATGCAGCTAATGAATTTCAAACGACGCGTTTGCGCGTCTTCTTCAGCTGCAGAAACGGAGGAACATATGTACGTAATGTGCATGTAGGTATGCACGTTTACATACAGTACGTAAAATATGAAAAAGGAACGAGGAGACGCACGGCGCAGAGATTGCAAAAGGAAAAAAAGAATCTTCAACTCGTACCATCTGCGTCAGTTTCACTTGCGCGCGACGTCGAGACGAAGAAACAGGGATTATTTTTCCCTCAGCCACGACTGCTGGCATCTTTGCCTCCTTCTCTTATTTTAATGTAGGTATTTCTATTTTTATTTTTATTTGTATTTTTATCATCATTTTTATTTTTATCCTTAGTCTTACTCTTATTCTTCCTCTTATATTTTTACTCTTCTTCTTCTTCTTCTTGCGTTGATACGAGAGCAATCCGTTCAGTGACACACGCACGTGTGTTCACTTGCAGCAGCAGTTCGCGTGCAGCAAAGAAAACCGACGACTGCTCAGCCAGGGTAAAAAGTGAAGAAGAAAAAACAAGTTTAGCCAATCTGCAATGCGACGAGTGTAAGATGCTCTTCTTCGCGGCGGCCTGCAAACTCTCCTCCGCCTATCTCAGTGGCTCCGAGTTGCGTGCGTGTGTGCGATTTGCACGAAGTGAGCGCGACAAACCCGCTCATTTAAGCACGAGGAATTCAACTGTCAAAAAAGCGCGAAGTTTGAGAACCCCCCTTTCATCAAGGCTGCCGTTAACTTCCGCTATTATTCACTATGCGAATTAAGAGAGAAGATCTATCAAAGATAGTCACTGATAAAGGTTATCTCGATCGAGGGAAGAAACAGGTGAGAAAAATTAGAAATACGACGACGACGACGACGACGACGACGACGTACGACGTAAATCTCTCCATCTAGTATAAAGATCTTGGAAAATACGTAAATTTAGCGTTTTTAAGACGCACGAAGATAACTGTTTATAGCTGTGTATTACTCTAGACCTGAAGCGAGCGCAACAGCTGTTAAAAAAAGAAAAGTAATCTCTGCAGGACCAGCGCCACGTAGTATTCGTGGTCCAGGTCGACGAGTCGATGTTTTACGTACAAGACCAGCGCACCCTAGTATTTGTGGTACAGGTTGATGTGACGATGTTTAACGGTGTTGCATAAAGTTATTAATTGAAAAGGTAAAACTATCGACGGAACGAGCGTATTCGTGATACAGAACGACGAAAGAAGCTTATTACAGTATTCCTGGTCCAGGTCGACGGAACCAGCATCAGATAGTAGCGGCGGAGCCCCTCTAGTTATCACAAAAAGCGATGGAGAGTGGATGAAAAAAGAAGACGCTGCAGACAAAGGGTGTGACCATTATAGGTATAACTACTCCGGCAGCTTACACATGCATTTAAATGCCTAAGGGTGCTCTTGGCGTTTATGTGTGTACGTAATTCTTTAAAGGGCGACCGCTGCTGCTTTCCCGAGATCCTCGGTATACCTGAAGACGGCGGTATTCAGGCGCTGTACGTGTGTTAGACGTACCTGAAGATCAGGCCAACTGGGCTCTCAAAGAATAGAAGAAGAGAAAAAGAGAGAGAGAAAGAGAAATGGCCTCTTCTCCTCCAGGGTGAAATTACGTAGGTTTAGATACATAGCTGCGGGACCTTTTACTTACCTACGCAGGTTTTTTTCGTGTAATTTGTATTTTAAAAAAGATAAAATAGATGGAAGTCGAGCTTCTCTTGGATAAAATAACGCGTCTTAGAAATGATTTTTAAATTCCGGTTAACGAAGCGGGGACGAAAGATAGTTTCAAACAATGAGGTGAAGTTGGTGACGTTACTGTAGCGATGCAGCATGTTTGGGAGAAATCGTTACTTTACAACTTTGGGATTGTCTAAAATTTAGTAAGCCCTAATAAACAAAACGTGGTCATATTTTGTAAAGAAAATTCATTGGAAGTCATTCTAAAATTGCAGAATAATGAATCTTTGATATTATAACAGTCGAGTATCCGATATACGATTATATTTCACCTCGTTGTAATTAATTGTATATTTCAGACATTCCTAATATTGGAACACAACAATTTTTCTCCTAAACTTAGTAAATCAGTCGTTACAATAACATTACAGGTACGAGGGGAAATGTAAAATGCTTTCTTTAGTTTGAAATCCGCGTCATCTGGGGAACAACGCAAAGTTTACGTCTATTTTCGGGTCCTCGAAGCCAGCAGTGTTTGGTCCTCGACGCCGTTTTAGGCAGGGGAGGCACCCGAGTGCGTGGAGGGTTCGGATTGCCGGCGACCTTGGGTAGTCGCAGGGTTCGAAAATAAGCCTCCCATGCATCATTGTGGTGTAATAGACAGAATGGGAGAAAGTGAGGGGGGAGGGAGAGCGAATGGAGGGTTGATTTTCCAAGCAGCTTCACATCAAATGACGGCTGATCTGCCGTTGCCTTCGGGTGCCGGCATCCGCATCCGCATCCGCCGAATAACGTACGGTGATAGAATAGCCAAAATCTGAAGAGAAAATCGCCTGTAGCGTAATTTCACATACGGGGCGGTGGTATGTGACCGATGCAGTTATAAACGCGGAAAATAGGCACGCGATACACGTAGGGGCAGGAACATCATTAATCGCCATCAGATACAGAAGTGCTCAACATTAATCACCCGTCTCTCGAAATTACTCGTCTGCAGAGCGATTGAATAAACTAGGTATAATATATATCATATCCTCCTGTAGGTATACGTGTAGAAGGGGATGTTATTGTGTGCGTGGGTGTTGGCGCACCTCACGCAGAGCACGGATGCCACAGTGGATGGGCAGTAATTCGAAATGAAAAGTAATAATATAAAGTAAAACGGTATACATGAAATTTTTTTTGCAAACTCCTTATCGCCAATTATTTCGTAATTATGCATAAACCTTCACATCACGCATAATTCACTTCAACAACAATAACTCCGAATCCATGTACCACTGCCTCTACACTTTACGCGCACATTTACTCTCCTTCCCCCAAAGTCGATGATCCATTAACACGAGTCACATGCAGAGTACGTACAACGCAATGTGAATATATATTATATGTAAATAGTTATAGTACGTGTAGCATGCGTGTAATGTGATCTTTGTGTGGCAGGCGTGGCGCAGGGTATCAATTGCCGAACCCACCAATCACCGTTGTAATTATCACCATCGATCATTAATTCGTGCAATAATTAACGAAGCGTATATAAATACATATAAATACATATGTATACCTGGAGTCAATATCAAAATAATAATCTGCCAATTTACACAAACGTAACTAGAATGAGAGAGAGAGAGAGAGAGAGAGAGAGAGGGGGGGGGGAGGAGAGGCGGTAATTACAGTTGAAAAATTGGCATGAGTCAGTAGTGTCCGTGCACGTAAAATAAATTTACGTTTCTGTAAAAGGTATACGACCAAAGTTTTTCATTAATATTTTTCCTACATGATATATAATTAAGCAGCGGCAACAACAACTATCGTCGAAAAGAACGATAAATCTTTATTCTTTTTTTCCGGGAAAGATGCCGGCAGGATGTAATCCCTGTGTGGTACTGCATTATATACAGGGTCACGTAGTCTGAAAGGGTAACGCGATGAAAAAGGCTGCGGCGGTTGTTTCTTCCCTTATTTCAAGTCCATGAGAATATATAATTAATGGTAGCCTGGCTCTCGCGTTGCAGCTGTTTGTTGTTACAGGAAATTCAAAGCGAACCTGGCTGCTGCCCGTTGAATGCTCTCTGTTATCGTAGCTACCACCGAGCTGCGGCTCGGTACACAAAAATAACAAACCGTGGCGTTTGGATATGCAGGAAGAACTGCATATTTGAGAGAGACAATTGGACTAACGCCAGTCAGGAGGGACGGGAGCCTTCCTTGATTTCCGTTTTAAACTATCCTTACAAAATTGCTTTACAAAATGTCAAAATCATTAGCAAAGACATTCGCGATGCATAATAATGTTATAGCTGACAATGAGAGTGAGGATTTTTTTTCTAAATTGAATACGATAATAATATCATGCTGCAAAAAGCGGTGCAAAGAAGAAATTTTTTTCACACAAAATTTCTATTAAAACGCGAATTGATATTACGAACGTTTACATTACAATATAAGAAGCTAAACTACGCTTTAGCAGCGCGAAGTTGGGTGAAAACGAAAGGGAACAACTGTACACGTTTTTTAACTGTATTATATATATGAACAGGCAAAGACGCGCGTCACTTGGAAGGAAAAGGTGACGCGCGTCGAAGAGGCGTCGGAGAGGGCGATTAGAGAGGTAACACGCTTTTTATGGCGGCATGAAACGCGAGGAGGTGGAGGAGGAGGACCCTTGTCGAGAAAAGCAGACAAGATCAGAGGCATGGCTGGCAGGCAGAAAGAGAGAAAGGAAGAAAGAAAGGTACGAAGGAAGGGAGAAAGATTTGTGTCACGTGACGTATACGTGGCTCCGAAAGCCGAATCTAGAGGCGTCTCAATCCGAATACACCCCGGATGAAGATAATAAAATAATCATGGGTTGGACGATAGTGAGTAAGACTACGACAAAAAAGACATTTAAAATTGCAAGATTTTTTAACCCCACACTTTCCTTTTTCGAATTTGTGGAAAGACACCCCATTGCCGGTCTAAATCCAGAATATTGACCAGTTTCTACAGTAGCTTTGGCCGCCATCTTGAATTTATGATTCAAGTAGGAAAATATCGGTCGTAAAAAATCGACAAGAAAAAATGGCAAGCGCAAACTTGTAGAGAATTAAATTCCCTACTACACCTTTAGTTATGACCGTTTTTAGTGAAAATCTGAAACACTGAGGGAGTTTCACACCTCCCCCTCCCTCCCCCAATCGAACGACTTAAAAGAGATAATAATGATACCGAAAAATTGCAATTTCAAACATCCATTCCGACTGCTGGACTATTTGGTGAGCTCTGTTCGAGAGCCTGCTTTCGGAGCTGCTATAAGTAAGAAACGAATTCGGGTAAGAAAGAACGAACGTATGTATGTATTCAAGTCCCCCGATCTATTTACACGGGAAAACCGTTGTGCTTTGGCCCGACGACGAAGAGGACCCAAGAACCTTTACCTGAAGGCAGGCAGGTAGGGAGGGAGGGCAAAAGAAGGTCGGCAGCTGGTCCGGAGAAGGACTGACTGTGCAGTCGTCAGTCACTCGTGTCCGAGCTGGAGACAGAGAGAGACCCTTACGGGTATTTCTACTTATACCTACTACCTTTTATGCTCGCGTCAAGGAGGAACGACGCGACGCCGCGTCGGTTGGTTTTCTCTTCTCTCCGTCTGTTTACCTTTACCCTCTGCATTTATCGCTCCTCTACTTCGCTCGCAACGCTCGTGTGTACACAGGCTATAATCACGGCGGTGTCTGCGGCACGCGGCGGCCGTTGCAGGAGACAGAAACACAAAGAGCTTCGTACCGCTGTTACTAGTCCAGTAATTTGGAATTTAGTTATAGGTATTTGCGTACGTTTGAAATTTTGCAATTCTTACATTGCACCAGCTTCGGAAGTCACCTCGAGTTTGAGAAAAGATTTTTTGTTTTGACAAATAACTCAACCATTTGCTACTTTTGACTAACAATTACGAGGATCAAGTCACTAACGTTACTGTAACGAAGCATGCTTGAGAAAATACGAGGCCACTTCGCATCTTTAGGAATGCCCGAGATTTAGCAAAACTTTACAAGTAAAATAAACTTCAAATTTGAGTTGCCAACTCCCTGAAGGTCATTTTAACATGCCCAATAACGATGTTTTTAACTGCAGGTTTCGTTACATTAACGCTTCAGCCTGATGTGGTGGAATAGGTATCACGATAGTTATAGGCCCGATGAAAACAAAACGACTCTATCAGTCACGAGTAATTAATTGACAATTATCCAAATTTCACCTGAATAGGTTTAATATACACACCTAGAGGCTATGTATTCGAAGTGCAGTGCATTCCTTAAAAACGATGATACGTCCTCTTTAAGGCTACAGTAGTACACGGACATGACTACCTGCACGCTATTTTCAGGTGGATGTAGCGAGTTCCCTATACAGGGTAACCGACCGAAATTACATAGCTCATTAGTCCCTTCCAAATTACTCCGAAACAAGGCGAAGGAGATTCTAAAATCGATTTTCGATCTTCTTGTACCGTGGCTAATGATTTATGTAATTGACTAGGTTTTGAGTACACACAGTTGACGGAAGATTACATACTATTGTACACGTAGACACAACGTGATGTATATTATAAAATGACATTTTTTGGAATTAGAGTGAAAGAATCATCCATTTATAGACTTGCAAAAATAAATCAACAAATATTTAATCATGCCTGATATTTAATAACGATCTTATACCTTTTCTGCTTTATAAAATGTGCGTTAGGTGAGAAACTGCAAGTTTTGATTTTTAGGTTATAGAGCCGAGAAAATCGTAAACCGGCGTAAATCCTAACCAGATGTTTCGGATGTTTTTGAAAACATGGATAAAAAAATCAAGTGAGGTACTCGAGATTGTCAAAAACCATTTCGAAATACTTGAAATCGTTGAGCCAAGTGCATTGCTGATGGTTTCGGTTCATTGTATACTTACAATTTAATTCGACTGTAATTTTTGTCGAGTTTTATTCCAGGATTACGTTGTAAATGTCAAAGAGCGTCGATTCTCGTTGATTCGCATCGCCGTTCGCGCAGTCGAAGAGAGTGAAAAGAACGGAGGAATAAAGATCACATTGAAGTTAGTAAGTTATCGTAACAATCCATGCCGAATAAAAACCGTTATTCCGCCATTTTGGAATTGTCTGGAAGTTAGTAAACCGTTATAAAACAAAACACACTCGTACTGCGAAGTCGTTGTACAATTGAGAAGATAGCCACTTTTCCCTTCAATATTTTGTTACTGCAAGGTTACCAATTTGATTCTCGCGAATAAAGTCGATCCAATCCAATAAAATTCAATCGGAACGAGTTTCGATCGAGGAACAAGCAAATCGAAGCCGTGGGGCTCGAAGAACTGATTATGTGAGTCAGTCGGCAACAATAATAAATAAGTTTAAACCGTCGCTAGCCGATGAAAGGATATAAGGAACGTTAACCTTGTTCTAATTCTTCGAAACGATGATTCGAGTCGGTCGTAGTACAATGAAAGGCAGTGACAAGACTGAGAACGAGAAGAAAAAATCCTTCTAATTTCTCGCGCTACAACAGCCTTTTTCTTACATTTTTCGGTTTCAAGATGGCGTGAACGAGAGAAAAAAAACAATTGAATCACGTACCTGAGCTGGAATGAGCCGCGGTAAAGAGACGAAGGGCTGCGGGCAGTGTCGGTGTTCGGCTAATCCAATAAAGCGTTGATCCAATCGCGAATAATTGATTTGTATAAAACAAGCAACAACAATAACAACAAAAATAACTTCACTGTCAACGACACGCACACTCGTGTAACAGTAACATCGTAGTAACTAACTTCACATGGTAGGTGAGAGTAGATGCCGCACTGTTTTTTTCTCTCTCTCCTCCTTTCCCCCTCTTATTCCGTTTGTTTTTTCTTACGTTTATTCAAGCTTCCAAGCTATTTTCCAACGAAATTACCCACCGAAAACTGCAAACCAAGGAATAAAATTGTACTCCGAAAAAGAACGCGCGAGTTTTACCGCCACGGCGCTTCGCGTTGCGTAGCGCGTCGGTTCGACAACGACCGAGAGGGGAAATAAAAGGATCGCACACCCGTGAATACGCGACGCTCGAGCTCACCGAAGCTCAACCGACACTACGAAGCGCCAAGGCTGGACTAGCGAGTAGCGCCGAGCGCGCCGCGCGGCCGCCGGCAGAGGTGAACGCAGCCACCGGCTGGCTCCCCCCCCCCCCCCCCCCCCCCCACTTCCCCTCCGACGACCGGCGTCCCGACGCCCGACCGCCCGGCAGTCGTGCCTGGTATTCCAGACGCCGAGGTTGGTCACCGTATCTGCGCTTCGGGCGGCGAGGAGAGCGAGCCGCCCTTTCCTTGCTCCCCATCCCACTCCGTCTTTCTTTCGAAGCTGCATCGCAACACGTTGGCCTTACACATCCATGTAGTTATTATGCCCGGGTTTCGTATTCCTCGGATCGTATGGCTGCGTGCGGCACGACACGTGAGCGGGAGAACTGCGATGAATTTTATGAAGCTGAAGTTGGCAACGGTGTTGTAATGATTTACGTTTCGGATAAAATCGTTATTTTAGCACATTTAGGAATTTCTGAGATGCGGTAAATTATAATAAGAAACAATATACACGTACGTAGGTACTTGGAAAACTTGACTTATACTTCAAAGTCACTATCAAGACGGAATATAGTGATTTTCCCCCCCTATGTTTCGTTATGCTGACATTACTAACTTCACTCTCTTTGAATTTTCAACCGTCAACCTCGACAAAGATGGCGGATACATGTTATAAGTTTTTGCAGTATTTTACGTTTGTATCTTATTGCAACGAGTGACAATGAAATTAGCTTGTTGTTAATTCCAAAAACCGAGGTTATGAGAAGACGTACATACCTAAACTTCAAAGTAAGTAACAAATGATTTTTCAAACGCGGGCAATCGTTTCTTTCAATTTTCGCGGCTGAGGTTTCTTGTTGTAAGCATGTCGTACTTTTTTCTACCTTTTATTTAGCATTTCATTCAAAAATTTTAACTCTGATTAGAATTACAAAGTTGAATTCTTAACTTTTATGACCGGATTTGGCATGATGAAATTACGGTCATTTAAAAATATTCTTCCCAGCATAAATTGCTGTAATTTTACCTGTAATTTTCGAAGGAATGAAGAACCAAATCCCGGAGTGAAGTGTCGCCTGTTTCGCGAAGAACGTTGGTTGGCTCTTCGATGTTAAATTTTCAAAGAGGTGGAAATCTGTTAAGCAATTTCCAAAATTTAGAAAATCGAAGGTAAGTCAAAGTCCAGATGTAAAAAGTTCCAAGTGTATACATTATAGAATTCCAATTCTGGGTTTTCTATTCCCTAACCTGATTATCTTACCACATTTTGACATTTTCGATCAACGATCGTACTTCTACTCACCATCAATCACGTTTTAAAATTTGATAAAATAGATTTTCTTCTTTTCAAGAACTCGATGCCGTGACCCGATTCAATTTTTTGTAGTCTTCCTTCATTTTTTACCTTTACCTGCAAAAGTGATATCGTTGCAGGCTACGCTTATACCAAGTCAAGATGCCATTTACCGTGCCCCGTATAGAGGAAGCCATAGAACAACCAGGCTGCTATCTGCACGTCAATACACTGTTTTTGGTTCTCTTTTCTGCACGCAACTCACAGGTTCTGCCGTATTAACAGTAAGTATACGATACATATATTCAGTGTAATACACATCCTGGGGCAGACGGCTCGCGATTTTCAAGGTCCCCATGGACGAAGGTACACGAGGTGCCGCTGCGTTGTGTATACCTATCTATACGTGTAACTACGTACCATGTATACATCCATGCATACAACAGCAGGGAGGGCGAGTCAGGTGGAATAAAGCGGTGAACCCGACTCACAACCCACGTACACTGACGATGAGAGCGAAAGCGTCGGTGGACCGAAGCGCCGTGGGTCAAACGCTGGGATTTCGAACATTTCAATCGTGGCTGCGGGGAGGATTGTGCGGCGAAACATTTTTGCAATTCACCCATAAACGCTGCACGTTGTGTTTATGTGTAAATTTGCATTGGGCATGAGAAAACGTTTGACCGAAAATTATCGGATCTAAATCTGATTCCAAATTTCGGCAGGGTGAACAACGAATTTCTTCTGTCCGACGTTACTTGATGTCACTTTATCAGACTGCTGCCAGTCCGTGTAATTTCAATGCAAGTAAGATTTCCTTAATGGAAAATCACTCGTAAGTAACAATGATGATTTCATTGTATAGAGAAATATATTTTCTGTCGATTCCATTCGACTTTTCCGCAAGCGAAAACTTTTACTGTTGTTATAGTTTCCACGATATTGTGTGAAAATTGGGAGATTCGCATACGATTATTCGCAAATCGATCTTGATTTATCGTAGACGAAAAAGAAAATGGAGAAAAAATTACCGGAAATTAAAATTCAGCAAAAATCGCGTATCTGTTACAGGATTACACATTCATCTTTCGTACACACATGTACCTTTATACACCACGTCACGTGTGTAAAATCTGACAAAGGGTGCGTCATCGTGCAGGAATAAGTTCGGAATATCGCAACCGTGACGAATCCCTCTGCAATTTCCACGTACGGTAAAAGGAGTATTACTGCAGTACACGTATATAACTACCTAATCGTAGCACGGTGCAACAGAAACGCTTCTGTGTTAATTGTTCTTTCTCGTAATTCTCTATTCTTTTCGATGAATGTAATGTGGGTATTTAGTCTAGGACGGTCATGGAAAAGTTGACAGTAAATCCCAACGACCACGAGGTTTTTAACAACGCGAGGCTCTATCCTCTCGTCGCGGGCGTCTAACTGCCTTTTCTATTCTCGTTGTCGTGCGTCATCGATACAGGAGTGAGGCTCGCTTGCTATTCGCCTCTCTTCGCCGAATGAAACTCGAGGCTTTTTGCGCGATCGAGGAGCCGGTTTCACGTATATTATACGCAGTCTCTTCCATGCCCTACCGTTCTTATCTCTTCCTTTCATGTCTTCGCATCCGAACTGTGAACGCGGAAGGTGTACGAACCAAATTCGCGACAGCAAAGGTGAAGAATCATTGTATTTTATTTAAATAATCACGGTAATGCAAAGAAGTTCGGCTTCGTTTTTTATGCCGTCATGAATTACGAAAATAATGTTTACAAAAATATTGGCAAAAAATGTGGAAGAGAAAAAGAGAAGGAAATGAATGAGAATGGAAAAGAACGGACACGGCGAGACGCCGACTTCTTTTTATCCGTATCCATCGAGCTTTTAGTCGAGATAAGATAGGGACTCGAGTTGTAATAATAAATCGATAAGCTCGCGTTGTGCCAACATTCAACGTCTCTCTTATTACGTCTATATGAATTGTGACGTCGGATCCGCCACTCGACCCGTTTCGTTTCGCATCTTCAGATTGTGTTAATACGGAGTTTTTTAATCGAGAAGAATCAATATACCCATACACCTACCTCCATGGCAAATTTACTCGCAATTCGCGATTGAGAACTGGTAGGTGCAATATTTGATTGCTCGTGGCTCTCTGTTTGAGAGAATTTCGCCTGGCGTGAATATCAAATTCATTTGTCTACATGTATAGACGCACAATGTCTAACAATAAGTGTCCTTCAGCCACGGATTATATCTTACTTCATACACGTGTGAATTGCTCTGCTGGTGTGCAGGTGTCGTCGCCCACGCGGAGAAATCGGTTTAGTGACGATTCAGAGGATCAAGTATTCGTATACCTCCGTGTTGAACTTGACGAGATGAGGAAATTAATGAAATGCTTTGACGACGTCTCGCTAATACACGATTTCACATTCAGTTAAACTAAGTACCGATGTTATACCGCCGTAGAAAAATATTGAACGTTCAAGTAGCTGCTCAATGAGATGGAATTACAAAACAATCAAGACAATTCAATCGAAGGGCATTAAATCGATAACCGACCAGCTTGAATGACACTGATATCGGCAGTAGGAAAATACGATTCTGGTTCTTCGAGGTCATATAGAACCGATTTTTCGCCTACAAAGCTGCCATGATGCTGCGCGAGGATCCTCAGACCTGCCCCAAGGACACCTCGTCTCACAGCCAGGATACTTGAGTTTTCAGCGAAATCGTTAAGGATCGCCAGGAAGCGAGAAAATTGGTCACCCACGACTTGTCATTTACATGCTGACATGAAAGAAACTTTGAATCGCATCTCTACTGCTGATATATTAGTGCCGCATGCTGTGGATAGTCGGTATCGATGTCTCTCGTTGAGCTTTTGTAACGGTTCAAGCATTTTTCCACTCACGTGAAAGGAGTGGTTCACTGCACTGCAGGATGTATCACAATTTCATTTTCGGTTAATTTCTCTCCATGATAGATGATCTGTATTCGTTTATTGTAAACAGTAAACTTCTCCTTGTAGGATATTACATAGAACCTCAAAATTTCAAATCAATACGATATCAAAACTGATATACTTCCAACTTCTTATTCTATTATGTTTTGTTACTGGAATCGTCAAAGTTCGTTCGATGTTTCGAATCCGTGCATACACGCACTTGATTTCTTCTTTTTTATTTCGATGTCGTCGCCGTAATTAAAAAAGGCATTTTGTTGATTGTTCAAAGAGCATGGAGTGTATGATATTATTGCTGGTCCTTGAAAATGGCAAACGTTCTCTTGCCAACGTGGTTCAAAACTGTACATCTATACACACAGTTACGTCTATACACCCACACACACAGACACGGGCATATAACGCAGACGTGGCTGGTGTATCGCGTTACCTGGGGAACCTGGCGCCAACGGGTTAAGAAAAGGAAGGGGGATCTCAGGACAATGAGCCGGTCATCGAGACCGACAAAAAGCGGACTCGCGGTCAAGAAAAGATACCGCGAGCGATCGGCAACTCTGCATCCCGTTTCTGTTATATCCGTACAAAACACTTTACAACTCCTTCGGCGGCCTCGCGTCCGTTCCTCGTGATTATCGCTGGGCTAGAAAAAAAGGAACAGAAGTTAAGAAACGAGAACCGAGTTTTGCGTGTTTGAGTAAAAAGTAACAAACCACGAGTCGTGTTACGGTGAAAAATAAGATAGCCGATGACATTTTGCGATGATTTGCCATTAATTTCATGCCTTGGTATTTACAGTCTAAAGTCTCTACTAATTCCCAAAATTTGGCAACGTTATATTTCACGTCAACCTTTGGTCAAATAATTTTTATCCAATTTTTGTGTTTTTTTTTTGCATAAATTTTCATTGAACTATCGGAAATATATACGAGATGCCGGATGTTCATTATCGTATATACCTAAGCGGCAGGGTTGCACGTAAGATTCGAGGTAACTAACGCGCCTTTGCAGGATAATCGAACCCTTGAGAAAACGCGTTGGAGGTTATTCCTGCAGCTGGCTTGAGTTTATTCAGATTTTGAATTAATCGCATGTTTACATTGAGCTGCCACGAGGATCCGTAAGAAGTACTTCTATTTGTCAAGATAAAATTATATCCGACTCAGTCACCCGGAAGTGAGTAATTTTTAATTGCGAATAGCGATCATCCCTGTCAAGATGTTAGTCATCGGCTTGCAGGGTGTGTGGCGATCGATTGATCGATTGGTTTTTTCAACCATTATTGTTGACTTTAAAATTATAAATCACTAATTCGAATATGCATATTGTCATACTTGTAATATGAGATGCTCAAAAAATATAGAATATATGGAGCTGTTTGTAAGTACATTGCATTGAGAAATTCGTGGATTTGTAATAATATTCACCGTGTGAGTAGTAATTCTGATTTTCAGCACGAATCCATCTATTCTCGATAATTTTGAATGTGGAATAATTTTTGACAATATTTCCCATAATTCATATACAATAATACACATGCTTGAAACGTGGGTGAAGCTTTACTTTTTCTTAGTTTGTTTTTCTTCCTGTAATTTGTAAAGTGAAGTAATGCCTGTTACCCGCTCAATTGTCGGGACTACAGGAAGAGATAAAGGAATGGTATAATTGCCAATTACTAACTAGCAATACGTATGCCATGGAGGATTGAGGAAAAAGTAGGGGGTTTAGGTATACATGTATATAGGTATAAGACGGGTACCGAGGCGAGTGCAGCATTGAAGGGAAAGGCGATTACGGTTTATCCGGTAACGTAGTGTAACGTAGTGTAACGTAGTGTAACGTAGTGTAACGTAGGTACGTATATTGCCGCGTCGTATTCCCGAGGGAATCCTCTTTTCCACCTCACTGGCGGGATGATTCCCGTCCTGCTGGAGCGCAGCGGCTTCCCGCTAGTTTCTGCTGATGGATGATCAGCTCCGACTGCTCGAGCATTGATTAAAACTGCAATCATCGAGCCGAGACCGCGGGACGCGGCAAACAAATAACCCAAAATCGGGAAATTCGTCCTGCAGAGAAACCTCGCGGCATCGACTGACGGGATTACGGGTGAAAAGTCGATGTGGGCATAATCCTGATTTTTTTCTATTCTTCGCAGCTTTCATACTTGTGCCCGTGCAACTCGTTGCGGAGTTTGCTGTCGAATTTTCCCAACAACTTTTCCAATTCCTCTCTGTCTATAATTTACCGGCAATTCGTTATTACCTCTTGCAGGAATAAACTGAAATTAACTCTACTTCGAACTAGCAGCTGAGTTGTTATATTCTACTAATTTATAAACATGTAACGAAAATTTATAGCTTGCTTTATCGCGTTCTATATAATTATTGAGGTATTCAATTATCCGAAAACTCAGCATCAAATACACGTCGCGTGTAATCACGTTGCCACTCCACCTGCGCTCTTCATCGAAGTTTCCCAAGTACCTAGTACGCTAGGTATTCGTCCAATCTATTTAAATTGCTTGAAAGTGCCTCGTGTCCAGTGAACAGTGGTCGATGTAATTTTTTAAAGTACATTTCCTCAATTCTGCCTCCTGATTAATCTGCACATTAGTAATTGTGTCCTGTGCATTTTATACTTATTGTTAGTTCCCAAGAAAAAAGAAAACAATAATAATACACGAGTCAATATCTGAAAACCTAGACATTTTATTTTTCTTCTCCAGATGTGACCTGAAAAACCTTGTGTACACGCGTGTACAGAGCGAGCCGCAGATATAAAAGAGCGCAGGAAGGGCATGATACGATGTCATGAAAAACAGGTATGGACCTGCAGAATAAAGATTTGAACGAGCCAATCTCGAGTATATTCAAAAGCATCGGTATGTATACCGTATTATGTACATACATATACACGCCGCTTCTATGCAGCTAGGGTATACCTGTTCCGTTCCAGAGAGCACGATCGACAGGGGATGCCAGCTACGCCCGGCATTGGCGTAGGCCTCGGGAAATACAACCTGGATCAAGAACAAGCCGACTCAAATTACCAACCAGGAATTGAGAAGAACGGTTCATGAGTTCTAGCAACGCCTGTACGAAATTATTGCTGATTCCTCGTCAAGTCGAACTAACAATTAATAGCAAATTTCTCAGGCTGTTTCAGAACTGAACACAGAGGCCAAAAGACACCTCGACATCTACCTGTTCAGACGACATTCTTCGCGGTAGCGAATCATCAGCCGGCAGAATCATAAGCAAGATTTTCCGAAGGTTGGATACGACGGACACCGACTGAAATCGAGGTAAGTACGTTATTGAATTTATTTTCTTGCTTGGATGATGAATGATTTGTGAAAAGAGAACTTTACCGCGAGGGTATAATAAATGTGAATGGAAAGTGGGATGGGCGCCAATGGCGAAAGGAACGGTTGCCCAACAGAGCCTGAGAACGAGGTCTGTTTAAGGAATAAGGGATCGAACACTTCAAGGCTCAAAGTTACAGGTCGTTGAGGGAGAAGCAGCGCCGAGGAAGCCTTAAAAAATGCGAAGTATAACAAGTGAGTGAGGGAGATGAGGAAGTGTATTATCCGCTTTTCATTCATCGCCCATAGAACCTGAAACTAGCGCATAAGCGGAACGATTTCGAGTCATAGATAAATGTGAAATTTATCTCCACCATATAATGTGGTTATGAAGTCCAGTGTGGGGGACGTGGCAAAAGTAAAGAGGATAATGCCTTTCCATATTTTCATGCGAGTCAGACATTAGCCGCAGGGTTATGGAGTTTAATTCTTCTTTCTGAAATAGGTACAATAAGGACACAGCTATGACCTCGATAATAAAGAATCGTGGATACCGCGGTTCCCACAATCAATCTTGAAAAAATAACGATTTGCAACAATCTTACCAGAAGTCAGTGATAACATAATATGTCTCAGTTGTACAAGTAGACGGAAATTTCCAGTAGAATTCTTCCGTTTGCACGAAAATATAACAGGAAATGTGTGTACCCGGTTGAAAAGGCATACTGGAAGTACTACCAAGGTTCAACGGTTAGTTCGTAAAACCTGACAAATACGGCAGAGGGCAAAACATACAGGCCTATGTACGCACTATCCTTGGGTGGTGAAATTGTTCGACCAGGTGGCAAATTCGCCGAGTTGTTTGCGTAGGCTGCACCGGTTGTATATATTATGTAATTTCGTACAAAGCTCCAGATGTGACTGTACGGCTTTAACCGGCACCGCGCACACATATGCATACCTGCGTAAAGCCACGCGTGCACACCGCACGGGGTAGGCCAGCTCGCCTATTCAATGCTCCCATTCAATCGTGATTTGTATACAAACGAGGGCATTTGCCAAATTACGGTCTGACGCGAACGATTAGCCCGAGCCTCCGATCAAACTCACTCGCCGAGCGTTACATCGGCCAGTTTTTGTCCCTCGGCTCGGCTGAATCCTCCCTTACTAGCAAACTAGAAGAAAAAATCTTTAGCAGCGATTATGCCAATACTTTTGCCCCTTTCTGAGAATCGGGTATGTCCAGATGTGAGACAGTCGCCTTAACGCGGAATGGTAGCGAAAAAAGTTCACCAGACCTCTTCAATGCGCACCATTCTTTATAGTTGTTCAATTGACTCGTTGCACTTCAGTCCAGGTATCAATCCAGCTTTTAATTTTCACCAAATTTCGCTTCAGGGTCAGCGAACGACGCCTTGCTACCGTGGACCCTTATGGAGTACCAGGTAAATTCCAGGGGCCAGAATGTGTCGTCATAATTTTCAGCAGATCCCGAGGTATAATAGATAATTAGCTATCGTGCCCGGGGATCGTGATAAAGTATCAGTATCCAACGGCAATGGGCACCCTCGCTCACGATCATCTTACATCTTGGAAATGTGGAAGTGGGCGTGAGGTTCGTCCCGAGAAACGGCGCATCCTCCTCGTACCAGCCTCGACCTCCGAGGGCCGTCGGCGGTAACCGTTATTCGCCATGGTCGCGGTTCGCATCCTGCGGAAACAACGACTGCTTATCAAATCAGCAAAGCTGCACGCGAATGTATGTACGACGTACGTACGTACGTTACGGACACTTCGCGCACTCCGCCTCCTTGGCTACTCGACTCCGCCTCGATCTCTCTGCACGGGGATCAGCAATCAACGTGCACTTACAATCATCACTAGCCGCGGCACTACAACTGTCAATAATATTATCCAACCCGAGTTTTACCGAACGGTGCAGCTGGCTCGCGGACTGGGATCGGTAATGTCAGCCTTGCTGTGTACACGGATCGAATCGATCTCGCGGTGGATGGTGGTCGCGAGTGGAAATTGTAAGGTAGAAATCTGCAGCGGTATCCGTTCAGTAATCGCAACTTTTTCGAGGATACAAAATCTCACCACTCGTTTTGTGATCCGTGGTACAATATGGTCACCTTTTCCATAGTGCATGGTCACCAGCCTTGATTTGAAGACTGAAAACTATATTTTTTTTACACCGACCGTGTAAAACGAAGATATTTCCTTAATGCTTCGTTGGAAAGTGCTCACGCCTCTGTGTCGCTCATATGCCAGTTCATCGATTGGCGACGAGCTGCACATTCGGCGCGGCGCGGCGCGGCGGCGGTGGGCTTTCCAAAATGGACAACCTTCGCGCGGTGAAGCCTGTTGAACTTATTAAGCTTGTGTTAAGTTCACGATGCCTTAGCCTCGCCTGGCAATATCCATTATTAAACATAGAGTTCGTATAGCGGCTGCGAGTTGAACAATTACTGTCGCCTGTCAGGGAATTAAAATGGTTGATACCAGTTCACGCGCTGCTGATCCTTCAGCTTGTTGGCTGCTTTTATGACGTTATTCGTTATAGGTTCACATGCGCAGACTTCTATCTCGGTCGATAGAGAGAAACGCGGAAGCTGTTATACATATACTTGTTGCTGAAACTGCGTACCAGCAGGAATTGAATATGTGGAATTCGAGCGGTGTTGAATATATATACACCACGATCGCTCACCTCCAGCTGCATTTCATCTTCTGAACATATCCATGAAATGTTTGATGTCCAAACGTGCATAGATAGTTGTTGAAGAAAAAAGAAACGTCATCAACAACGTGGCCATCTCGTCGCATTTCCTTCTCGTGTAAATATTCATCACCTGCAGTTCATTTTACTCGACAGGCACGATGATCCAAGTTTCTTTGCGTATATACTATCGTCACAGAGTATCGTCGTAAAAGCGGCACGACTACCAGGACCTCACCAAGTCTACCGTGGATACGTCTTCGACCTCCGGAAACGGCTGACATCTGGTCGATGCGTGAGCAGAGGAGCCCGCGATCCAGTGATATTCATGCGCGATGTTTATAACCGGGGTTCGTTTTCGGTTCCATTAACGGCAGGCTTTCGAGAAGGTGATTCAAGGATATAAAAATCCACCAAGTCTGGGAGCCGCATTCCTAGACGCCAGACTGGATCGGAGGGCGAGTCGAAGCCTGTCCAGCCTGGCATGGATTCAGCTCGGGTCCTCCTGGGGTCACTCGTCCGGGAAGAAGATGATTCATCGCGTCTGCCTACCGGCGCCAAAGACCTGCAAGGCTGCGGCGATGATCGCGTGTGCAGTGTACCTGCAGTTTGAAACCTCGGACGTGCTCGGGGAAGTCGGTGTTCTGTTACCCCGGGGGTAAACCGGAGACCTCGAACCAAACTACTTGCGTTACCGACTAACCCACCGCACCGAGAATGATTCCCTGCAGCTGTCGCCTGAACCGGGAGAAAAATCCCCGGTGTTTCAGAATGGCAGGTACGTGAATTTTATCAGTTTGAGTATCAGTATCAGTTTGCGTCTCTTCAAACGATACACAATGCATTCGTTGAAGGTTGCATGTTAATGAAAGGTGAAATGAAAAATCGAAGCTTCATTTATTTAATCCCTACGAAAATTACAAACGGTTGACTGACTGTTTTTCCAATTCGAAACTCTGAACACGACTCTATACTTCGATATTTCTAATTTTTATTGAGATGGTAAATGATGTATTTACTTGCATCGATCAAAGAGCTTTGACAACATTGCGCAACAATATCGAACAAAACGAGGTTGGTTATCAATGTGGTAAGTGACGGTTATTATATAAACACCGCGTGGCGTATAACTCACGCAACAATAGCTTCGCTGGTAATTCGTGGGAAAGGGAATCTCGTCGGGCAGGTTGTACAGTACGAAAGGCTGACGCACTGGTGTAAAGTGCTTCAATTATTTAACCCTCAATGCACGCCACTAACCTATATACTATATGGGTATACGTATGCATTACGGTAATGGATCGACTCTTCCACGGAATTAATTGCGAAACTTCGCGAGTCTAAAATTGCCCTCAAATCGGATTTGTCATTAATTTTTCCAGTTTAGAATGTTCCAGAATTTCTCAATCGTGCTCCATGCACTTGGCCAGAACCCGTTCGTCACGGTTATATAAAGTAAGATATATCACGATGCTCGAGTATCTTCTAATTCCTTCTAAAACCATTTGACGATGAAGCTGCTTCCAACGCTGAGCCGTAAGCTCCAGATTCGAATTCCTAATCTATCATCCGCACATGCAAAGGTAATCTATCCCCCAATTTCACGGATCAGTGTAACTGACGGGTGTTAAAATTAGTCGAAAGTTCGACTTGATACACTTCATACTAGGTATATACCATACCAGCATCAATATAGTCTAGATCGTGAATGCGTGCGAATAGCGTAAAAGAGTTGGTAACGCGTCACTGTTCTTTGTCACTGATATACGTACACTGGCTTTAACCGCGGCACGGGTCGACACTTAATCACATAAATTGGCGAGAATTGATTCGGGCTTAGGTTCACTCAATTCTCTTCATACGGCAGGCCGCTGCTGGCGACGATTTTGCGGCTGTGGCTGCGGCGCCGCTCGCTACGGTTGTTTATCTACAACGTGCATGGTCCTGGCTCGCATTTTTTCGCTGTTTAAGACGAAGTTGAAGTTTCTAGGCTCGTGGTGGTGGTTCAATTTACCAACATAGCATTGCTGACTACGGTGTAAACACTTTACGAGTGCAAAGACTTACTTTACCTGATGCACTGCGGAATTACCCAGGGTCAGAAAAGACGCAGTACTCGTACACCCTTTGTCCCTCAATTTTGGCTCGATAACGAAGTCCGCTTTTCTTGCATTAGGATGTAAAGAATTTCAATCGCAGTACCGTTTTCCGTTTCCCTTTATTCCCGTTGAATCACAAACTCCTTGCAAATCGCAACAATCCGACTAGCTGCAAACTCGAGGTAGGTACCTATTTGGCGTTATTTCATCAAACATGATGATTGTTCAGGTCCTCCAAGCTCAGAATCGAAATTTTCGGCCCGTGTAACGTTTGTGTTGACTTTTCACATCTCTGCACGGGATTCCTCAAAAGTACGGGTATGCTTACCGAGTAATTCAGCGTGAAACACCCCTCGTGGCACCGATACGCAAGGTCGGGGGTGGGATTTAGGATATGCGTAAGCCAGACTGCGCTAAGTAAACAGTTTCTTTTACAGCACGAAGAGGGACGCTTATAGAGTCGTTTCAGGAACGCTCTCCGCAGAGCCGCGGCGGTTCGTGAGGCTCACTTTGTAATCGAGGGTAGTTTTCGGGGGCGAGGGAGGGGTCAAAATCAAGTCACCGTCGGCCGGTGGGCGTCGGACCCGTGTCACCGAGGCGAGACAGCTCCGTGTATTTTATAGGGTGTACTTAACGCTCGAAAATTAGCTCGACCTCCGGTCCAGGTCTCAGCTGTTTACAGCGTTTAATCAAATCCGTTGTAGGTATATGTCTAACGTTTTTTTTATAATCTGGGGGTTGAAAAACTGAGGTACATGGCGGGGAATGCTAACAGCGAACGGGGAAAATTGAAAGGAGAAGCAAAACATGTTATTATCTTACGGTTCGAACCACCGTGATCGCAATACCAGTTGGAATTGGTTCGTTAGCGTTGGCAAACCTCATCGTATTCCCACTCGTTGCATATGCGGAAGAGAATCTGGTTTTACGGGGACGTGAAAGAATCAAAGAAATAAAATTTAAAAAAAAAATTGAAAAAGAAAAATGCAGAACCAGATAGCCGAGTCGACGCGGACTTGAAAATCTCGGAGGCTTAACGATGGCTCGTGCCGCAGTTACTGATTACACACGCACACACCTACCAACGGCAGTACGGAGTATAAGCTTGGACGTTCCCTCTTAACTAGACTCGCCGATTTTTATCCACTGAGCCCTAAAAACACCTCGTGTAAATAAATTTGCTAAAGAACTTTTTGCGAGAAATGTGTGACGCGAATACCCAATTTCGGTGATGGTTTCCAGACTATCCGATCCGTTGCTGATAATTAAATTTAGGGGTCAATGTCGTGTCGGCAAGTGTTGGTATAGAATGATATATAAAATATGGCCTCGCAGGTGCTGAACGTTGATTCATGGCTTGATTCTCTCAAATAACATGGCGCGGATTCCGACCGTTTTCATTAAATTATCATTACATATTCACTGGCTTATACATATATATTGACTGAGAACTAAGCACAGAATATTTTTCCTTCGGATCCTCGAACCAACTCATCGGTTGTCCTCAACGAATTCACCGCGAATACTCGTCGTTTTTGTACAGGAGGGCGTGAGTCGGCAGCCTTTGATTGGACCGAGCATATAATCGAGATATCGGGGTGTATAATAGAGCCGATGGCATCTCGTATGTGTAGGAGTACCTATACATGCATGCACCACTCTCCCTCTACATCCATACAATTAACCTATATTCGCCGTCGAAGGATCGCCCCTAAACACCCGGACTGCGGCGTTTCGCCGAGGTTTATAAGACGCCGCACGAAAACATCGGGGTGGTCCGCCCTCTCCCTCCAGGAACGGCCCGCCGCTACCGGTTAGGGGTGTCGTGACACGGCCCCGGATGTAATTTACATTTTTACTCGAGTCCACTGACCGGAAGACGCCCTACCTCCGGTCTTTGCTGTTCAACCCTCGCCTTGTCTCGACTCGACTCGACTCGACTCGGTAACTTCCTGCAACGTTTTCTTCTAGATCTAATCAATCTATATAGATGCTTAATCTATCGTTTGACAATGTGCGGGACTTGATATAGCGGAGTCCGTAATTTGTTGAGAAATCAATACCATGACAAAACTCGAATTATTCTTACACTGCGAAAGGGGAAATTCGGGACGGAATGAGTAATCGGGTTCTTTTAATAATCAACACAATTTTGCGGACAAACTAATAACGAACGACGACTTGCTGAGGCGTGAAAACTCTCACAGAATGGAGGGAAAAGCACGAGCAAGCACACGAATGATCGCGAAATTATTGAAGATAATCAACAAAGGCTGACTGAACCACCACGAGTCGGAAACGTAATTTATAACTTAATCTACTGAAATTGGAATGATCATTCGCTTGGCTAAATTAACTAACAAGTCTAGTAAACAAAAAGCTGCCATGGATTGTAGGGTACATTTTTTTTCTTTAAATACTGTAGAATACCAGTTGTGAAAACCTTTTTACTAGACGCGTCGGAGAATTTACGTTATTGTATTTCTTTTTTTTTTCTACAGTGTAATTTGCACAGATTTTTGTCGAGCTCGCGAGTAAGTGAAAATAAATCCGATATTCGCATTTGTTAGAATTAGTTACTCAATTTTCGGCAACACTTGAATAGCCTTGATCGATTGTTTATCATATTTTTTTTCCGTAGTATTCCGACCAGTCCGTAAATCCCATACATGATCCTTGCGGTGATGAAGTATTTATGAACAGATGAGGTTCGATACCACTTAATTCCTTCACTGAAAAAATCCACGTAATTAATACCGCGACGTTTTGTGAATTTCGTAATTCTGGTCGCCAACCGCGGGCCGTGATCAAGGCGATTGAAGAGATGATGGGGAGAATCCTTGGAGAAAGATGGTCATGCGCACGTTGACCGAGTGGCTCGTTGCCAGGCCCATACATCATCAACACCCTGACATAATCACCCTATATTCACGACTCCCGGCGGGTTATCCTGGAGCAGAGTGCGGCTGTGGTTTTCGCGTGCATCATATGCTTCTTGAATAGTGAGGCACATCGGCACACCAGCGTGTCATATGTATTGTAAAGGACAAGGCTTTGAAAAACAAATAATTAGGTTTGGGAGCCTTTCAAGTGAATTGTCAGGCAGCAAAATTGAATGTTTGGAGAAATACTTTAATGGCAAAAAGCCCGTTTACAGTTTTAGGTCTGAAACAAGAATATTTTCACAATAATGTTGGTTGAAGCAGTAACCTTATTCACTTGATCACATACGATCACTGCTATATCCTTAGGACAGGGGGGCAAAACGAATGATTTCACCCTTTGTAACATTACGTACGCGTTTAGAGTAGGGTGTAAGGGCGTACTATTGGCATAACGAATTCGAGCCACGCGGCGTCTACGTATTCAATGTTCCAGAATTATCTACCACCCGATTACTATCCGACCGTCTCCTCCCGCACCAACGATCCTGCTAATTAGTGCCGATGTAATTAATTTCGTACCGGCTCGCACAGCGTAAGGCCGCAAAACCCTGCACGGTTAGCCTGACCCAAAGATGACAGAGCTGCACGGTCCATCAAATACTGTTTCCGTTCAGTTGATTATCCTCTTTTTTCTGCTCACGTTGTACCTTCGAATTATTTGTTCAGGATCAGGATTCTTGGACAATTTCATGAGAAACCACAAAAAAAAAAAAAAACACTTTTCAACGTCAGTTATACGGTGGAAGATTACAATTTTTATCGAATCTTGAAGAACGCTGAACAGTTGTTTGAGGATTTTCTCACGAAATTGATCCACGGAGGGCTGGAAGATCTGCGATCAAACTGAATTTTTGTTCGAAATTGTATGAATTGCTGGTCTCTTATTATTCTTGAAGATCTTTTAACGTCACGGAGAAAATTGAGAACATTGATATCTTGCTGACTTTAAAATTTTGTACACTTTCAAGTATTATAGAGTTTCATGCCAAGTTGAGTAAAAAGTTTGAGACACTCTATAACTTGAGAGAATCTGATGGATCCTGACGACGCAGAGATAATGAACGGATCGCTTTGCAAGAAATTTGAGTCATATTCTTCACTTCAACTCTAACCGCGTCAGGTAAATATTCTCGGTCATGTCGTGGCCTGCGCCAGTTGACCGGTTTTTAAAACAATTACGCGATTATAAAAAAAAACGTTGAAAACTTATTGCAAACGGTATTGAAATCCATTTTAAACGAGAATCTGCATTTCCGGCAAATCGTCTCCGATACATGATTTCCCCTCAGCCCTGCAAACGAGTCTAACTTTCTTCCAGCATGGATCGCGGATCGCAATCGCGGAGTTTCGAAAACCTGAGGACTCCTCGAGCATCGGATTTGCGTCGAGTTGGATTAGCTAATTTCGCATCGAGACTCGAGCCGCGGCACGAATGGCTCCGACTTGCCGTGAAATCGTGCGACAGGTAATGAAAGTTTACGCGCTGCGTAATCAGCATGGCGGGCACTGCGAGAGTAAGCCGACCATCCGGGCGGTCAGCGAGTCACTTTATTCCTCGTATCCCCCTGCTGCAGGGCAAGAAAGACTCGGAGTCCCGTTTGCCAGGTCATTTTACAGAACGTTGACGTGTAATGACGTACCTTCGTATGTTTAAAGCGATGCCTTCAAATTTTTTTCTCATCTTTTCACTCGATTCGGCGTTCTGCGCAAAACAAGGCGTATACCAAGGAGTCATTAAAAACGCAGAGACGGAGAGCCTCGAGGGCTAATTGCGCGCAGCCCAAGAAGGCTTGAATCACGGCTCAAAATCTAGGTCGAAGTTGGAAGACGGAGTCACAGCACTGCGTTACATATTTTCCGTTCTGTACCGTGGATCGGAAGCGAATGGGGGTAAGGTTTTGATGACGAACTCAAGGAACAGGAGAACAGAGTTTGCACGGCGAAGCAGATCCTTTGATACAATTCCTCAGGGATGAAGATAGAAATTGTGATGGGATTCGAGGGGGAGGATGAGGATGATGAAAGAAGCCACGACGACACGGCAGCTGTCGAAAGTGCTTTCTTGTATAGGTATAACTGCCGCGTGGGCCAAAGGAATGGTAACGTAAGTCGGTAAGAGCAGAGTGTTCCGTTCTTCTTCGTCTTCATCCTGTAATCCTACCGTCCTACAATGTCATAAATGAATTCGTGTCTTTTAAAGGGATCGACGGACTGCGTGAGTTTTCTCACAAGGCTGATATCGACACAGGCTTTTAATAGCTATGTACTTTTGTACACTTCGTTATATCTGAAATTATTTTAATTAATCTCTAATTATTATATCGTTAATCGTAATGAAAATTGCCTGACCGAATGAAAAAGAATGGAATGAACACCTTCTGCTGACTGTTTACAAATTCTGGATAACCATAGGAGTACAATTATCCTAATTGACTGTAGTATTCTACAAATTTGGCTGCGCTGAAAGTATTTGTCATACATTCCATTTGCACGATTCCATCCGGTTACTTCTCATTTCGATAGATCAATGTTATTCGTGGTCAAAGGTGGGGTGGACAGAGGTTTCTTTGTTTTTACCAAAAGCCAGTTATTATACAAATATTTGACCTGGTTTGATTAAAATTCGGATAATTGGAGTGCGTGGGTGGGAAAACGCGGCGTACATGTATATTATTTAAAGAGGAGGAAAAACAACACATCGGGTTCCACAAATCGCCCTGAGATAAATTCGAATAAACGGGTGATGACAAGAGTTACGCTACATTACAGTTCAGATACGTTCTCTACGTATACCTGTTACACATATAAATGCATCCTGCTGCAAGTATTATATACGCGATGTTTCAATAAAACCAGTTTTATAGCGGGGCGAAGTAAACGTAGCACCTCATTCATATAACGGCTGCAAGTTTTACTGCGGACATTCGCGATCGCGGAAACTGGGCAGGCGTTAAACCGATAAAACTAGAAACGCAACGCACAGTAAAGCAGCTTGCGAACACGCCTGATTGACCTCTACCGATTTAATTGTTTAGCATAGCGCCAGTTCTACCTTCACTTGCCGCCATTCTTGTTTTGCTAGGTAGCAATTGCGGAATACGTTCCGACGCGGTAGTCACGCCGTAGAAACTAGGAGCATTGCTTCTGCTTAGTTATGTGCAAGCAGAAAAGCACAAAGCCAGCCGCGGTAACGTCTTTGCCGAGGAATATCTATGCTATTATTTTTTCTTCCCACACCCCACTCTTTTCATTCAAATTTGTCTCAAGAATTACCTCGAAAGTTAGTGTGAACAGCGATATTGTTATTATACCAGCACCGTGGCTCCAAAGCTCTCTGCAAACTTTCGAAATCCGTGTACATTATTAAGGAATGAATCTCAAGGATACAGTATACAGTCTTGAACAAATTGGCCAAAGTTTAATTTCATCTATTTCAATTCACGTATATATTTTCATCTTCTGTCAACGCTGAAAATTTGCGTGGATCGTAAGTTTTTCACGACAAAAGAAAAAAAAAAAACGAAATCGAGATTTGATACCGCGGCATGTGCAATCGCTACTCGACCATTATATCATGCATATTCTCGTAAACCGGGCGGAAAGCTAATTTCGCACGCCATTTTCAAAGCAATCTCTTTAAATTCCGAATGAAATTTAATATTCGACATTCCCTTTGCCCGCGGAGCACTCGGCTCTCGGCTCTCTCCCGACTCTCGGAAGAATATTAAAAAATCTCTCCCAATCGACAGCGAACCCACTGCGTGTTATTGTATTATTTAGGCGCAGCACTCGGTAGCTGCGGCAGGACGCTGGTCGCCGAGCCGAGAGCGAAGAATCGCAAATGCGTTTCATTCTTGGAAAATTAGTGCATATTTCAGAATATGGATCGCGATTTTTTCAGCAGTAGTAAGACTGCGGTTGGTAGCATCGCCGCCATGCCGTTAAAATTTCGTGTACCTATACCTGCGGCATGATCGGCAGAGACCGGAAGCGGCGAATTTATCAATTTACGATAAATCCGTGGTCTCGCCGCATGCCGCGTCCATAGTTTATACCGCTTGACAGCGAGACGATAAATACCACCGTGAGATGAAATTAATGCTAAAGTTTGTGGTCACGATATTTATACACTGCCGGAGTGCAAGCTCATTCGTAGTTGACACGCTCTAGAGTATCCCAAGTTATAGATGCAGCACCCTTCGGTATAATTTTATTTTCGCCAATTTACCACTTTTCTTTTCCCTTTTCCTGTTCGTTTCTCTGCAGTGCAAATATTCCGTGATCAAGTCATTCAAACGGACTGCTTTTCTCCGGCTTTGATACTTTGACGTTTGCACAACCGTGCTGCCTTTTTGTTATATGTATGTTCATTTCATGGAGATTGCTCTACATATTTCTCATATTTGATATTTTTCATTACGACTCACTGGATGCACTTACTGCAACTAGTTGCTGTAGTTATTAAATTTTTCTTTTATCAAACAAGAAAGATTAAAACGAAGTAGGAAATATTCAAACGCGTTAGTTCTTTGCGAATAAGTTTGTAAGGAAATTTTATCCCAAGGATTCCTCATTTGTTCGATTCGGGTTAAACTACTGTTGAAAATAATTGATCTTTACCCCAACAAACAGTCAGTTGTAAAAATTTAAATTCAATTAACCGCGCGGACACGAGCTGAAATTTTAGTCCAAAGAAATTCTTCGAAAATTATTAAATCACTCGCGATGATCGAGGAGGTATTACAATTCCAAGGGTTTACTTAGGACTGAATCCTTCGTACAGTGGAAACCCTCGGATTGCCGTATACGAGTGTGTTTCCGAGGATTAGCAAACCGCTCGAATCGCGGTGCAATCAACAGTATATCGGGTCCCGAGATCGGCTCTAATGCGTTTATAATTACTCCTGGACGCATCCCCCAATTACCGGCGAATAATTTACGTGGAGATTTCTATCCGCTGTGCAGTCTGCACTCGCCGTGGAGCTGTGGAGCTGTGGAGCAGATCCACGCCGACGGTAGGCCGCGGTAGCTACGCGTTGCAGCTTTCATCCGAAACTATCGCCTGCAGGACCCGTCTGCAAAGGTACGATTACCCGCTGCTCTGATCTTGTTGTACACAGGCACACGTGTTAAGGTACAACTAGACGCGAGCATGCATCCGTGAATCCTATAATTATCGGGCTGCCATTACCACGTGGTTCAAACTACCTGTTCGGGTCGAGCTATCGGCGGATTCCTGCAAACCAATAATGGCTCCGCGATCCCTTCGCTCGCACCAGTCTACACTAATTCGCGTCTACACGGACCAAATCGCCCTCGAAAGCGGTTCATGAACCCAGTCCTGGTCCCGTTTCCGTCAGCCCCTTTCGGCTCCGTTGTTATATCATGGCGAACCGATTCCGAGAGACTTGGAGATTCTTACTTTTACATGCCCTGCAGGCTGATCCTCATAATGGAATTCCCGGCGTGCAGCTGCTCGCTCCGAACTTCATCAGCGAGAAATTCCCGTAAGGAAAGATTGTTAGGCGCCTAAGTACGGATGTAGGGAAGTCTATCGGCGAGCCGGATCTGCACCCTGAGGTAGAGCGATCGGCGCAAATCGTCTCTATCGAAAAATCGAAGGTCAGTTACATTTCTGGTGGAAGGAATAATTGGAGGATTTCTTGATCGCCGATCGATATTCTGTCGGCTAGGTGCTGGAAGATAGTCCGGAGTTTAAGAACGGTTCAGTTGGCTGGAGAACCGAGGGGCTTGAACCGGTCGCGAACGTCTCTCATTAGTTATTTTGGCATTTGAAGCGGTTCCACCGATCCACGCTTAGTGAGAAGGGTAATTCGTGTTATCTGCAAGGCGTTGATTGCGTCGCTCGTTATTCTCGGTTCCATGCAGAGATCGATTGTCGCGGGTCATCGATCGGGATATCGACCCTCGCCTCGTCGGCTGAAAAATACCTAAATTTCGGTTTTGGTTATCGAGAGCTCACTCCGCACAATGCGCGTCGCGAACTGATATTTATTGGGGCGAATAGGGTGCTTAATCCGGAAGGCAAGAAGCGCTAAATTCAACGGTCAAGGAGTGAAATAGTACGCGGATGCCCCGGCTAGGCACGGCTCTGTTCAAGGCGCCCATAACAATTAAAACTTACCGCATAACCTGCCCGCCCTGCAACCACCTATCCAGTATATCTGCTGCCTACCCCCCGATGTTCGCACCTCCAACTTGGCCCGTTTATGCATGTATATAAATACCACGTCTATACATGTATATAATACAGCCTTACAATAAACTATCCGGAGGTGAAACTTTGTATTATGATCCACAGTTATGAACCCATTTTCACCGGATTAGGGAGAAATTACCAGACTTAAACAAAAGAACAACAAAAGAAAGATATAATAAAAACGAAGAAAGTTTTGCCTGGAGAGCCCGAGTCGAGTCATTTCGTAGGCACTACTATACGGCTATCTTACCTCATTCGTAATACACTTTTTACCCAAACTTCCGCTTTTGTGCCCCTCTGGATATAAAATATTATAAGAAGACAAACTTTCCGGCTTCATTTTAATCCGGTCAAATTAGCCATAGCAAATACCTGTAGTAACTGTATTTTCAACTGGTTCTTAAAGAATTGTTTTCCTGTTTTTGAGTTTAACCTTCATTTGGAAACATTGAATGTACAAATTTGTTGACAGCTGACAAATTATCCGATACATAATAATATTGCCGATATTTTTCAAACTTCTTATGCAACCGATGCCGTAGGTCGATAGGAGTGAAATTTCGTGCTTGGACTGGGCGAGACGAGATAGGCGACTATCCTCTTGAATTGAAAGTGTAGGACGGTATAAGATAGTCGTGAGGCTTGTCGGCTGACGCCCGGAAATACGACGAGCTGTCCAGAGACGAGGAGGATTTCGCGTTGCTGTTTACCGCGGTTCGTATAAAACAGGCAATAATGTCGACCATTATACCCAGAGAGCATCGCCTCGGCAAAAAAGGTAAATACGGCACCGGCAACTACTCCTACCTTGATGCACCTCCCGACGAGCAAGTAATTGGGGGTTTTTACTTGGGCTGGCTGCCGAGAGCTTCACAAATCTGTCAAGCCGTTAAACCGCGAGTCCTGCCTTCCCCAAGTCCTTCCACCACACGCTCTCCATACGGCGTTCCAAACTCTCGTCATTGCGGAGTATCGCGTCTCGCTCGCCGGTACCCACAACGCGTTACTCCCTCGATTTTCATCTCGTCACGAGGGGCAAAAGAACAATTAATATTACTCACAGACACTTGAATTTGAAGGGTGAATCGTTTCTTTTCTTCTCTTTTTTTTTCATCTTCTCCTTTTCACTTCGGTTATTATTTCGAGTTATGGCCAAATTGTTTTCACGAGATAGGGTGAAAGGGCCCGTGGGATAATCTATGCATATTGATACAATTATAATTTGAGATCCAGCGTTTGGTCATCTGCACGATGAACCTTTGGTCAGTGGCGCCGAGCGGTACGTCGGGGATGCATGGGAACCGTGAAATTAAATCGTGCCCGGGGGCTGGAGGTGTTTATCCTCTACGAGTACCTGCAGTGTGCATGCATCCGGGATCCACGCTGAGGCCGAAATCTAATTGTTTGCCGAGCATGGTGGGGCGCGAGGGTCAATATTAACGTTAGATAGTAACCGTACAACACGACGAGGGCCAACGGGTAGGTCTAGGCACGATAGACCGACCCTAGAGCAGACCTGGACAGCCTCGGTGAGAGCTGCTGCCCCGGATCCAACTATACGCCAATTAGAATGTTACCTTGCGTTAAACATCCCTCGACTCCATATTGTTGACGTCACTGTGCGGCCACCCTTGTCGTTAAAACCAGGAGAGAGTTAAACCTCGTCTTCGGAGCTTGAGATTGCACGTACCTTTCCGATGGTGTGATGTATTATCCATAGACATCCTTTCGAATGTGCATCTGCGATGTTCAATGGTAAGTCGCGTTTTCGCCGTAGTACCTGTGTCACTGTGTTGTCAATTTGAGGCACAATACGAAATTGAGTTTATGGATGTAGGCGGACCGTGCAGATCGAATGAATTCTAAATGCTCGTAGTTTTCGTTTGATCGCACTTTATTTGCTATGGAAATCGTAAAAATTGTGTCCGTCGAATCAATGCCGGATAACTCATTGGGTTTATTGCCGGAAGTGAGGCGCACATGCCAGGATATGGGGTTTCGTTGTGTTACGGTGTGAAGAAAGTTCCAGGTACGTTGATCCGGACTCTGGAGGCCGTGGAAAAATTCATTTTTACAAAATAAGCAGACGTGTATAATCGATTGAGCATGTATGCACGTGTACCCACATATATGTAAGGGAAAAAAATGGTTTCCAAGCGGATATCTTGCGCCAGCAATTCAATCTCTATTCACAATCTAAAATAGGTTACATGGGTGTCGTTGTACTGTAGATGTATGATACAACCTTCCTGACAATGAGCTTTTTTTCACAACCTTGATCGAAATTGGGAATATTTATGGCTACACGGTACATTAACCCACGTGGCTGACGCGGGGCCCAGGGACATAAAATCACGGTGAATGACACGGGACTTTTCATCATCGTCTAAAATTGTGACTCAGTCCCTCCTCGTGTCATCCAAGTGTAGTGCGCAGATGCGCAAATGCAGGGGAAACGGGAGAAACAGCCGGTGCTTCGACTAATCGAACGCCGTCCTGCATAACTGGATTCAACCTGTTTTACAAGGCTTTTCGTCTTCCTAGACTAGGGTGTACATCCAGTACCTACTCCAGAGCCGGAGGTAGTCTCAATAGATTTGAGATTACGGGCGCGGGGTTAATCTTATCACTTGTTTGTCCCGAGCTTCGTCGTCTTCCTCTCCTCTGCACTTCATTCTTATTTGCTTTTTCTCATTTCGCTCCCCGAAGTCCTTAAGACGGTGTAATTTCTCTATTCAAAAATCATTACAGGCGGTAATGGGCGTCACTTGATGCAACTGTACAAAGTGATGTGAAATCACTATTTGTCGCACGAATTATTATCTTTCATTTATCCTAAAGAAATTCTATTTCCCAAGTAAAGGGAGAAAGTAAATCAAGCATTGCACGATGAAAATCTACAGGATGGATTAATTCTGTGGCTACTCTGCAAGCCGGTTGCGGGATACGCGGCAATGAGGATAAAAGTGTTTCGAAGAACGAGGAGGATGTATTCCTGGTCCAATCGCGTAAACGGCGACGGCCGATTACCCAGTTGGAGAAGTTCTTTACGCGCTGAGGCGTTTATTTGTCGTCGTGGAATTGTTTGCTCGACTTCATGACCGCGACGTAGAGAAATAACGAAGCGTTTGGAAAAGCTTGCCACGATAATCAGGTACGCGTAATTCATCGCTTGACAGCGCGACGAGCGGTGTAAAAATTCAACCTGCGGGACGCGAATCGCTGTGTAGGTACTTATAGGTATATCTGTCAGGATTTCCAGCAGACGGAATTCACGCACATGTCATTATTCTATTGGGTTTAAATTCACCGAGCTCATTGGTATGAATTGAGTCGCTTATGAAGCTGAGATAGTTTTACACGTTATTCGCGGTGATCGATTGTTATCCTAATTTTTTCTCATTAATCATGTTTTTCATCCTTCTTCGTTACGTACATGCTTGATGAAATTTTTTTTTTGCTTCTGCAAAGAGGAGGAATATGAGAGCAAGAGACAAAGTGAGAGGCCGCATCAACTTTTGGAGGATTTTCTTTGTGTCTGGGTAATTAATTCGGGCGATAATTCTCGAAATTGGGACGAAACGTGTAAGGCCGGACTTGGGATAACGAAGGCGGAGAGGTTTGGCCGGAAAGATAAGAAAAAAAAGGAAGAAAAAAGGCGACTACTCTCCAGTGTTTTTGTACAACCCAAGGAGTGTATTTCATCGTCAATTGCACGCCGGACTTGATCGCGGTTTTCTCGTTCGTTCCCTGCTCCCTGCAGGCGGGTAACTGCAAAAGCGCCAATCTAAGGGATTAAAATATCGTAAAGAACTGTTTTATTACACCGCGCGTTGAATAAGAAATTACTACTGGGTGGTATGGACTCCAAGTGCTCAATGTCATGCGTTTAATTTACGCGATGAGGTCGTTTGACGCTTTATATGTATACCTCATTACATCAGAATCGCGGAATACTTCCGTCTTCACTGCTATTTCGCGACGTTTCGTCAGACTATTCGACTGCAGCTTTTGCCATGATCTTTTTCGACTCAAATTAAATCTGTCTGGTTGATTGTTTCGAATTCATGCATGGCTTCGTTATTACTACTCAGCGTTTGTCTTTCATCATCAACTCGGGCACGGAATTCGAATAACGAAAATTGAAAGAGTTTGAAAATTCAGTGTCAGTTCCAACGAAGTTGTCGATAAAATTTTCTCCCTCTTCCCTCCTCCTCCTCCTCCTCCTCCTCCTCCTCCTCCTCTTCGGGCTTCTCTTCGTCGTCGACGTCGTTTAAGTTATTATAAGAAGCGAGTCGATACAGGTACTTCGGGTGAACTTGAGCGCGGGTGGAGGGGCGAAGGGTCTCATTCGTTACACAAGTTTTTAAAGGGCGTTTTAGCTCCGTGGCTGATATCTTAAAGCTTGATTTATTCACCTCGTCCGGCGAACGCAATCTGGAGCACGCGCGCCACGCGCTCAGCTCATCTACCCCTCGCCATCTCTGGGCTTCTCATACGCCCGGATATTTTGCCCCGTTTAATTTATCGCCTAATATACGGCGGAGTTTTCCTTCCTCCTCTTCTTGTTTCTTTGCCTCGCTCTTTCTCCTCCTCGCCGTGGTTCTCCCCCCTCTGTCTTCTTCTCTTTCGTATGCTTTCAATTTCTTTAGGTCCGAGCAATCGATCTCCAAGTTATCGCTTACGATCCCCGGATCGGTAAACACATGCCACCGGTGTACATATATACATATATTATATCTACGTGTACCAACTTGACTGCGGATATATCTGGACAATCGATCACTGTGTCACGTAGGTTTCTCTATTTCGACGTGATCACCATTTCCGCTCGCGGTTAGCAGACAGCCTGCTTTGGTTCATACGGAGCTATCAATTTTGGGGTGGTTGATAAAACGTGTCTGAAAATACGAAGACAAGTACGATGAAAATAATCGGTACCATTCGTACCTCTTTTCTTTTTATCCCGTAAATTTACTCCGAGAATTACTGCTGATCCTGATATCCGATCGAAATATCTGAGAGGATCCTTCGATCGATTTATCGTTTCACGTTACTACCCATCGGCTCGCCCGTCGATAAAAAATCACACGAAACGAAATCGGATTTTCGATTAATACGTTTCGGTGTATCGATTTATTTTCGTTTACATACGCGTGATCATAGTTTCAAGTGAAATTAAAGCAAAGAATAAACGACAATATCACCCCGTCTATAGATTTCGTCTTCATTATCTTTGCTGTCGCACGAAATTTTGAATTCGCTTCAAATTTTGCGGTGTTTGATTTCTGGCGGGATCGACGCGAGATTCATTTGCACAATTCAGATCAAGCCACGAAACGGCAGTAATATACTGATTTTGAGGAATCCAGGTGATTGCAAGGTACAGGTAATAATTGCGCAGGGAGATCAGGCCATCGCGTTTCGCGGCATTTTTCTCGCGGTGCGTCACCCTTCCTTTCAGAAACTAATACTCATGCACACTCGGGGCGGAGAATACGGTGAGGTTTCGTAATACAGTTCCATTTCACTTTCCCCGATCTCGTCTCGTCCTGCAGGACGGCTGATCGACGTGTCGAGGCTCCGAAGCCGGCTCCCTTCTGTATTTCACTTCGCGAGGCGGCACTTAGACAGACCTGTAATTTGGCGTCATTTAATATAATTAGTTTTTTCTGTTTCCGTTTTTTCCCCTCCGTTTAGTCACTTTCGTTGTTTTATTCTCCCCCTCCCCCCCTTCTCCTCTTTTTTGCCCCTACGCTTTTTTCTCAGTCGCCTCTTCGGGATCTTTTTTCTCAGTCCAGCTCTCGCGTCACTTTTTCCTACACTACCTTTTTTTTGTTCATCCTCTCATTTTACCGCATGGCTAGCAAGTAAGCTTTCCTCTCTCTTTTCACAGGCACGCTCTTTCCTCGTCCTTATTTTATTTTTATTACTCACCAAGTTGGCTTATTTTATAGCTCTCTTATTGCCCACCTTTGCCGGCTCCATCTCCTCCTGCCTCCCCCCCTCCTCTCTCTCTCTCTCTACGCTTCTCTCATACTCTCGCTATCTGCCTATCTTCTTCTTCCGTCTATCCAGGTCTTTTCTCAGCCCTGTGCAGCGGAACTCTCCGAGGGCAAGCGAACGTTAAAATTACGATCATTTCTGTGATTACCCACACTTCCTGTTCGCCACTCTGGTTTTCATTTCCTCGCTCTCTCTTCCTCGCAGCATCTTCTCCTCGTTCTTCGAGGTCAGTCTCAAATTGCCAACAACGCGAACGTTTTTCCTCACATGTTCCGATAATTTTCCATTTTCTTACCAAGCCTCTGAACTCTTACATATAACGTAAAAAAATGGAAAAAAGTAAACTGATACACGACGGGGGCAGCAATCGTCCGTTTGGTTCCACTTAATTTTCTCGGTCAATCCCTGGATCAGATAAACCTCGTTGCGGCCCCCCCCAGAGACCACGGACACTCGACTTCCGTGTAACAAGTTACATTAGTGTACGAATGTATCGAGAGGCCAAGGCCTCGGGTCAACGTATCGAAATCGTTACTTTAATAAATTGGCTACCCGACATTTTTTATCCCAAGGTTGATCGTCGCACCCTGGAATAGAGATCTAATTTTCCCTCGTCGTGCACAAGCCCAGGGCTGCAATTCTTACGCAGAGAGATGCCATTCCCGTGTAGTATTCCTGTTGATACCCGATATCGCACTCTGGCGCATGCACGCGGCCTTTAGAAATTGGAATTCTATGGACCAACGTGAGTGTGGGCCGATTCGAAATCACCCACGTCGGTATAGTGACTCGCGAGAAACGCGATTCGTTCGTCTATAAGCTGAGAATTCTATACGGGCTACAAATAGGCGCATGAATGCGAATACGAGTGTAGGATGTATGGGTGAGGATATGTAGACGAGAAGTGTGTAAGTAGGTCCAGGAGATGCGAATATTATACCTGTATTACTTGGTTCGTATAATAGCGGGTAACGCTCGTTGCAATCGCCCGTTATACTCGTCTCTCCATCCTGCACGCAGCTAGGCTTTTCACCTGAATACCCGGGTACATTATAAAATATTATAACATTCGGCACGGGGCTATCGTACACACGCGTACAAAAGTATAGAAGATAGAATTCAACGTACTGGATTCAACGACGACTGGTTGCGAGACACCGTTATGCGTTTATATTACACGTTCCCACAATTGCTTTATTCGTGCTATTTCGCGATGTCAGCTGATCTGTCAGCAGTCTCGGGGCTCAGATTTTAGTTTCTTCACTACCAGACTCGGGGAATTTTTTTGTAACCGCTTGAATTGCTCGATCAATATTTTATGGAAAAAAATTTAACAATAATTCTACTTTCTAATTACAATACCTATTATTTGCTGGATTCTCTTAAATCGAATAAAGTGGTTTTAATTCATTTCACTTGCAGCAATCTAATTTCATTGCGGATAAATTGTCGATGCATTTTTACTATACATGTATAAGGCAAGGGGAAAATCATCTGTCGTATGAAAATCTGACTCGTGGAGATGAAAAAAGGTGATCTGTGACGTCGAGGGTGGGTCGCGCAGCGTTTTTTGTCGCGGAGCAATTGACCCACATGCATGTATAATTTTATTTGTGGTTGATCCGTGATTTCGTCGCGCGTTTCGACTGCCTGTTACTCGGTTTTATTTTTATTTTTATTGTTTTTTTTTTTTTTTTTAATCCCATAAGGGAAGGAAGTGCGTTCAGCATAACCATATCTGCATGACATTCTGTAAAAAAAATTTCACGGCCTCGTTCCCAGCCTGTCCTCGACCTCGCGGAATTCCCGGGGGTGGCGCATGAATTAAACCGCAGCTCAGCTGCGGCGCAAAGCGCGGGTATACTTCCCGTCCTCGAAGCTTCGTTGAGAGAGGAAGGTGGGAAAAGTGAGAGAGAAAGTGAGAGAGAAAGAGGTGGCCGCTTTGGTTCAGCGACACCGCAGTTTACGCAGGGGTTAATCGCAGTTCTGGCAAACCTGCGAGTGATTTTCCAAACAACGAACAAAGCCTCAAACTACGTTAACAAACTGCCTTTCCAGTTTAGAAACTGAAAATATTTGTCCTCCGTGTTTTCGGTAAAATTTTCGGCTAATTTTCCAACGCAAACCAACAATGGAAAACATCTCTTCGGCTCAATTGATTGGGAAAAATGTACTGGAAATATCTCATCTTTTCTATTCCCAGGGATCTTTGAATTGAGAGAAACAGCTAGACATTTTCATATTTGCGAAATTCGGTAGCAACGAACTGCTTTGCTTGATTATAAGAAAATCCTTGATCAATACACAGCTTCGATTTTCCAAAATTGAAATCAAACAATGAGCTAATTTCAAGCTAACAGGTTCACGAAGTCGGTGACGTATTATCGAATCGCCGCGAGATTTAATCCTCCGTTCACGGATGAGAGGCAACGGGGATCACTTTGATCCGAAATCGGTCTTTGTCGAGATGCCTGCAAACTCGCCGTTAATGAACGGCAAAATCTACATGCGCTTATTGGTTTATCCCAGAGACGGCGGAGGCGTTTTCGCGTTAGCCACGCCTCGTGCGTTTGGCTACACGTTAATCCAACTGCATTTAGATTCGGTTATTCCAGCGTCACGCTTCCGCCCAGCTCCTTCCCCAGAAGTATTCATCACCCTTAGCGATGAGCTTTCGAGCTAAAAAACTTTGTTTTCTTCGATAGGAAAAAACACGGAAGAAAAAAACAATGTAAAAAAAAAAAAAAAATTAAATGGAAAACGAACGAAGGGGAATAGGCGAAATAAGCGAATCCGGGTGTTCGAGGTTAGGCGCATCTCGCGAAGCGCGAAATGATAAGTCTTGGTTGATTGCCAGTGACCTGACTGACCCGAGCGCAAGGTAAAAGCATTAATCACATCTCCGGGTTTCCACCGTTCGCCTCGCCTCGCCTCGCTTCGCGCCCCCCTCGATTCTCGTGATTTATGATAAGAGATACGTATATCCGCGATAAATAAATAGACGCAGATTTTACTCTAACCGACGCGTATTACCTACATTATGCCCGCACTTTCGCGTGTTCTGCGGCGAGAAACACGGCTGCTGCACGTTGACCTGAGACGTACACGGATTTCTGCAATGCAGAGCGAGTATGTAAGACACACACAGCTGCAGGCTGCAGAGCCGCCTTGGGGATTTTGAAGAAGGAAGACGGAAGCCGATTTGATTAACGGCGATGGTAGGTATGTAGATCCGTATCACTATTTATGGGGTTATTTCCACTCTGTGTCGCTACTCGACCGGTTTCAAAGACGTGTATAGAAATCGAAACCGATATCACACTGTAAGCGAGAATGCGAAGAGAACCGTAAATCGGCGATCCTGTTCCTCCTTATCTTTGCTTTCTTCATTACCGCTCGGATTTTATTCAATTTCATACGCATATTAAAACGCCGAACTGGCACAGGTACATTCACTCGTTCACCGTGCGTAGTACCGCATCAGTTATTCACCGCACAACCGGTAATCGTAAGGTCAATCCTAGTCGAGGTAGAAGTGGGTAGAATTGCAGCAATTATAACTGTACACCGTTGGCTATGCGTTGTAGGTATGCCTTGGTACGTGTTTGAGGGTCGATTGCAGGGCCAAATCGCTGTTTTCATTCTTTTGACAATTTTCAGAAAATCGTTTGGCCAGGATCCAGGGGTCCTTTGTAGAATTTATTCCAGCGCACCGATCCCGCGGTAAGAATCTATCTGCAGCTATCCAGCGGTTAACAAACACGCCAAATTGTACAAGATCCTCGGTTATTATTCCCGGCAAAGTTGTCGTTAAAACTCCATTCCGAGTCAATTTTACGCCAGGTACTCCACCCTCGACTTTTGCAGTCCGGCACGGCAATGTCGAAAATTGAAACAACCTTCCTGATTGCGTTATGTGTACGAATGTAATTTGCGTTGTTCAATTTCAATTCCGCGGCACCGAGTCACTCTCCGCAGCCCCCGAAACAGGGAGTCACCCCTCGGAACAACCTCGAACCAGACCCCCGGCAATTTTCGAAGACCATAGTGGCCCTTCCCAATTCCGGATTACCGACTGCCCGATCGCTTCCCAGACCTTCCACCAATTCAACGACCGTCTCTTCGCATTTTCGCCTATTGATTACCGCTTCCGGCTCGTGCAGGATTCGGTAATTGGGCACCGATTTTCCCGATTACCGTATATTTCAACTATATGTATGATTCGCGCAGCTACGATTTCATCGGCACTTTAGAAACATCCTTTCGCCGTGTGTTTACTGAATTTCGTATAAGAAATAATTTTTTTCTTTCATTTATTTACACCATAAATTAAAGTCCATTACACGCGACCTTTCGGGGCTGAAAAGCTTATGGTTGGTTGAAATTCGGAACACGCCTTCGTGGCTACGTCATCTAGGTGTATATACGAACATTAATAACAACGTTAACAAACCTGACTATATTATTTTTTACATCTCATGGCGTTTAGTTTTCATCCGCGCACACGGGCTCATACATCGTAATAGTTTATGATTTCGTGTCACCCAGCGCAGAGTCGAAGCCTTGCAGCGATACTTTTATCTGTGTATACAAGTTGATGTTTGAAATCTCAGATTAAACCTATCCTCGAATCGAAATATTGAATCGACCCGGACATTTTATCCAAAACTTTTTAGACAAAAAAAAAAGAAAATCGGAATTACGATAACGATCCTTCTCCCTGGATGACGGGTGATTCGACGTTGCCCCGTAATAACAACGAGCGTCCATTACGAATTCGAACAACGCGTCGAGGATACGTACGTCGCTTCGCCCGGTTCCGCGTCGTGTCACTCGTAATTGTCCTCGCTTGTCAGAGGTCGTCGAGTTTCGTCCGTCAACTCCGCACCACGCGTAAAAGTCCATGTTGTGCCTGTGCGCCATTTAGGCGGGTGTGGACGTTTTGGCTGTCGGTCGTGACGTGGTATTATATGCAGCGACGAGGAAGAGCCGTTCGCCCGTCGCAGGTACACACGCGTTATTAAATGAGTCGAACAGTATCCGCCCGGTGAGGCAGACGGGATACCGAATCAACCTGCAGGGGAGTTTGTCGAGCTTTTGCACCGCGCCCCTCCGGCGATCCCTCTTGTACCACACCCCCGATTTTTCCTCTAACGCCTCGCACCCACGCATAGCTTTATAATAATTACCGTTACGCGCACCGCGAGTGCAGTCACTCCGTGTGATTATACGCGATTCTCCACGTGATTTTACCCCCGGCAATCGTGTGCCCCCTGACGCTTGATTATTTTTGACCCGTTTTTTTTTTTTTTTTTTTTCAAGGGTAATTTAGAGAACGTTTTACGGGAATGTTTCGCTTTCAGAGAAACGGTTTGTGATTGCCGCAGGTTTCGTTGAATCCCAAGACTCTGGAAAGGTTTGCAAAATTTCGTTACAGAAATTTTGGGTTTCGAATTTGCGACAGTCAGTGAGATCACTTCCCTCAGAATTCCATTTTGAGGTAGATCCGTGTTAATTGTGATGAATGACGCAACAAGGGTTGCGGTTCTTGATGGGTGTTCCCAGAATTTTGAGCGCCGTGATTTCTTCTTCGAGTCTAATCGTAAGCCGAGTATATAATATACACACACACACGATCGTATGGGGCCAGATGCGGCCATGCGGGGATAATTTCTGCTGGGGTGATTTCGGCAAAAAGTAGTTGGGTACGGGCGGCCGCGTTCCGCAGTGAGGCGATAGCGCGATAGAGGATCCGTAGCGATAATCTGCCGAGATTGCAATACGCGAAGAGGGGACACCCAGAAAGTGAGTAATAATGCGAGTCGTACGTAGCCAAAGCACGAACCGTCGTAACTTTGCGAATGTCTGCCATTGTCGAGGCCGAGGGTGCAACGGCGACCCCCTTTAGTTCTCTCTATACACCCGGTTAACAGCTGGGCGACCGACGACGAGGCGGCTGCATGTCCGGAAAGAGAGAAATAAAGACAGGGGGGTAAATGGAGAACCTGCAGGGGAGGAGACTCGGTTTTATTGCGATGGTAACGGGCAGCGCGACGCCCGGTAATATGCATTATCAACTCGGGGCTGCTTCGGCCTGCAGCCTCGGCTGGATCACCTCCAACTTCTACACACGCCCTAGGAAAATATTCCGGAACCATGCTTTCACATCCACCTACGAAGCGATACTCTTCCGGAATTCAGATGCTGCGCGCGGTCTCTCCGATACCTACTTATATCAATATCACTCCTCTGACATCGGTTCTGTTACTGGTTTATTCCGTTCAAAATTACACACTGCAGTTGGGTCATAATTTGAACAGTGTGAGTCGAACCAACGCGACAGAGGCTGGATTTGATCTTCCTGAAGATCGTTGGTATTTATTAATTAGAGCCTGAAAGTTTCGATCACTGTATACCGTCAGCATTACGTATAAATTCGTATCTTCATGATCAAATAGATGCATCGATGCATAGATGCAGTGCTAACGCTGCAGAGCACAATCGCTATTTGAAAACGTGCCGCGCGGTGGATTATGGGTATAAATTTAATGACTGCAAGTTCGTGTGTTAAATTCTATTGGCTCGATAACGAGGGTTCGAAGCATTGATAGTCATATATCACGATTATGCCGGGAACCGTCCACCGTCTAATCCGCCATGAGTCTCCGTGGCTGGTTTACACCGTGCCGTATAAATTGATCTTTCAATACGGTATATACATACATACATACGTATATATATATATACACATACATAATGCTCGGTGCAGTCAGTATCCGCGTCGGTACACAGACGCCTAGCACTAATTTGAATACAAACGAACGGCAGATTAACGAGCGGGTAGCCATCTTGTGATTGATTTGATCGATACCGCGACTTTCTACCGACGTTCTCAGCACTCAGCTCGACTCAGCTCGAGCTCCGCACCCGTTACTTTACGCCGTTATTAATCGATCTGTGAGTAGGTATACGCAGCGAGACGCTCCCGCTTCTGATCAGCATTGCCGCCTCGGTTGAACCGAAGTAGCCGGCAAGGCGTTCAAATTTATACCCGTATTCAGAAACGGCTTCTCTTCAGAGCCCTAATCACGCCTCGATCCTCGGTCCTCGCTTCCGCTTCTCACCGTTTTTTCATCCCTTTTCGAATCCATTTTTCACCGAACTTTGACCCTAATTTTTTGTTGACCACCTGCAGTTGGGTAGCTCCTCTAACGATGTAGGTATACGAAAGGCTCCATGACGCCTCCAGGTTGGAGCCTGCTGGATTATTAAAGGCGCTTCGCTTACTATACGGCAGACAAGGTGTAATTTAAGTGACGTTAGAGAGAAAATTGAAATCAACTGTTTCGGAAATAATTGCTCTTGACCCCGGGCCCGACGACGGCTTGGGGTGAAGTATGAAGGAACGACGGGAATTAGACCAAGTCGGGGAACACACGACGCTTCCCTGCGCCTCGGCAAGATTTATATCCTTTTGCAAAATCCTCTTCAGAGCGTAATTAAGATGCGCTAGCATTTTGCGATAATGGCCTTTACCTCGGCCTCACTTGGCACGCTGCAGAATCGCGACAGACGCGCGCTCCACGGCGAAGCTTTTGCATCTTCACCCTTCCACCACAGGGCCGTTGTCAGAAGGATACACATTTAATCAATATCCCGTTCCGGAACTCGATCCGCTTGTCAGCTCCTCGTTGATTCGAATTACCCGCTAATTGCACCGTCAAAATTTATACGACAGCCTCCAATCATTCGGCATCTGCGTCAATTCGACCGCATTTCACTGCCACCCAAGTTGCAGCTCATCAATTCAAGTACCTACATAGTTACAAGTTGTTCAAAGTTACAACATCAGCGTCAACTTGCCCTGTGATTGTTTTCTGAGAAACTTGATCATTGGGTGGAGGCAATCGAAGATGGCTGTACACGAATTAAGAAATCACCGTTATATCATCGTAATCGTGAGGTACCGAGTCAATTGACAACTCTGCGGGGTGAAAGTCGTCGATGCGTGATAACGAACCGGCGATTGACACAGTGATGGATGTGAACGCAAGGAAAGAAGGCACGCCGGATTTGGTGCTGGAGTTGATTATCCTCTTGCTTGTATCCTCTACTGACATGGGGTACAAATGAAAGCGCAGCGAGCGGATTCCCTCGGTCGAAAATTGTTACAACGATTTTACACTGGTCTTATAAATTGAACGCCAAAGATAGTTCCGAAGGACCGACGGTGTTAATTAGGGTACAATCGTTCTCGAGGAGTGATTTACCGACTCGTGCTTGGGTTGGTACCCTGCAAATCTCGGTGCGGCATTCGATATACCGACGGCATATGATTAAAAATGAACACTAGGTGTAGGAGGGTGCGAAATCGGTGACTTATTCCGTCGTCGCGTGAGAACCTTTCAGAATATTAGCTATTTTACGCTCGATTGCTCACGATAAAAGTGCAGCGGCGTTTTGTCCGCTTCGGTGGTCCGCTTGTTGCTCGAAACTAATGGAAAGTTGAGCGAGCTGCCGGCGCGACGCGACGAGTCTGGATTTCCGGGATCAAATTGACGATTACGATTTAAATTCCAATCCAGTGCCAGGGAACGGGAACGGCGCGTCTGATCCTCCTTCTCTCTTCCCGTACACCTTTGTCCGGCACGACGTTAACCGAATCGTTATGAATACCAGATTGAAACTTCTCACTCGGAATTCTATCAAGTTTTTCTTTCTTCCATTCTCCTTGTCTCTCGTCATCCATCTATTTGTGCCTCTGCATAGCGCTCCAATCCAACGAAGGATGCCATCGCATAATATATAAGTACTCAGTCCACGGAGTCCTGTAATCAGCGAGCAGGTATTATCAGGGAACTTGACGTATAACTGTTCTTCCAGCTTCCTGCTTCTCTGTAGTTGTGGTAGCAGAGAAGTCATCGTAATCTCTCAAACCATTTCTGATCAATTTTAGATGTACGTGATCAGTTTTTTTGTTCGACGATATCACGAGAATGAATAAATAACAGAATTTGATGATCCTGCTTACAATCGATACGGTTCTTCTTACCGTCGATGCCATTAGATTTTCAGAAAATTGCCATTTTTCCTAACAATAAGCCCAACTTGTATGGTGGTGAAGTATTCACAAGAGCCAATTTATGATTTACAATATACGACGTCGAAGTTGACACTCCGACTCTGATGGAAAGTAAAAAATTCACGATACGTGTCAAGCTGATGCGATTAACCCTCACGGTCGGATGACCCGGCGGCCAGCTCCTGCCTTTCTTATTTAAACTAAACCTCGTCGGATTACCAATTTTAAGCCGATTTAATTCCCGTGGCTTCTGCCCGCCCCCCGATCACGATCACGATCACTCGTTCGCCTTTTAAGACAGGGACTTACGCTTGCAGACCAAGAGCGCGGGTTCTCTTCCAGTCCTATCGCTACCTGTAATCTGATAGTTTTAGGGTAGCCATTCGAAGAAGACACTACCGCTCTGTATATCCCCATCTAATCGTAAAACTCGTTCAAGTGGATTCGAACGACAGGCGAACGCCTCTGCCTTCCAGATGTTCCCGCCATCTCTCTCAATTCCAGGGACACGAAACGAGTCGAAGATTGGTTTTCTGGATCGTGGGTTTAAAGATTTTTCATTTGCAACCCATAGGTGCATAACTGTGTAAATAAAGTCTGTGTATTTAAGGGCTTCTCCGATTCGAGTTCATTAATTATTGTTACACGAAAGCCGAAGCGCTTGGAGCATTCGATTGTTCAAACCAGTGAACTTGTAATATTCTTGCGAGATGTCCGGAGTTTATAGGTACAAAAGCGCATAATTTTTCCGACAACTCAAAGCTGAATAAACGAGAGGATGATGGAAGCAAGCAAAGTCCATCGATTGTTGTTTCCTTATCGACGTAAAGTATTGGAGTCGAGGAGAATCGAAAGGGGGTAAAATTGGATTTAACGGGATTTCACATTTCCTACTACATAATGTCTGAAAGGTCCAGCGGGGCAGATTTTCACAATGTTCGGTAGATCGGCAGGACGAGTCGAGGCAAGGTCGGTAATAAACTTGTAACAGAACGTCACTCCGACTGGGGGCGAAGCGCCTGCAGTGACAGATTTCAAATAATTCTCCTCGGAATTTGACAGGAGCACCGGGCACCTGCCAGACGTTGTAGAGTTCATAGTTCGTTAGATATTGACGTGGTAAGAAAGAGAGGAGTGATAAATAAGTGAGTAAGACCTGTCTGAGGATCGCTGCTTGTCCCTTTGTTTGCCGTCAGTCCGCGCATGGTCATCCATTACCCGAATCAACGAACACGTTTATTAACCGACAAGATCCTTTTCGCCTATCCGCGGCACGCGGGAGTTTCGCCGTTGAACAGAATTGATTTATAAGATGTTTGTCCTCCTCCTCCTAATGTCCACGGATGCCCATTAATTCAACGGATTACCGTAGTACTGCAGGAAATAATACGCAGGGGGTCAACATCCCGGGATTTCAAATAGATTTATGGAACTCTCGCATCGGTGGAACCTGGACTCTTTCGAAGCCGTGGAACCCTGGCTATCCTAGACGTGAGAATATACCAGCACCGAGCATGCCCTGGAATTGGAAACTTTGTTAGTCGGTTGAATATTTCGAGTGATCGTTTCTCCGAGTTTCATTCTTGACTCGTGCAGAGGCAGCCACTTTTCGAACGGCCTGTAAAGCTTAAAGCTCAATGCCGGATCCCTCTGCATCCTTTTTTTCTTTCTCCTTTTCTCTCTTGCTCCCCCCCTTAGCACAGCCTCGGTGTCGTAAACCGCTTATATTATCTTACTTAACTCTTTAACCTCGCGGGCCGCAGGTCGGCCACGCTGGTTGGCCAGTACCTGTAATTTAGTCAGGGATCACATGACTAATTGGCCGATTAGGGAGGGGGTCAGAGGACTCGCCGTATCCGTCAAGCCCAGCTGTGTCGATACGATCGTCTTTCAAACGTTTTCGCATTGTTTTCAACGGTTCTGTTCCTTATGCCCACATGTCCGCCTCGCGATACTCGTTCGCCATTTTTACCCCGCATGCAAACGCTCCTCGTCTCTCTCGCTTGGTCCGTATTCCCATTTCGCTCAGGCATATAATACGAAAACAGCCCGTTGGACTCGGTGCTCCGAAACTGCGAGGTTCATTAAGCCGATTTTTACAGGCATTAAAAATTCTTACATACCATTTTTACGATCGCCAAATTTAAGTTAATACTTACGACTCGCCGACCCGCTGCACGAAGCTCAGAGTAATAACAACCTTTCTTCCGACCGACAACCGTTATCCAGAGAACCAAGTGAAAATAGTAATCGCGTAATTGGAACACTTTGCACTCAGAAAAAATCTCCATATGCCTAAATAAATTCAGTCCTGATTTGATAAAATTTATTCATCACTTTCGCACTTTTTTGCGGCAACATTTTTCTCCGATGACTTGGATAAAAGTCCCAACGATCGAATTCGGACAGGCTACCCGACTTGGAAGCCCAATCGGTCATCCGTAAATGGACCGATTTGTTTAACTGAAAATCGGCGCCGATGCGGGGGTCGATTGAGGGTCGTTTCGAACCGAACCGACATCGCGTAAGTGCTATGACCAGGGGTCAAGCGATTCGTTCGAGGGATCGCGGTGAGTCTGGAGTGTGTATATGCGGTGGTCTCCGGGTCGCAACTCTTTTGGTTCCCCGTGCAGGTTCTTACCCAACGCATATTATTGCACCGGAACTGTTTCAACATTTCGACGTTTAACCCGATAATTGCACGCATGCGGAGGCGACCGGTACGTGGAGACGTATCGTTTTACGGGAGCAGTACGAGTCTGCGAAACACGGCTGGTGAAATTGTCCGTAGGATTTACGTCCCGAGGGGCTGGGATGGTGCACCTGGTGCCGCCTTTCTCCTTCGTGACTTAACCGCCATTTCGCTTTTCTGTCTCTTTGACCGTTAATTCATCCTCCCATCATCCCCTCGCTCGGCCAAATTGCACGTTCAACGAATTACCATTTCACTCTCTGTGAATGGAGATATATGTGAGTGGACGCATTAACGCCAATCAACACACGCACGTCGCCGCATATGAGATACGAACCTCCGGTACTCATGAGAATTGTGGGCTTTCGGGGTTTTTTCATCTTCATCTTCTTCTTCGCCTAACGAGCACGTCTCAACGCCACCGTAATTGGTTTTAATGTTTTGCACATGTGTACTTTGGCCTGTCGTCCACTGCCGAGATTCGGCTTCGGCAATTTCAGGTCCAGCCATTCGTAACTTAAGACGAGACAAACTTTCGTGATTCTTGATAATCTTTTACGCAAATCGAACTCGAGTGTAGACCAACTTGCTACACAGCCGGTACCTTGATGCGACTTGCAAAATCGTCGCATATAGTCGTTAATTCAAAGTGGGTACGCGACAACTTGCCAAGCTGCAATGTAAAATTTTCCCTTCATTTCTCGTAACACATATTTAAAGGAAGCAATCCGGAAGAGTTCTCCAACGAAGCTGCATGTACTTAGGGGTGGAAACTCCTTGAATAACGGTGCAATTATGAGTTCGTGATCAAACTTTGAATAGAGGAGGAGAGGGAGCTCACTCGTTCGCAACCCTGAATGGAAAAAATCGTGCGCAAGGAAAATGTTTTCTCTTCCTCATTTGACTTATGAGGCATCGTTGGGGCTGCTTCACAGGCAGTGTAGGTTCATAAATATAATAACAGCGAAAGCTGCAACCGATCGTGCTTAGCTTTGAATAATGCCACTAATTGAGTTAATGTCCTCGTTATATTTAATTAGGCCGATCATAATAATTACCTAGGAAGTAGTAGACGCTTGTCAACTCCAAGAGAATATTGTTTATCAAGATAATGATTACCTTATACCCGAGTTTAGCAGCGTTCGATATATAATTGATCGCCGAGGCAGGGCAAGGAAAGTGTGAAACGAAACCGTGTCATTATATCGAGATGTTGGGACGTCGGGAAGTATACATGATATAGTACCTACAAGTTGTACCTCGCGAAGCAGGGAATGAGCAGCAACGATACAACGCGACCTTTCATTCACGTGCATTACTCGATTATTCAGTGACTGATATGACTCAGGTCATTCCGATTTTGAAAAGATCGTCTGTAAACGCGGAAATTATCTGATTCTTCATTCTTTAAACAACCTGACTTCTCTACGAGACAAGTTTAAAAATAAGCACACTAGCGATTAGTCAAGACTCGTTTTGCCACTCCGCTTATCTATCAGACACTTCGGAGAATGAGCAGGTACTACAAAGATTATTACCGTTGAGCATGAATTCGTCCGTCCGGGTAGGTAACACACGGAGTCGATTGCGTGTCGGTGTGTCGTACGCAGACTGGTAACATTTAATTTTTCAACCCCGAGAATTGCTAGTGAAAATTAAATTCACTTCGGCCATCGTGTAACATTCGCCAAGAGTTTCACGGCAGAACGTCACGTGGAGTTGTAAGGCCCTCGTTAAACGTTATCTACAAACCAAGTATCGCGCGTGAATGGCACACTCCCATTTTGCTAATGGAATAACAAATGCCCGCAGTTTACGAGATTGTAAAATATTAGAGAACGAGCTGCATCGAAATCACCCACATCAAGTGCCCGCCGTAATTAGCATGGCTATCATTCCGTGTACCTCCGGGTAGGAATTTAAACCAGCTCACATCAGCGGTGGAGTAATTCAACTCACATGCAGAAGGATAATCCCTTGTTTCACGGATCAAATTTTTTGAAAATATTATGTAAGCTTCAAACGAGATATGAAACATTTTTTTCTCGCTTGGGTTTTTCAACGCTCTCTGGTTACCGCAGGGCTGCCTCGATACCGAGGGATGAGATACCTCCACAAAGCGATTTTATTTCCATCAGGGACCGACTGGGAGGGCTGAGCATCGCGTGGCTAAGGATCGATATCTCGTTTCTCATAAGTTAAAAATAATACACGACGGTAGGGACTAAATTGAATGCATATACCAGGGTGAAACATGCGGGTTCAACGAAATGGTATCGAGCGTTCATCCCTTCGTGAGTAAACATAACTCCGCAGTATGTACTTTGAGGTGCTTGCTGGTGGGTACGTTATTTTTTTTACTTGGAAAAATATTAATTAATTATCCCATGCATGGAAGAGCCAGGCGCTTCAGCTACGCATCAAACACACGTCCATTTCTAAATCATGGTCAAACACGAATTGTGAATAAAAATAAATCAGTTGATACCCGCCCGTTTGGTTCGTAGGTAGCAATCTTCTCCGAACTATCAATTATAATACCTCTTGCGTCTATTTTTCACCTTATTTTCCCTCGACTTGAGAGTCGTGATTGCGAGCTTGGAGTTGGAAGAACAACTTTGGAACCCCTGCGAGAAATCTCGGCTGATATTCAGTCACAGCTACCTTGGTCGTTTCGGAAATCTCGTCACCGATTTACCAACTGGTATAATAAGCCGCGAGGATTGTAGCGTCGCGCATTTCCGTATATTAAGGCTCAAGAAGCGCGCAGAGGCATCGCGAGGCAATCAAGCTACTCGAACCTACGAACCTGCGTGGAACATCTATCAAGTGATCCATACCAGCTCTGAACAGCCACAAGCCGGAATCTATTCCCCGTGTGCTATCTCGGGAGCGCCTCTCACGGTCCCTCGGCAACGTCGCCGCCCATTCGCGCTTTTCTCGCCAGACCCAAGGAACGCCCTGCACAGATGTTCCCCTTTCGATGTTCGAGCTATATTAAGCCCCGCGCGTGCGTGCAATCGAATGACGGAAAATCTACTCTGATTGTAATTACTGATACGTCACTCCGGACTCAATCCGATTAGTTTCCTTTCTTTTCACACGTGACAGTCACGACTCGTGTTTCAGACCACCTACGGTACCTAACGTACTTCGGCAAACTGGTCGGAAAATCGAAGCCTTCCGACGCCTGGCAAGACGAGGGCTTATCCTCGCTGTTAGTTTGCCGGTCATCTCTTGTTCCGGGGTTTTCGCTTAGTTCCGGTACAACATCACGCCGGGAACAGTGCGAACCAGCGTGCGCCGACCGTGCAGGGTAATTGGGTACCAAATCGAGTCTGATCGACCGAATTCCACAGCGTAAACTGACGCCCGGATTACCGTCATGACGGCAGAAACTCCACCCTGAAGTACGTCGACGGGAAACTCTGGATTTCACGAGTTGTTAGTCCGGCGTTCACCGCTCGGTTGCCAACGGCGTCCTTATAACGGCTGCACATGGCCACCGCAGCGTCAAGGAATGCCGTATGCATTCCCCGCTAATGTCTGGCAATAATTAGACTCGTGATAGTTCCAAGCTCCACCGGCATAAAGAGGCTCTCTCATTCCCCAGGTGGAGGCTGCGGCTAATTGCACCGTCATTCGTTACCATTGGCGGCGCGGTTCCCTCGACAAATTTCGTGTGGCTTATGATTAGCGGCCCGGTAACGCGATTAGGACCGTCATCGTCTCTGGGAGTTTTTGTCCGATCGTCTCGTAATCGTGGCCTTTGAGCTCGGGACCTACACCGAGAAATTTCCCGACGCGCCATTGCGAGCCTAGGGTGCAACTAAATCATCCGAGCGGGTGATGAAAGAATCACTTGTTGCGCTGTTAAAAATTGGCGAACATACAGCTTCCGTTACAGATTCGCGACATGCATCCCCGCCGTCGCGTCAGCTTAGCGGAGTTATTCCTCCAACGGCGTGGACCTAATGGCTAAGTGGCGCGTCGCTGGTGGCCCAGTAATGGCGGGTACCTAGGGTTAGACCCGGAGGGCCCTGAGTCGCCAGCTTTAAAACTGCTAATGCGCTTTAGAAAGTTCAGTGCATGCCGTCGCTGGTCAAGCGAACGGTAGCATCGCCGTAGGGCTCTTCCAGCAAATGATACATGAGCTCAGCTGGGCTGGAACACTACACGTTTCCACCCATGTAATGTACACTCGGCACATCCCGAGTTATAATACACTCGTCAACTCCACAAATATTACCGTCATACCTATCGAAGCGGAGATTATCTGTTTGCACTAATTACTGGAAATGTGGAAGATCAAGCTGATTCAGTCATCGCATCAATCTCTATTGAAGGGTACAGTGATCGCTTGGAAGTTGGCATCACAACGACGCGTTATAGAAACATTAATAAATAATTTGATAGACAAGCAGTGCATGTAGGTACGCGTTTCTGCTGGACATACCATTTTTGGATTAAGATATAAGTTATGGGAGTCCTACCATGGCTTCGAAATAATTACCGATTCGTTCGGAGGAAGCATGGGACTATTGAGAAAATTGTTACGGCCAATTACCTGCCCAGTTCAGGAACGGCTACAGGAGTCTTCATTATCCTATGAACGTCGGAGGGTAAAAAATCATATCTTCCTACTAGAAATCATCAAAGCGCACTTACCTAAGCGCATATTTCTGTGAACTGGCACTTGTTCTCAGCACTATCCGCGATTTCATGTTTCCTAATGCGTGCGTTTAAGTGTTTCTTATTTTTACTTTAACCATTTCCGGGAATACCTTCCCAACCTCTGATGCACATTTCGGGAGTCCGTGGCAGTCTACCATGTCCTGAAACGCGACAGGAGTTATTGCTCATTCATTGTCTCAGAGAGCCTGGGACGGAATGCTACGATGCCAAGGTATTCGATAATTATGGTCAACGAGCCATGCTTCTCTCATTGTCATTGCGGCGTGCACTTCCGCGCTTCCTCGTTCCTCTTCAGCACGGCCTCAACCAGACGCGAGCAGCCCTGGGCGAGGTCTCGCGGTGGTCAGCGCGTCATGACGAGCCAATAATCCACCCTTTCATTGCCCGTAGTCAGAGGTAACTTGTATTAGATTCGTGACTAATTGTCCCAAATAACGGCTCTTTGGCCAGCGTATAACCAGGATGTCCAACCGGCGTTCCTCGGCGATTTCCGCTTCCGTAATCCGGCCTCTGAATATCCGGGTTGTACGGTATCAAAAAACATGCTTTTGGGGTAGAAGTTGACCCGGCTATTCGAGTCAATTCACCAAGTTTCTGATCGTACTTACGCTTTCGGTTTAACTTCTCGCTTGTACGCTCAGCCACATCGAAAATTGGACTGGGTATAACGAAACTCGAGAGATGCGAAGAGACACCGCTCTCAACGAAGGGTCACGACCCTTACGGCAGATTGCCAAGGGACGGACTACGCACCCTGGGAGATCGCCTGCAGGCCGGACCTGAACGGAATTTAAAAAGAGCTTACCTACCCCCGTCCGTTTGCACAGGACACGTTTGCGTGGTTTTCGAAAACTTTTACCGTACTGCCGCCGCCATATTGGGATATCGGAGATTTTCTTCCACCCAGACAGGGACAGTAATCAACATTGGCATCACCATCAGGGTTAGGCAAGGGTCAACTACGGTTAGTTCAGCTTTAGTCTTGTCACTGCATCAAGTAAAAATTGTCTGCAACACTTGTTCATACATACCCTTATAAATTTACAGCGAGGCGAAGGTTATTTCAACTGATTCCTTTATGCCGTCGTTAATAAAGTATCCCTTGACCGTGTATTGGCTACTCCTGAGTACAGTTTCAGCATAACTTTCAACATTTGAAGCTGCTCGCGCATTGAGCGTTGTGTTTCTGGCAGGTAAACCGCAAACGCTTTGTAACGGAGGCTCGGAGGAGCGGCTGGAAGAGTGTTCGATATATCCGGGGGTCACGTAGCCTGGAAGGTGGATCGTGCGGTCGTTCGAGATGCACGTCGAAAAGTTGAGCTGACTCTTATGGGAAGAGTTGAATCGGCAGCGCGGGCTCTATCCGATGTAATTTGAGACTCGACAGCACGAGAAAACTATCCTCTTTCGTTTTAGCGCTCCTCTTTCGTTTCCTATTGCTTTCCCATTCACCGAGACCCACCCTCAAGCGCACTTCCTTCGACATCCTCGAAGCACCGGCCGTTACTCCGATGCAGCGGAGACCCCCGATGCTTTTCTATTTGCAAATATACCTCATATCCCCGGCCACTTTGACGAGACCTACTTCTGTCCTTCGTGCAAATACCGGGCGCGGCTTCTGTACTTGATGGAATATCAATATTGTGTCGAATTGACGAGTCCTATGCGCGATATTGGCTCGCAGAGCCAATTTGGAGTCCTCGTTATAGCCAAGTTGCACGAATCTGTGACCCCGGAAACAAGCAACTGCAGAGAGAATTGTTCGCAAAACTCTACAGGGTGGAGTTTAACGATATTATACGAGCGGGGCGAGAAATCCCTGTAATAGATTTGTTAATTAGCAATTAGATAAATTTCGTTACCACTGCATGCACTGCACAGCACTCTGCACTGCATTGCACCGCCGTTAGTTTTGCCGAGATTAAGTAGGCGCTAACTTAAATTGTCATTTCGTCCACTCGCTCTGCAGGCAATTTTCTTCCGCGTTTATACAAGCTCGCAGCAGCTTCTGCTCGCCAACCGAGGATCTACAGGATGTTATAATTTGCCGCAAATCACGCGAGGCTCAAACGAGCAGGATAAAATTTTCCACCGATTCGACGCTGTTCAAATCAAATATATGCTTCTTCCCCGCCAATCCCACGGACGGAAAATCTTGAATCAGCAGCAATTAGTTCCTTTCCCTGCAGCACTCGCCCAATTAGCCTCCGGATTGAACGCCACTTGGAGTTCTCTCTGGGTGACTTGAATTTTATTTTTCATCTCTTACTTCTCGACTCGTATCTTCGGTCAGCGCTTGGCCGAGTTTCAAACCCCCGACTTCGATGCGATCAGAGTACCTCGGTTTAAGAGTTGGTAGCAAGCAGTCATACAGCTGCCTTAATGATCGTAGCGCTGAAGGTTCACCGGGCGTCTTTGTGAGCCCGAGGATGAAGTTAAACGGTTCTTTCCTGCGGTGGGGGGGAAATAAAATGAAAGAAATAATCAAAGAGTTGCGGGTAAAAACGACTCGCTGGCTTAATGGTGACGCAGAGCACGGCGGTTCGCGTTGTATAAAATCTGTATATATATCTGTCCGTAACGGCCACTGATTTTTCCCTCAGTGCAAATGCATAAAAGAGGTGCGTTTTGCGCTGATTGGAATCGAGGGCGCTTCGCTTTGGCTCGCGAAAGGAAATGCAGCCTGAGTGAGAAAGAAAAAGAGGGAGAGAGACTTTTAATGGATGATGACAAAAGGCCCGCGCGCACAACGTCCATTAACGAAAGTGTTACGATTCGACGTATATGATTACGTAACGTGCAGGATAACGATCGGTGAGTTTGAGAATCGTTGATTTGGGACATCGGCGGTGCCGATGCGACATGTCGCAATTCGAAATCCTGACATCGTAAGATCCTGCAGATTATCCTTTACGGGTATTGTTCCGGTGCTCTGTACTAATTTCATGGCGAGAAAACTTGGCTGAAAATTCTTATTTGAGACTTGATGTTGTGATCAATAATTCGTGAAAGTAGTGACCTGAAACTTTTCAAAGATCCAGGAACTTCTGTCAAAAATTAAACTCTGTAGAAACATGAATCTGCGCCACGGAATTTTATAAGCAAACTCTGACTAACAGACGAGGGTTCGGAGTACGGGGGAGGGGGTTCCTTGGCTGATTGAGACGAGTGTTGGGCAAAAAATTGTGCGTACAATGAATAAGTAACAGTGGCGGGAAACTTTTAAAGCCTTGATTACTTTCGATTTAAATCTCGGCGTGTACTCCGTGGACTCGAGAAAACTTAATAACCTCTAGACTTCTGGATGCTGCGAGGCGAATATTTTTTGCGACGTGCCGGTCGAAAGCTAATTATTTCTACTGAGTGACGGTGAAGTTGGAGAAGAGTCAATTTGCCTGAATCGCAAACCATATGTACATAACAGTAAGTGCAGTTTGATGCTGGCTTGAAGCGAATGTAAGTTGAAATTGAGGATAGGCTATATGTATATGTACAGTATACATGCATATTGCATATATACATGTTACGTCGCGGGATGAATTATACTAATTCAGGATGATTGGAGCGGCGATAAAGCAGGCATACATCAAGCACTCCAATTTCCCTGGTGGAAACTAAACTCGTAGAACTTTCGTCACGTTCTTCGATCCCGGCTTGGTTGCAGAATCGTGTTCCGGTCTCTTTCCGGAGAGAACAGCGAAACACGAACGATCAGATCAGGCCGGCCATAGGGCCCACAATCAGTCGATCCCGTAATCGGTTGTGGCGGGCGTGTTATTGCCGTCTATAAAATATCGCGGCGAGAGATAGAAAGAGTTGGAGTAAGTGAGTAAGAGGGAGGGAGGGAGGGAGGATGGCGCAAAATCTTCTGAACTGAAAAAAAAGTTGACTATACTGTATTAGACATGTATAAGCTTGCTATACGCCGAGTTCTCTGCTACAGAAACGGACGACATGGCGATCCGTTCAACTTTTAATGGTCGGTTGTTAGTGATGAAAATTCGCCCACACCACGGCCATTATGTAGGAATACCGCGACACTGCGACACCGCGATGCCCTCGGGCCGCAGTCCGCGGTCTTCTTCCGCTGCTTACACTCGAGCCCTCGAAGCCCCAGAAGCCCCAGAAGCGGGGGCCTTTCCGCGGGCCGAAACCCCGCGAGAAAGTCCCCCGAGAATGCGATCTTCGGTTGCACAACGAGCGCATAACGAAGCGGCTCGCTCTCTCCGCCTCTCTAATTTATCCGTGACTTCCTGTTCTCCTCTCGGATCATCGTGAAATCGTGGCGCAGCGATATGCAGCCGAGGACCGAAGCTGGTGAGCGAACTTTGAAAAGTTGTCGGGTGCATTCGTTATCTGGATATTTATTCACCCTGGGGCAGAGGCGCCGGTATGCCACAGCTCGCGGCGATTTTCTCAAGCTGCTTTTTATCGAAGCACCTCTTCAGGTGCTGTGGTATTATCTTGTACATGTATTACGCAGATTTGGTGCGTGGGAAACGCTGCTTGCCTCTGGACGAGATTCACCTCGTACCGGATTCACCTCGTGCGAATCCTCGGCTACAAATTGGATCGAATTTTCAATTGGAAAGGGCCAATTTGCGACTCTTCATTCGACTGTGAAGCGGATTCGACGAGTGTTGCTGCCTGCTAATGGGATTGAATCAATTTCGTAACTCGGGTATTGGGCTGCGTCGCTTCTAGCTTGAAAGTTCGGAATTATACTATACATTCTTGGAATTGAATTCTTGTATGGTTCTCCAGCTATGACCTATTTTAGGCCAAGTATTTGTCCTTTCATATTGATGTCAGACCTCTGCAGTTGATTCCTTTGTCCGGTTTCCCGGCTGAAAGAAATTTCTATCGAGAGTAAGCCGCCCATTTGTTATTTCATTTTTTATGCTCCTGCAAGCTATTGACAGTTTATTTTTTGTTGAGAAAATCGTTCCTTTGTGAAAATCTGTGATTGATTGCCTCGAGGATCACAGATAACACGCGAGACAGAGTTCTTTTGTAACTTGTTCTCAACTCTGCCTTCGGGGTGTGAAACCATGCGCGCGGATCACGTGTCTACTTTAGCCAAAAATTCACCATAACTTCTCGGCAATGACGAAAACGCCCTCGCGTATCTCTTTAACGCAGTTTCAGGAAAGACTGGCACAGTATACATATTATGAAGTACCGTGCATTTCCCTCCTTTCGCATGAGATTATTTATTGCGAAGACGTATTTGCATCAAAGGCCTGTGATGCAGGCATGCATGTATGTATGGACCAGAGACCTAAACAGGGTGTAAAAAGTGAAGGAAAAACGTGCGCAATAGACTGAATAAATAAGTCAACGTTCTTAGGGGGTGTAGACGCGACGCAGCCGAAATTTATTGGCGACCATCCATTACCTGTTATCGGTTCGTGTATTCCAGGGATTCTATACACATACATTTCTACGTACGAGGCGCCGATCTATTGGACCGAAGTATGGAAATCAGGAAACTTGGATTGGGTATAAAAGCCGAAAGAAGGCAGGAAAAATCTGTACGCACTGAATATCGGCTTCGTGGTACACGGCGAACTGGCAGCAGGATCTGTAAATCATCTCTTTATAACTTCGGTGTAATTTTACCGTGAACATTTTACTCGGCGTGCTGGATTGAATTTATAATTGCTCGAATTTATGACATCCAGCGAGAAGACACAGGGGGCCACTTAGTGCTTGAGCAACATCGGTTGATCGAGGGTAATTATTAATTTCAAACGATCGAAACGTACAACCCAATAATTTGTAATACCCACTTCCTGCGTTGAGTACTATAAACTCGTGATGAAATTTTCGGTACGGTTCCACGAAAATTTTCCGAAGTGTATTACACGTGCGGTAGGATAATTTCAATTGGTATTTCGGAGATACCGGATCGCCCACGTCTCTCCGCCTTTATCGAAACTTTTTATCGAAGCTGAGGGGAATGATTCGAATAAAATGCGGGGGGGGGGGCTCGAGTTGGGAAAAAGAGCGGCAATAAAAAAAAGAATAAATGAGAGAACAAGCAGGGGAGGGGAAAGCTTTAAAGTGTATGAAAATTAAATTTACCGATTTAAAAGTATCGTTGGTGAAAAGTTTCTGAAAACTTATGGAAAACTTTGCCCCTCGCGTATACCACGGTGCATACCAAATTCATTCGGCTCTACAGCTTCGCACTCTCCATTCGTCTCGTTTGTCGCGGGTGTAACGAGTGAGAGCACATTTTCGGGATTTCGACGAAACGAATTAACGAATATCTACTCTTCATCTATCATACTGCAACTTGTAATATTGTTGATGTTTACTAACGAATTGCATCGCTTCCAGCGATACGGTTTCAAGTCCTCACACACTATCGGCATCCGCGAGTGTTTCAATTGCTCGATTCGCAGTCAGTCTTCTCTGCTCTCAAACTCTCCACCACGAGTGGCTTGAAGTCTGTAAAGCAACTCCATCCGACTTGGTGCAGTGCACCGAACCAAATCCGTTCCGGGTGAAACAATACCAATCATTCAACACGTCGAATTCGAAGTTTGGAAAGCTGTTACACTGGGTTCACACGCGATTGAATCATTTCGTGGCTTCCCCATTAATCACGGCAATCGAGGTAGTCGAAGTTGGAGAATTGGCACCGCAGGCAGATCAGCCCCGATGACGGACGCCGACTGGCACACGGAGCTGTTGCTTCTCGAAAAGCCAACAGTGTTCCCTTAAACCGCATAACACTATCAGAGTGGAAAAGCGCCGAGTTCCTCGAGAGTCGTGGCGACATCCCAGGAACCGGAAACTCGCTGCAAATCCGCTCTGATGAACTCGTCGCTAATTGGACCGAGTGGAACCGCTTTCATGTTCGGACATCATACGAAACCGGTGACATTAGCTAATCGAGTCGTGATCCAATAAGCAGGCATTCAACATTTCCACGGAGTTTTGACTTTGGGTGGATGCTCACTTCGACCTGCGACGTTGCATTAACGGTACCAGCGCGGCTTTCGAGCCACGCGGAGCGGAGCGGCAAAAGCAATGATTCACCGAGTGAAAGACGTACCTACCTACAACATGTCGGAGACGTGTACTGCATCGGAGGTGAAAAAATGGCGGAGGTGCAGAGAGCTTCCGGCCCCGTAGTGTGTCGCGATCCACTCGCGTGTGAGAAATTTATCGAATAGATCGGGACTGGGCTAGGCTGGAGGTTAGGCTGGGTCAAGCCGGTGCCTGGGATACCCGGCCCAACGCTGCGCCGAGCTATCTTCATCCTTACACCGCGTGTTGAACCTCATGATCCTCGTCCTCTGATCGTGAATGTACCTACACCGCATGAGAATGGAAGTGCACGAGTGCATCGTCGGTCCTCGATAACTGCTCTAGCCACGCTTTCTTGCAGCTTCGAGACGAGCGGAATCCAGCTCGTTGCTGCACTTGTTATCCCGGCTCTCCTCCTTCTGCTCTGACCCCTTTCGATCAAGAAACCTCCGCGAGGCAGGTACAGATTGCCAGATAGTCGGATATTGATGGCCGTCTCTCTACGTGCCGAGGGAAAATTCCGGAATTAATTCCTTGATGAATCTTACCGCCCTTTCCCTTTCGATCCGCCTTCTTGTCGGTCTCTCCAAGAGCGCTACATCGTTTGGCAATGATCGTGTATAGTCTGTTCCGAAATGGCATACATTTGTCCTGTATTTTCTGCAGTCGTTTGTTCATTTATTTATCTACCACTGTGAGAAAAGTATGGCGCTCGCGTCGTTGTGTATAGAAACTGAGACTTGATTGACGGTACTTGAATTACCCAAAGCAAGCGATAGTTTTGACCATCTACACGGTCATGATAACATTTTTGATGGCTTCTCTAAACCCAAAATGAGGGTTCAGGACAATTTTTCTCTCAGTACATGAATCGACAATTTACTTGTCGAGTTAATATCTATCCATTATAGCACTACACGGTTATTCTTGCGTTTCCTTGATGTTCCCGCAAAAGTGGTAATTTCACCAAGTAAAACGTGTTCTGCACTTTAGATGAAAATCAGGTATATCCGAGGTGCACAGACATCTGGCGCGGTGTGGAGCGTGTACAGTGATTAGCAATTAAGGTAACTAGAGCCCGTGGAGAGATGGGTATAACTCGGAGAATAAGACCGAGTAATTGTGTAAAAGCGTTTCTGCGCGCCTTTACCGGAGAGTCGAAAGAGAAAGAAAGAGAGAGAGAGAGAGAGAGAGCGAGATTAGATTATATTAGTTAGTCGTGTATTATGACGTGGCCTAGAAATAGGCCGAGGGGTAAAATAGCAGTATTACAATGGCAGATATGTAAGCCCTAAAAAAAAAGAACAAGTATTAAAATAGTGCAATAAAATAAATATGTTATAATCAGTTCTACATAAGAATACTTTCTTAGAGAGCTACATAGAACTACTTAAGAAGTACATATACAGAAATAAATGGTAAAATAATGGTAGAAATAAGTAAGTAAATGGGAGCAAGTGAGTCAAATGCATTAATACATGTAATACTGTGGGAAGGTGATGAGTGGTGAATTAGTGAAAAAAGCGAATAAAAGCTAAGTGACGAGGTGAAACTAATGGGGATGATGGCGATGAAATCCGGGCGAGTACAACGCAGCGTAACAGCGAGGAGTGACAGAAAAAGCCAAGGCAACGAGTCAATGCAGCTGAGCAACTATATAATGCAGATATAAAACTGATAACGAAATAATTATTTTGAGTGGAAATATGAGGGCATAGAGTGGCTCAAGGTACAACTTAGCGCCATGACGAGCAATAACAATAATAATATGTTATTTAATCTACTGAAAGGGGAGTTGCACTTGATGCTCGAAGCCTGGGTCTTGGTACACAGAAGGTGACTAGAGAACCTTGCCTTAAAAATATTTGAAAATAGCAACCACCTTCCTCGAAACTTGGGCTACATGGATATTCCAAGTCGAATCGGTGGATTACTGGACGCACTACTATGGAAGGAATATCCAATAGGCGCAGCTGGTCCGGATAGGGCGTGCTACCAAGAATGATAGCGTTAATCTCCGAAACCTTCAACTACAGGCTATTCTTCATATTTAAACCTGCGAAATGTGACACCTGTCAAGCCATGCGCGGTAGATCGTCGCAGTATCTACATGGCTGCTATGAATTCGCTGAAACGCGAAATGTCAAAGTAAAGCATGAAATTTAATGGCCCGGAGCACTCGAAGCTTGAAGCAACTCTGTAACTTTATTAACACGTTTTATATATTTTTCTGAGAATTATTTCCACGGCAAGTAACAGAAAACTCAGAGCTAGACGCAAAGCCGTTGAGCGAAAGTAGCGTTGAGAGCAGAGAGCAGATAGAATCTGATCGTCGGTTGTACTCCACAGGTATAATAAAAGTGTGATCGGCTGTCCGTATCGATAACACCATCCACGCATTCAGGCCGCACCGATTATCCGGGCAATAATCTTCTGCGTATAGTCCTGCAGCACCTACTCGAGCGTCTAATCTGTGTTCAATATTACCCAGAATCACGCGATTAAATTCATTCCAAGAATTAACGCTATCGCAGCTGGGAACATGGAGATGCGCTCGGTGATACCAATAAAATTCTACTCGGCTCGGCTTCCTGCTGCATGCCTGTATGTATACATTACACATATCTTATAATTACGCCACGATATGCACACTCGGCCGTTTAACGACTTCGAGTTATTCGCAACTCCCGCGTTCACGAGCTTGTAATTCTCTGACCCCCTTCCCAGCCACCAATTTACAAGTTCCCACAGAGAATCCTACCATTATCAATTATAATTGACTCTCCGACATCTTCTCTATTGCTACAATACGTAAACCTGTGTGTGGTTTCAATCCCAGCTTCTCGGCTTCGATTACGTCCAAGAACGTCCAGGTATACCCCTCAATCACAGTTCTTTGATACGTGAGTTTGCCCAGTGCATGCAATAACATGGACGTAAAATTTCATTGCGCTCTAGTTTTCTCGGACAATTTTCTCACACGTTCGATCCGTTTAAGTTCGAGTATTAGTACACCTAGAGCGACGACGACGGTGCAGTTCGAACTATAAACCCGCCTTCGAAGAAAAGTTAAAATAGTTTTACTACGGATATATACTGGAATTCCTGGATGCACGTCTTCCGCGCCTATAGTTATACCCATACGAAACGTGTGTTCGGGACGACGATGTGTGCACGTATGTAAGTCGGGTTGGCTGAAAACTGCGGGTCTATAACAACCTTGTAGACGTTTGCCGGAGGGTAACTTCGGCGTCCCTTGGGCCTCGACTGCAGACTCCGTGACAATGGTCTCAGCTCGCAAAATCGTCCTACTGCAAACTTTTCCGTTTCACTTCGAAAAACTGGCGCGGTCAGTGTCTGTTGGCCTTTCTTACGCCGCATTCCACTCGTCGAATTCGTTGTAGAAGTGTGAATTATGAACGAGGGAAACGCGGTCCGTCGAATCAGCCGCCGTGACCCCTTTCAAGGGCTACAAAAAGGAATCCTGGCTCTCCGTGACTTATTTTCGTTGAGAATTACCACGTGTCTTGAGAAAAATCCTCGCGATGTTTCGAGGAGACGACGGAGAAGACAAAAGGCCGCCAGCCTCCACCCTGAACGCGGATAAACCCGCTGAATAAACAAGACCTGAACTTCGTCTAGCCGTACACGTTAAGCATCCGCAGCCAGCGGCTTTGCTATTCTTCTTCGCCGCAGAGACGGGGAAATAAAGGTGACTGCATGCATGTCGTACTGCGGTGCTGCATAAGGACGTTGAGACAAAAATTTAGAAGAATCCGGCCATCTATCGTCCTCGCGTGTCTTATTGTTACCATAAATACGTCATCACTCTTGCGCCCCAAGCTTTCTCTGTTTACAATATTCTTCTCCGCCTCTGCGGATCCTGTAAACGACGGGATTTTACAGGGCTGAAATTTTCGCAGGTTTCTGGAATTCGCTTATACAGTATTTTTACGGGCATCGCTCTCCTCGGCTCGAACCCTTGCAGATCCTGGCCGCATTTGCTCAATTACTAGCCGACGTATAAAGGTGCGAATCCGAGAACGAAAAAAATAAATAAAGCGAAAGTGAGAGAAAAGAGAGAGTAAAGTAGAGTACAGTAAAATTTATTATACGTAGATACCTGCTAAGGTAACGATAATAAATACACTTGCATTAAATAAATACACCTGCAATAAATGCATTGTACAATAAAAAAATATTGTAAACTAAGAAGAACATGGAGATGGAAAAGTACAGCGAAAAGATGTTCCGTAAGACGAGAGGTACGTATAGGAGTTTGGTGAACGACTAGATGACTAGGTTTCAAAGAGAATGGAACGAAACAACGGTGATATAGATAAGCTCAAGATAGGTGTTAGAACGTTTAGACGCTGCTAAGAGAATAAATAATGCTTGGGAATAGATGGAATAAACACAACAAATGTGATAAATAAAACAAGCCGGCAACTATTATAAATAAAGTAGATAGACAAGCTAGAATGCAAGCCATCAAACAGCGTTAGATGTAGTGATGGACCTAGTCACAAGCAAATGACTGACGCGTCTAGCCTTAATTATGTCTAACAAGGACGCAGATCTAACGGACAGAGACAGGCTATTTCATAAATGGAGAGCAGACACGGTAAAGAATTTCGAAGGATGGACGTCCTGTGCGCGGGAATAGCAAGGGATGAGGAAAGGATTCGTATCGCTAACCTAGAAGAGCGTCGGATAGCAGAGTCCAGTTCGGGGAAAAGCTCTCGAAGGTAGGAAGGCGAGGGAGATAAGAGAGGGGGACTGGGTCGGGGGGGGGGGGGGGGGGGGGGGAGAGCTCTCGGAGGCACGCAAAGGAAGTTCTCGCAAACTACGTCGGCTCGTCGGTTGGTATATAAGTTCAAGAATGTTTTCATCGATCCTTTCGTAAATGCAGGCTACATTTTAGATGACCGAGTTCATATATTCTGGCAGCTATCGAGATCCGAAGTATCGAGGTATGCCATCCGGTGGTGGGATATATAGTTGCGTGCAATTATAAAAGTTGCCTGTTATCCGCTTTTCCACTGGATATTGCCTCAAGGTATAAAAATAAAATTCCGGCAGCCTGCAAGAGGTCTTCCATGCTCTGAGATTCGTGCAATTTGAGGAAAGAGATTCCCAAACCGCAGACGTGACACGTGCTTAAAAATTCTGTGACTATGTATTGTATACTTATTGTATTCATAGTCAATAGTAAGGACAAAGTCTAGTTTGTTGACCTGCGACGAGTCGCAAGACCTCAATTTTTATCATTGTATTTACGATTTCTCTTAACGTTGGTCTGAAAAAGCATAAATGAATGAATATTCCATTTATCTCGTCATTCTAACGCGTTGGTGTAGTTTATTATTGCTCTATTTTTTCAGTACTCTACTCTTTACCGGCAAATATAAAATGGTCATACCATATAATATTGTTTTATTGAAATTGTTACAATTCCAAAATTTACCCTCGGGAATTCTTTTTCCTGCAGAGACGACGATGTCCATCATCTCGCCTTGTTAAAGTGATCGTTATTTGTTAAGACGCGCGTACGTAAATTTTACTCGTTGACTCGCAGAGTCGTTAAGCACCGTCAGGCTTGTTTTACGAACGTCAATATTCAGCCGACGTAACCACACAGGTCGTATTTCAGCTCACAGGTTAATTTTCTCGTGGGAAAAATTTGGTCCTTGGGGACTGCGCTGGAACGCTTTAATTTCACCCTATACCTCATGGGACCGCAGTTGCAGTATCGAGTCAGCGGTGACCCTTGCCGATTCGCTCGAGACTCTAAAAAATAAAATAAAAAGTCAAATTGAAATGAATATTAACTTCGCGCAGGGAGAAGCTCCGCGGGTGTATTTTTGTGCTCCGTCGATCCACCGAAAGGCTCCTGAGCCTATATTCTGGAAGTAATTTTGGGAGGATGTGAGGTGTGCTGGCTTCCGGCTCTCTACGCAATTTCAAAGTTGTGTTAACCCGCAGCTCGAGGCGAAGGAAGTGGCGATATCCGATCTTCGTATAAGGGTACCTTGCCTCGCCTGGCGTACAGCTCGCCCGCTTTCCAGGGTAACGAAACGCCTGTATTTGCGTCCGGAAACTACGAGCAGGCGAACCTTAATGCGTTTGGTTGGTCTATTTTGGGGATAGGTACTACGAATTTGCCTACGATGAAGCGCACCGTCACTGTGACGGAATGATGACAGCATTGTATATGTACCATCGCGAAGGGAATTTCCTCCGCGTTGCGGGGCGTTTACGCCGTTCGATATCAGGCACATGCGCGGCTGATGGGGTAACGGCGTCTTCGTCGCGTGTAATACGAGGTATATGTGCGTAATAACTTAGGACATTACCTCGGGGCTTGGGAATACAAACGAGATGTTGAACAAGGCCGTATTCACCATGTGTTGACGTAATCTGCATCAGCTTAATTCGGATTGCTCGAACTCGTAACAACGATTCGTCTGCGGGTAGAATCGTCTCCGTATTCTCGTTATAATACATCCAATCGTGCCCAGCTCTGATTTTGCGAATTTCGACACACGGGGTGAATTCACCGCCTTCGCCGCGAGCGGCTGAGTCTTCGTGCAGCGTGTGGCACGCTGCGCACTTAGTTCGGAATTTTTTACAGCTAATGCAGTATATCTTCTCCCCCGTTGTTAATCTTCCTACTCACGGAGACCGTAAAAAGTAACATCACCCCACGGTCTTCCCGAAGTGCATACTTGTATAATCTTGGCAAGAGGAGCATCCGTCCCTCCGTATACCCTGCGCCCATCCGCCCCTGCACGTTTGGTACAACTATCGCGTTGGTTTAATGCTAACACGGGTTACGGTTTACGATCGGTAAACCGCCGCGTTACGTATTTACGGACAACGTCGTCACGCATATACTGTACGTGTACACGCGTGTAAACGCGAATAGGCGGGTAGCTCTACCCGAAATGGGTTGCTCATTTTTATTTACCCGCTCTTTATTATTTGTAATTACGTCTGATGCTCCTTTGCTTATACCTCAATGTTAGGCTCGGCATGAATCGTTGCCATTCTTTAGTTTGTTTTTTTTTTTTTTTTTGTTCTCCTCACTCTTTTGCATAATTCAAATTGCCAGACAATTTTCGCTCACTTATCTCCCAGGTTTTCGGTCTCTCGTCACGAATCCGTTCCGCTTAAATATATTGTCCGGTTTACCTGCCACTTATTTAGTACGACGCGAAATTCTACCCCGGGTCGCCGCGGTGCCACCCACGCTGTAGCTGCTCGATCCTTGAAGAGTCTGAAATCTTTCTTCAAAAGAATTCACCCTCCGAGCTTGTATACGTGATACAATTGTACCGATCGCGTCAAGTTTGAATGACAAAGAAAGAAGAGAAACGATGAAGATGAAGAGGGAAAAATGAGAGAGAAGATGGGATAAGACGTTATAAAATATACAAGGGAAGAGGATTTATAGCGGGTAATTGGGCTGAGTTTTCTCTTACTTTTCTTCCTTTTAATTTCAAAGGTCGGATTTTTTGCTCCTCATTTTTCACATTCATCGCGATTTATCCTCCCTGTTTTCTTTCCTCTGTGTCTGACACAACTCGGGATATTCTCCTTCTTCGTTGTTTACTTGACGAATCTAATGGCTGGCGCCCGCGGTCTCTTCGCCCTTCGCCCTTCGCCCTTGCCGTAGGTATCGTTCTCTTCAGGGGCACTGCGACGTATGGACGGAGAGCAAAACTTGACAAGAAGTTTATACCTTTGTCGACAATGCCCTCGAGGTATGTCGAGAAAAACTTGTAACGAGGTTAATAACATTCCCCCGAAGTGCCTGCAGGAGCGAGAAAAATGTTCCGAAGTAACTTAATCTTAGCATTCTGAATCGCATGTACATAACTTAAGCCCTGTTTTTCGCCGAGGGTTTCAATTGCGTGGACCTTTAACTTTCGCACCGTTTCGTTACCCATTAAATTGCTGAGCCTCGCGTCAAAATCGAAAGAAAGAAAAAACCCGCCCCTTTGTAATTTGGATAATGTTGCACATACGAAGTTTCTTCGAGTACCTAATCGATAAATTACCGATGGTTAGCTTACAAGCCGCGTGTTGTAAAGTAACTGGGTTGCAGGTAGACAAGTAACTTGAGCTTTGCAGGATATACGAAAATCCCACGATGATCATATTTCAAGTACGCAACACACTGCAGAAATTTCGTTAAAATGATATATTCGAGGTGTCGTTGGACTGGGTGAACGTTTTTAAATAACCGACGAAGAAATAACCTCCAGGGGTAAAATATAAACTCGGAATCAGTTCGCCTGGTTCCCTGAATTAAACTCGCGACTCGCGAAGTAGGCGATGAACACATCGTCGGAACGAACGATACCGGTGCCATAATTTCCCCCGATACTTTGACCGTTACTCAGGCTTACAGCCCTTAATTCATTATTCTTGGCCGGACCCTTGAGGTGACAGGAAAACAGGATTGTTATCACAACTGTTTATAATTCTTATTACGAAATTGAGTCGAAGACTGGAGCAAGACTTTCTTCCTGTAAGTTTTATTACGGCGACGTGGCCAACTTTTTAGTTATACATTACGGTATGTGTGCTGCGGACACATTATGACCGGTAAATCTGAATTCTGCTTTTATTATTAGCACGTTCGAATTAAAACTTTTCGTAACTTTATACGCCGTTTGCAACGTTTCTGGCTTCTGAGAGTGAAAAAAAACTTCAATGTACCAAGTGTTTCAACCCTCGAAACAATTTTTCAATCGCCGCTCGGACTCTCCGAAACCCACTTCAATCATTAACGAGCTGCTTGTACATACGCAATTATTAATTTTACCCACGAAAATCTTCAAGATACTGATCCCGAGAAAAGTACATCAGATTTTAAGGGTGCCACCGTCAGATGGTCAGAGTTTCTACGCCAGCTCTCCAACTCCACGTGTAAGGGTCAGCGGTTCCGCGGATTTAACACGAAAAGTTACCTCTCGGTCTGCGAACCGTGTCCAGGGAGAACTTTCCGAAACTCTCGTCAACCTGACGTTACCATGTGCTCAAAGTCCGCCAGGTCTTGTGTTGCTCGACCTCAAAGTGTGCGGATGAACACCGCCGTCCCTCTTTCTGCGTTCGTTCGTCTGTCGTCAGCATTATACAGGTGTGTGAAATTCTTGCGGACGTGTTCCACGTGGGAGTAGAGCGTTTTCCATTTACGTCCGTTATTCGTATTCGGTGGTGGCCGTAGGTAGCTAAAAATAAGAAGAGAATTTCTCCATCGTAAGTATTCCATGGATTTTCTACACTTTTCTTGAGTTTCTTTTTACGAAAATACCGTTTTTATTACAATCTTAGGATCTTTCTAGTCCTTTCGGTGTACAAAAAAACGTCATCCGATTCTAAAGCGAAAAAAAAATTAACGGAGACTTAATCTCATCGAGGTAATACACGTGATATTGAAATGAATTAACCTCCCTTAAGTGAAAATATTCCACCAACCTCGTATCAACATCGCAAAACACGGTCTGGATGTAAAATCATGAGCCTTGAATGAACGGCAGATAGTTTTCGGGAAATGGATAATTTGCCTGCAGCCGCAGTAGGTTGGTTGGATTGTGAGGGTGGGCGAGGATGGAAAGCTCGGTGCGGTTTGCGCGCAGTGAAGTGCAAACATACTTTACTTCGGTCGCTCGTCGCCACAAATCCGGAGCACTGCGCCTCAATTAAAACATTGCGCCTGAGGGGAGGGTGAAAATACTGGTGCGTACAGCTGGCTAATTTGCATTGAGCTTACGGGATAATGCCTAGAAAAATTTGGCTTATCTCCGAGTTTGGTATTTCCCAGGTTCCGTGGGAGTGGAGTCCACACTCTCCGTCGGTTTTTTTAATTGACCTGAGCACAAAATTGAGCTCCATCCAACCGACATCCGAACGGATTTTTAATCGCGTTTTAATGGTGTAAAAGATTTCTAAAAATGTTCGGCGTCTGATCTGAATAATCAAAATCAAAATATCCGCAGGGACTGCAAGCGGACTTTGAACCCTCCATCACTTTGTGTTCTCAGGAAACTTTGATGGTTCAGAATGAGACGAGGGAATACGACGCGTCAGTTGTCGGCGGCGTTCTGAGTACGACTAGTGGTACATGTCACCGTGGAAGGAAGGAGGGCAGGAATTGCGGTTGGAATTCTGAAGCATTTGCACGTACGATGACTGGCAGGTTTATTGGTAGGTAGAAGAATGTCGTACATGTTGTACGACTGTTGTACAGCTGGGGGACGCGTACATGGTTAGAGTCGGAGGCGAGGAGCTCGACGAATAGTTAAGCGCACGCGTAATTGCGCATTGAATTCCGGGTGTCATCGTCGTCGTCGTCGTCGTCCTCGTCGTACTCTGGCAAGCACAAACTAAAATTGTGATTTCGTCTTCGGTCTCAAAGGCGCACGTAGTACACAGCCTAGCATCTCGGTCAGGTCCGGAATGATTTAAAGCTACATGGCCGACGTCGACGCCCCGGGACGAACTCGCGACGAGGACGAGGAAGAGGACGAGGATGGACCCGGGGAGGAGCGGGCGAGTCTAGCGCAGCCCTCGGGCAGCACCCCGATCTACAAACATCCCGTAAATCTCGCAAGGAGTTTCTTCGGGTACGTGCCCACAGCGCGACATAATTATCCTGCACCCCTTGGCCCAGCCGTCTCTCATCTTCTCGTCCTCGCCTCGTTTCTCCTTCGGTGTACGGGAACCGACGCAGACTCACGACCCTTTCCGGGGCCGAACTCGCAATATATCCCACCGCTGTCACCATAATCATGTTTGCTCGCATCACAGCCCGCCGCGTATTCCCGTGCTCTCCCTGCCTTGTGATTCGAGCGAGGTCGGATACGTTCGCTGCGGAAATATGAGAAACGCCCGTTAGTTTTCAATCGCTATTAGTTGGGCTTCCAGTATCTGGAGTCCAGAGAACCGCGGGGACAATTTTGGCGACTTTTGACTTTGGCGCGCTTCTTTTCGTTTTACCTCTTGCTGATCGGTTTGTAACGTTGCGGCGTGTCGTTAGTCCCTTCGCCCTTTTCGGACCGGAACCTTCGACAATGTCTGTCGCACGCGGTTGGTTCGCGAATATGACTCTAATACCGCAGCTTTAACCCAAGTCCTGTCTGAGCCAATGGATTAAATCACGTGTAACTCTGCTCGAGTCATTTTTTGCTCCATTCTGAACGACTGGATTCCTTAGTATCATGAAAAACCGTCGCGCTAATATCCATATAGCTATGAGATCGTGATTTTCAACTCTTCACTTTGAAGGGTTCAGCCTAGCGAGAAATGGAACGATGCCGTGAACTGTGGCGTGTCAACCAGGTGATTTATCGGTTAAGTTAAAAGTGGAGTACCAGCATCGCTGCTGCACGGTTATAATGTTCGTGTACTTTTATAATCATTTAAATATCAGTTCTTTACTTTTTCATTGTAGCAAAATTTACTTTCGTCAGGCACGCAAATTTCATTAACTCCGTAAATGTAATACTAATTTTTCATAAGAAATTTATCTTCGAGTCTAATTTGTCGATCACGTACCGTTAATACAGTAGTAAATGGTATACTTAATGTAATTCATTCAATAGCACTAATAGTTAACACAGCCCGGTAACGTGCTGCCAAGAAGAATTGCTTAATCTTTTATTAAGGTCTCATCGTCAGACACGGTTCGAATATTTTAACGAACGGCATAAATATATACATATATACATATATACATATATATATACCTATATACACATAGGAGGAGATCCTCTTAAGCGATAGAAAGTGCACTTTGATTTGATTTATTCCCGACACATACTGGCTTCACGGTTCGCCCAAACAATTAGAAATGGCTTTTTACCACGGGCAAAAAGGCTCTATTATCATTACACAACCTCAAACCATACGGTCATCGTCTCGCGCTTCCCACACACAAACTATATATCACTCACGATTAACCGACGGACACTCACAGCATAAGTGAGAATAAATTAATAACCCCCCCCCCCCCCCCCCCCCCCCAATCACATCTGCACCGCAACAAATTATCCGCGGTGTGACGAATCGGCTCACTTTTTACAATATACGTTGCGTATGTACGTATATAATGCGAGGTATAAGCGAGAAGTAATTTATCACATCCGCGAGGCAAATCCTACCATCCGATATATGTATATATAAATACGTTATCCATATTGGCAGTTGGAAACCCCCTCAGTCGAGTAAACCCAGAGGGATGAGGAACGCGCGAGTGCAGCTCGAAGTCTGTATGCGAGATGTTAATTAAATTGACATCAATTCCCCGGCAACGGGTCGGGGTAATTGATCCTGATTAATCTGCATACGTAGAGGTATACGAACGAGTGCAGCAGCTCGCGAAAGTCCATACCCACCGTGAGAAGTTCCGCCGGTTAAAGTTTGCCTTTGACGGTTTGTGTGAAGGCAGCTAGTTGGGTTGATTTAGCAGCTCCCTTCCTACCTCTTTGAAATTGGCGGTGCGCGAGTCGTCCGTGTGCATCGGTATACAACGGTGTATAAAAGTTGCCCAAAGAGCCGCAGGGATTAGAGAGATCCGGCGAATTTGAAATATGTTTCAGCGCAAAGAAGAAGTTGAGCATCACAAGCTTGCGGCAGGGGAGAAGGTTGCTAAACGGCTGCAGTTGCCGCAGTAGTTTCGCGGTGTCGCGGCTGGTCCTCTTCCCTCGAGGTGAAGGATCGATGTTTTAGCATTCCGGTGCACGGAGTGCGACTTTTGACGACGAACTTTTACCTCCTGGAGAAACAGCCTGGTCTTCATCCCTTCTCTCCGCCTTTGCATAATCCATGGAGGGTGTAAGAGCTGCAGTTTAGCGCACCATGGAAGCCGGGCGAAACGGCGTGGATGCAGTGATGCAGTCGCAACGTTGCGGAGGAGTTGTAAGAATTCTTGATGAAAAGAACCAGGAGGTGTGACCTGGGCGACACGTGCAAACAACAGTCAGGGGTCCCCGTCCCCGAGTACTTCCCGAGTTCAGCATCTCTCCTCTCTCCCCCTCTCTCTCTCCTTCTCTACAGTTCCAGGCTACCACTCTACCATTCTACCACTTGGACTGATCCATTCCGGAGGTTGTAAACCCGCAGACCAGCAGAGGATGCCCCTCGAAGTAGAAATTACCCCGTGAAACTGAAGACTCCTTTATTATTGTTTACGCTGATGAACGTTCTTGAGTGCACGGAGTAACTTCTACCAGGAAACGCGTCCGTCCGCTAGCGTGGCGAAGACCTCCAGTTACTATCCACGACGTTGTCTAGGCTGCATCAGACTCCTTTCGTACAACCGACAAGAGCGACGACAAAGCGCGAGAAGAGGCACAAACACGAGCGGGACCTCCATCCACGCTCATTTATGAATTCTCCTTTGTTTAGCGTTACTCCGGGCGCGAATCAGCGACCTGGCAACAACGAATCAAGGAATTTGTTCCAGCTGCCAGTACCCTGTTCCACGACGGGGTTCAAGAGCGATGGGATTCACGCCGAGATTGAAGAGCCCGCTACACAATGACAATTCGAAATTGAATTCGATCCTTGACGCTCTCTCTCTCTCTCTCTCTCTCTCTCTCTTTCTCTTCCTCTTCATCTTTCTCCCCGCTTCGTGTACCGTCTGTACACTAGATTGCTGCAGACATCATCCTATTAACAACAGTATATCTCTGCAGGTTACACCGAGTACACGTACGTGTAACAGTTATTTCGGATAGTCACCGGATAAGAGACACTGTTCTTCTCACAGTTCGAACTTATAATGAGCTCTACTTGTTGTACATAAACGGGAATTGCGTTTTATTACGAGTAAAAGAACTCTCGAGAAACTCAAACTGAATGTAGGAGCTAGTCTTTAGCGAAATCTGACAGTCTACAGGTATATTATGCCTTAAATTCTTTGACCAATCGAACAAGTTGTACAGTATACCTTGTACCATATTACTGCAGATGGTGAGAATCGGCTGAGGTAGTAAAACCAACCTCTTCAATCATCGTAAAATCTGCAAGGACCATAAATTTTCTTATTGCCGAGAGAGACAACGGAGAGCGACCTTGACTCGCCCCCTGATCCCCACATCACGAGCACAGAACTTTCACGGTCTTCGGGGATGAATCTACGGTGTTTTAAAAATTGTCGCACGATCGACGCTACGATGCCTCGTCTGCGGATGACTGCCTCAATGCTAATTGCGCGGCAAAATATCGCGAAAAAGTTTAAGAGAAATGTAAGCCGGCGGTTTGAAAGAGAATAATGAAAATGTGCCAGGGAAGAAGAGATCGTATAATTGCGCCTGTGCATCAACACACACTGAAGCGAGTATATTTTTCTCTCCTTTTGTTACGCATAACGTACCTTCTGTGTATGTTCCTGTGGTATATTTATCACACAATGCGAAGAGATGAGACCAGATGTCCTCAAACGCAAGGTAAGACTTCCTAGAAAGGGATTAAAAAAGTCCAAACAATCCATTTAGGTACGATTCGCGAAGTCCCGGTCCCCGTTGACCTCTACCCCCTTCATCCCCTCGCTGTCTTCTTTTCTCCCGTCATCGAGAGCCCTCCGAGCGTAGAAACTCAACAATTTCCCCCTCGACAGGCAATCCACTTACTTCTCTTATTGCAACTCGAAAGGTTTCTCCTTCGCTCAAAGCCTCTCACCTTATATACCGTCGGCGATTTAACCCCTTCTTTTTCTTCTTCTCGTTTTTCTTCTCCTTCTCCGCCGTATAGATTTAAATAAAACTTTTTCACCGTCACGCCACGCCGGGTTTCCTCTCGCCTCGGGTCATGAAATGTCATCTCGATGTCTTTGTTTCGCACCTCTTGACGCTTCGGGTTACTCGTATAAGTTTGATCCTCGGTATATTCTTTCCGCAACAGAAACACTGGAAATATTACCTGCAACCATCGATTTTATGGCGAGTGGAGCCGCGTTTGACTTTCATTCGGCAGCCTTTCACTCGCATATCGTATAAACGACGAAGCTTGTAAGCTTTCGAATTTCAGTCGAAATAGTAGGATGCGATTTTCAAACGTCTAAAAATCGCGCCGGCTTGCGTCATATTCCAGTCAGCCGCGTTGCGAGTTCCACATATGAATGAACGAACGAACGAACGAATTAATGAATGAACGAGAGACTCGTTACAGCGATGATCCGGGCCTTTCACCAGAGTCAGCAATTCGCACATGTTGAATAATCATCGAGATAGCTCGACGTCGGTGGACGACCCAGCGTAAGGCCGAACAATTACGTGCACCGCCGGACTAGAAGTATTTAACCGTGCCAATGGATCGGCGGGTTGATAATTAGTAATTATAAACTAGTAGCGTAATTACACCTGCGTGCTGGATACTGCCCGGCAGGGAAACCGTGCAATTAATCGCCAATGTTTCGTGGCGCTGCCTCCACACGCCTGGATCATGTAAGCACGCATGTACAGGGCGAGCCTGTCGGGGCTGGAAGCATCCGAGCAGAGGCAACGCGATCTTGTAAACACCCGTGAAAGGTGATCGTTCGCGAAATTGGCATTCAGCCGGATGCGTGAGCGAAACCGTGCAGTTCTGACTTTGTAACGCAGCGTTAGTCGCGGGCGTGAGGAGAGATTAATTCCGCGCGTCGGACACCCCGTAGATGAATCTGCGATCCCGATCGTTCAGTGCGAATCGAATCGAGACTCGTACCGTGAATATCGAAAGCCGATTAGAAAATCCTGTCAAAGGTCTCTTTTCCGTCGCGTTTGTCTCACCTAAATTGAATATCTCACCGCGTGACGTTGACGCAAGTTTTGTGTTGAACCGCGATACGGTGAAGGGAAAAAATCGTTTCGAAAGTTGGCAGACTACGTGTCTTATTAGCCCGTCTAGGTACTCGGAGATCTTTCAAACAGTATGTATAACCGACAAATCGTTGCGGCTACACGCACAGCCGCTTCGCCGCAACGCCAATCAACAGCTGCTTCGAAGTAAATTGAATAAACGTTGAATGTCTGCGTCGTCGGATGGCCGATCGCGAGTGGTAATTATGCAAATGATAATTGGTGAAGAACTCAGAAGGGAGAATTCCATAAACAATTTACGAAAAAATTGGTTGTGTCGATTTTATTTCTTCTTTCCTATTCACCATCGCAACAAGAACGACAGAAAGAACAACAACACCAATAATAGTAATGATTTGTAAAATGAGATTCGCGTTAGTCAACGGTTGATTGGCGAAATTAATATCGTGATTGGAATCGGAGCAAAGAGTAACGAATTGATCTGCACTCCTGATTTCGTCCCGTGCAAATATTAATCATGGACGACTAATTATAACGGTGACAGTTATCGCGTTGCGTTGACTAGTTTCAAGCTTTGATTAAGGCTTCGTGTAATTATGATAGATACTTGCTTTGTGAACCGTGGCAGGGTGATTTTTTCTCCACTTCTCTATTCGATTTACACGTGTTTGCGGCCATGGTGAAAACCGTAAGCTCAAACTGTTGATTGAACTCTTTATTTCCCCTCGTGAAATTCACGCCAGACCAAGTGCATTAATTGACCGTCTTGAGCGTAAGGAATCTTTTACGGAGTCTAAAACGCAGCTTCGCCCAATTAGCTTCGGAGGGTCTTCGCACAAAGGTTCTCCGATCCTGCGCAGTCTTGAAGTTCGAGAATATTGTCGGTGCCTGTATCTGGAACTTACTCACTTAGAGCAGAACTTCGCCGAACTGTTGGACACGGCTGAAGTGACGCGTCCTTGACTCGTGCTTAGAATTATTTATGAGAACTAGCACGGTGACTTGGATAAAAATAACCTATGCGTCGATTAATTGAGTCAGAAAAATTAATTGAACGTGGCTTGATTGAATCGGTAAAAATTAATCGATTAATTGAACACTTTTTTTTTTTTTTTTTTTTTTTTTTTTTTGAAATGGTGTATTTGAAACCAAAATTCCGTAAATTTAAGTTTGTATGTAGTCTTAATAGCAAAAACTTTTTTTTGTAATTCTCAGTTTCATTTAAGATATTTTTTAATTTCGGGTTGAAACATTCATTCATCATTCACTAATTATAAGAAATAGGTACTTCGTTAGTAAGACAATGATAATATTGATAGAAAATGACACTGTATTGCGTCGTTCATAGGAGTAAAAACGAAAAACCGATCATGAGGAAAAATAATCGATTCAAGTCAATCTTAATGCGAACAACAATTCCAAGTAGTTATATCGCGCGTTTGCCTGCAGCAGTTTCAGTGCAGCGGGTATAGCGACGTGACGTTGAGAAATTGGAATCATATTTTCCTATGATAATTCAAATCGAGTTGTATACTCCAGTTCGCTTAGCCGTGACTGGTTAACCAGCGGCTGTAGCTTGAGTGTGAAATTCAAGGGAGTACCGAGCGTGACGGTGAGTTATGAAAATTATCATTAATGCCGTCTCTGCTCGCGGGCCGCAGGCCTCGACAAAATTTCTAACGGCCCAAAGAGCGTAATTAATATCCTCGGCGCGTGTGGAATCGTGGGAGATAAGCATCGGCAACCTATTGCAGGATTCCTTGAAGACTTTGAGACAAATGCAAAAAGCTCCGCAGGCTTCATCGCCGCGCGAAACTTTTAATATGTTGGGCAAATTTCCGAGCACAGAGAGGCAAGTAAGCGGCAAAAGAAAGATAAAGAAAACTTGATCTCAAACCGATCTGCCCGCGTGATTTATGCGAAGCTAAGCGTTATAAAATCCCTCCTATAATAACAACGGAGGTTTAATCCCCCGAGTTTATACGACCGTAGGTATAGCTGTCGTGGAGAAAGTTTTTCTTCCCGTAAAACTCGCCAAGTCGTACGATTAAATTCTGACGAAATTTTCAACCGCCGACCGATATCCACCTTGCTCTTTCTTACCAACTACTTTCTTGCTTGTCTAGGCCGAGGAGTCGTCCATTGTCACTGAACAATAACTGGATTCTCTCCCTACCTCGTCTCGGTGTGGTTTGAGCCCTTCGAAGAGCCGCGAGTCTTTTCTCACTGATTAGACGTCGGTTCATTACTTTCGCGTAATTGAACTTATCGTTAAGTCTGTTCAAACTTTGAATCTTTACGATCCATAAGTGAGTCGGGTTATAAATCCTCCTCTGAACGCTGGGTGTGTCGTTACTCGTTAAGGATGGGCCGAATCGCTTCGAACAATCATAAAGTACGTTGGTAAAAAATAATTGCCCGACGCTGTTGATCCTGAGGCAGAAAGTCCAAATCATCGAGCGTCCAACACTCTATCAATTCAAACCTCAAATCGTCAGCAGTCGCGAGAAGAAAGAGCCCCGATCCCTCGAAACCGCGTATCGAATGAACTTGGCGGCCAAGGGATGAATCGGGCAGACGGCTAAGGGCTTGTTTTGACAAAGGGGTGTCTGCGCTGTTTTACACACGTAAGGACAGCCACAGGCGACTGAATTAGGTACGATGTAATTATAATGAAAAATATTTCTCCACCGTCGTCGGACGAAGGGCACGGCTGCTATCAGGGATTGGCAAATATTTGCGAACAGGCGCGACCGCACCCTTCTCTGTGCGTCGGTTTAACGGAATATTGTAACCACGATGACGATGCCGCTGCCTCACCCCGCGCCTGGCTAATTGCAGCTTTATTATATACGCCGAAGTTTGAAGCAGCTTTCGCAGTGCAAACTCGCGTTGTGTAAATTCCGCTGTTATTTCTGTATGTCTACTCCGGCCGCGACCCTTCACTCTTCGTTGGCTAAACGACAATTCAGTCGAGACGGACGGGTGTTCGTTTCGAGATGCTTCAGGCTTTCGAAGCCCATTTTCACTTCCATTATTTTCCATCGCTTCGCGCCCTTTCTCGTGGATCGCGTAACCGCGTCAAAGACTGAGATTTGGCAAATCTTGCACACGCGGTGAAAGCCTGAGTTATGTAAGCGCGTGCTTACGATCGCCGCGCCCCCGAATTTGGCGAAAGCTCGGCCGTCTTATCTCGCGGCAGGCCGAGGCTCCATTATACTCGAACCCTCGAAAATATATGGGGCTAAACTGTGAGCACAATGGTCTCAAATCACGTGTCAGACTCGCCTTTGTCGTCGCTCGGCTCTCGTTACCTCCGTTAATCGCGCCATTACCGGTTCGTTATGCAGTTTGTAAACGACGAAACACAACAAACACGCCCCGCTTTCTCAACCTCCGGTTTATAATTATTATCACAGAATATTATTAACACAGAGGCATCCCCTTATCTGCATTTCCGAATAAGTGATTATATTTCTTTCCTAATTTTTATCCTTTACACGGTTTTCATTCTCCATACTCGGCTCGATATTACTCGACGGCAAAATTCACTGGAATTTTAATTTACGCTGCTACAGCGTTTGCAAAGAAAAAAAAATGACAATGGTGAAATGAAAATAGCGATTGCAATGATAATAATTTGGCGTCAGGAAATGGGGGAGGGAGGGAGGAAGGAAGGAAGGAAGGAAGAATTGTGCATCGGAAATCTCCCCCTTCGTTAAAACACACAAGGGACACTGCGATGGGTGGCCAGAATCCCTGAATATAATAATAAGGGGGTGCGGCACGGCGGCGGGACGCGATTTTTAGAAGAGTTTCGGGAAGAGAGAGACCAGAGTGAGAGTCAGAGTTCGTGTGTGTGCGTGTGTGTGTGTGTGTGTGACAGAGAGAGGCAGAGAGAGAGAGAGAGAAAGAGACAAGGAGAGACTTAATTTATGAAGGTCACAGCAGGTGCCGGTGACGTCTATTAATTACGCTCGGACACGGGAACGTGCAGAAGCCATCCTTGCCCCGACCATTTCCAGTTCGCGAAACGGGTGAATTCGCGGACTTGGAAGCGCCGCGATTCTCCCCTGCAGGCCAGGCGTCTCGAGCGTTTCGTCGTGTAGTTTTCGTATACCGAGCAAAGATCTGCGCCGCTGTGAATTTCCGCCTCTTGCCTCGAGGAGTCGGCACGTACCGGGAACCCTGCAGCTTTTTAATTGCCATCCTTGCAATTAGACTTCCGCACCTAGATTCGCGAACCCCCTGAGGCGACGAACCTCCGGACAAATCCTACGTGTTTCGCGGTTCGAGGAGCCGGCCGACTTTTTCACTAATGGGGGAAATTTTTTACACATTTAGTTTGTTCTTGCTGATGCACCGTCTCGAAATATTTATTCAAATTACTTTTTCTTCATTTTGTCGCGAGTTGCTCAACCTGTGATGTTCGTAAATTACGACGATTTCCGTAAAGATGCAGCCAAAAACGTATCTCAATTATAAATAAGAGCTAAGATATCAATTCGTCGTTTTGAATCGGTTTCACTTGGTCTTGTGGATTCGATTCCGCAACGCAAAAACTCACTGAAACGAAAATTGTTCGAATTTCATGTCAGCGGAAGTTTGAAAATTTGAATATTCCATGATACTAGTCTGATGAGAAAACTCATCCCATTTGTAGTTATGAAATCAATGAGGAGTGTCGATTCTTGCCTCGCTAACCCCTTGACCCGATTTTATTAATAATTTTCCGAACCATAATACGTAATTTTTTATTTCGAAAAGAGAAAGTATGCGTGAAGACTTTTTGCTACGAATGAAATCGAAAATGTTGTCACAGTAATTTTGGAAATATATCTACCTTAGCCTCCATTTTCGATGCTTTTTTTATTACTCTCCGGTTTCGTCGTCCCGGCTTATCGTCAAGAGACGGAATTGCCGGGTCCTAAGGAAACCAGAAAGCCAATCTTGTTTTTCAACCAGCAGGCAATACCAAGTCCGTGGACTGTGCAATTGCAGAGTTATTTGGTGCGAGAGGCGATGTTATAATAGCCAGTGTTTGCATTATAAACGCGGAAAGTTACAAAACCCCGGTGTATAAAATCTGTTTAAAGTACAGAAACTTGAGTTAAGGGTGAATTCTTGGAAAGGTGAAAGCGGGACTCGAAAATGGGGTGAGCTGGCGCATTCAAGAGTTGAGGGACACTGGTAATTACCTACTAATTCGTAGCTTAGTGCGAACAAGGTTAAATCCCCGCTTGGAATATTAATCTTTGAACGAATTGAAATAAGCACTCACCTCTCGCCTCTCTCTACCTACTTACATTTATCGTGGAAATTAAGCGGCGAAGTGATCCGAGATACTTAGGAAACGGTCGGACATTTTATCGAAACATCCGTACACTTCTCATCGTAGCTGTTGAACAGGATGACCGGAAATTGGACGATTGATGGCTGCGTTTCAATTTGTCCACGTTTTAAAGCGATTTTCGTTTTTTTTTTCGTTTTTTTCACAACTATATAACTTCTCTCGATCGCTGTCACCAAACTACAATATGGTAAACAAGGTCGCGTAGCTTGTTCGCAACGAGGCTCCTCCAGACGAATAATTTAATCGCACCGTACTAATGGGTTTGAAATTGGTTGAACAATTAAGAAAAGCATCATTTCTACACAGCTCGGCGTTCTTGAATGGTTTGAAATTTATCCCAACTAGGTCGAAACACGCGTAAAGTAGTTGAAGGCGAATAATCAGGATCATAGGTGAATCGTTACGTCGATCTCCTGGTTTGCTTCTTTTGCTTAATTGATTTTTCTTAATAACGTTACGGGGCGAATCAGGCCGACGGCTTAATTGCAAAATCCGCAGCGGCCGACGTTTGGACGAGGTAAAGATTAATCATATCGGACTGCTTATGATCCTCTTGCGATTTACATTTCCGGCTATCGCAGCCCTTCCGAGGTGCCTGCAGCCGGCCGGCCGATCGTATATTTATTTATGGACAATAAAACCGGGCACATTATGTACCTACTAGGCTACTCGCCGTAGGTATAACAAGTCGCTGCACCACCGCTCTCCTCGTTAAACGCTGTGATGCATGAAAACTCCGAGTTTAATCTTTCCTAGATCCATTAGCCTAATGAGCGTGTTTAACCACGTCATCCACGCGTCCGAATGGTTCAACGCGCCCGCCACTTGGGTATGTCCTCGACTACGCAAAGGACTTTCCCCTGGTACCAAGGTTTCATTCTACTCACTCCCAAATGGAAGTCAAAACGTCCAAAGTTGCACGAAAAGAACACGCCCAACGATTAGGTACCGTATACCCGTGATTGATCTCTTCTCTCCTTCAATGCTGCAACTTGCCGCATGGCAGGAACTACCGCAGTGATACAAAAAAAAATCGAATGCTTCGAGAGAAGCCTCAATCGAGGTTTCCCGAAAACTTTTCAGGGACCATTGACTGGGGTGCATCCCGGTGACGGGTGCGAGGAGATTAGGAAGACCGAGTTGACTCCGGGGTCCGGGCTTTGTTCACGCCGGCGTTGCACGAAGGTGTTACTTTCGTTCCCGGATGATAGCGCACGGCTCCTTCCCCCCCGCGGCTTTGTTCGGGTCCGTCCTCCTCGTAGGATACCGACGTCACCGCGCTGCGGTGGGTGGCTTAATTAAATCGAGGGACGTGACAAGGGGGCTACGCCGCGTTTGTCTCGCTCCGGCAACAATAAGGTTGTATCAGTTTACCCTCCGACGCTGCAACATCGATGCGACGCCAACAGCAGCAGCGCCGAAGATACATCATCTTCTGGAACAATGAAGCGCCGGGGAGATACACACGCTCCATTCGGTCCTCGTTTAAATTGAACGGCACTGCGAATCGATAGGTACTCGGATCTACTCTACAACAAAATGCGATACCGGCAACGGCTTGCATCTGGAACTCTGAATTGCAGGACGGGAGGGCTTTGACGCTGCGATAAAAACGTTTCAATTTCTGCGGACAATTGACGCAACTCTTCTCGAAATTCACCGGCAGTATAGGAATATAGGAAGTAGAGGAATTTTATCGGTATATACTCCTAACTCGGTGAAAACGGTGAAAATTAGCTTCGTTTTTTCATTGCATAAAATTCAACCGATTCGTTATTTTAATTTTATAAATTACCATGGCTAAAATTAAATGCAACATAAAAGTTTCAAGTCTTATCAACAGCGGGACGTGCCGCGATTCCAGCCTCGATTCGAGCAGACATTCCGAACCCACTGATGAACATTCGCACCTTTTTTTTTTTAATATTTCAACTAATATAGGAAGGAGGAATTGGCCTCTGGACCGCGGACGACCCTCTTGGGAATGCGAGCCATTTCAATGATTCAGAAGGTCTGTTCCTGGTACTGAAATATAAATTTATCATCGACCAGAGCCACGGTAAGAATGTGGGAACTGTGACTTGCCTGAAACCTCACCGTGAGAACGCAGCGCATCCCGAAAGGTGAATGTAAGAATCTAGGTATTTTTGTGCAGTTACTTCATTTTCGTACCAACGGCCTTTTTATTCTCTTTCTTTCGAGTCCGAAATTTTTGCTCCTGCATAACTCTTCGAGAACAGCTGCGGGATAAATTCTTCACGGTGTAATAAGGAAATTGAGACACGACTCAAGTGCACATGATTCTTACAACTCGTCGTCTCCTCATTTCTCATAACGTGCACGATTACTCCCCCGAATCGTTCAGAAGGATCAAGAAACAATAAACCATAATTTTTTTAGCGTTGTGTAGGAAAGTTTAGGTCTTATTGTATCGAGTTTGAGCATGCATTGATTGAAAAGATTTTACACAACTTGCTAAAGACATTGAAAAATTTATAAATTCTTTGAAAACAACCCTGCAGTCTATTGAAAGAATTTCTTAATCACGATGTGAATGTGTTAAATTCACAAAATCAAATTCCGTCCAGGCGCTACATCACGCTGGATTCTGAAGAGAGGTAGAAAAAAACTCACTAAGCAAATAGAATTGGGGTGAAATCGAGCAGCAGAGCCAGCAGACGTGCATCCAGGTACTAAAGATGCAAATGCGGGGCATTCAGTGGCGATTCGGTGCACACCTTGATTAGTCTATTAAGAATAGAGTGAGAAGAGTATGAAGTCGATTAAGCTTATCGAAACAACGTGTCAATGAAGATTCGTCGGTTCAGCCATTCCTGATGATTAAAACTGTAATTCCAACTGTAAAAGGATCAAACTAGAATGGAAAAAAAAAAAAAGAACTCACGGTTGTTATAGAATAACAGAATAAATGGTACGTCAATCCCGATAAAAATGAAACCCACGTCGGAACAAAGGTCAAGTGCCAGATTTGTTGGTGTTCGATGGTTAATCGTGACAGGATGAAAGAAAAGTTTACGTCAAAGCTTTTGGATTCTGACATTCGTGGAAGAGGGAGACGAATATCGAGTGGCTGATTGCGGAGGCGCTGAGATGAGACCGTGTGAAAAATGCGTACCCTGTGCCCCGGAAAAGTGTAAGCCGGGGAGGGGGAACGAGGGTACACCACGTTTAAGGCTGTCGCGACCTCCCGACTGACGCAAATTGTCTCGCTAACGACCCGGGCCTCGTTAATTGCGAAAGTTATCGTCCATTGAAGTCCGCAATCCTTCCAACCTCCTCCCATGACACCTAACACGTATTTCTAACCCCTCTAGTGAGGCTACTCACCTTGACGTACACGCGTGTCTAACCCTTCCCCTTCCCCGGGATACCGCGTCGTGGGGAAGAAAAATTAACACAAAGTCAAAAGCTCGAGACGGGCTTTTTTTTACCGAGTCGTGTTACGCGAACGCGATTTGTATCACGCGCTCTGTGTCGTTTCATCACTTTGAAGAGGACATAATACATTCCGGAGCAAAGGGTAATTAACTTTCATAATTTTTTTATTCGGCTCGCGCTGATTACTACGCGAACTCTTTCGTCAAGATCGACAATTGCCAAGGGAAAAAAGTAGAAATCGTCGTGAAATATCGTGTCTATTACAACTAACAGTAACAAATAGATTTGACAAGGATTAGGATGAGTTTTTCGACGCAGAGTCAGCGTCGCGCCTTGCAACGTCACATAGTGTCAGCCTCGCTTCTCCGTCCCCAGAGCACCGTCTGCTATTTGGCTGAGCTACCGTCTCTGCTGGGGTCGCGTTTCCGTACTCGCGTCCAAGTGATTTGCATACAGGCTAGATCTCCTTCTCGAATCTCCTCGGCAACGTCCAACTCGGTCGGGGTGCTACGGAAACTCAGAACGTGGATCTTGAAGAGGTTTGAAAAACGCTGGTACCAATTCTGAATCACGATCGATAATTTTCTCACTCTTTCACTCACAGGGTGTATTTCGAAAAAGCTTTCGGACATGCGAAGAGTTCGTATACCATGATCTTGCAAACCATGCCGATGATGTGAATCTCTAAATACGGATTTCGCCGATTCCGACGACGAAAGTAAACCACTGAAGCGTGTTTCTTGCATCCCTTGTATGGAAGGCTCAGGGTTAACTCGAGGCGAAGTCCACCTGTGGATTTCGCCACTGGTAGGCGGATCTTGGACGTGATGGAGACCGAGCAGTTGACACTGACCGTAACTAGTGATGAGAAGCTAATTAACGGCCTCGGTAAACAACGGATGAACGGTTATATACCCGCGACCCTGTGCCGCGAGCTCAATTCATCCTCAGAAACCGCTTGGCAATGTTGGTCGCTCGGTCTGCGGTTCGACCGGCTGCCCCTTTCACCTTGCTGGTTGACTAATAATTGATCGAAGTTGCCCAGAGCCGACTAAACTGATTTCGACTCCCTCGTGGCGAGAAGATGAAAAGGTGGTTAGTCCTGGCGGAGAAACAGCGCGAAGCTGGGAATAGAAGTTATAATTGAAATCCTTGTGTCGTGGGTGGATTATACGTGATGGTTGTACAGCACGGGGCGGTGGTTAATTCTCCATTTTATTGTTCTATGGGAAGTCAACCGGCTGTAGAGTTCAGGTTTCGCGGCATTGCGACAACGTTTTTGCAATACATTTGTATTAAAAGTTGCCAACGCGAGAATACGACTATTTCTGAAAAATATAGGGTAAAAATGAGAATATATTTACCGCGGTGACTCAAGACGCGGAAAGTTAATTACTTTTCATTTCATCTTTTTGTGCAGTCATAAACAAGTGACCATAATTGGCGCAGAGGCTGAGACGTCGCCAAACTTTGGCAGGTTAATTTTCAATCAACTATCGCGCGGTTCGGCTCGAAAATTATCATATCTACCGCCTGCAGAAATCTCTACCGGATCGGATGACGCGATGGCACTGACAGATGAATGGCAGGCCAGTGATTGTTTTAGATCTGAATCATATAAGCGGTTTGCCGGTTCGCCACTCGCACCCTCCGCGAAACTCGAACCCTTTTTCGTTCGAAATATCAGACATTTTCAATTAGCGATAAGGCGAATTTTGACGTCTGTCAACCATGCGGCTGCGGGAAACCGGAGTGTCGGTCTCATTTCATTCGGTGTAAAAAATCACGGCAATACCAAATCAACCCTTTTCATCAGATGGAAACGCTATTTGCGCTTTCGTATCTTCAGACGAGATGGTGGACGTGCAAACAAATTCAACGGAACGAATCCCTTTGGGCAGTCATTGATCAAAGAAACCCATTAAGTAAACCATCAAAAGCAAATTTATTAAAACGAAAAAAAATTGGTCTACACGTAACGCTTTAATGTGAAATTTATCGATAACGTATGAGCTGCACCTGATCTTTGCAACTCTTGCAAATGGTTCGTAGAGCAATTTGTTGTCAAGGATGGCTCAATGTTATCCATTACCAAGTAGAGGGGAAGGGGAAATTTACGATCTAATAAGGAAGGGAACGGCGTTCTCCGATCTATCTTAGACACTTCCGATCTTCCCTCTCCCAGGGTTTTACCCACCGTCGATCCCGGAGGACCCGCAATAGCTATACTAAAGTACGCTCTTTCCGCAAGACCGCCTTTGAACCGATTAAAGTACGTATAATCAATCAGTCGAACCTGCGCAGCCGATCGCAAGTTTATAACTTTAGCTTACCTGGATTAATCGAAGAGAAAAAAATCGAATCTCGTCACAAATTTCAGAGAGCTGTTTTACATATTTTCCGAATTAGGTTTTGCACCGGAAATTAGCTAAAGTGAACGATAATTGTTTCATACTGTTATGATATTAGGGGTAAAAAGAAAAAGAAATCGTTTTCACCCAATTTTCATTCTACTAAACTGTCGCCGAGCACGTTATTAATATAAATTAAGCATAATGACATTCATTCCAGAAGTACTTTGGCCTCCTACCTTTGCGCGATCGGGGTGAAAGCAGTGGAAAATATTTTGCTGTCGAGAGATATCGTCTCCCAGAGGTGAAATTCGGCGGAAACTGGATTAAGTATTGTCCGTTATACAATAATTATGCACGTGTTTGTTGGTGTGAAGAATTGATGCACACGTGTTTCATATTGTTACTGGCGTCGTTGTAACAGCTTGATCTTTGAATTATCCAGAAATATCGCGGTGCAAGCTGCCGCAGACGCATTACATTATCGCGGCATAGTCGTCCTGGTGTAATTAATTTTGCTACATGTGACCTGATTGGATTTTTCACTCGTCACTCATCAAAGAGCAGCCGATTTTATCCACGCAGGGTATACGAGTGACATTCGTCGGGAGATTTGAAAGGCGGACGAAAATCGCACCGCACCGCACACGATATCATATGAATACCGCGCTCATGTGTTATCGAATCGTGGGATCGTACCAATTAGGTCAACGAATTTTTCCCTCTTCCTTTGAATCAATTCGCAATCGAATGCCAAACATGCTTGAAAATGGACGAAGGGAAAAAATGAAGAACGAACTTCATCACGAGTTCTTCCAATTACCGAAATTTTCCAATCGGCAGGAAATCAAAGTCCATATTTTTAATAATTAATAATTTTCATCGCTTAATTATACGTGATATACCTCCGAAGGCCTGTCGATAAACGCGTCGCTGTACCTATAAGTATATTGATTCACGTCACTCGAGCTCGTCCATGATAAGATTCTGGAAAGAAAACAGTGGATAGGAATAATTGAAAATTAATTAAACAGCGATCGAGGCTACGATGAACGAGGCTTGTTTCTGAATGAGCTTGTGGCACAAATACGCGTAACAAGAGTCATCAGGTATAGGCATACAAGCTTCCGCAGCACTCGAGCATCGTTCCACTTGTTCGCAGATACTTCCGCGTCATGTTTTCTTATCGTAGTGGATCTATTGACCAGGTGGACCGTCGGTCCAGTCCTGCGATTGATTTCTTTGATATCAATCAGCCCGGGAAGTCGCCTACTAATTAGACACGCACCGGTGCAACGGCTTTCTGCGCAGTTAAGGGAGTGAAATTAGCGTTTAGCGATTCGTTCGGAACCTCGCCAAGTGTAAAATATTTGGCTTTGAATCGATCGGCGCGGACAATTATAATCCGAACGGTTCGAGCGGAGTCAGTCGCTTCGCAGCTCGTGCAACAACTCGAGACGTGTGAGTAATAAGATCGTTGACGCGAATGCGCGGCGTGTCATTCGGGTTGGACTGATCGATGAGCTCGTTACAGTTCCATATGCCGATTACGGATACCCGGGTGATGAAGCGCGCTAGCTAGGCTTCCGCACGCGATACGCGAGGTCTGCACGCGTGCAGGCTACGGCTAGCGTAGGCAGAAGCTGCGTAATCGAGTGACGATCAGGCTGCGTTTGAGGTGAATGCTAACGATCGTGCAGCCGCGGTGCAGGAGCAGCTCGTTCCAGGACGGCTACGCTGAAAGAGCTGCGCTTTCACAAAGTAATTGCGCGCACTTACCTACGGAGACCGTCCCCGAGAACTTAGCCTCCCGATTACTATAGCGGGAAGTTAACTGTAATAATGATTAGATGTCGCACCGGCTCCCGTGGTAGCGTTAATATACGACGTCAGCTGACGCGATGCGCCGCGACGCCGAACGTCGACGTTTATTACTCGATTGTCGGGTGTCGGGAGCACAATTGGCCCTGAATAAGCCTCGGAGAAACTCCCTCGCGACTCTACTGACACTCGCAATAGCTGACTGGCTGTAGTGGGTGCAAAGAAAGTTGCCGAAGAAGTACGTTTGTCTTACAACGAAGGTATCCCGTTTGATTTCTTTCGTAATATGTTATAGCGACACGTATTTTTTGTTTATCTGCCATAAAACACTTTAGGGGGGGTAAAACCACCCTCCAATTTAAGGCGATTTGGCCGTTTCACTCACAAGAATATAATTTTTTTTTCCATCCAATTCAACTGGCAAAGTTTTCTCGGAACGAGAAATGAAAAATGTAATTTTCTCAGAAGCAAAAAGAAAAAGAAAAAGAAAAATTAACTTATGGTGTTTATCGGGGAACGTTGTCACTGCGGTAAATATTTTTCAAAGACTCGAGTCGATCTTGCACTGCTTGCAGGATCATTGCGTCGGTAGAAAGTACTGATCCCGGCTCGCTGTTGGGAAAACTCCCAACCAACAACCGCAACCGGGTAAATCTGGAGACGTCGAAGAGCCGAGATTAGGAAGGTGCCTGCTCCGTGGGAAATGCACATGCTGACGGAAGGAGCTTCGGCAGGGCACGTCGTTTTTGGGATTTGGTCCTTTACAAGACCACCGCATCGCTGCCTGCGCCTCCGATGATAAGGGGCTTCGTTTCCCAATTTCGGACATCGGCTCACGTCCACGTTGAGCGATTTGTGAACCCGGAAATGTTTGCTTTGGTGAAATTACAAGCCTGTTGGAGTGACGGGACAAGGGAGTGAGAAAAAAAGGATCGGTTCCCAAGTTTCCGGGTGAAATCGGGATCCTCGCAAATGAATATCGTCGCTGAATAATTGATCAGGGATTGCCGCGCTCCAAGAAGGTCTTAATTGCCACACGCGGGTAACTCTCTTTGCATTTGAATAATCTACGTCACGTGAATCCGAATGACTGGGATGTTTCATATTCTTTCGGGTCAAGGCGTGGGTGGGATAACTTCACCCGATTCAAATTTCATTAAAATAAATTCAGGAAGGAAGGGAAGAGCCGTGCACGTTGAAGGAAACTGAATACAGCGCGGCACCCTTCTCGTTTTGGATTTCAAGTCTCTCCGATCCCTGATTTACAGCCGAGGCAATTAGCTGTTTAAAGTGTCTAGTTTCGGGACAAACTTAATCTCGTCTAACGCGGCTGTGTGCAGAGGAACAAAACCGAACACGAAACGGTCGGGACTCTCGGTTCTGCGAGGTTAATTTGACACAACACCGGGCGCGTCTCTTCCGACGGCCATCAATTATACCTACACCATAAACAAATGTACCTACCGATGTAGAGACAAGTGTTCAGTTTCAGCTCTGCCGGTTTCTGTCAGGCTCGATTATTTCGGTACGTATCCAATGTCGCCTCACCTTTGACTCCGATCACCGTTCCGCTGATCATTCGGTTTCTTATCGGCTCAGGTAATCGGAAAGACCTCATTACCAGAGACTTCCCGCGGCGAGCAGCGTCGTAGTGACGATGGGAATTATATTAACCAATAACTTACGAGCAAGGCTATTTTACGCATACAGGTACACAATTTCGCACACTGCAAGGACGTTGTAGGTACATCAATCAAGAAACTTTTTCGACAAAGATCAATTGCACAAGATTCCCGGCAGAAAAAACCGTCAAAGTATAGTATGTGCAATATTTTGAGGTTTAAATACGTCTCAAATACAATCCGCGATAAATTATCGCCAGTTTAAGTTGCAGTGTAACAGTACGTCGAAAAAGAAGGAAACTTCTGCGCGCTGTAAAGCACTGTCCGTGACAGATCCAATTCTGCAAGATGGGATCATTTTTTCAAATCCACATGTCCAAGACAAGTTAAAGAAGCGGAGCGTGTAAAATGAAAAATCGTTTCTAATTCACTTGAAGTGGCTTTTGACCGAGACTAAGGATCGTACGGCATGACCCGAGGTTACGAAGGTCTGAAAATTGGTGCTCAGCCGGTTTAACCGCCCTTTGCGTTTTACGTCAATGGACGAAGTTGATTCGGAATTAGTGACCGCATGAAACTAGGAATATTCCATTTACTTTGAAGCCGCAAATATTTTCCTCCTCTGACTTCGTCTGAGTCCATGTAATAAGAAAATTTCGCCGCGGTTCGCGGTTTCGTGTTAGGGTTTAAAACAGTGCGACGGATTTTCGCGAATTTTGTCGACGGCCTTCACCGATCCGGGTCGTGGGACCGGACAGTCTCGTTGCGACTTACTCAGGGTATTAGGAATAATAATTTAGAGGAAGACATCGGGCCAACAGTTGACCGCCACCATCAGCCACTCTCCAGAACTTTGAAGCGAGGGATTGTCCCGCTTTTTAACGCTCGAATTCGCCATTTTAATTGGGGGAAAAAAGGTGGCTCGAATCTCAATAATTTTTCCCCGCCCATCGGCACTTCGGGACATTGTATTAAAGTAAAACCCGATGGAACAACGATTTCCACCCCAATTGCTCGGATTCGAAGGTCTCATCGCAACACCCCAAGGTCGTTATAAACACGCTCGATTGACCCCTTTGGCTTTCAACCATATCCGCACCCGCCCTGTTCACTCTATGCAAAGTAATCAGACCCTTTATCGAATTGTCCGAGAGTCGAGATCGGGCCGAGCATGGGAAGACCTTTTCTGCACGGATTTTCAGCATCGAGACGCGGTTGGTCCGCGGTAAAAATCAAGGGGGAATAATTTTCGCAGTTGGATCGGTTATATTTAAAATCGTGCGGTCGAGGGAGAGGCGCACGTTTACCATCGAGACATCGGGTAATTGGAGTTTGAAGTAAATATAGCAACGACGTTGAAACGGTGCGACGTGAAATTGCACGGGTAACGTGAATCAATTATACCAACTTCTAAATGAGATTCTATCCGATTTTGTAATTGTTATTTCACCGAGTCAGTCGGCAGGTACCTCATATTCATCTTCTCAGCCAGCTGCAGCCTGGCAGCCGACAGTGAGAAATTCTACCCTGTAAATGTCTCTCGTACCCTAGGGTTCGTACCCAACGTACCTGTGCAAACTCTCCCTCCGTCCCTCCCTCACTCACGCGCACACAGGGGTCCACCTGTGTATAACAACTATTCAAATTATCCGGCACATTTGAATTTCATATTTCAGAGTTGGTTAAGGTAAACGAAGAAGTAATTAGGCGAATGCACTCGAGATCCGGACGTCTGCAATCCGACGGAAAGATGAGGACGACGAGACGCTGCGGGAAAACGATGAGAATATCAACTCGATCGAATATTAAATTCTATCACGTTCCCACCCTCCGCGCAGTCGAAGCCTTGGAATGTCTAATGCGCCGCCCCCTCGCTCTCAATCTTCGATTTTTTTCTATCCCCCTACCCTGAAAACTGACCCCATTTTTCGCGAATCGGAATCGCCTGATGGTGGTCGATAGTGAATTTTTCCACCCTATTTTCGCGCATTGATTACCGATGTCTTACCGATTTTTGCGCAACGCCGAACGAACCGGGTACCTCGGAACTTGGGAGAAGGGAGACGGAGAAAATTCAGTGTGAATCGTGCAGGGTAAAGCGGGAGGAAGAGGGGATGTTGGCGAAGCGTCGGGGCGGATAGAGAGAAAAGTTTTGGCTGACGTGGTAGAAACGCGGGAGTTTGAGGGATGTTGATGCGGGGAAAACTCGCACCTATTAGGTACACCCTCGAGAATTGGTGTGGGTGCAGGATGGGCTCAGCCACGGGCTAATTAAAGTGTCTTTCAACTCACGTTCACGTTCTGTTCTAAGTATGACACGTGTGTATCAGTGTATGTCGAAACTTTGCCCAGACATTATGATTTTCCGTTACAGACTTGAGATCTGACGGAAAAATTGTCAATGTTTCAGCAGCTCGTCACATAAAAATCTGATAAACTATTCTATTTTGGGGAAATCGCTATTGATATTTCCCGTAGACGAGCGATCATCGGTTCGTTACTCGAAGAGACACATTTGAGATTGAAACCAAGGCTCGAATGATTGTCTCACACTTTGACGTCCGAATTGGCCGTAATTAAAGTTAATATAAGCAGAGTTGCTCGTTGCTATAAACTGCGGTGACGTGAGGTTCAGGCATCTCTGCAGAGAGAGAGAGAAAGAGAGAGGAATTGATCTATAGACGAGAAAGAAGGAGAGAGACTAACTCCACGTATATAAGTAGTAAAATAACACCAAGTACCCGGCACGATGTTTGGAATGATTTAATATTTCTTGGCGTGAATATGAGAACGTCACGATATGTACTCCAAGGTATATAAAAGTGCTTCTACATTTTTTTTTTTCGTGCCAAAACCGATTTTCATATTTATCCGTGCCTAGCCAATAGAAGTATTATTATAACGGTAATAAATTTGAATTGTAACTGTACAGGTGATACATTTTCGCGAGAAAAGTGTTAAGAAAGAATGGGGAAAAAAAAAATTCAACGATATGATAAATTTTCCCATGAATTTTCCCCACTTGCCTTCACATAAAATGCCGATATATGTACGTAACTTTGTCGCGGGGCACACGTACCTACGTAGCTGCTACTCCTATTCGATATTAAAATTTTCCAGAAAGCTTCATGTTATTATACTTCGAATTTCTCATGAAATCACTAGACAAATCGAAAAAAGTAAATTAACGGACTCACGCTCCAGCGATTTAATTTTCACCGAACACGTTGCATTTCTTCCACTTTTCCTCGCCTTTATAGCAACTCTAACTGCATCGCCATCAGCCTGTGCAGCAGGCACTAGAAGCGAGGCTCGGCGAGCTTTCGGCAGCCTTGGAACCACTTGAACAAAACTTTCGACAATTTCCTCGAGTTTGGCAGGTTGAAGATACTGCGAAAGAGCAGGGCGGAGATATTTTACGGTGGTCCGGAGGCGGGGGACGGGAGGGGGGCGGTAATGGGGGTAGGACCGGGCGCATCGTAGCTTTTGTGCCAAACTATGCATGTAATATGCAGGATCATTTTAGCCCCGGCAGGCTGAGCCTCTTGTGTACGTCAAATTACCGCTGCATGCTGCGGTGGTACGAGAATGTTGAGAAGGTTGTTCAAACCGAGACGAAGCTCCGGAACCGCTTAGACTTTGCGCCCTTAACGGCTAGGAGCACTTCACTCTTCACGAACCGTTGACGAAGCGAAATGCCAAATAAAATAAATCAAACTATCCGGAAAGCAGTTAATCGCATTTAGCAGGCATGTTGATATTCCGCAAACCGATGTGAGGAATCGCCACTGACCAATCCTTGAAAATTCTCCACTTGGAACTTGTTTGCAGAATTCTTTTTTCCTCTTCTTATCATTGATAAGTTCAATTCCTCGTGTACAGAAAGTCGCCTCTTATATACATTATTATACATGTATAAGGGGAACAAACTGAGCATTGGGATAAAAAAATTTGTTTAATCCTCTTCCTCTTACTCTTTCTCTCCTATTCAGCTCTTTCTTTCGATATTTCTACTCACAAGTACCATCACACCGCTTCATTGGATAAGTGTTTAGATTTTTGCAACGGTTCATTAAAAACCTCGAGATCCTCAAAGCATCGTGCACGCGGTAGTAAAAGCTTGATAAAATATGGAGTTGAAAAAGCATCGCGGAGTGGAATATTCATTTGAACGTTGACAACGGGCTTTCAAAGGAATCTCCCTGACTTTTTATCGGCATCAACCAACCGCACGAACAATGGTGCATGAAATTAGTTATCCGGATTCGCATTCGTGACTTTTGAGAGCTGGGAAATACATTCCGTCAGCCGACGTAACACGGAACTACGAAGTTAACGAGCATGAATGTATGGAAGCTTTTGAGCTTGCAGCAGGCATAGTTCTATTCGTTAAAAGTATGGCACGAGTGGAAATATAATGGTATCGTCGAAGCGAACGTTGGTGCTTTATCATCGGCGATAATTCCGGCAAATCAACTAGCCACTATAGCTCCGACGTTAACTGACAACGAGATCTGCTAAGGTATCGCCAACATTGCAAGCTCGAGGAAAGAATTAGCCCTACGCTTTCTGTTTGGCGGTCGCAGTCGCCACGATGTATAAGGTATTCCAGACCCGGTACGCTAATTACCCGCATTTGTCATTGTCTTCTAGCCGCTTTTCCGCTGATTACTCTCGTCGCCGACGTAAACTTGGAAACGTTACGGCGTCGCGCCAGCTCGCCGGTGATCAAAACCAAACGACTCTGAGCCCTTCTCGCGGTGGGGCAGAAATTTCGGATATGCAAATCTTACCAAATGTCACTTTCCTCTCGGCGTGCACGTATTTCACGAAACACACGCTCACCCAACTCGCCTCGCGCCTATTTGCTCCCGGAATACTGGCAGGAATTCATCCGCGAGGGAGAGAAAGAGCGGCGGTATTACGCAGCCGGCGAAATCGGAATGGGTAAAACGAAAGCAGCGGGTAACAACGCTGGATAACTTCATTCGTATAGTGATTAATCATTCAAAAATTTTGTCCACACCGTCAGTTTGCTTTTAATTTCTCGACTTTGTTCCCGCTTCAACCCTCATAGGCGGTATGAAACGAAATTTAGTGAGCGTACCGAGGCGCGAGGTGGCGTTGAAAAAATCTGGAAAGAGGAAAGTAACGAAACAGAAGTAACGGAAAACAAAAAGAAAAAAATAACGAAAAAAACGAACAGCGGAGCAGCTTAATTAAAACGATAAAGTTCCTCGGCGAGTGGGAAGGAAAAACAAACCCACTTCGAACTCTCGCGCGTGCCTTGATTGATGGCTGTGTTCACGGCAGAAAAACAACTCGAGTTACAAGAACAAGGATCAAGGTGCGGTGTTCGGATTAGCCGGAGTCAAGAAACACAGGAAGCAGAACTGATTTGCGGTCGCTCGTCGATGCGCTCGATTTATTTGCAAGTCTTGAACGGAAGATTTGTCGCGGCCCAGTCGCAGAATGTCTTTTTCACCCGTGCCGATGCCGCTCGTTATTATTCATGAACAATTTCCTCGTACCAGGTGAAACCGAGTCGTTTGTCGCCTCGACGCCTCGAGCCACACCGAGAAACCGTCTCGCTATCATCGCCCGAAAGCGTTAAGGCGGGCATAACGCGGTCCGCGATTCAGTCTCGGGACCATATTTCGATATTTCACCACGTTCTAGGAGGTGCTGGAATCCCCTCATCTTCCACCCTCATTTCACCGCTTATGCTCTCGCATAAAAGAGGGAAAAACCTAGCTGGCGGGCTGCTGGTGCACCTATAAGTTTATCCGGAGCTCTGCCTCTTTCCTACCGAGCGCCGTTATCTATCCTCTCATCGCCGATCGTAAGTTGTGAGATTCGATTTTTATTTTCTCCCTTCTTTTCCTCCTCTCTTCGCTCGAATCCAGAGGAACGTAACAACTCCGGTGCTGATTAAGCTTAAACTTAAACGCGATTATGTCTACTCCGAAAGCCGCCGCTGCACCGGTGGAAGCACGCTGAGATAAGTTTTGGCTTATACAAATTTCCCACTGGGTATGCAGATGACTGGCAACCGGCTAAGGTAAACAAGAACCAATCCCTGAACAAATTAGAATGACAATTGCATCTCCATATACATACATACATTTATATATATATATATATTTCGTTCAAAATCTGCATACATCGAGTCGCTTCTCTGCTATATGCGCAGTTGGTTATTGTTATCTACACAACGCGGATTCTGTTAATTTTGTCGCGACTTAAGAACGCGCCGGGACGACGTCGCGTGTCGAGACAATTCAAATCTCCAACTTCACGTGGACGGTGAAGCTTGAACTTACTGCAAGGGTTATCGCTCAATATTTTATGAGCTTTTCTGTCCTGTTATTTATCTGTTTTTTTGGTTTATTTTGCTCGTACAGAAAGCTAGATCGAAAATAAAGAAATCAAGATTAAGCTGATTCATTGCACACCGTACACTGGGATGCCGATGATTTTTGCACCGACGTAAGTGCACTCGTTGAATGTCCCATGCAAAGTATACGAGTTTGATTTACAGACTTAGCAGGACTTGAGAGCAACCGTTCCTCAATTATAGTTTAATTAACTTATATACCAACCGTATCTGTAGCCGGTTTGCAGATTAATCTACCGCACGACGGAGCGGACTTGGGTGCAGTACTGCGTAGTATTGAATAAAGCAGAGAAAAAAATGTATGTATGTATATAAGTAGAAACGAAAGTCTCGATGGATGCCTTTGAAGTTAATTAACACTTGAAACTGGTATGCTTGTGCAATGTGCACACGATATATTCAAAGCGTGTAGAGCGTCGCTTCGCAATTGAAGATAACAGTTTGATAATTATTGAACGCGTGTATATTAACGTCGTTCGTAAACTGCATTATGTACATAATTGGAACATTTAATCCAGCGTCGTAACTTTTTAGCGGGCAATGTACCCGTGTTTCCATGTGTCCGACAGAGCCGTCAAAATATTCCAATGCATAATAGAACAGGTGGTATTATACCTGCGTAATAAAGTCATCCGGGTGGGATAGCCCGGGCGCGGAATCGCAATGCAGAAATACGCGCTGCACGTTTGCGAAAATTAATCGTCCCGCGGTGATACGACGCCGGCTATATACGGTAATTTCAAGGGACAAGACCCGCGCGTTACACGTACAGGTTGAGGTACGCGGTCAATTAATAGATGACCTCTCGTAAACCGTCCTACACCCTCCTCGGCCCCGTAAAAACTTCATCAAAACGCCATGCTCGTACCCCCTGAGCTTGTGGTCGAACGGGTTTGACACGGGTTCGTGTTTTATTAACGAAAAACGAACACCCTGCATTTACCTGTTCACCCAACTGTTGAAAGCGGGGAAAATCGATGACAGCCCTGATTTCGGAGGTCGGAAATATCCTGGTAGTCTTCAATTTTTTGTTGCTGTCTATTTTTCATTGAACTTCTTTTCTGAATGGTACAATCTTTTGATGAATTATAAATAAGTTGTATACACCTAGAGGACTGGCGCGCTTGCACCAGCTTCGATCAAACTGAACGCATCAGGCTCTCTTCGATTAAACACCTGTCAGCTGTACAGGCTACTTTAAACATACTGCATGAAAAAAAATAACAAAATTAAGACTAAACAAGTGCAGCAGCCTAGTTGATCACATTAAATTAGGTCAAAATAGTACATCCTGAGTGTTCGCGCTCGAACCTCGCGGACCCGTTGGTATCTCGCGATGTTGAGGGTACCCGGCCGCATGGCGGCGCTCTGTGCGCAAACGGGGTTTAACGGGCGCGCGCGCAGCCCCCAATTCACGCGCGCGCGCGATTCACTTAAAATCGAGCGCTCGAGTAGGTAGGACATACTGCTAAATCTCCCTATTCTGCCCGTGCGTGCGATTACCGCGTTCTTCCAGCGCTCGGTCGGGTGTCGAGTTCTTTCCATCTCACGTAGTTTAAGGATCGCGTTTTTAGAGTTGTACATGTTTGGCAAGGTAGATTGAGATTATTGAATGATAAAAATAATTTAGATTAATTTGTTTAACAAGGAACGCGCCAGCCAATTTGTTACTCTGTAGCCTGCCGAACTGATTTTTACTGAATAAATGCAGGACTTGCTTTGGCTTTTCCCTTTATACTGTGAGGGTTTTTGTGCCGAAGAAAGCGCTCTCTTATCTCTCGCGAAATTGTGGACTTTATTCAACCTCTCACTCACTCATCCCGTCCCGATTAGCTTTGGAATCGAACTCTAGACAAGTAACCAAACACTGAGTATAATAGAAACAAATAAAAATCAACGAATTTGCACAAAAAAGAGCTATTATTAACAACGTTTTGAACCTGCTGGAAATAGCCCGCACGTCTTGCCTTGCCTTTGCCAAACTTTGCCAAACTTTGCCAAAAATTTCTGAACAAGCTCCCTTCAGCGGCTTCACCCATATCCAAGCATGATAATTACTGATGGAAATTCGAGCAGTAGAAAAAGGAAAGATCGATAAGTTACAAATACTAGAAAATGAACTGAAACATAAAATTGACCGAGCCAAATGAGAGAAAATACATAATACCGGTGAAATGTGTGAAGAGATAGCAGAGTGAGACAGAGAGAGAGAGAGATAACGATCGAGAAAGTCAGCATCATAAAATGATAACAGATGCTAATCATGGAAGGAACAAACAGAAAAATGACTCTGCAGCGCAGTGAAAAATCGATTTGACAGTGTATGAGCCGTACTGCAAAAAAATAATTCTGCATTGTGGCGAATGAATCTGCAGTGTGGCCAAACTGTAGAAAATAATTTTGCAGTGCCGTGAAATGAATGTGCGGTGCGGTCATACTGTGAAAAATAATTTTGCAGTGTGGCGAAATGAATCCGTAGCGTGGTGAAATTATCCCGCGGTGTACTCAAACTTTTTGATTTACGGCAAAAACAAGTTACATATAGTTCTGTTGAATTAAAATGACTTGCATGCAATTAATAAATGCTCTGTTTGAAAATATATTCTGGTTTGTCAAATATCAGTGTCAGGTGATTTGCGTAGAATTAATAACTTGCGGGCCAGGTGAGCTACTATTCATCGAAATTCAACGAAACATACAAATTTTCCATGGATAAAAGATGCTCGATAATTGAACCCGTTAGAGATATTATTAAATGCCAAACTATTTCGCTTTCAATTCTTCTTCCACGCTAAAATCGATGATTTTTTGGAGAATCCTCGGTATATACATATCATCTCAGTCACAGATTCGAAGCCTCTTTTCGTCTCGACACTCTTTTTTCCTTTCCACCCAGTCTCGCGGTAGTTGGCTTGCACCCTTGAAGTTCGCGCTGCGATCTCCACGTGACAATATGAGACACCGGAGGGTTGACGTGAGGCCTCGAAGGAGGGGGATCGCTGCGATTGCTTTGCGCTTTTTCAAAGCTGAGCATCTCGTCGCGACGACGCCGAGTGCGGGTCGAGCATTTCCACTGGAAGTGCACCTAAGCCGAGGTCTTGGTGTGAAATTGAAATTCCTTTTACAGAGGAAGAAGCCGGGTAGGCACGTACCTTATCGCGTCCATCAACGAGCCCTGACGACTCGACGTAGAGCCGCCTTTGCCCTCTTCCTCCATTCTACACTTTTGGCCGCACGCTTTTCTGCTCTGCTCCTACCATCGACGCGAGTATCGTTGATGAGCAAACTTTTCATAGGATATACGATGGAAACGAATACATCCCATTCGATAACTCTTAAAACCTGTACACAACGCCACATTGGAATATTAAAAGTTTTGCTCAGGGAATGAGGGGGGAGTGCGATGCGGGAGAACTCGGTGGAAAAGTCGGTGGCTCGAAACACGTTCGGAAAGGACGTTACTCACGGAATTCGGAGCGGCTTGAAACTGGAACGAATCCCTCTTGCACGACGCTCATAACTCTCAAAGTCCAATTGTGGCCTCTGTCCAGTGCACAATTTTAAACTATCCGTTTTCCAGCATGAGGTATCTCTTCTACAAAGTACAGTATCGATTCCAGAAACGAGTTCACCACGTGTGGTAAGAGAGTGACAATGAAGCGGTATGAAGATGAGGTTGAGGCTTATATTAGGAACAATCGTCCCAATCGAGATAAGTAGAGTGGATAAATTTGCCAGCATTTACTCAGCGAAAGTGGGGGAAGATTCGGAATCGTTGGACCACCGAAAAGCGTTTCTTAGACTTTCCCCTTATCAGGATCCTCCCAAATTCGCCGAATGGTACAGAACGTATTCAGCTCACAATATTAGTATCTACCATTTAATACGATTTCCTTGATCACCCATACATGCCTTGGGATAAGGATGACGGTGAAAGACTTTTTTCTGAAGGCAGAAAACGGTTCGAGAAATCTTTTCCGAAAATAACCGATGCTCGCTGGTCTAGTCTATAAAAAGAAAAGAGAGAGGGCGTAAAGTCTTTGACACCTCAAATCAGGCAGGACGTAAAAACATATCACAGATCGTATATAAAATCTGCTGACAGTACATATCACGAGAACGTTGTGGATGAAAGCTGAAAAGTTTGGGTTAGTTTATACGTGGAAACAGTAGATCAAATGAAATTGACCGAGCATATATGCAGCCTGAAACCTAAAACTAGAAAATGCATCGTAAGTTTACACTTTCATATTCGAGCGGTGTGTTTATTTTGACAGTGAAAATTTTCGTCGGTAGTCGTCGAGAATAATTCCTTTTCACTCGTATTTTTTCCATCAACTGGTTTTCATCTCCGAAGAAGACTCGCATACATAAATATTTCTTTTTCAGGCGGGCACAACACGCTGCGAGCTCGCTAGCTAAAAAGTGTATTACACAAGTCTGGCGCTTCGAATCACGCGACAACACCGATCCTGCACAGTTTATGACAAGAGTCTAACCTTATCGTACCTACGTTCCTTGTTTAAAAATACAAGCGCCACGGGACAGATCTCAGATTCCACCAACTGTGCATTATAAATACGTGATTCCCTTTCCACAGGGTAGGGTAGATGTTTTTGGTGCTCATCTCGATAAGGCGAAATTGGAAAGGATTTATTTCTGAACGGGCTTGAATTAATCAGCCGCTCTGCGTCTCTCCTTTGCTGAACAAATCTGCGCGTGTAATTGATCCGATCGACACGCTGAGCTAAAACGGAGATTAAATTATACAACGGATTTCATCGTGTGAATATAACACGGATATCGAACGGAACGGCTATAAAAGAGGCGTAGGAAACGGTGACTGAGTCTTTTTCCCGGCCTTTTCAGAAGGCCCGTGACCTTTGGTATTCCCTCAGGTTCAGCATGGGCTAATTCTCACTCGAATTTCTTATGCAAATTATAGAGGTTTTATCAGGCTTTTTTTCCCCTCGTAATTATTTATACACCTTAGTCAATACACCCACAGCTCTGTGCAGTGGCTTTTGTACAACTCACGCACAATATAATAGAAGCCGAGCCGACGATCAAGATCATTCCTTGCCGAACACAGCACTGTATATCACAGATAAGGTCGACCCGACATGAGTTGGTACCTCGACCTCTGCCGCCGGCCCCGTGAGGCTCCGTACCTTTTTCCTTTTCTTTTTTGGTCGTAGTGTTTTTTTTTTTTTTTTTTTCTTTTCTTTTAATTAAATTTACGATATCACAGGTGTTCGTTCCCGACTCGTTTATGGGTAAGATAGGAGCGGCAGAACCCCGGGCTACCGTATTTTTACTCGGCAGGTTGGATACCTTGGGCAGGATAGTATCTAGATAGAATAATTGTACACGTTAGCTGACCATCGCGCTGATAAATAAAGAATATATTTTTAGAACTAAAACATGAACGATGGTAAGACTTGGTGGAATTGTGATGAAACAGATGATCAAGAAAGTAGGAACGTCGCAGTCGCGTACACGCTCTGAAAAACCACCGGTAAAACGTGTTCATGCTCGTACTGTATATCATCACGTTTTTTCACGTTCGCGTCATCACACGCTCGATTAAATTCAAACGGATTAAAATACCTGGAAAGCATATTATACCCAACCCGTATTCAGTCTGCGGTGATATCATGAATTTCTACCGTCACGTTCGCAAATAATAATGGCAAAGGAGAAAAAAAAAAAAAAATTAAAACGTAAAAAATATCATGAACTTTTCATTGAATTATCAAATATATAGGCTAACATCAAAACTACGCCAGGATTGATTATCAAATGAGATTCCTCTTTCTAGCTCACCTGCATCGGAAAAGTTACAGGCTTAAGCTTGCGAGCTTTCGAAGAAGTGGAAGCTTCTGCAAGTCTAGCAGAGAGTGCGTGAGCCACGCGGGATACAAGCTTACTCGAAAGTTATCCCTGGTGAATTCAGTGCGGGTGAGTATCGTGTGACGGATCCCTTCAGGATCGATTCCCACTCAAGCGCAGCCTCCGTGTTACCACCGCTTTCCTCCGGTTTCCTGCCAATACTAAACGCCCTCGCGATTGCCGATGAAATTTCGAAAAGCTAGCGAATCCTTAAGCAGGACACGACTCAGATCCCGCCGTGATTCTTGGTAATTATTCTCGATCCTTTGCAGTGAGAGGTCCTGGAGGTTCAGGAATCGTCAGCCTTGGCGAACGTGTCGAGCAGCTGAATGGCAAATCAGCCACTGGGGTATAAACGGCCAACCAGGAAAAGCGCGCGGATTTTGCCTCGAGGTTTCGAGGACCTTTTGGATGTTAATACCCACTCTGAGGTCGCGTATTAATTTAACATAACGAAGGTAGAACTTGCATGGTTCTGTCTGATCGGTACCTGCAACAGCTGCTGCTTTACCCTTGTTCCCAACTCCGCGGGAAGTTTGACGTGCCACGGGGTCAGTTCGTGTCTCGCGTCCTTTGGGTGGATGTAATATTTATTGCGTGCACAAGCAATTGGTGGAACAGGGAAAAGAGGGTCTGATCAAAGTTAGATGACAGTTGGATTCGATTCGGGATTTTTTCATCCTAATTCAACGTTGCTCTCAATTCTGGCTGAATCTATTCTCGCAAATGCATTTTCTACAATTCTCTCCTATTCTCTCAAATACTCGCGTGTAGAAAAGTATCGTGAATAATTTTACATCTCTACTTTCATTCAGGTAAATTGAATCTTTAGCAAGCTCTTCCAGCTTGAATATCATTCGAACAGTAAGCATAATCCTCCAGCAAACGTGATTATTGATTATTGTCTCCGTTGATATTCAATCTGTTTCATCTATTCCTGAGACTAGCCAACACGGGATATTGAGAGCGAGAATTAATGCAAAAAAGTGAAGTTCGCGTTTTCTTCCCCTTGAAAATAGGATGATGAAGAAAAAGGCAAGCCGGGTGCAATCAGACACCCCTCCCCCAGAAATAATTCATTCTTTCATTTCATTTCATTCCTTTCCTCGGTATAGTTCATAGCCAACGCCTACGTCCCGGTACTTGCGTTCGGAAGTTCCACTCGCCGGCGAAGATTAAAACGGTCGGGATAATGAGAAGTTTTACTCTGCTCATATACCTACACACACCTTCCTCCCATTGCACCCCATTTCATAAGCACGTCCCGCATTTTATTTCCCAACGCTACATCATTCCGGTACAATTCACCCTCCCGCGACCGTTTTCTACTATGATTATTGCCACAGCGAATCCACAGATAATTGAGTCAGGGATATCCGGTTCCCGAGATCCTGAGGAAGTGCATCGTACGAACTTCACCTTAAGGCAATCTGTTCCCGCTTCTCCCCGCAGCTATTATCATCCTCTGGTTGAGAGGGCTAACGAGAAAAGTGGAATACGTTGCGGCTCTGGGTAGCGAAGAAAAACTATCGAAGAGTGCCCAAGGGGCTTCTTGCTTCCGATAACCCGCTAAACTATTAGGATAGTCGCGCTATCGCCTAGGTTTGATAGGCTCTGGAGCCTGAGAGGCACTGCTTGCTGAGACCTCGGAATCGCCGGTTAACTCTTATCGAAAGAAGAGAGAAGGAGGGTGTGAGAGCCAGGAAGAAGAAGCATCAGAAATTGACATAGCTATTGTGTTTATTCACTGTACAGAGAAGCCAGAAACTTCGATTAATCTACAGGTATAATATCACAAAAACGCAGATGTACGCTTGGGAGTTTTTGCCGGGAGTAACGCAAGGTAATAGAAGTTGAATAGTGCTGTAAATGCCGAGTTGGAGAGAAACGGGAAGAACGATTAATCTGTGACAAGTTTTTATCGTCAGGGTGTCCGTCGCGGGCGTAAAATTACATCTGGGAGTTGACAATGGTTGTTTGGCGAAGCAGCACTTGGAGTCAGTTCCAGGGATAAGAGCCACATCTAGTCAAAAACGGGGACTCGGTGGTTGCTGGTACACAGCGTGAAAAATTATGGAGCAAAGATGACGGACCCCTCGCATGCGTCCATTCGGAACGGGAAGCTGGATGAAAATTTCTCGCAGCGGGGAATTTTGCTATTTCCGGCGTATTTGCGTTCGACGGCTGCTTGGGCGGAGAGGAAGATCCACCGACGGTGTTTCCACAGGCGAAAGTAAGTTGTTTCGCCTTATCGCCGCCCGGCAAGAGGCATCTCGCACCCCGTGCGGTAACATAAAATAAACATATACCTTTGCATACCTTCCTTCGTCGAGCGGTGAGTTTGCACAATCGATCCTCGGCTTGGTTCCCTGGATTTTTTTTCACACCCCGACGTCCCTGCCGCCGCTGTCGCGAAAAGAACAACGTTGCACTCTATCTCTCGTCGCTCCATAATCTCCGGTCCCCATAAATCGACTGCGAAACGATAGCTCGCCTTTAATGATTGTCATTATCCCGGTTGGATGCGCCGGCACGCCGCTTCGCTGAGTAATATTACGGCAACGTGATAAAATATTACATTGTCCGTCTGACAGGCTACACCTTGCAACACTATTAACCCGATTCTCGGGCCGTCACGACGCCTTTGCGTACGCGACCCCGTATCCCCATGGAATACCACTTGACGGTATTAGTGCACAGGTGGGCTGGGTAGAAGGCTCAATCACGTGCCGCTACTTCGTATTGTATACGATGATTTTTTTCCATTAATGGCAAGTTCAAGAGGAAACGACGTCGCGTTTTAATTACGATCTTTACACGTTCGCTCGGTGCTCGAGTGAACCGGTCCGTGTCCCGATATCGTTTTAGCGACCCGTCGCAGAATTTCCGTCTGCATTTCACGCCAATCGATAATAACCCAGCACATGCATCTTTCGGCACGACGCGACGGTCCCGGGTCGGAAGGGATGAGTTACTTGCTGACGAAGGTAATGCGAAGGAAGACGGTGAACGCGGCGTTGAAATATCCGTTCAATAGGTCTTGGACGAGAGCTTCGGCGCAGCGTTGGATGCCCAGACGAGGTGCAATCAGCGGGGCAACAATGTGTCGCAAACGGATTAAGCCACGGCTGCGTGCGTCCGCGGTGTTTCAACGACCAAACAGCGCCAGCATGCATCGCGCAAAAAGCTGGCTCCAGCTTCAAGACGAACGGAATCTAGCTGGCCGCCGCCAGTAGCGCAAGGAGCAGGGAAAACCAGAGGTAATTTACAATTAGAACCGCATCTAGCATTCGTGACGAATTTCACCAAAGGCCCTCGCGTTTTCTCGGAACCGCTCCTGCAGGTGCGAGGTGTCGACTCCCCGGCGTACTTGACGTCCTCTACTCCGCACACGGCAGCGACGCCACCGTCAGAAGTCACCACCACAATGGCTGGGTCAAATTGTAATCGCGCTTACGCCCTCGCGGCACGAATCGCCGCCACCTCCGGTGGCATTGCAACGTTGGTTTCTGATCGGCGTAAACCTCGCCGCCCTCTCGTGATTACGATTCATTGAGCCCGAGACCGGCGCACCGTGGCTGCTGAGTATAAACATGCATATGCATACCTCGGTTAATTGCTGAATAAATATAGTCTAGACTTATCGCACGATGCTGCAGAGCTACCTTAACCCCGCACACGTCCCTCGTTCCTATCGCGCTGGTAGGCATTGCACATAGTTGTGAATCAGGAAATGTCCTTGCGCGATGGTTGACGAAGGACTCCGTAATCATCATTCTCATAACTTGCGAAATATCAGCTCTATCATAATCGGAACACCCGTGGTATAAAGAATTTTCGGTGCTGTTAGTATCGTCATTTGAAGTCTTCACACTGAGGAATTCCGAGTCGAATTTCATATCTGGTAAAGTGAGGGTGTATACGTATAGAATGCGGATCCGGGGCCAAAGCCAAGAAGATTATTAGATCTACGATAGGTATATAACTTGTCGTGTAATTCCTGAGTTGACAACCGAAAATTTTGGCAACGCTGAAAATCCCTGAACTCGCCGGTTCGTTGTGTATGCGTATACAATATACACATATACAAGTATATATCTATAATTTATATCATATATACTTGTACAGGCTTCGTGCTGCTTATTCAGCCGCAACCGACAAAGTGGAAGAGCAAATACACACACCGCGCTTGGAAGAGGCAACAATTTCTTGTCTAGCCGGTTGTTTGCCTAAACTTCGGCCTGGCACACAAATGCCGGGACGGAAACTTCCTTCAAATTTTACAAATTCTTACCACCTCCCGCATCACGTGATGCTCAAAGTAATCTTCTTGATGTACCTACACATGCCTGAAGTACCTGTATAAATTTCGATCCCGGTTCTTAGTACTGTACTCTTGCAATGTTCTGATTCGAGCATTCTAAATTACAGTTCGTTACTCACCACAATTATGTATTCTTGTATCAGAAATCAGTCTGACGAACAGTCTTCTGGTGCTAATTTAATTTCCAAACCAGGAGTGAGTGTCAGTCATTGGGCAGCCTCAATGTGGAACCTGTTTTATCTAATTAACATTCAGTACACCGATCTTTCCTAGAGCCAGCGTTTCAAGGCTGCTCAAAATGATCGTAGGAATATTTCCAAATGATGGAATGCAAATTCCAGCTGTTGCTCAAATCGATTGGTAACTAGGTACTTATTTGCAAGGTTGATTGATAACCAATCGTTTTGAAATACTGGGATGGAAATACTGCAATCTACGTGCTCATCGTGTAAATAATTGTTAGGTATTCGAAATTTTGATGGGGCCTATAACAAACAAGATGATAGTTATTAATCCGAGCAGCTCGAATGTAAGCTTTTCTCGATATGTCAGTTTTCATTCCCAAGAACCTGCGTCACGCGGTGAAATTTGAAAGTTGTATCAGACAGTGAATATCGCGTATGCCGCGAGGAGAATACAAATGTACGACTGAAGATATCGTCGGTGAAATTTTATGAATTCGGCAACAGGTTCAGCGGCGTAGGGGGCAGAATAAGCGGGGCCCCATTGTTGCCGAGGGAAGAAAGGAGAACGCGAAGGTTCTTTCACATACATATTGACACTTCGTTCCCTCGCGTGACAAGATCTGTATTAGCCATTTGTCGCGTATGCGTGTGCGGGCCTGCAGGTACTGTATGGCTCTATCTGCGTTACAGATCTTGTCTGTATACGGGCGAGAGGAAATCACGAACAAAGAGACAATGGCGTCTCGCCCAGGCCGCGACGCGAACTCGAGAGCCCCGGTACAGATTCGGCCATGTAGCCAGGGAGAGCATCGCGAGACCCCTTTATCTGCCCTGGTGATAAAATATACATAATAATGTACACACGTAGGCACGTACGGTTGTAACACTCGGTAAAAGGATGTCTGTATATGTTATAATCCGCGAGCACGGAGTGCCATGTATCGCCATATGGCGTTGGTAATAATCTTACTACCGATACGTTATTCATAATGTTACTAACAACACGCAACTCCTGTTCTAGTTCAAGTCGTGGATACAAATGGCTTCGCAGTGTGTCATGCACCTGCAACCCTTGCATCTTATCCCGATGCTGTCCCGAGTCTCCCTGCCGCGCCTTCTCTTCTCGATTCTCCGGGGTTTCAACTGGATTCGAAAAATCGTGTCGGCCACCAATTGAGATTTCTGGCCAACGTAATCTCTGTATTTTTGTTAGTCAAACGCGACAAGGGTCGGACCCTCCGACATCCTAAGAAAGCGTCCCCGATCCCTCTAAAATTTCTGAAATTACACACCCCTCGTGTTATTCCTTCATGCATTCTGTCGAACATAGAGAATTTCCATGTACAAGTGTATGATTCCCATGTCGATTATCGCTGCCTGCGAGAAAAAAGTTCCTTGACGGTTTTGCCTTGAGAACAGTAAACTCGTGCGATATTGCAGGGTGCGTGATCTCTGACTTTGGTACTCAATGTTCGCTGGCTGTGGTACTTCGAGTACAATAGCAAGGCGTGCCCGGAGGCGCTGTTAATCGGACGGTGAATGGAAAAGGGGTGGTGGTGGTGGTGCAGCGTGCCTTTCGAGTTGGGTAAATAACTACAGTCTCTTACGACTCTTCCGGGATTCATTCGTTTGTTTCCTTTAGAAGGAAAGGACCAGCATCAACAGTCCCGGGGGAACATTCGTCAGTTTAATAATTGAACAGATTGGGAAGCTCCTACAGTGCAGCTGGACTCGGTGTAGCTAAACCCGGGTGATCACGAGCCCCCTAATTGAACCAGAGGTAATGAAAGATTCAATCGCATTCTCTGAAATATAAATGTCTTCTTTGATAATCAAACAGCAAATAATACAAGGTCTCGGGAGATTCGCACTGTAGCACTTCGTTAACGCTTTTCTACAATGGTTTGGTTTCGGTACGAGTGAAGGGAGACTCGGCGTTGTTTCGTCATTTTGTAAACTAAAGCAAGCAGATGTAAATGAACGCTTACGAGGGTGAGGCCCACCCTTAACTTCTAGGTACCGCACTTTCACGGAAACGGTTTATTGGAAGAATCCGGGGAGACGGACGTAACTCATATCGTACTTTGAAAAGGTTGGTGGTCCCGGAACTGTACAGAGAGTTGAAAGAGAATAACACGAGGCGCATCATCGAATCAATTGATAGTCGTGATAGGTCAGCGGGGAAATTCGACCGGGCAGGTGTAGAAAAAGCAAAGTAAGTGACCACCCGTAAAATGAATCTGTAAAATGGAATCGAAACAAAAAAGCTGTTGCTTTGCACTGCAAGCGTATCTAGATATCTTGATCATGTAAGCTGGAAATTGAATTTCCGGAAAGAACAAGTTTGATAGAGACGAGATGTATTTGATAATTTTGAGTTGCGAAAATCTTTCGGCAGGCAGGGGAGGGGAGTTTCCTTGCCGGAAGCTGCAGATGCTTGCCCGCAAACTTTTCTTACGGTTGGCCAACTATAAATCTTCATCCTCGGACAAGACTTGAAAACTTACCAAGTTGAAAACTCATTTCATTAATGCGCTCACCCTCCCGCGTCCACGAAGCTCTTTCTCGTTCGTTCGTTCGTTCGTTCGTTCGTTCGTTCGTTTGTTACAAATTCAAAGTCACTGTAGGGTTGAGCAACAGTTCAGCTGATTGTAAGGTATGAGAAAAAATGTTTAGCTTTCTTCCTTCCCTCTCGGTTCTTTTCCCTGGACCATTCGTGACCCTCGTACAAAATGCGAACCCTCGGATCGTAAATTCACATTTAATTCCCTATCCCTGATGGAGAATGAGATATAATTTGTCATGCGACCACATGCATTTTAATTCTTTCAGGTAGGCGTCGCTCCGCCCTGCTCGCGGGTCGTCCCGATTAAATAATAACAATGCAGACGACCGCTTATGCGCAATGTATGTATCCTGAATGATGCAGCAGATCCCTCGTAATTGAAACTTGATTGCCACGGTGCTTGTTTCTGTGTTGGTGCGGGATGCTGCAGCCCGATGGAATTTGCGGTTTCGTTTGGATCGCATCAAAGCCTACCGCAGTCTCTTCCAAACTGCAGGAGCCTGGAAATGGGTGAGGGTAATCGATATTCGTTGAATTCAACGATTTGCTGACCTCGCGCCAGGTCGCACGCTCTGTTCCGCACCCTCCTCTTCAGGGCCAGGCATATTTAATAGAACTCACGACGCGATATAGGTCTGGAAAAATATGGAAGCCAATCTCTTCCACCTTCGGTTGTCGACCCTCCAAGTTTTATTCTAGTTTACGGCAATAAGTTGAGCATTAAATGATATTTGTTCAAATAGTTTACAGAAGGTGGAAGGAAAAAGTTACTCCAAGATATTTTATATACAACTGTTTCGTGGAAACTAAGTGGAGATACGTTCGATTGAACGGACCTACCGATAAAATTCTGACGAGTGTCCGCCGCCGTAGACTGCAGGGTATTTGAATCACAAATTATACAGCCAAGAGTGCGTTATATAGGCGGGGATAAAGGTGAGTACACAGAGGATGTTCTCGCAAGCAATTTTGGTGGCGGCACTTCAGGTGTCAAGTTGCTATTTGTAATCAAAGCATTTCGCAAAGTGGAAGACGGGCTGAAAGCATCCCAGCCATGGCTATACAACCCGGGGCGGTTGTTTGCGTCAAACGAATTCCACCCGCTCCAGAGGATTCTTTTCTCGCGGTGCGATGCCGCTGCGAAAAGACAGGGGTCGAGACCAGATGTTAGATGAAACGTTTTTGCTCGCGTTGTGCGAGCCCACGGCTCATGCTGATAAGTGGTGCCGTACAAGGGAAACGAAAACCCGGCTCGAATCACGAGGGAATAAAACGAGAAACGGAAATGGTATAGAAAACGAGACATACGTACCTGCATATGTATACACAGAACAAGGATTAAGAGATGAGTAAAATCGGAGAACAGCTTCGACCTGTGGGTGGAAAAATAACCGAAACGATCTCTGCACGCAATTATACTTATACATCTGATCATTAACTACCAATACCGCGATCTTTCAGCGCTTGTAAAAGTGCAGGTACGAATCCACGGATGGAGCGAGAATAATTTCTCAAAATAATGACAGGTATTGTTTTATTATGGCTTTCCTTTTCTTTCAGTATTTTTAGTTAGAAATCACGTGCTTTCAGGCGTATAACAGCATAGCCCAGAGTGCGAAGTGGAAAACCTTACAAGGCGATTTCCACTAAAAGGATCCCATCGATCCCCTCGATCTCGCTCGAGGAAAAATATTTGCTCAAGCGCTTCATAGTGCGGGTCTATTATTGAGTAGGTGGGCATAAAGCTCGAGGATTTGCTGGTACAGGTTGAATAGGGTGGAAGACAGCTGAGGGCTTCTTCGTTGTAAAACAATAATTTGCGTCTCGCTTTATTGCGAGTCAATATTGTGCTCCGGTTCTTGAGACATCTAGTCAGGCGTCTAGTCTGTGGAGGTAGTGGGCGGTTCAGCAGGGGCTTATCTTGGTTGCCGGTGGCTTACGTTTAATACAAATTGATATAATGTGGCTGGGCCTTTCGCTACTGTTCGGACCGACGCACATACCCCAAGCTGACAAATAGAGGTAAACCTGCGAAAGCTTATGATCCATTTAGTTCCAATGCCCATGAGTCAGTTTGTTTCTACCGTATAGTACACCCAGTCTCGTTCGACCCACAGTTAATTCACGCCAAAGACAAACGCGCTTTGTACCCGGGTGACGATGAAGAGGAAAGGCTAATGATTCTCTCTAACTCTGAAACCAGATGCCCGAGCGTCGCCACTGAAATGGCCCTTCTGCGATGTCGACATATTCGGAAAGGTGAGCATGTTTCAATATACTCATAGCAAGTGGCCAATGGGTGGGTGATCAGTAGATTGAAAAAGTAGATACGCGTGAGGAACTCAATCGCAATTTAGAGTTCGTAGGTTAGGGTTATAGTATATTGAAAAGTGTAGATTGAACGAGCGAGGAAATTATTTTATTCATCACTAGTATGGCTGACGTTTTTTTTTTTTTTGCCTGCAATTCCTACATTGCAGAAAACTGCACTTTTACTTCCTAGCACTGAAAATTGCTCTTTTTTGTACTCCGCTATGAAAAGAAAATTTGTTTTCACTTTTTTCACGTAAAGTATCGTGAGCACCGTGGGGGTGAAATCTTTTTCATCACGCGTACTTGCAGTATTCGTCTTTGACTCGCACAAAAAGTTCATATTGCAAACTTAGGCTCGGGCTAAAAGGACCTACTTTACCGCCTTGATGCACAAGCTATTATCTTACAAAAACTGTTGTAAATATGTAAGCATGGCATAGTTTCATAAAATGTTTTGTATTCAATTCGTGATCAACCGGAAATGTGTGCATATGTCCTAATTCACTTATTCCGTGTCCTAATACGGTTCGCCGACCGGACGAATCGACAACTCGGTGACCTGAAACGATTATTGAAGCTGAGTGGTAAAATTCCAGTGAAAAGTTTAATATACATGCATATCCTTGACTGGATATCAAAGAATAAGATTAAAAAAATACTTCCATTTAAACTAGTCAAAAAAGGAATATTCGAAAATGATAAGAACATATTCAAGTACATTTGAAACCAAAGTATGACGACGATTACTCACCTGAACGAAGTCTGGGGTACCCAGAATGTAGACAACTGCGTTAGATATGTCCTCCGGCAGGAGATGTGGAACGTTGTCGAAGAAACTTTCATGGTTAGGGACTCCGGATGCCCGAATGATGTCTGTCTTGACAAACCCAGGACTGAGGCTCTGAAAAATCATCCGATGATTCAATCGAAACACATTGGGCTAGCCCTAAAACTGCAGTTATACGAGATTATATATCAGTAATTCGGTAGAAGAACAATCATAATTTCGACCATCTTATCAAATATTTAAGAGAATCGTTCTAAACTGATTGTTGAAACAATTAAAATTTGCTCACCGTAATTTTAATCTTGCTGCCGACTGCCACGAGATCCTGTCTCACTATCTCAGTCATTGCTGTAATTGCGAATTTCGTGGCTGCGTACAAACTCGAAGTTTGTTGATTGCCGAGCCAGTATCCATCGACGCTACGGGCAACAAAAGAAGATTGTCAGGTCCATGCCTTTCAGGGATTCGTTATTGTCCTCAATAAAGAATAATTGACTATCGTTTACAAGCATGGATACCATAATGTCAACTTGCACATGATGTCCCAATTGACAGAAATGAAACAGTATCATGATCGATGGAATTACCTGTTTATGTTGACAATGTGGCCGGCTACATTACGGCTCCGCATCGAAGCCACTGCTTCTTTAACGCCCACGGTAGACGCCAAGACGTTGAGATCGAGCAGTTTCTTAAATCCCTCAGCATCGTCATCTGCGGAGAATAATGACCGAATGATAATAAGTAGCAGGCGTTAAAATATTATACACGCGCTGCATTTAATTTGCGATGCCCACCTATGATTCGTTTGGCGCTCCAGGTACCAGCGCTGTTAACGAGGACATCGAGCCTTCCGAATTTTTTATCAACCCATTCAAAGACGCCCTTGAAATCCTCGGTGTTGGTAATGTCGACCTGCTTTACATGGAACTCGCCCTTAGCGTTTTTCACACGTTTTGCGAGGGCTTCCAGGTTCTCCAATCGCCTGCCAAGCCCAACTACCACCATACCTTCCTTGACGAGACCCTCGGCAATCCCTTCACCGATACCCGCACTCGCACCGGTTACAATCGCAACTTTACCGACCCAACGATCCATGTCTCTGGTCTAGTTTCAACTGTGTCACACCGATAAATTGAAGTATAGCCCACAGCGCGGCTGCCAGTGAATATATATATATATATATATTCACTGCTGATTCTTTGCTACATTACGCTGCGTGATTCGTTGAATTTTTGAAGCTCATGATTATGTTCAATTGACTGATTGTTATATATTAGGGTAGACAAGGCTTCATATCTTTAGTAAAGCGCGTTTGCTATTCAGCGCTTTTTTATAAAATTCTTTTATAAAATTGTCATATCTTATCGGAGGTAGGTGATTATTGTGATTTTATTAGGGTCAGCGATATTGTATTACTAACTAGCAGCCACTAAGATAAGCTCGCCAGGAATACGATTTTATCTTCAACTTCTATTTCATAATCGCTTCGTTGTACTTGAATTCTAAATTTGCTCCTTGTGATTGGGCGTACTAAATGTACTGCTTTATTGCACGACCCTGACGATATCAAAAAAAAATTAGTTTTTTTTCTACGTAGCATTATCTGCTAATGAGCAGTGCTACATCGTGTCACCGTATTGGAAATTTAATACTGCACTTGAATAATAAAAAATGAAGAAGGCTGTTCGGCAGGTGCGAGACGGGCAATTTTTTGTCAAAATTCTCGACCGGGTGGTTACAGGGGATGGGTTGGGTAATCATTTTGTTAAAGTGCTTACTGGGCACTGACAGGGTGCTTGTTGAGCAATTATTTCATTAAATTTTCTAGCCGGATGTCAGCCAGGAGCCGATTTACTTTTGAGTCTAAACTTATAATTTTTACAAATCGGCATTAATTATTACCAGAATATTTACGTGCAACCGCTTATGCGTTACAAGCTACTACATGATGCTTGAGTGAGTTATAAAAATCCAGTATTAGGTGTAACTAATAGTAGCAAATTAATTACATTTCGTAGGAGGCCATCAGATTGCATTAGAATCATCCAGTAACAACGATGTGTATTGAGTAAAATTAATTCATATCTATGCCTATTCTGTACTTATTTTAAAATAACCAAAAGCTTTGAATATTTAATCTGACTTGATCTTGCTTTCGCTTTTCTACCAGAGGAGAAATGATCAGTAGTAACTAATAAACCTAATTTTTCCGTGTCACTTGACAAGCGCGTCTTAGACGAGTAGTTACGATTCAGCTTTCACGATCAGAACCCTTACTTTATAATTTTATAAATAACGATCAGCTGATAGGGCTCTCGTGAGCCATACTAGTCAGGATCTGACGGAGTTTCTACCAGAATCCCCGACAAGCACCCGGAGTTCTGCTAGTTACCCAGTTAACTAGCTGTTTGGTAACGACGTATAGCAACTTGAGCGACATGGGTGACATTGTTAGTTATGCTTTTCACATGGTAGACCTTAGGTACTCTTAATGCTGGAGCGGATCTAATACGGTAGTTGGACGATTGCCAATTCCAATTCATCAAGAGCTGTAACCAGTTTATTATGAAACCAGTCCTGCTTCTTAAGTTGCTTATGAAAGGTAAAGCAACTATTCATATATAGGTGCAATTTTTGTTCTATACGTGATAGAGAAAAGGTAATTTGTTGACGGATATAAGGGTGTAGAAAATATTGACAACGATTTCAGACGAGATGGAATGTATTTTTTATAACAAAAATTTGTACATTTCCTGAGTGACAAAAATTATGTAGTTCTTTAAAATTTCGCTCCATTCGTGATGAATCTGAAATTCAGGGTACACATCCTTACAGTTGACTCCATCATTCCATGTCTTACAACATTTCGCCGACCGGGCGAATCGTCAATTCCGTAATCTGGAAAGTTTATACAATCGATCAAATTTCAGCAGGTATGTGGCACAGTTGAACACGGATATGAAATTAGCTGGGCTTGACATGATAATAAACGGTGAAACTAAACAAACATGGCTATCGTGCAGCGTGTAAGACGTGAATCATGAAAATATATATACTTAAGAACAAGAAAGGATAAAGCACATTGGGAATTGTCACCTGAACATGTTCCGGGGTACCCAATACGTAGATAACTCCCGCAGCTATATTTTCCGGCTCAAGACATGGAAATTTGCTGAAGACATCTTCGGGGTTTGGGACACCTGCTGCCCGAACGATGTCCGTCTTGACTACCCCAGGACTGAGGCTCTGGACAAATAATTAAATCACTATGAGTTCAGCCCGACTTCAACTTTTTCAACCGTGGTAAGTCTTTTTGATGAGAAATCTTCTCACCGTAATTTTAATCCTGCTACCAACAGCCACGAGATCCCGTCTCACTGTTTCCGTCATGGTAGTAATAGCGTGTTTAGTGGTTGAATACAGACTGCAAGGGTTCTCGAAGGAGAGCCAATGTCCGGTGACGCTTTGGAAGCACAGAAATATCGTTAATTTTCATTTTTTACTCGCCTCTGATCACTTCTTTATACACAGAGATGAATCTCACACGTTTGATCGTTCACCTGTTGATGTTGATGATGTGACCCGCTATGTTTCGTCTTCGCATTGAAGCGACGGCTTCTTTCACACCTACGGCAGACGCCAGGACGTTGAGGTCAAGCATCTTCCGAAATCCTTCAATATCGTCATCTGAAGTAAACAGTGATAAAGCAATGAGAAGGAATGAGCGACAAATGCGTGCTTAGACGTGTGTAACTATTTGCACTACTCAAGAGTAAAAAAAATGCTCAATTTGTATTGATCACCAATGAATCGCTTGGGAGTCCAAAGACCAGCGTTGTTAACGAGGACGTGGATCCCTTCAAATTTAGTATCAACCCATTCAAAAACGCGCTGAAATTCTTCCGTGTTGGTAATGTCGCACTGCCTTGGATAAAACTTTCCCTTGGCTCCCTGGAGCCGTTTTTCCAATGCTTCCAAGTTCTCCAATCGCCTGCCAAGTCCGATGACCAACAAACCCTCCTTGACCAGAGCTTCGGCTATTTTCTCACCGATTCCCGCACTGGCACCGGTCACGATTGCCGCCTTACCGACCCAACGATCCATGTTTTCAAAGTGAGTTGATCTACCGTCGTCGATGCGCGTATACGTCTCTATATATGATATACTGAGGAGTGTTTGCTGTATCATGCATCGTGATCTACTGTATATTTAGACGGCGATGTAACTCCACTGCCCGCTGGTTTCAATAACACGATACTTACACTATAGCAATTCCCCCACTTATCTTCAGTTACTAACGGACGCTTGCGCTAATTGGCAAATTGCGCAATAAGCGTTTGTAGCAAGTCACTGTCACAGCACAACAGTAATCACACATCTCTAACTGGCTTGGTTGTTGCAGATAAACGCGGAAGTATTACAATTATTATTATATCTCAGTGATCTTTCGCATTATCGGTCGCAAGGTTGAATCGTCATAGCACACGCGACAAGGTCATTGCGAGTAGAATTAGCACTCCTGGCAGACTCGTGATCCGAAATTGACGGAATATGGATACTTTAATGTTTTCATTCACGCGGTTTTATCTTTGATACACCAAAAGGTATATTTATGCTTTTGGCGGCTTTGGTGATGGGGGGATCGAGCGTTGTACGGAAGAGTAAAGAGGTAGTACGAACTTCTAAACTTAACTTTATTGAGATCTAAGTTCACCCGGAGACGATAGGCTCGATACGGGGAGATCTGACTGACTGCTTTCTTCCGAAATATTCCGGTTGTATGTGATAGTAGGAGTGGGAATTTTTGGTTCGAGGGTAGGAGACGGAAGTGTGTAAAAATACATGGTTTGCGCTTTTCTGATTGGTGGGAAATGTAACGAATTTTAGGATTGGAGGACAAATGAAACGGTAAGGTAATGAGAGTCGGAAAGGATCAGGTAAACGTTAACTATAGGCGAACCTTTTGCGGCCGCGCTGTCCAGGCTGGTTACCATCCACATCTGTTGACCAACTGAATATCGTAAAGAATAGGAAAAACCCGCGTTGGGGAAATCCTCGTGTCTGAATTTGCTATTGTAAAAAGGCATTTATTGGTTGATTAGAAGGTCCCGAGTACAGATATTGTCTTGCCAGATGTGTGCCGGATGCAGCTGCCGGCCAGCGCGGTACGGACTGACCTGGCTAGAGTCATAAACTAGCTCGGCGTGTCCGTACTTAGAACGTTATTACTTTACTTATTTTAATATAAATGTAACACTATGACTAATTAATGCTATCGCTAAAATGAACTAAAACAAAGGAGAGTGAGAGACGCAGTCCCCACATGCTAATATAGCAATTTTCGATACGAGTGCGTAATGTGAGTTTTGACGTACCGATTAGGTACAATCATCGATGCCATGATTATACGAGCTTGTACAAAGTTACACACTCGTTTCGAACGTTATTTTTTATAACAGTGCACGTAAAGTAAACCTTTTTTATCTTGATTTCCGTGCGTATGGTGCAAATTGTTGGCATACCGTGCTTAAAGTGAATTGAACAACGACTCAACCGTTGTCGATATGTGTGCTCATTCCTCCCCTCTTTTTAAAAAGGGAATTTTGCAGGTGGGTCATTCTGATTTCACTGATTATTCAATGCAGTGTACTTCACGCCTTGTATTTGAAAAGTGCCACCTCATTCCTCACTCATATTGGTGCATGTATGCGTGTTTCAGGTTCTCTGTTTCCGTCGGCGATACTTTTTATCATCTCGGGACATCGCTCGCGGACAAAACGTCAGAATAGCTAGAGACAGAGACCGGTATTCCAAATCGAATTCACCCAAGTGAAATCAATTCCGTCGGATGACGACGGACCCGATAGCGATACAAGGGAGCGCAAGTATTCCTCTTCGCCGAAAGATCCTTCCCTTAGCCCGGGGGGATACGATTTCCATATAACAAGGCACCGCAATGATTACCTACCCCATGAATACATTAGTTGAACTTAGCCTTCTACAGCGCGTAAGAGGTCCATACATGTAGGCATTCCAGGTGTGTCCGTTCCGTCGTCTCTGCGCCCTTATACACGCGTACATAGAACCTCGATACCAACCCTTAAGCTGGCCGTTTGTCCTCAGGGATGAAAGTTACTTACTCTGGCCAACTGTCTTTCTCTCCGGGCTCTGCGAGGAATCTTGATTGCCACAGAAATGAAACCCCTGCGATCAATCCTCGCCTTTGGTTTGGGAATGCATAGGTCTCAGAGGATGTACAGTTCGGCGGTAGGTATGTACGTATAACAATTCAGAATATATCCAACTACGCCCTGCGAATTTACCTTACGGGTATCGGTCTGAAGAGTTAAGCGGTCTACTAGAATTCCAGATACGATCGTCAAGGGTACCGTCAGCGGGTTTTTCGAATTTTGCATGGATTTATCCGCGTCAAATACGCGTGTCTGAGGATAGCTCAGATAATTATTCCCAAGCGATATTAAGAACCAAGGTTAACTCGTGATAGTGGATTTCCCGGGAATTTAAAACCAGAGAAAAAATTTTCGGTTGAAACTCACTAAGCTGGGTGTATTTTAATGTATTGAACGAATTCATGTGCTCAAGAATTTTGCCAGGATGGAGCTTATCGCTGTTGGGTCGAGAGATAAATATCGATACATCAAAGTGGATGTGTTAAGCCATTTCGAGACCAAAAAGATTATATACACAGTGCACGGCAGCCAATTTTTGTATTCAAGAAATTTCCAACAACTATCCGATCATTTTCACGTGCGGTCATTAATTTGATTCAAAAGGGCTTCCGATGTATTTGAAAATCGTTGTTATTGCAATATACGTAGGGGCTTGATACGTCTCAGGTGGAACACCCTAAGGAGGCAATGGTAATCGATTGTTTACTCCCTGCGTAAACCTGCGGTTCAATCCACTCGATGCAAAATAGCATATGGTAAGTACATTTCGCAACGCATTGCCCGTACTGTTTATGGTAAGTGGAGAAACACGCACGAATGGTTAAAGGGATAAATGGAAATCAAATGATCTCGCCGCGTAAGCTAATTAAATGTATAAAGCAAGGGTCTGGTGTAGAAATTAACGGGAAAATATATCGAAGAACCGATCATGAAAGTTTGGGTCGATGGGTAATGCTAGATAGAGCTTTCGATGATTTCCGTATAAAATAAGGGTAATGGGTGGGTGCGCCGGGCCGTTATAGTTATTGGTTCGGCTTTCTTATATTGGACGATAAATTCTTGGAGCCCACTCTTTCTTCTTCAGAAATTTTCTGACCGAAGTTTTTTCGTTGACCAACAACTAAATTCCAAAGGAAGGAAGGGGTCGTTATCGCAGAGCATGGCTGACAATAGATTTAGCACACTCGCGTTCTTCCTCTACCTACAATCTATAGAAGTATAGAGGAACCATTAAAACTGTTGCGATGGAGGCTCAATGTGTGCCGTCTTATACCTACGCTTGGCGTATTTTCATAATCGTGATTCTCTTCTGGAGCGACCAAATCTGTTACAAGTAACAAAACAAATATACAGCATTTTTGCGTTTAACAATAAGTTAAAGTTTGAATTGAATTTTAAAAATCGTGAGGATTTTAATCCTATTGGGGATCATAGCAAAATCCAGAGGGCAACTACAGAGTAATGGAAATATGTGTTACTGATCTCTCCGTATATTCATGGAGAATGCTGAATCGCAGTTCAGATTGTTGGCCGGGCGATAAATCATCATCCTCAAGAAACTTCCGCGCAAGTTACAGTGTACCTACATGTCGATTGTTCTCGTACATGACGTATTATCGTCGTCGTATCCGAAATTCAACAAGCAAATTTATATCAGGGGCTACTGCAGCTGGCATGTTATACACCCTTTTTCAACAATATACTCTTGTGTCCGATTCGAATTATTCTGATGTACGTGGAGGAACATAAAATGAATCGATCACGATTAAACCGCATTTTACTGATTTTGTACTGCGAAATGCACTCAGTTTCGACAAGTTCGATCACTGAGTCTCCAACAGAAAAAAAAATCGGCTTAAAATACCCAGACCTGCAACGTTTGGTGGGTTTGGATTGTTGGTAACCCATTTATTGCCGTAGAATAATTCGCGAAATAAAATAGTACGTAATGTGCTTAAATTAATATAACGTCACATGTGGCTATAACACATTGCGAAGCATTTTTAACATTGTGTATACCCAACTAATGTAACGTGTGATTCAACTGGAAGCGGCACCGTTGCCGCGAAAAAGGCATTTTTTTTCAAATCATCGCTCAGATTGCAACGAATAATGTATCCGTATGACTGTAGTATGAGAAATATAATAATATACGGAACATGTAGAGAGTCTTTTTTAAAAATGAATAAGAGAAAAAAAAGCAAGAAGAGAGAGTTTTCTTTTGAAATTGTCTGAAAACAATTATGCACGAAGTGTTTCGTTATGAATCCTTTCTTCATCATGAGACGTTTACGTTTTTAATGCAACACTATTTCTGCATTTCCATTAGAGCATCAGCTCAAATACCATCGGCGGACTTGTCGTCGACGCCTTTCCGTAGGCAACTTCTCATGCATTTCTGACTACCGTATCAAGGTATTGCAGGATGGAAAATCGTTACCCACCGCAGCTGGTGAAGTTTGAATTTCGAACTACCGTCGAATGTCGCTACTATAGTGAACTTGTGATCAAAACACGCATCGTCCGTCTCCCGCGTAGAATTAGGCTAGAATAGAAAGTATTAATATATATATTCTTTTATTAGTTGTTCAGTTTAGTAGTAAATATTATCATAACCTAGCTCTGCAAAAGTGAAACATTAATGATCTAGTCAAACCTGCTGTGTGTGTTAGAATTAGGAAATTGGAACGATAAGCAACCTTGGTAACAGAATCTAACCTCTGACGTTGAGATAATTCACTTGTCTATAGTGATTAATAAATAATGGCTGTGACACCTGATCAGGCTGATTTTTCTCTTGGTCAAAAAATGAGTAGAGGAAACAGTCTAAAGCTTGGTGCTAATGTAACAGTACAGGGAAGAAACTCGTTTCCTGCGTCGTGGTTATCCATTGACGACACTGTGCTGAATACGATAAATTTTGAAGAGGAATTTACATACGTTAATGACAATATTGTCGCTGCGGCAACAAAGAACGATAATGAGAATCATCAGAATAATAACATCAGCACTAATGCTGAGGAGAATATTTTCTTCGGGGAAGAAACTGACTTTCAACAAGTGAAAGATCACAATTACAGTAAAATATTGGACTTGAATACAAGCGACCAGGAATTTTGTCACATAGAGTCAACCTTGGTACAAAAAACTGAACAAGTTCACGAGGAGCTGAAAACCATACTGAATACGACAGAAATATCAATATGCCGCGATGATCGGTTAAACAATACAGTCGTAGATTCTGGTATCGAAAAATCTATGTGGGAAGATGATAGTCTACTGGATCGAGTGTTCAATGAATTTGAATCGTTCGCTGACGAGCAAGCCGAAGCTGCCAAACCTGGGTGCCTTCCGTTGACAGCAATAAATAGTTTCAGCACCTTGACTTCTCCCAACAAAATTTTTTCCAAACCGTTGGATTGTCCTTTGAATCTTCCGCGTGCTGAAAAACACTCATTATCACCACTAAAGGAAAATAGCAGACCCAACAAAAAGAGACGGATGGATGTCGCACGGTTTTGTGAAGATACGATGAAAGGTTCCTTTTACGGACTTCCAGGCTTGGTAAAATCACTTATACAACGTGTAAAGGGTATTAATGAATTATATGGTAAGATTTCTCTTGTGTTACCTGCTTTTCAGTTTTTTTGTTTCTTTAATTTTTTGCTATAGAAACTGAGAAAACTTTTCACCATTTACAGAATGGCAAGATGAGTGCTTGAAGCTCAAGGCAATTTGCGATCGAAAGAATTTAATTTATGCCCTTCCAACAAGTGGTGGAAAAACTTTAGTTGCTGAGATATTAATGCTGAAGGAGCTTGTCGTTAACAAAAAAAATGCTATATTCATACTTCCCTTTGTTGCAATCGTTCAAGAAAAGGTACTACTGTTCAAAAAAACTTTACAATTTTATAATATTCTCTCATGCTTCTGCGCCTTGGTCGTCACACTTGTAATTTTTTTTAGGTACGGTCTTTAGCACCTTTTGCTCTGGCCTTGGATTTTTTGATAGAGGAATATGCAGCTGGAAATGGGCAGTATCCGCCGCGTAAAAGGCGGAGAAAACACACCATTTATGTCTGCACAATTGAGAAGGGACTGGGGCTGGTTAATAGCTTGATAGAAAACCAGCGTCTTCATGAGGTAATCTTGCACAATGTTTCAAAGCCAAAGGTTTGGGTGAAATCACTTTGAATTTAATGGAAAACAATTTGTGCAGGTTGGAATGGTCGTTGTCGATGAGCTTCATTTATTAGGAGAAGATGGAGGTAGAGGTGCAACACTAGAAGGTCTACTGACAAAAATAATGTACACTGGAAGTGCGTTGAAAAAAAATAATCCGCTTAATCCTCAAAAGCATCTCATTTTATGAATTGTTCTTTTTTCTTAGATAATCCACACATTATCGGAATGAGCGCCACGATTGGGAATTTAAATGAAATCGCTAAATTCTTGAATGCTGAAATTTACACGAGAGACTTTAGGCCTGTAGAATTGAAAGAGTATGTTAAATGCGAGGACGATATTTGGCTTGTGGATCTTGAGCAAGAAGAAATACTGACTGATCTAAAGAAAATTGCTTACTCCGTAAGTAAGCGATTATCTCAGTTGTCATAATTCCATCCACATAAGTTTACAATGCATTCGAAATACGTGAATGATCACAATTTATTCATTTTAAAATTTAGTACTCCCAGGAAGCTCTCAGACTAGATCCAGATAAACTTGGAGGATTGGTGATGGATGTTGTACCACAAGACTCTTGTCTAATATTTTGTCCGAGTCGCAAAAACTGTGAGAACGTTTCCATATTGTTGACGAAAGTTCTGTTTAAGTAAGGAGAACAGCAAATAATACCTTGGTCATTGTGTCTTTCTGGAAAAGTATCGCGATTACTGTAATAATTATATTCTAACATCGTTTCAGATCTCTGCACAATCATAAGAAAAAGGAGAAAGATATACTGATAAGAGCACTGAAAGCTGAAGGTTCTCTCTGTGAGATTCTGGAACTAACTATAAAGTTTGGCGTAGCTTATCATCACTCTGGCCTGATGGCGGAGGAGCGGAAGTTACTTGAGGAAGCGTTCAGATCTGGGACTCTTTGTGCGATTTGCTGCACCTCAACTTTGGCTGCCGGCGTTAATTTACCAGCACGACGAGTAAGTTTCTAATATTGACCTGGTCTGCCTTTCCAATTTCGTTATCAATTCTTCACATTACAGGTAATACTCAGACATCCATATGTTGGTAATCAGTTTCTAAACTTGAGTCGTTATAAGCAAATGATCGGTAGAGCTGGAAGAGCTGGAATGAAAGACGTTGGAGAAAGTATACTGATTTGTAGAACAAACGAAATTCCCAAGGTGCTGGATTTTGTATAAACTTGGCGACTACTGTTACAAATATTCATTAGTTATTGGGTGAACATAACTTTTTCCCCTCTTCATCTTAGGTAAAAGAGTTGTTAACTTCTAAAATGGACGACTGTATCAGTACTTTACACATTGAAGAAGACAGGGGTATAAACAATTTGATTCTGAGTTCAATTCTCTTAAATTTGGCTACGACTAGATCAGAGTTGCACAAAATAGCTGGAAGTACACTCCTTGGAATACAACAAAAAAGGCTAAATATTAGCACAAATAAAATAACCGACAAAACGGTTACGAAGCTAATGAAAAGTGGTGTAATTAAAGTGAAACAAGTTACAAATTACAGTGAAATCAATCCCAATTTAACTGTCGTCATTCAGTCGCAGGATAATTTAAAAAAAGCTCAGGAAACACCTCAACGTAGAAAGAAAATTGTAAAACTTAGTAGAACAACAAAATTGGAAGTATGCAAACTGGGAAAAGCAGCTATGAAAGGTAAGCGTACCGAATTTTTTGACCGCATTTTTTTTTTAACTGTTATTATATTTTAATGCTGTATTTCATGATTTTTAGGATGCGTCGATCTGAATCGTGCGCATGTGCTGTACAAAGACTTGAAAATGGCACAAAACCAGTTAGTGCTACTCGACTGTCTCCACCTTTTGTACCTTGTGACGCCATACGATGTTGTTGATCATATAAAACCATCTGGAAATGTGTACTGCGATGTGGTAAGTCTATTAGGATAAAAAAAAGAAAATGGGCAAAATGGCCCTTTAATTCCTTGTAACGTTTTGCAGGTCTGCAACTTGACTCCAATACAGATGGAGACTGCAAGAGTTTTAGGCATAAATGAAACAGTTGCAACTAAACTGAGAACTGGAGTGATGCCAAAGGTTTTAGATTGAAAAATAATTTCATATTTATTTATAAATTTCTAAAATTTGACACCTCATAACGTCTGTTTTCATCTTACACAGAACGTCGATTCTAATGTCGTAAACAGATTTTATTTGACTCTAATGCTCAATGAGTTATGGAACCAGCAAACTGTTCACGTAGTCTCTACCAAGTATCAAGTCAATCGAGGAATAGTACAAAATTTAATGAATGCCTCCGCATCCTTTGCTTCAAGTGTTGAACGATTTTGTGCAGTAAGTATGGCACACATATCTCGCTACCTAGAATACGTCAAAAGTTAAAATAATGAAGATGAATAATGGTAAAAGAATAGTGAGAATCTAACTCACGGTGTGTTCTCTTTCAGGAACTTGATGAATTTTGGGCGTTCAGAGACCTGTTACATAGTTTTAGTAAACGGCTGTCACACTGCTGTTCTGTAGAACTGGAACCGTTAATTGAACTTCCTAGTGTGAAAATTGTACGTCAAAAATACAAAAAATACGCATTCAAAGTACCTTGAAATATGAAAAATGAGTAGGATGTAAGTATTGAGTTTTTATTTCTTCACTCAGGGACGTGCCAGACAGTTGTTCAATGCTGGATACAAAACATTGCAATCTGTAGCACTGGGTCAACCAAAGGAAATGTGTGACAAAATTGAAAATTTGCCGATGCGAGTTGCTACCCAGATCGTCGCTGCAGCTAAGGTATGTTTTGATAATTTGAAGCTTTATCTTTAATTCCAATAGGCAGAATGAAATCAATAAATTTTTGTAAGTGACCAATTAGTTATAAGTGATCAAATAGAGTTTACAGCGCATTTTGTTATTTTGCAGTTGTTATTGTTGGAGAAGGTGGAAAACCTTAGGGATGAGGCCGAAGACGTACTGGATGGAATTGATGTATCGAATTTCCGCTAATCTATTCATCATAGGCAGATTCATGATACGCTTGTCGCCGTACTACGACGAAAAATCGTACGAATTTAGAAATACATTTTTTTTTTCAATTATACAAATATTCTCCAAGAGAAAATCAATTTTTAGTTTATATAATTCAATGCGATACAGATGAAGAATCAATAAAATGAACGGACTGTTTGTTTTCTTATCTGTCGCCAAATGTGATATATTTAATTTAACTTTTTCAATGACAGAAAGAACGACCGAGAGATTGTTCTTTAACTTAAGTTTATAATACTGCCGATTCATTGCGATCCAAGAATACGTAAATGGATAAAAGTTCTGTATTTTCACCATTTTCCATACGTTTTCGATCGCATTCAAAACCTGTGAATATGTTAACTGTTGAATACATATATAAATGGTATATTTTTTTTATACAAAGCTGTTATGCCTCTATTACTTTTCATATTACTGCTTAAGCTTATGATTAATCTTGATTTACTGTAGATTATTGATATTGTAGAATATTCATTGACGTTATAATGAATGGTATTTTTTACCTGAGTGATCTATATGGCGAATTTATACGAGAACGTAGTATCCTGCACGTGACTGCGTTATGATAAAGTGCCATAGATTGAAAATCTCTGAACCAGCCAAAAGAATGAAGTAATTTTTTTGGTAACTCTAGTGGGATGACAACATAAAACGTTTACAAATATTACTTTACTACATATTGTGCAATGCAGATCAGCGTGTGTGAAATCTAACACTGTGATTAAGCTGGCACATAAAATATTCTTCCATATGTGGTCGTGAAACTTTTCATGAAAAAGTGAATCTCCACACGTTGGTACAAATAAATCATTTCAATCCGTACGTTGAGTTTCAACAGACGACATACAATCAATATCTTTATTCATCAGTGTCACAACATACAACGATAACATAAAAAATAGTAATTATATATAGTACTATTGCGGAAGTAACGGTAACTTATATCATTATTTTATGTCGACGTGGTGTCAACGTTTTTTGTATAAGCACGGATTGAGCACGAGGGGCGGAAGTTTACTTCGTTTTTTCGTGACGTCAGCATCTTTTTTAAAGTCCATAAAGTAGAACAAGTTGTGCGATAAGTCTTTCCACGTATTAACAAATCCGTAACTACCCAAAGTTTTGATGAATTCGTCCACGTTGTCGAACCTACTTTCAACTTCGGCGATTTTGAGAATCCCACTGAAAGGCAGAAATGCAGAAAAATAGATTAAAACATGGTGAATGTAGATGAATATTACTTTGCCAAATAAAAGTGAAGATAGTGTCAAAAATAAAAAGCCATGAACATGAAGCCACTTATTTATGTCCTGCACACGTAGTTTGATACCTACTCTTTTCTCAGAACTCTGTTGGCCTCTGTTAAGTAATCTGTGAGATTGGTGCCCATCAGAGAGAGGCAGAAAACCACGACATCAATTCTGCCGGTGAGCAATGATGAATGCGCCATATCACAGGCAGTAACTTTGTCATTTATGGCAACCAGATCCAAGGAATGTACTTTCTGTGTTACACTGTTTGCAAGTCTGGCTTCGCCACATCCGAAGTCTGCGACGACATAGTCTTTCGGCCTGTAAAATCAGAAAGCCATAGAGTAGAGACCAATTTATTTCTGTAGTTATATTCAATTTAACAAAATATAAGCTCCTGTAAAACAAAGACTGATTTGTGATAGACTTATCTCCCTACATTTTTTTTATCGACGCAATTATGGTGTCTAAGGGGTTCAAAGGCCACTGTTCCACTTGGAGCTGGTAGCCTTCATGGTAGGCTAAAAATGCATCGGGATCTTCTTTGAAATATTTCTTAGATGACCAGCTTTCGCTGTTGTACATCTGTTCGTTCAAGTATCTGAACCTTGAAGACTTGAGTCTAGCCAACATTCTGTCTCTCAGCGATGTTTGCTGAGTATTTTTCTTACAGTTCTTTGTTGAGTCATGCTGCTGTTTTTCAGCGAGCAATCTCTGTAATCTGTTGATTTTTATCCCGGATTCAATTACTTTGTTCGACACTTTGAGATTGGTAAAACATTGATCATCTTTTACTTTAGCAGGAACATCTTTTGTAGAATTATCTCTCTCACCTGCTTGGTTTGCATTAGGAAGTGCTTTTGTGTTGCTTGAATTTCGCTGATTCTTTAGTTTCTTTTTTTCACGCTTTAATTTTTGTTTTTCAATCCGTATTTCAAGAATATCTCTGTTCAAGTCCAATTTCTGTGTGCTGACCCTGTGACGAACATGATTTGATATATTTTTTTGATCAACTTTGTCAGGTTTGTCATTTTTCAAGAATAGTTCAGTAGCATTGTTATTCCCATTGGCGCTAGATCTAGAGTTCGAATTCTTCTGCGATTCTGATTTCCATTTCTTAATTAAAACTTCGTTTATCGTTGTATCAGAAGATTTACGTTTTCTGCCACCGGCTCCATTTCTAGCTGCAGGAAGATTGGTAGTTTCAATGGTCTGTTCCGGTTTAGCAGTTTTCGATTTCGGTTTTTTATATAATTTCGATTTCTTCTCAGCCTGTAGAATATTAATTGATGTTTTCTTCGGTTTGGCTTTTTTCTTCCGCTGCATGAAAAGTATCAAGGAATTCAATTAATAAACAAGTTCTTCGAGCAAAGTTTTGAGGTTAGAAAAGGTTACGATTCAAGTTAAATACATTGTGGTGAACTTACACCGATGAAGAGTTCGTTTGTCAACTTGTCCCCTGTCACGTCAGTCTCCCAAGCACTTTCCTTGAATATCCTCATTTTGATTTGGAGTATTCATGAAGGTTTATAGCATCCTGTATTGCTCAAAAAGGTTATGACAACCTTCTACGTATGGAGGCTCTCCATACTTCTACGTGCTCCATAAATGCGGAATCCAGCGTTGCCAGACTGATTCTTTGCCGTACTATATGGAGCCCATGAAGTACTTCATGATGGAGCCACAAAACGTGGTAGAATCGAAAACTTGGTACTCGGAATGTAATTATGACTACGTGAATGAAATACTTTCAACCCCTACCCTACAGCGGTTCTAAGCTGAAAATTAATGTTATTGGTCTGGGAATGCGACCATGATTTAATTTCACTTCAGTTATACTTTTACCGAACGGGCAAACTCTCGTTTTACTTCCTCTTCACGCAGGAGGTTTTCACGACGGTAAATTGCTGTTTTGTTGCGAAATTCAGCAAGCTGAGGTTACTCGTGCGCCGAATATTATTCTAGAAAATGTGTAATTTTTTGACGAATGTGACTATTCCCACATTTTTTGGATTTTCTGGGACTTAGGGTGAATAGCGAAGATACTTTCCACCATTCCGGAAGGCATAAGGAGTTGAATGAGCCATCTTGAGGCTGTCTTGATGCATGGAACTGAACATTACGTTGATTTCATGAATAAAAAATTCTCATGATCAGCTGCGTGCGCAGCTGAGCGTTCCTTCGTAAGCGCATTGCAGCGACGCGATGCAGAAACACTAGATCATGCGCCGAGCTAATGAAGAGAGAATCTTATGTATACGAAATTATTCTATTTCTGGTGCCGTTTAATAAAGTTGGAGTTGCAATGCCACTTGAAAAACACTAGAAGAAATCCGACTAATGTCGAATCTACTCCTCTAGCATCCAAAAATTCGCAGGAGGTTGACTTTACTTTTTTGCTCATTTTCGGAGCCAAAAATTTCTTGTTTCGGAATCGATTAGTATGACCATTTCTAGAGTAATTCGACCCCCAGGAACTCAAAAAAGACATGAAAAAGAGCGTCGGACCAACAGCAGAGAAATGAGGACGAAAATCTTCGGTTTTTCGGCTGTAACTTTTGATGCGTTGCTCGCAGCCTATTGGGACTGCGCTTAATCGATTCCTCTCGCAAAATTACGTCGGAATAGCGCCTCATTGATTTTATTGCAGCACTTTTCAGAATCGCCGAAATTTTCGCAAAAAATTCAAAGGGGTAAGCCTTACTTTTTTGCTCATTTTCGGAGCCGAAAATTTCTCGTTTCGGAATCGATTAGTATGACCATTTCTAGAGTAATTCGACCCTCAGGAACTCGAAAAAGACATGAAAAAAAGCGTCGAACCAACAGCAGAGAAATGACGACGAAAATCTTCGGTTTTTCGGCTGTAACTTTTGATGCGTTGCTCGCAGCCTGTTGGGACTGCGCTTAATCGATTTCTCTCGCAAAATTACGTCGGAATAGCGCCTCATTGATTTTATTGCAGCACTTTTCAAAATCGCCGAAATTTCCGCAAAAAATTCAAAGGGGTAAGCCTTACTTTTTTGCTCATTTTCGGAGCCGAAAATTTCTCGTTTCGAAATCAATTAGTATGACCATTTCTAGAGTAATTCGACCCCCAGGAACTCAAAAAAGACATGAAAAAGAGCGTCGGACCAACAGCAGAGAAATGACGACGAAAATCTTCGGTTTTTCGGCTGTAACTTTTGATGCGTTGCTCGCAGCCTATTGGGACTGCGCTTAATCGATTCCTCTCGCAAAATTACGTCGGAATGGCGCCTCATCGATTTTATTGCAGCACTTTTCAGAATCGCCGAAATTTTCGCAAAAAATTCAAAGGGGTAAGCCTTACTTTTTTGCTCATTTTCAGAGCCGAAGATTTCTTGTTTCGGAATCGATTAGTATGACCATTTCTAGAGTAATTCGACCCCCAGGAACTCTAAAAAGACATGAAAAAGAGCGTCGGACCAACAGCAGAGAAATGACGACGAAAATCTTCGGTTTTTCGGCTGTAACTTTTGATGCGTTGCTCGCAGCCTATTGGGACTGCGCTTAATCGATTCCTCTCGCAAAATTACGTCGGAATGGCGCCTCATCGATTTTATTGCAGCACTTTTCAGAATCGCCGAAATTTTCGCAAAAAATTCAAAGGGGTAAGCCTTACTTTTTTGCTCATTTTCAGAGCCGAAGATTTCTTGTTTCGGAATCGATTAGTATGACCATTTCTAGAGTAATTCGACCCCCAGGAACTCTAAAAAGACATGAAAAAGAGCGTCGGACCAACAGCAGAGAAATGACGACGAAAATCTTCGGTTTTTCGGCTGTAACTTTTGATGCGTTGCTCGCAGCCTATTGGGACTGCGCTTAATCGATTCCTCTCGCAAAATTACGTCGGAATGGCGCCTCATCGATTTTATTGCAGCACTTTTCAGAATCATCGAAATTTTCGCAAAAAATTCAAAGGGGTAAGCCTTACTTTTTTGCTCATTTCCGGAGCCGAAAATTTCTCGTTTCGGAATCGATTAGTATGACCATTTCTAGAGTAATTCGACCCTCAGGAACTCGAAAAAGACATGAAAAAGAGCGTCGAACCAACAGCAGAGTAATGACGACGAAAATCTTCGGTTTTTCGGCCGTAACTTTTGATGCGTTGCTCGCAGCCTATTGGGACTGCGCCTAATCGATTTCTCTCGCAAAATTACGTCGGAATAGCGCCTCATCGATTTTATTGCAGCACTTTTCAGAATCATCGAAATTTTCGCAAAAAATTCAAAGGGGTAAGCCTTACTTTTTTGCTCATTTTCGGAGCCGAAAATTTCTCGTTTCGAAATCGATTAGTATGACCATTTCCAGAGTAATTCGACCCCCAGGAACTCAAAAAAGACATGAAAAAGAGCGTCGGACCAACAGCAGAGAAATGACGACAAAAATCTTCGGTTTTTCGGCTGTAACTTTTGATGCGTTGCTCGCAGCCTATTGGGACTGCGCTTAATCGATTCCTCTCGCAAAATTACGTCGGAATGGCGCCTCATCGATTTTATTGCAGCACTTTTCAGAATCATCGAAATTTTCGCAAAAAATTCAAAGGGGTAAGCCTTACTTTTTTGCTCATTTTCGGAGCCGAAAATTTCTCGTTTCGGAATCGATTAGTATGACCATTTCTAGAGTAATTCGACCCTCAGGAACTCAAAGAAGACATAAAAAAGAGCGTCGGACCAACAGCAGAGAAATGACGACGAAAATCTTCGGTTTTTCGGCTGTAACTTTTGATGCGTTGCTCGCAGCCTATTGGGACTGCGCTTAATCGATTTCTCTCGCAAAATTACGTCGGAATAGCGCCTCATCGATTTCATTGCAGCACTTTCCAGAATCGCCGAAATTTTCGCAAAAAATTCAAAGGGGTAAGCCTTACTTTTTTGCTCATTTTCAGAGTCGAAAATTTCTCGTTTCGGAATCGATTAGTATGACCATTTCTAGAGTAATTCGACCCCCAGGAACTCAAAAAAGACATGAAAAAGAGCGTCGGACCAGCAGCAGAGAAATGACGACGAAAATCTTCGGTTCTTTGGCTGTAACTTTTGATGCGTGGCTCGCAGCCTATTGGGACTGCGCTTAATCGATTTCTCTCGCAAAATTACGTCGGAATAGCGCCTCATCGATTTCATTGCAGCACTTTCCAGAATCGCCGAAATTTTCGCAAAAAATTCAAAGGGGTAAGCCTTACTTTTTTGCTCATTTCCGAAGCCGAAAATTTCTGGTTTCGGAATCGATTAGTATGACCATTTCTAGAGTAATTCGACCCCCAGGAACTCAAAATAGACATGAAAAAGAGCGTCGGACCAACAGCAGAGAAATGACGACGAAAATCTTCGGTTTTTCGGCTGTAACTTTCGATGCGTTGCTCGCAGCCTATTGGGACTGCGCCTAATCGATTTCTCTCGCAAAATTACGTCGGAATAGCGCCTCATCGATTTTATTGCAGCACTTTTTAGAATCGCCGAAATTTTCGCAAAAAATTCAAAGGGGTAAGCCTTACTTTTTTGCTCATTTTCGGAGCCGAAAATTTCTTGTTTCGAAATCGATTAGTATGACCATTTCTAGAGTAATTTGACCCCCAGGAACTCAAAAAAGACATGAAAAAGAGAGTCGGACCAACTGCAGAGAAATGACGACGAAAATCTTCGGTTTTTCGGCTGTAACTTTTGATGCGTTGTTCGCAGCCTATCGGGACTGCGCTCAATCGATTTCTCTCGCAAAATTACGTCGGAATAGCGCCTCATTGATTTTATTGCAGCACTTTTCAGAATCGCCGAAATTTTCGCAAAAAATTCAAAGGGGTAAGCCTTACTTTTTTGCTCATTTTCGGAGCCGAAAATTTCTCGTTTCGAAATCGATTAGTTTGACCATTTCTAGAGTAATTCGACCCCCAGGAACTCAAAAAAGACATAAAAAAGAGCGTCGGACCAACAGCAGAGAAATGACGACGAAAATCTTCGGTTTTTCGGCTGTAACTTTTGATGCGTTGCTCGCAGCCTATTGGGACTGCGCTTAATCGATTCCTCTCGCAAAATTACGTCGGAATGGCGCCTCATCGATTTTATTGCAGCACTTTTCAGAATCATCGAAATTTTCGCAAAAAATTCGAAGGGGTAAGCATTACTTTTTCGCTCATTTTCGGAGCCGAAAATTTCTCGTTTCGAAATCGATTAGTATGACCACTTCTAGAGTAATTCGACCCCCAGGAACTCAAAAAAGACATGAAAAAGAGCGTCGGACAAACAGCAGAGAAATGACGACGAAAATCTTCGGTTTTTCGGCTGTAACTTTTGATGCGTTGCTCGCAGCCTATTGGGACTGCGCTTAATCGATTCCTCTCGCAAAATTACGTCGGAATGGCGCCTCATCGATTTTATTGCAGCACTTTCCAGAATCATCGAAATTTTCGCAAAAAATTCGAAGGGGTACGCCTTACTTTTTTGCTCATTTTCGGAGCCGAAAATTTCTCATTTCGAAATCGATTAGTATGACCATTTCCAGAGTAATTCGACCCCCAGGAACTCAAAAAAAAAATGAAGAAGAGCGTCGGATCAACAGCAGAGAAATGACGACGAAAATCTTCGGTTTTTCGGCCGTAACTTTTGATGCGTTGCTCGCAGCCTATTGGGACTGCGCTTAATCGATTCCTCTCGCAAAATTACGTCGGAATGGCGCCTCATCGATTTTATTGCAGCACTTTTCAGAATCGCCGAAATTTTCGCAAAAAATTCAAAGGGGTAAGCCTTACTTTTTTGCTCATTTTCAGAGCCGAAGATTTCTTGTTTCGGAATCGATTAGTATGACCATTTCTAGAGTAATTCGACCCCCAGGAACTCGAAAAAGACATGAAAAAGAGCGTCGGACCAACAGCAGAGAAATGACGACGAAAATCTTCGGTTTTTCGGCTGTAACTTTTGATGCGTTGCTCGCAGCCTATTGGGACTGCGCTTAATCGATTCCTCTCGCAAAATTACGTCGGAATGGCGCCTCATCGATTTTATTGCAGCACTTTTCAGAATCATCGAAATTTTCGCAAAAAATTCAAAGGGGTAAGCCTTACTTTTTTGCTCATTTTCGGAGCCGAAAATTTCTCGTTTCGGAATCGATTAGTATGACCATTTCTAGAGTAATTCGACCCTCAGGAACTCAAAGAAGACATAAAAAAGAGCGTCGGACCAACAGCAGAGAAATGACGACGAAAATCTTCGGTTTTTCGGCTGTAACTTTTGATGCGTTGCTCGCAGCCTATTGGGACTGCGCCTAATCGATTTCTCTCGCAAAATTACGTCGGAATAGCGCCTCATCGATTTTATTGCAGCACTTTTCAGAATCGCTGAAATTTTCGCAAAAAATTCAAAGGGGTAAGCCTTACTTTTTTGCTCATTTTCAGAGTCGAAAATTTCTCGTTTCGGAATCGATTAGTATGACCATTTCTAGAGTAATTCGACCCCCAGGAACTCAAAAAAGACATGAAAAAGAGCGTCGGACCAGCAGCAGAGAAATGACGACGAAAATCTTCGGTTCTTTGGCTGTAACTTTTGATGCGTGGCTCGCAGCCTATTGGGACTGCGCTTAATCGATTTCTCTCGCAAAATTACGTCGGAATAGCGCCTCATCGATTTCATTGCAGCACTTTCCAGAATCGCCGAAATTTTCGCAAAAAATTCAAAGGGGTAAGCCTTACTTTTTTGCTCATTTCCGAAGCCGAAAATTTCTGGTTTCGGAATCGATTAGTATGACCATTTCTAGAGTAATTCGACCCCCAGGAACTCAAAATAGACATGAAAAAGAGCGTCGGACCAACAGCAGAGAAATGACGACGAAAATCTTCGGTTTTTCGGCTGTAACTTTCGATGCGTTGCTCGCAGCCTATTGGGACTGCGCCTAATCGATTTCTCTCGCAAAATTACGTCGGAATAGCGCCTCATCGATTTTATTGCAGCACTTTTTAGAATCGCCGAAATTTTCGCAAAAAATTCAAAGGGGTAAGCCTTACTTTTTTGCTCATTTTCGGAGCCGAAAATTTCTTGTTTCGAAATCGATTAGTATGACCATTTCTAGAGTAATTTGACCCCCAGGAACTCAAAAAAGACATGAAAAAGAGAGTCGGACCAACTGCAGAGAAATGACGACGAAAATCTTCGGTTTTTCGGCTGTAACTTTTGATGCGTTGTTCGCAGCCTATCGGGACTGCGCTCAATCGATTTCTCTCGCAAAATTACGTCGGAATAGCGCCTCATTGATTTTATTGCAGCACTTTTCAGAATCGCCGAAATTTTCGCAAAAAATTCAAAGGGGTAAGCCTTACTTTTTTGCTCATTTTCGGAGCCGAAAATTTCTCGTTTCGAAATCGATTAGTTTGACCATTTCTAGAGTAATTCGACCCCCAGGAACTCAAAAAAGACATAAAAAAGAGCGTCGGACCAACAGCAGAGAAATGACGACGAAAATCTTCGGTTTTTCGGCTGTAACTTTTGATGCGTTGCTCGCAGCCTATTGGGACTGCGCTTAATCGATTCCTCTCGCAAAATTACGTCGGAATGGCGCCTCATCGATTTTATTGCAGCACTTTTCAGAATCATCGAAATTTTCGCAAAAAATTCGAAGGGGTAAGCATTACTTTTTCGCTCATTTTCGGAGCCGAAAATTTCTCGTTTCGAAATCGATTAGTATGACCACTTCTAGAGTAATTCGACCCCCAGGAACTCAAAAAAGACATGAAAAAGAGCGTCGGACAAACAGCAGAGAAATGACGACGAAAATCTTCGGTTTTTCGGCTGTAACTTTTGATGCGTTGCTCGCAGCCTATTGGGACTGCGCTTAATCGATTCCTCTCGCAAAATTACGTCGGAATGGCGCCTCATCGATTTTATTGCAGCACTTTCCAGAATCATCGAAATTTTCGCAAAAAATTCGAAGGGGTACGCCTTACTTTTTTGCTCATTTTCGGAGCCGAAAATTTCTCATTTCGAAATCGATTAGTATGACCATTTCCAGAGTAATTCGACCCCCAGGAACTCAAAAAAAAAATGAAGAAGAGCGTCGGATCAACAGCAGAGAAATGACGACGAAAATCTTCGGTTTTTCGGCCGTAACTTTTGATGCGTTGCTCGCAGCCTATTGGGACTGCGCTTAATCGATTTCTCTCGCAAAATTACGTCGGAATAGCGCCTCATCGATTTTATTGCAGCACTTTTTAGAATCGCCGAAATTTTCGCAAAAAATTCAAAGGGGTAAGCCTTACTTTTTTGCTCATTTTCGGAGCCGAAAATTTCTCGTTTCGAAATCGATTAGTATGACCATTTCCAGAGTAATTCGACCCCCAGGAACTCAAAAAAGACATGAAAAAGAGCGTCGGACCAACAGCAGAGAAATGACGACGAAAATCTTCGGTTTTTCGGCTGTAACTTTTGATGCGTTGCTCGCAGCCTATTGGGACTGCGCTTAATCGATTCCTCTCGCAAAATTACGTCGGAATGGCGCCTCATCGATTTTATTGCAGCACTTTTCAGAATCGCCGAAATTTTCGCAAAAAATTCAAAGGGGTAAGCCTTACTTTTTTGCTCATTTTCGGAGCCGAAAATTTCTCGTTTCGGAATCGATTAGTATGACCATTTCTAGAGTAATTCGACCCTCAGGAACTCAAAAAAGACATGAAAAAGAGCGTCGGACCAACAGCAGAGAAATGACGACGAAAATCTTCGGTTTTTCGGCTGTAACTTTTGATGCGTTGCTCGCAGCCTATCGGGACTGCGCCTAATCGATTTCTCTCGCAAAATTACGTCGGAATGGCGCCTCATCGATTCTATTGCAGCACTTTTCAGAATCGCTGAAATTTTCGCAAAAAATTCAAAGGGGTAAGCCTTACTTTTTTGCTCATTTTCAGAGCCGAAAATTTCTCGTTTTGGAATCGATTAGTATGACCATTTCTAGAGTAATTCGACCCCCAGGAACTCAAAAAAGACATAAAAAAGAGCGTCGGACCAACAGCAGAGAAATGACGACGAAAATCTTCGGTTTTTCGGCTGTAACTTTTGATGCGTTGCTCGCAGCCTATTGGGACTGCGCTTAATCGATTTCTCTCGCAAAATTACGTCGGAATGGCGCCTCATCGATTTTATTGCAGCACTTTTTAGAATCGCCGAAATTTTCGCAAAAAATTCAAAGGGGTAAGCCTTACTTTTTTGCTCATTTTCGGAGCTGAAAATTTCTCGTTTCGAAATCGATTAGTATGACCATTTCTAGAGTAATTCGACCCCCAGGAACTCAAAAAAGACATGAAAAAGAGCGTCGGACCAACAGCAGAGAAATGACGACGAAAATCTTCGGTTTTTCGGCTGTAACTTTTGATGCGTTGCTCGCAGCCTATTGGGACTGCGCCTAATCGATTTCTCTCGCAAAATTACGTCGGAATAGCGCCTCATCGATTTTATTGCAGCACTTTTTAGAATCGCCGAAATTTTCGCAAAAAATTCAAAGGGGTAAGCCTTACTTTTTTGCTCACTTTCGGAGCCGAAAATTTCTTGTTTCGAAATCGATTAGTATGACCATTTCTAGAGTAATTCGACCCCCAGGAACTCAAAAAAGACATGAAAAAGAGAGTCGGACCAACTGCAGAGAAATGACGACGAAAATCTTCGGTTTTTCGGCTGTAACTTTTGATGCGTTGCTCGCAGCCTATTGGAACTGCGCTTAATCGATTTCTTCCGCAAAGTTACGTCGGAATAGCGCCTCATTGATTTTATTGCAGCCCTTTTCAGAATCGCCGGAATTCTCGCAAAAAATTCGAAGGGGTAAGCCTTACTTTTTTGCTCATTTTCGGAGCCGAAAATTTCTTGTTTCGGAATCGATTAGTATGACCATTTCTAGAGTAATTCGACCCCCGGGAACTCTGAAAAGACATGAAAAAGAGCGTCGGACCAACAGCAGAGAAATGACGACGAAAATCTTCGGTTTTTCGGCTGTAACTTTTGATGCGTTGCTCGCAGCCTATTGGGACTGCGCTTAATCGATTTCTTCCGCAAAGTTACGTCGGAATAGCGCCTCATTGATTTTATTGCAGCCCTTTTCAGAATCGCCGGAATTCTCGCAAAAAATTCGAAGGGGTAAGCCTTACTTTTTTGCTCATTTTCGGAGCCGAAAATTTCTCGTTTCGGAATCGATTAGTATGACCACTTCTAGAGTAATTCGACCCCCAGGAACTCAAAAAAGACATGAAAAAGAGCGTCGGACCAACAGCAGAGAAATGACGACGAAAATCTTCGGTTTTTCGGCTGTAACTTTTGATGCGTTGCTCGCAGCCTATTGGGACTGCGCTTAATCGATTCCTCTCGCAAAATTACGTCGGAATGGCGCCTCATCGATTTTATTGCAGCACTTTTCAGAATCATCGAAATTTTCGCAAAAAATTCGAAGGGGTAAGCATTACTTTTTCGCTCATTTTCGGAGCCGAAAATTTCTCGTTTCGAAATCGATTAGTATGACCACTTCTAGAGTAATTCGACCCCCAGGAACTCAAAAAAGACATGAAAAAGAGCGTCGGACAAACAGCAGAGAAATGACGACGAAAATCTTCGGTTTTTCGGCTGTAACTTTTGATGCGTTGCTCGCAGCCTATTGGGACTGCGCTTAATCGATTCCTCTCGCAAAATTACGTCGGAATGGCGCCTCATCGATTTTATTGCAGCACTTTTCAGAATCATCGAAATTTTCGCAAAAAATTCGAAGGGGTACGCCTTACTTTTTTGCTCATTTTCGGAGCCGAAAATTTCTCATTTCGAAATCGATTAGTATGACCATTTCCAGAGTAATTCGACCCCCAGGAACTCAAAAAAAAAATGAAGAAGAGCGTCGGATCAACAGCAGAGAAATGACGACGAAAATCTTCGGTTTTTCGGCCGTAACTTTTGATGCGTTGCTCGCAGCCTATTGGGACTGCGCTTAATCGATTTCTCTCGCAAAATTACGTCGGAATAGCGCCTCATTGATTTTATTGCAGCACTTTTCAGAATCGCCGAAATTTTCGCAAAAAATTCAAAGGGGTAAGCCTTACTTTTTTGCTCATTTTCGGAGCCGAAAATTTCTCGTTTCGGAATCGATTAGTATGACCATTTCTAGAGTAATTCGACCCTCAGGAACTCAAAGAAGACATAAAAAAGAGCGTCGGACCAACAGCAGAGAAATGACGACGAAAATCTACGGTTTTTCGGCTGTAACTTTTGATGCGTTGCTCGCAGCCTATTGGGACTGCGCCTAATCGATTTCTCTCGCAAAATTACGTCGGAATAGCGCCTCATCGATTTTATTGCAGCACTTTTTAGAATCGCCGAAATTTTCGCAAAAAATTCAAAGGGGTAAGCCTTACTTTTTTGCTCATTTTCGGAGCCGAAAATTTCTCGTTTCGAAATCGATTAGTATGACCATTTCCAGAGTAATTCGACCCCCAGGAACTCAAAAAAGACATGAAAAAGAGCGTCGGACCAACAGCAGAGAAATGACGACGAAAATCTTCGGTTTTTCGGCTGTAACTTTTGATGCGTTGCTCGCAGCCTATTGGGACTGCGCTTAATCGATTCCTCTCGCAAAATTACGTCGGAATGGCGCCTCATCGATTTTATTGCAGCACTTTTCAGAATCATCGAAATTTTCGCAAAAAATTCAAAGGGGTAAGCCTTACTTTTTTGCTCATTTTCGGAGCCGAAAATTTCTCGTTTCGGAATCGATTAGTATGACCATTTCTAGAGTAATTCGACCCTCAGGAACTCAAAGAAGACATAAAAAAGAGCGTCGGACCAACAGCAGAGAAATGACGACGAAAATCTTCGGTTTTTCGGCTGTAACTTTTGATGCGTTGCTCGCAGCCTATCGGGACTGCGCCTAATCGATTCCTCTCGCAAAATTACGTCGGAATGGCGCCTCATCGATTCTATTGCAGCACTTTTCAGAATCGCTGAAATTTTCGCAAAAAATTCAAAGGGGTAAGCCTTACTTTTTTGCTCATTTTCAGAGCCGAAAATTTCTCGTTTTGGAATCGATTAGTATGACCATTTCTAGAGTAATTCGACCCCCAGGAACTCTAAAAAGACATAAAAAAGAGCGTCGGACCAACAGCAGAGAAATGACGACGAAAATCTTCGGTTTTTCGGCTGTAACTTTTGATGCGTTGCTCGCAGCCTATTGGGACTGCGCCTAATCGATTTCTCTCGCAAAATTACGTCGGAATAGCGCCTCATCGATTTTATTGCAGCACTTTTTAGAATCGCCGAAATTTTCGCAAAAAATTCAAAGGGGTAAGCCTTACTTTTTTGCTCACTTTCGGAGCCGAAAATTTCTTGTTTCGAAATCGATTAGTATGACCATTTCTAGAGTAATTCGACCCCCAGGAACTCAAAAAAGACATGAAAAAGAGAGTCGGACCAACTGCAGAGAAATGACGACGAAAATCTTCGGTTTTTCGGCTGTAACTTTTGATGCGTTGCTCGCAGCCTATTGGGACTGCGCTTAATCGATTTCTCTCGCAAAATTACGTCGGAATGGCGCCTCATCGATTTTATTGCAGCACTTTTTAGAATCGCCGAAATTTTCGCAAAAAATTCAAAGGGGTAAGCCTTACTTTTTTGCTCATTCTCGGAGCCGAAAATTTCTTGTTTCGAAATCGATTAGTATGACCATTTCTAGAGTAATTCGACCCCCAGGAACTCAAAAAAGACATGAAAAAGAGAGTCGGACCAACTGCAGAGAAATGACGACGAAAATCTTCGGTTTTTCGGCTGTAACTTTTGATGCGTTGCTCGCAGCCTATTGGGACTGCGCTTAATCGATTTCTTCCGCAAAGTTACGTCGGAATAGCGCCTCATTGATTTTATCGCAGCCCTTTTCAGAATCGCCGGAATTCTCGCAAAAAATTCGAAGGGGTAAGCCTTACTTTTTTGCTCATTTTCGGAGCCGAAAATTTCTCGTTTCGGAATCGATTAGTATGACCACTTCTAGAGTAATTCGACCCCCAGGAACTCAAAAAAGACATGAAAAAGAGCGTCGGACCAACAGCAGAGAAATGACGACGAAAATCTTCGGTTTTTCGGCTGTAACTTTTGATGCGTTGCTCGCAGCCTATTGGGACTGCGCCCAATCGATTTCTCTCGCAAAATTACGTCGGAATAGCGCCTCATCGATTTTATTGCAGCACTTTTTAGAATCGCTGAAATTTTCGCAAAAAATTCAAAGGGGTAAGCCTTACTTTTTTGCTCATTTTCGGAGCCGAAAATTTCTTGTTTCGAAATCGATTAGTATGACCATTTCTAGAGTAATTCGACCCCCAGGAACTCAAAAAAGACATGAAAAAGAGAGTCGGACCAACTGCAGAGAAATGACGACGAAAATCTTCGGTTTTTCGGCTGTAACTTTTGATGCGTTGCTCGCAGCCTATTGGGACTGCGCTTAATCGATTCCTCTCGCAAAATTACGTCGGAATGGCGCCTCATCGATTTCATTGCAGCACTTTTCAGAATCATCGAAATTTTCGCAAAAAATTCGAAGGGGTAAGCCTTACTTTTTTGCTTATTTTCGGAGCCGAAAATTTCTCGTTTCGAAATCGATTAGTATGACCACTTCTAGAGTAATTCGACCCCCAGGAACTCAAAAAAGACATGAAAAAGAGCGTCGGACCAGCAGCAGAGAAATGACGACGAAAATCTTCGGTTCTTTGGCTGTAACTTTTGATGCGTGGCTCGCAGCCTATTGGGACTGCGCTTAAACGATTTCTCTCGCAAAATTACGTCGGAATAGCGCCTCATCGATTTCATTGCAGCACTTTCCAGAATCGCCGAAATTTTCGCAAAAAATTCGAAGGGGTAAGCCTTACTTTTTTGCTTATTTTCGGAGCCGAAAATTTCTCGTTTCGAAATCGATTAGTATGACCACTTCTAGAGTAATTCGACCCCCAGGAACTCAAAAAAGACATGAAAAAGAGCGTCGGACCAGCAGCAGAGAAATGACGACGAAAATCTTCGGTTCTTTGGCTGTAACTTTTGATGCGTGGCTCGCAGCCTATCGGGACTGCGCTCAATCGATTCCTCTCGCAAAATTACGTCGGAATGGCGCCTCATCGATTCTATTGCAGCACTTTTCAGAATCGCTGAAATTTTCGCAAAAAATTCAAAGGGGTAAGCCTTACTTTTTTGCTCATTTTCAGAGCCGAAAATTTCTCGTTTTGGAATCGATTAGTATGACCATTTCTAGAGTAATTCGACCCCCAGGAACTCTAAAAAGACATAAAAAAGAGCGTCGGACCAACAGCAGAGAAATGACGACGAAAATCTTCGGTTTTTCGGCTGTAACTTTTGATGCGTTGCTCGCAGCCTATTGGGACTGCGCCTAATCGATTTCTCTCGCAAAATTACGTCGGAATAGCGCCTCATCGATTTTATTGCAGCACTTTTTAGAATCGCCGAAATTTTCGCAAAAAATTCAAAGGGGTAAGCCTTACTTTTTTGCTCATTCTCGGAGCCGAAAATTTCTCGTTTCGAAATCGATTAGTATGACCATTTCCAGAGTAATTCGACCCCCAGGAACTCAAAAAAGACATGAAAAAGAGCGTCGGACCAACAGCAGAGAAATGACGACGAAAATCTTCGGTTTTTCGGCTGTAACTTTTGATGCGTTGCTCGCAGCCTATTGGGACTGCGCTTAATCGATTCCTCTCGCAAAATTACGTCGGAATGGCGCCTCATCGATTTTATTGCAGCACTTTTCAGAATCGCCGAAATTTTCGCAAAAAATTCAAAGGGGTAAGCCTTACTTTTTTGCTCATTTTCGGAGCCGAAAATTTCTCGTTTCGGAATCGATTAGTATGACCATTTCTAGAGTAATTCGACCCTCAGGAACTCAAAAAAGACATGAAAAAGAGCGTCGGACCAACAGCAGAGAAATGACGACGAAAATCTTCGGTTTTTCGGCTGTAACTTTTGATGCGTTGCTCGCAGCCTATCGGGACTGCGCCTAATCGATTCCTCTCGCAAAATTACGTCGGAATGGCGCCTCATCGATTCTATTGCAGCACTTTTCAGAATCGCTGAAATTTTCGCAAAAAATTCAAAGGGGTAAGCCTTACTTTTTTGCTCATTTTCAGAGCCGAAAATTTCTCGTTTTGGAATCGATTAGTATGACCATTTCTAGAGTAATTCGACCCCCAGGAACTCAAAAAAGACATAAAAAAGAGCGTCGGACCAACAGCAGAGAAATGACGACGAAAATCTTCGGTTTTTCGGCTGTAACTTTTGATGCGTTGCTCGCAGCCTATTGGGACTGCGCTTAATCGATTTCTCTCGCAAAATTACGTCGGAATGGCGCCTCATCGATTTTATTGCAGCACTTTTTAGAATCGCCGAAATTTTCGCAAAAAATTCAAAGGGGTAAGCCTTACTTTTTTGCTCATTTTCGGAGCTGAAAATTTCTCGTTTCGAAATCGATTAGTTTGACCATTTCTAGAGTAATTCGACCCCCAGGAACTCAAAAAAGACATAAAAAAGAGCGTCGGACCAACAGCAGAGAAATGACGACGAAAATCTTCGGTTTTTCGGCTGTAACTTTTGATGCGTTGCTCGCAGCCTATTGGGACTGCGCTTAATCGATTCCTCTCGCAAAATTACGTCGGAATAGCGCCTCATTGATTTTATTGCAGCACTTTTCAGAATCGCCGAAATTTTCGCAAAAAATTCAAAGGGGTAAGCCTTACTTTTTTGCTCATTTTCGGAGCCGAAAATTTCTCGTTTCGGAATCGATTAGTATGACCATTTCTAGAGTAATTCGACCCTCAGGAACTCAAAGAAGACATAAAAAAGAGCGTCGGACCAACAGCAGAGAAATGACGACGAAAATCTACGGTTTTTCGGCTGTAACTTTTGATGCGTTGCTCGCAGCCTATTGGGACTGCGCCTAATCGATTTCTCTCGCAAAATTACGTCGGAATAGCGCCTCATCGATTTTATTGCAGCACTTTTTAGAATCGCCGAAATTTTCGCAAAAAATTCAAAGGGGTAAGCCTTACTTTTTTGCTCATTCTCGGAGCCGAAAATTTCTCGTTTCGAAATCGATTAGTATGACCATTTCCAGAGTAATTCGACCCCCAGGAACTCAAAAAAGACATGAAAAAGAGCGTCGGACCAACAGCAGAGAAATGACGACGAAAATCTTCGGTTTTTCGGCTGTAACTTTTGATGCGTTGCTCGCAGCCTATTGGGACTGCGCTTAATCGATTCCTCTCGCAAAATTACGTCGGAATGGCGCCTCATCGATTTTATTGCAGCACTTTTCAGAATCGCCGAAATTTTCGCAAAAAATTCAAAGGGGTAAGCCTTACTTTTTTGCTCATTTTCGGAGCCGAAAATTTCTCGTTTCGAAATCGATTAGTATGACCATTTCTAGAGTAATTCGACCCCCAGGAACTCAAAAAAGACATGAAAAAGAGCGTCGGACCAACAGCAGAGAAATGACGACGAAAATCTTCGGTTTTTCGGCTGTAACTTTTGATGCGTTGCTCGCAGCCTATTGGGACTGCGCCTAATCGATTTCTCTCGCAAAATTACGTCGGAATAGCGCCTCATCGATTTTATTGCAGCACTTTTTAGAATCGCCGAAATTTTCGCAAAAAATTCAAAGGGGTAAGCCTTACTTTTTTGCTCACTTTCGGAGCCGAAAATTTCTTGTTTCGAAATCGATTAGTATGACCATTTCTAGAGTAATTCGACCCCCAGGAACTCAAAAAAGACATGAAAAAGAGAGTCGGACCAACTGCAGAGAAATGACGACGAAAATCTTCGGTTTTTCGGCTGTAACTTTTGATGCGTTGCTCGCAGCCTATTGGGACTGCGCTTAATCGATTTCTCTCGCAAAATTACGTCGGAATGGCGCCTCATCGATTTTATTGCAGCACTTTTTAGAATCGCCGAAATTTTCGCAAAAAATTCAAAGGGGTAAGCCTTACTTTTTTGCTCATTCTCGGAGCCGAAAATTTCTCGTTTCGAAATCGATTAGTATGACCATTTCTAGAGTAATTCGACCCCCAGGAACTCAAAAAAGACATGAAAAAGAGAGTCGGACCAACTGCAGAGAAATGACGACGAAAATCTTCGGTTTTTCGGCTGTAACTTTTGATGCGTTGCTCGCAGCCTATTGGGACTGCGCTTAATCGATTCCTCTCGCAAAATTACGTCGGAATGGCGCCTCATCGATTTTATTGCAGCACTTTTCAGAATCATCGAAATTTTCGCAAAAAATTCGAAGGGGTAAGCCTTACTTTTTTGCTTATTTTCGGAGCCGAAAATTTCTCGTTTCGAAATCGATTAGTATGACCACTTCCAGAGTAATTCGACCCCCAGGAACTCAAAAAAGACATGAAAAAGAGCGTCGGACCAACAGCAGAGAAATGACGACGAAAATCTTCGGTTTTCCGGCTGTAACTTTTGATGCGTTGCTCGCAGCCTATTGGGACTGCGCCCAATCGATTTCTCTCGCAAAATTACGTCGGAATAGCGCCTCATCGATTTTATTGCAGCACTTTTTAGAATCGCTGAAATTTTCGCAAAAAATTCAAAGGGGTAAGCCTTACTTTTTTGCTCATTTTCGGAGCCGAAAATTTCTCGTTTCGAAATCGATTAGTATGACCATTTCCAGAGTAATTCGACCCCCAGGAACTCAAAAAAGACATGAAAAAGAGCGTCGGACCAACAGCAGAGAAATGACGACGAAAATCTTCGGTTTTTCGGCTGTAACTTTTGATGCGTTGCTCGCAGCCTATTGGGACTGCGCTTAATCGATTCCTCTCGCAAAATTACGTCGGAATGGCGCCTCATCGATTTTATTGCAGCACTTTTCAGAATCATCGAAATTTTCGCAAAAAATTCAAAGGTGTAAGCCTTACTTTTTTGCTCATTTTCGGAGCCGAAAATTTCTCGTTTCGAAATCGATTAGTATGACCATTTCCAGAGTAATTCGACCCCCAGGAACTCAAAAAAGACATGAAAAAGAGCGTCGGACCAACAGCAGAGAAATGACGACGAAAATCTTCGGTTTTTCGGCTGTAACTTTTGATGCGTTGCTCGCAGCCTATTGGGACTGCGCTTAATCGATTCCTCTCGCAAAATTACGTCGGAATGGCGCCTCATCGATTTTATTGCAGCACTTTTCAGAATCATCGAAATTTTCGCAAAAAATTCAAAGGGGTAAGCCTTACTTTTTTGCTCATTTTCGGAGCCGAAAATTTCTCGTTTCGGAATCGATTAGTATGACCATTTCTAGAGTAATTCGACCCTCAGGAACTCAAAGAAGACATAAAAAAGAGCGTCGGACCAACAGCAGAGAAATGACGACGAAAATCTTCGGTTTTTCGGCTGTAACTTTTGATGCGTTGCTCGCAGCCTATTGGGACTGCGCCTAATCGATTTCTCTCGCAAAATTACGTCGGAATAGCGCCTCATCGATTTTATTGCAGCACTTTTTAGAATCGCCGAAATTTTCGCAAAAAATTCAAAGGGGTAAGCCTTACTTTTTTGCTCATTTTCGGAGCCGAAAATTTCTTGTTTCGAAATCGATTAGTATGACCATTTCTAGAGTAATTTGACCCCCAGGAACTCAAAAAAGACATGAAAAAGAGAGTCGGACCAACTGCAGAGAAATGACGACGAAAATCTTCGGTTTTTCGGCTGTAACTTTTGATGCGTTGTTCGCAGCCTATCGGGACTGCGCTCAATCGATTTCTCTCGCGAAATTACGTCGGAATAGCGCCTCATTGATTTTATTGCAGCACTTTTCAGAATCGCCGAAATTTTCGCAAAAAATTCAAAGGGGTAAGCCTTACTTTTTTGCTCATTTTCGGAGCCGAAAATTTCTCGTTTCGAAATCGATTAGTTTGACCATTTCTAGAGTAATTCGACCCCCAGGAACTCAAAAAAGACATAAAAAAGAGCGTCGGACCAACAGCAGAGAAATGACGACGAAAATCTTCGGTTTTTCGGCTGTAACTTTTGATGCGTTGCTCGCAGCCTATTGGGACTGCGCTTAATCGATTCCTCTCGCAAAATTACGTCGGAATGGCGCCTCATCGATTTTATTGCAGCACTTTTCAGAATCATCGAAATTTTCGCAAAAAATTCGAAGGGGTAAGCATTACTTTTTCGCTCATTTTCGGAGCCGAAAATTTCTCGTTTCGAAATCGATTAGTATGACCACTTCTAGAGTAATTCGACCCCCAGGAACTCAAAAAAGACATGAAAAAGAGCGTCGGACGAACAGCAGAGAAATGACGACGAAAATCTTCGGTTTTTCGGCTGTAACTTTTGATGCATTGCTCGCAGCCTATTGGGACTGCGCTTAATCGATTCCTCTCGCAAAATTACGTCGGAATGGCGCCTCATCGATTTTATTGCAGCACTTTTCAGAATCATCGAAATTTTCGCAAAAAATTCGAAGGGGTACGCCTTACTTTTTTGCTCATTTTCGGAGCCGAAAATTTCTCATTTCGAAATCGATTAGTATGACCATTTCCAGAGTAATTCGACCCCCAGGAACTCAAAAAAAAAATGAAGAAGAGCGTCGGATCAACAGCAGAGAAATGACGACGAAAATCTTCGGTTTTTCGGCCGTAACTTTTGATGCGTTGCTCGCAGCCTATTGGGACTGCGCTTAATCGATTTCTCTCGCAAAATTACGTCGGAATAGCGCCTCATTGATTTTATTGCAGCACTTTTCAGAATCGCCGAAATTTTCGCAAAAAATTCAAAGGGGTAAGCCTTACTTTTTTGCTCATTTTCGGAGCCGAAAATTTCTCGTTTCGGAATCGATTAGTATGACCATTTCTAGAGTAATTCGACCCTCAGGAACTCAAAGAAGACATAAAAAAGAGCGTCGGACCAACAGCAGAGAAATGACGACGAAAATCTACGGTTTTTCGGCTGTAACTTTTGATGCGTTGCTCGCAGCCTATTGGGACTGCGCCTAATCGATTTCTCTCGCAAAATTACGTCGGAATAGCGCCTCATCGATTTTATTGCAGCACTTTTTAGAATCGCCGAAATTTTCGCAAAAAATTCAAAGGGGTAAGCCTTACTTTTTTGCTCATTTTCGGAGCCGAAAATTTCTCGTTTCGAAATCGATTAGTATGACCATTTCCAGAGTAATTCGACCCCCAGGAACTCAAAAAAGACATGAAAAAGAGCGTCGGACCAACAGCAGAGAAATGACGACGAAAATCTTCGGTTTTTCGGCTGTAACTTTTGATGCGTTGCTCGCAGCCTATTGGGACTGCGCTTAATCGATTCCTCTCGCAAAATTACGTCGGAATGGCGCCTCATCGATTTTATTGCAGCACTTTTCAGAATCATCGAAATTTTCGCAAAAAATTCAAAGGGGTAAGCCTTACTTTTTTGCTCATTTTCGGAGCCGAAAATTTCTCGTTTCGGAATCGATTAGTATGACCATTTCTAGAGTAATTCGACCCTCAGGAACTCAAAGAAGACATAAAAAAGAGCGTCGGACCAACAGCAGAGAAATGACGACGAAAATCTTCGGTTTTTCGGCTGTAACTTTTGATGCGTTGCTCGCAGCCTATCGGGACTGCGCCTAATCGATTCCTCTCGCAAAATTACGTCGGAATGGCGCCTCATCGATTCTATTGCAGCACTTTTCAGAATCGCTGAAATTTTCGCAAAAAATTCAAAGGGGTAAGCCTTACTTTTTTGCTCATTTTCAGAGCCGAAAATTTCTCGTTTTGGAATCGATTAGTATGACCATTTCTAGAGTAATTCGACCCCCAGGAACTCTAAAAAGACATAAAAAAGAGCGTCGGACCAACAGCAGAGAAATGACGACGAAAATCTTCGGTTTTTCGGCTGTAACTTTTGATGCGTTGCTCGCAGCCTATTGGGACTGCGCCTAATCGATTTCTCTCGCAAAATTACGTCGGAATAGCGCCTCATCGATTTTATTGCAGCACTTTTTAGAATCGCCGAAATTTTCGCAAAAAATTCAAAGGGGTAAGCCTTACTTTTTTGCTCACTTTCGGAGCCGAAAATTTCTTGTTTCGAAATCGATTAGTATGACCATTTCTAGAGTAATTCGACCCCCAGGAACTCAAAAAAGACATGAAAAAGAGCGTCGGACCAACAGCAGAGAAATGACGACGAAAATCTTCGGTTTTTCGGCTGTAACTTTTGATGCGTTGCTCGCAGCCTATTGGGACTGCGCTTAATCGATTCCTCTCGCAAAATTACGTCGGAATGGCGCCTCATCGATTTTATTGCAGCACTTTTCAGAATCGCCGAAATTTTCGCAAAAAATTCAAAGGGGTAAGCCTTACTTTTTTGCTCATTTTCGGAGCCGAAAATTTCTCGTTTCGGAATCGATTAGTATGACCATTTCTAGAGTAATTCGACCCTCAGGAACTCAAAAAAGACATGAAAAAGAGCGTCGGACCAACAGCAGAGAAATGACGACGAAAATCTTCGGTTTTTCGGCTGTAACTTTTGATGCGTTGCTCGCAGCCTATCGGGACTGCGCCTAATCGATTCCTCTCGCAAAATTACGTCGGAATGGCGCCTCATCGATTCTATTGCAGCACTTTTCAGAATCGCTGAAATTTTCGCAAAAAATTCAAAGGGGTAAGCCTTACTTTTTTGCTCATTTTCAGAGCCGAAAATTTCTCGTTTTGGAATCGATTAGTATGACCATTTCTAGAGTAATTCGACCCCCAGGAACTCAAAAAAGACATAAAAAAGAGCGTCGGACCAACAGCAGAGAAATGACGACGAAAATCTTCGGTTTTTCGGCTGTAACTTTTGATGCGTTGCTCGCAGCCTATTGGGACTGCGCTTAATCGATTTCTCTCGCAAAATTACGTCGGAATGGCGCCTCATCGATTTTATCGCAGCACTTTTTAGAATCGCCGAAATTTTCGCAAAAAATTCAAAGGGGTAAGCCTTACTTTTTTGCTCATTTTCGGAGCTGAAAATTTCTCGTTTCGAAATCGATTAGTTTGACCATTTCTAGAGTAATTCGACCCCCAGGAACTCAAAAAAGACATAAAAAAGAGCGTCGGACCAACAGCAGAGAAATGACGACGAAAATCTTCGGTTTTTCGGCTGTAACTTTTGATGCGTTGCTCGCAGCCTATTGGGACTGCGCTTAATCGATTCCTCTCGCAAAATTACGTCGGAATAGCGCCTCATTGATTTTATTGCAGCACTTTTCAGAATCGCCGAAATTTTCGCAAAAAATTCAAAGGGGTAAGCCTTACTTTTTTGCTCATTTTCGGAGCCGAAAATTTCTCGTTTCGGAATCGATTAGTATGACCATTTCTAGAGTAATTCGACCCTCAGGAACTCAAAGAAGACATAAAAAAGAGCGTCGGACCAACAGCAGAGAAATGACGACGAAAATCTACGGTTTTTCGGCTGTAACTTTTGATGCGTTGCTCGCAGCCTATTGGGACTGCGCCTAATCGATTTCTCTCGCAAAATTACGTCGGAATAGCGCCTCATCGATTTTATTGCAGCACTTTTTAGAATCGCCGAAATTTTCGCAAAAAATTCAAAGGGGTAAGCCTTACTTTTTTGCTCATTCTCGGAGCCGAAAATTTCTCGTTTCGAAATCGATTAGTATGACCATTTCCAGAGTAATTCGACCCCCAGGAACTCAAAAAAGACATGAAAAAGAGCGTCGGACCAACAGCAGAGAAATGACGACGAAAATCTTCGGTTTTTCGGCTGTAACTTTTGATGCGTTGCTCGCAGCCTATTGGGACTGCGCTTAATCGATTCCTCTCGCAAAATTACGTCGGAATGGCGCCTCATCGATTTTATTGCAGCACTTTTCAGAATCGCCGAAATTTTCGCAAAAAATTCAAAGGGGTAAGCCTTACTTTTTTGCTCATTCTCGGAGCCGAAAATTTCTCGTTTCGAAATCGATTAGTATGACCATTTCCAGAGTAATTCGACCCCCAGGAACTCAAAAAAGACATGAAAAAGAGCGTCGGACCAACAGCAGAGAAATGACGACGAAAATCTTCGGTTTTTCGGCTGTAACTTTTGATGCGTTGCTCGCAGCCTATTGGGACTGCGCTTAATCGATTCCTCTCGCAAAATTACGTCGGAATGGCGCCTCATCGATTTTATTGCAGCACTTTTCAGAATCGCCGAAATTTTCGCAAAAAATTCAAAGGGGTAAGCCTTACTTTTTTGCTCATTTTCGGAGCCGAAAATTTCTCGTTTCGGAATCGATTAGTATGACCATTTCTAGAGTAATTCGACCCTCAGGAACTCAAAAAAGACATGAAAAAGAGCGTCGGACCAACAGCAGAGAAATGACGACGAAAATCTTCGGTTTTTCGGCTGTAACTTTTGATGCGTTGCTCGCAGCCTATTGGGACTGCGCCTAATCGATTTCTCTCGCAAAATTACGTCGGAATAGCGCCTCACCGATTTTATTGCAGCACTTTTTAGAATCGCCGAAATTTTCGCAAAAAATTCAAAGGGGTAAGCCTTACTTTTTTGCTCACTTTCGGAGCCGAAAATTTCTTGTTTCGAAATCGATTAGTATGACCATTTCTAGAGTAATTCGACCCCCAGGAACTCAAAAAAGACATGAAAAAGAGAGTCGGACCAACTGCAGAGAAATGACGACGAAAATCTTCGGTTTTTCGGCTGTAACTTTTGATGCGTTGCTCGCAGCCTATTGGGACTGCGCTTAATCGATTTCTCTCGCAAAATTACGTCGGAATAGCGCCTTATCGATTTCATTGCAGCACTTTCTAGAATCGCCGAAATTTTCGCAAAAAATTCAAAGGGGTAAGCCTTACTTTTTTGCTCATTCTCGGAGCCGAAAATTTCTCGTTCCGGAATCGATTAGTTTGACCATTTCTAGCGTAATTCGACCCCCAGGAACTCAAAAAAGACATGAAAAAGAGCGACGGACCAACAGCAGAGAAATGACGACGAAAATCTTCGGTTTTTAGGCTGTAACTTTTGATGCGTTGCTCGCAGCCTATTGGGACTGCGCTTAATCGATTTCTCTCGCAAAATTACGTCGGAATAGTGCCTCATCGATTCTATTGCAGCACTTTTCAGAATTGTCGAAATTTTCGCAAAAAATTCAAAGGGGTAAGCCTTACTTTTTTGCTCCTTTTTGGAGTCGAAAATTTCTCGTTTCGGAATCGATCAGTATGACCATTCCTAGAGTAATTTGACCCCCAGGAACTCAGAAATTACATCAAAAAGAGCGTAGGAGCAGCAGCAGAGAAATGACGATGAAAATCATGAGTTTCTTAGCTTTAACTTTTGATCCGTTGCTCGCAGCGCATTGAGCCCACGGTTAATCGTCTCTTTCTGTCAATATTACTTCGGAGTAGTTTATGAACGAATTATTTGCAGCCTTGCCCAAAATCGTCGGAATTTTCGCTACAAATTCAAAGGGGTTAGCTTTACTCTTTCCGTTCTTTCGGAGCCGACAATGTTGTGTTCCGTAATCGGTCCGTATGACCCTTTCTCAACTAATCAGACATCCAGTATTTTAGAAAACACAGCACTAAGAGCGTGGGATGATCAGCACAGAAACTGCGACAAAAAGACCAGCAGCAGAAAAATGATTAAAGTACGTCCTTTGTTATTCGGCCGTTACTTTTATTTTGTTGTTCGCATCGCATACTGCCTGTGGTTCATCGTTCTCTCTCGCAAAATCACGTCGGAGTAGTTCATAATCGACCGATTCGCAGCCTTTCCCAAAATTTCCGGAATTTTTGCCAAAAATTGCAAGTGGTTCGCCTCACGTTCTCCGTGATAGCCGACGCCGAAAATATCTCGTCTCGGAATCGATTAGTGTTACCGTTTTCAGAGTCACTGGACCCCCAGAAACTCCTTGTAGCAGAGACTGCTGTATCTACTCAAAGACGTTGATTCACTAAGCAATTAGGCAGGTAATTAACGGCAGCTACGTAGATAACCAATCATTTTTCAGCTTTAATTCTGAAGTTCTCGGATAATTTACAGGTCCGTTCACCCGTTTTGTAGTTTCAAGGTGTTCAAAACAATCAGATTACCGACCGGTTGTTACGTTGTTCCATCAACCATTGTTACCTCATTCGCCGCCATCATTTACTGCAATTCCTATCACTATCTGTTGGACAAATCAACGAATTTCCCACGGAGGCTATTAACGAAGGTGCAAGCACCCCCGTATACTAGTCCAGGGAGAGATCTTACCTACAGGGTGTTACGCGGTGCGATCGATAGTTGGAATTTGCAAGTTATCAAAGTAACCCACAGCCGAACTAGTCAGAGAGTTTCACGTCCCCTAAACGGCAAAGCTGCATTTGAATAAATCAGATTGCATCGGACGCTGTTACATCGAAGCCCCTACTTGTTTACTCGTCATCCAGATCCAATGATATGAGGTTCCCATTAGGTACCGCCAACGTATTCCAGGGAATGCTGAGAGATAAAACTTTCTATTCTAATCCAATATCGCAACGACTTTTCTCACCGGTTCAAATCTTGTCTCTTTTTCTCTTGTAAGGCAACGGAATCCATATAAGAGGCGTAGGAAATAATGTAAACTGCAAATCATCATTTACTATTTATTTATCACTGTGCCAAATTCTTACAAAATTAATCTATTGCATAGCATTCTATTACACAGTACGCATTGCGAAGGTATGCGAGTGTACTAGCCTAACAGTATTATATACGCTATGTGCAGTTGGATTTCACTTCTCAACGTTTCTTGTCGTCGCTCCAAGACACATTCAGCAGGGTAGGGGGAATTTAGGGAGAGAAAGACGGTAACGGGAGGATCGAGAGTTTGAGTGAGCGGGAAAGATTGGGAGCATCGTCCTTTAAGTCCGTTATGTCAGGCATTGTGTCAGGCGTTGAGTTCTTGTCGGTTTTGAGGAAAGCCGCGGATCGCTCAACCGGCGCATAGGCGTAATCTGTGCCCAAGTCAATCATATGCCAGTCCGGGAAACCGCACCGTGAGTTTCTATTCGGGTCATTAGATACAGCTCCTTGTTTCCTGGTGCAAAACTTTACGTAAACAACCGACAAGCACGTGACACAAAAGCACTCTATCGGGAGTTGCGAAATACATTTTGCCCCCCCTCCCCCAGGGTTCGGAACCGCGCCGATCGGGTCCGTCACGTAAATTCCCCTGATTAATCTGAAAGATTGGATACAGCCGGTATCAAGTTTACAGACACGTCTTACCTGATTGATCTTCTGGTGTCGCACAATCGCACACCGATTCAACCAAAGCCGTCTTGTGAAATGGTTTCGAAGTTGCATGTGTCACTGCCGCAACCTGCCCGCCTCGATTCGACGGTGAGAAAATTCTTACCTGCGATCATTTGGCAAAGTGGGAGACGTTATAAAAGGCTATCACAAGCCATTTCGCCCGGGCAGAAAATTCCGACCGCTACACGTACACGAAGAAACGGCATATAGTATCACACCGTGTACGAGCAATAATCGATTCCGGGACAATAAGTTTGAATAACGGTAACCAGAGGTTGATAAAAAGATAAAAAAAAATTCAACCGCGAGCGATCATGAACCGTTTTCTTGGCTTTCTACTCTTCGTGAGCTACGTATTTGCCAAGCCAGCGACCTACGACGAGTATCTCGCCCTCGAGGATGACATCGCTACCGTCGGCTCTATCCGTCGTGACGTGCGAGCTCCTCTGCCTTCAGGATTTGCCATCGAAGTAGCGGACCTCCTCAGCGCTGGAACTGAGGCCAGGAAATCGCGAGAGGCAAAAGGGGCCGCGGACCCTAAGAAGACTGCGATGAAAAACGCATCGGGTAAGTTTCGTTTATCGTGTTTAACTTCGGACACCCTTACTTGGGGATTCCGGGAGCGACGACGAACCGTAATTTCTTTTTTATTCAACAAGTGACGCCTTTGAACACGTGCAATACTCCCTGTTTCAGGAAAATCCGACGAGGGTGGATACTACAAGAGTTACGGCAGCGATGCCGAGGGTGAAAAGGGGTATCTCAAGCAGACCTACAGCAAGGGTGATCACGGCTACAAGACCCTCGACACTTTCCACAAGCAAGACGGTGACAACTACGGTTTCGAGAAGCACACCGCGTTCGGTAAGGCCAAAGGAGCCGAGGAGGGCGGAGAACACGGAAAGAGCGGATCCTACAAGAGCGCCGAAGGCAGTGACGGCGACGACCACGAGGGTGCCGGTAAGTTCACAAAATCGGAATCACGCAAAAAAATTGACAATGAATTAAGTTCATACCTCTCAACGCTGTCGAACGTCAAAATCGGGCGAATGCGTTCCATCTGGGATAAAAAACGACCAAATGAACCTCATTTTGAATCCAACAGGAACCATCGTGGACGCTCATTACGCCCCGTACGAAGGCGAACACCACAGCGAGGGTGAACACGTGTCGTCCGAAGGGGGGGACGGTGGGCATTATACGGAAGGAGGGGACGGCGGGCACTACACAAGCGGCGGAGAGGGCAGCTCCGGAAGTTACTCAAGCGAGGGTGGAGACGCGGGGCATTACTCCACCGGGGGCGGGGCGGAGGGCTCATACGGAACGCACGGCTCCTACTCGAGCGCGGATGACTCTGGGGATCATCAGGGTTACGTAGACGGCGGCTCCGAGTACGAGGGCGATCACTACTAGCTTACCCCCGGAACAACGAGGGGCGGAGATTAGCCGAAGTCGAAGTTTACAGCCACGGCTGAGTTGCACCTGCAGATCTAGAGGCATTGCGGATTTTGGCGGTTGAGATCACTTCCATCACCGTCCCGCAGCTATTTTTGTACATATAACCTATTATATATGGTATAATGATTTGAAGAATGTTCACCACCATGTCACCGTTGTTAGTTCATTAATAAAAATTTGTTCAACTTCAGTTTATAACTTCTCGTATTCATTTCAGTCTTCTGACCACCCTCAATCCCTTCTCCACCCTGTAATCGATCGAACCACACCTGCGGGTAATTTAGTCAAGATTCATTCTCATAATGGTACCAAATTCCCAGCTGTTTTAATTCACGAGATGGAAAGAAAGTCCACATGAGAAAAAAATGTAACCAAGTACTGAAAATTTGATTGTAGTCCGTGGACATCCAACAGTTTTTCTTTCCTCAGTAATCATTTGTAAAATCTATCGAAATTTTCCGTAATTCTTGCGTCTTTTACGAGGAGGCTTTGCTGAAGACGTAAAATCGTTTTCAATTCTAAAAATATGTAGGTATCAAATATCGCCGTTGCTGGGCTAGCGATTCGGTTTTTTTAATTTTTGTTCTAGCCAAGGAGATAATTGCTACCTTGAAATTCTCGATAAAATAGATCTGGATAGCAGCTGGTGTTTGCTAATATTGTAAAAGAATGAATACCTACTCTTTACTTGCTATGCGTAGAAAGCGTACTAGAATTCAGTTCCATGCTTTTACCTGATTGCCGATACCCACGTATCGTTAAAACGAAATTTAAGAGATTTTTAATTATTCATGATATAATACCTGTGAGGGATTCTATTCAGAAATTGAGGTCCCTGACATCCTATGGGATGGGACGAATCTTCGGGAAATAGTTTCTAGCAGAAGCTGCTGCGTCTTGTCCAACTAGTTTGTATACGAGAGCAGAGAAGTTGGAAGTTCGCCGGTACATAGCAGACAAACTCTGATAGTCAGTGCTAATTCTCGGCAAAGTCCGACATCCCTGATTACAATAGGAACCGCAGGAGAGTTAATACAGTGTTTCCCTCAGATTATAATCAACTCCTGGAACCGAACGCGAAGACTCGCAAGTCACTGAAACAGTGTCCAGTTTCAATGCAGCCGCGAGTGGGGCTCTTCAGTGTAACACCCGCGGTGGCGTCCCGTTTTGACGGGACGAGACGGGCAAGAGTAATGCCAGCTAAATTTCAGGCAATAAAAAAGTAATCCATTCGGATCAGCGCCATTTAAATTGAGGAACAATTTCATTAGCAAAGGCGTCGTGCCGCATGGGTACGCTTTGTTCGCGGCATGTCTGCTGGATTAATCCCATGGTTGGCGGGTGAGTGAGAATGTGGCCAGATCTGTGGGGCGGTTCGGCAAGACGGGGCGGGGGACGGGGCTCATCAACTGATTGCGGCCTCCACGTAAAGCAGGGGTTGAGGCGGGTGACTGTAATTAAGCAAATCTGTAAAAGAGATATTCAGGTTTAATATAATTGCAGCGACGTTGAATTCCCGCTATGTAAAGGGTTTGCATGACAAATGAGAGCTTATTTTATTTATACCGCAGAGTCCTCCGGCCACCACGCTCCAAACTTTTCTCTTCGTTTATTTCGTTTATACAACATCGCGTTAATCTTCCGGAGCAAGGCATGAGGTATAACTCAATATCTCGCGCACTCCTTTTATCCTTTCAAGCTCCCCCATACACCACTGACTCTCAGCCGGCGGTGGCTAATTAAAGGAAGGGTGAGACCGGGAGCTGACCTTGGTCTCAGCTCGGGATCGCATTGTGCCCGGCCCTTAAATTGGATTTGCCAGTCAAGCAGGTCGATTTGCGCGTGGTCAGGGTACCAAGAAACCGAGCCGAGGCCAAGCCGAGCGGCAATGGTAGAGGATCGAGTCTCAGTGCTCGGGGTTTGAGGTGAAAAATAGAAAGGGAAGATAAAGAGTAGCTAGCTCTCGTTAACGCTCGGGAACTAGCCAAAGCAGAAAAGAAGAAAGGTGAAGAAGGAGGACTCACAAAGCATTCAGGCGCTTTGGTGCGAGGCGAAGGATGACAACCAAGGGAATCGAAGATTCTCCTCCTCCTCCTCCTCTTCCTCGGCTCACCGACGTTTTCACACGGCAACAAGCTCTCTCTGAAGATATCTGCTTACTAAGCAATCTCTTCATCTCCAGCTGAAGTATACAGCGCCATTCCAGAACGCAGCCTAATCTTCATTTCGACACCCTTTCTCCCTTGCTGCGAGTCCGAGCGTCTTGGCAGCCCGGCTGATTGTGAGTTCCATCCAGCTCTCGTTCGCTTCCGCGATTCATCCCCTTGGCGAATGTAACTTGGCTGCATCCAATCTTCATCTTGATTATGCAGCGCCAACAGACTAGCGGGCCAATCTGCAGGGGCCGACGAGATGTTGCTGCCAAACAGCCCGGTAAAAACTGTGGACCAGTAGCTATATCCGGTGATAAGTATACGTAATTCCTGTCTGTGTGTAGGGAATGCGAACTCCAGTATGAACCAAAACTTGAAGAGTTCTCGACATTACGAACGTGACTATCCAATATTTCACGCCGGGGTACCGAACCCAAGCTTTCTGTCTCTATGCAAATGCGGGGTCGAATCAGCGGAAGCTGCAAGGCTGCAAACAGACCGATATCCGTTGTTCGTGTGCTGCAGCTCCTCTAACTTGATTTTAGGTCGATGTCCAACTGGTGGAGATATTCGATCTGTGAATAGCGGAACCAGTTTGAGTCCTCGCAAGTGACCGGGGGGCTATAATAACGGTAAACACACATTTAATGGAGCCAGTGTGAGGTTATTTTGAAAAATTTGGACTGATTTTTTGAAAACTCAAGCCCTCAGATTTTAAAAAAATCAGTCGTCTTATCGAAGGTTGAGCCCTTCTGAAAATCATTTTACTGCTTACCTAGTAATATGCATTTAGTATTAGTTACGTAATACCAAGACGTGACATTTTCGTAGCCTCAAGTTGATACGACGATATTAAAACTTGGAACACATATGTTCATATTTTCATCCGCTGAGTATCTAATACCAGTATGGTAGTCAAGCAATGAATGAAATTGGATGCAGCTGAATTTTATTTGTCAAAAAGAGAGCACAAAAACACGTCTACTTACTATATATACGTTGGCCTCGTCAGTCGCGACTGGCAGAATGGATGATAGAGGCAGACTCTACACATCGGTGAATGAACGAACGATTTTGGCTGCTGACGTTTCGAGTATGTGGCGTGCGCTCATAGAGAGGGATTTATTTGACGGGTGGTAGGATTAATGGCCAAATTACACGGTTTATTGGTAATCGCATGCATTTTCGACTGAGATGAGTGTGTGACGCATCCACGGGGTGTGGAGAGTTTAGCGATGATCAGCTTCGCTTGCGAACATCCTGATGCGTACCCAGCAGCTGCAGAGTTAGAATGGTCGGGTTAATACGACATGGTCGATAAATCTATTAGGAATCGTTACTTTCTTACCATTATTATCCTCATCGCTATGACACGCGGAGTTTATTTTATTTAGAGCTAAAACACTTACGCGTGAAGTTCCAAGTTGCCATGCCCCGTGACCATAAGGGCTGGGTGCAAATTGGCTCAAGGTTGAATTTGCATAAATCACGAAGCCCTTCCGAGCTCAGGAAGTCGCCGTACCGGTGACCGGATGTTGGCTGGTTTGCTAATGGCTGACACTTAGACTAATGGTAGGGCTGCTGCATTCCAACGACCAGCTTCAGCCGATCGTCCCGTTCGAGGCGGTCGAACACACCGAACTTATCGACGGGTCGATGCGCCCTTGCCCTGGAGTCGGAATTGAAATTGCCTGGCTGAGGGGGAGACGAGGCCTGTATTTCGCATGAACGAACAGTTGAGTAAAATTTTAGGTACATGTAATGCGCAATTTCTATGGCTGATATTTGCACAAATTTATTGCAAACACGCTGACCTGCTTGATAATTACACAAGTAGGTACGTCTATACAAATGTGTCCTCGTCAAGAATCGAATCGTGGCGAAATTAATGAATCAGTATCGTTGATTTATCTGTACACCGACCCCCAAGTATTGGCATTGCAGAATTGCGTAATGCTTGACGTATGGTCTGGAAATGTTCCAGTGGCCTTTATTTCTCCGTGTTGGGGTGGGGGGGCGGGGGGCGGGGGGGGGGGGGGAGTTTGTCAAATATACGATGCACAATTTTCCGTTGCAGAACTAGGACGATCGGTGTAATTCGTTACCCACTGAAGTTACCCAAATGTTGTGCACGAGCAATGGTGCAGCTCGTTACAAGCAACGAAGCGGATTGATCTGAAGGCTAAATCAAACGAGGTTTCGGTTGAGAGCTCGTGAAAGCCAGCGGCCTACCGCGGTGGTCAATATTCGCCGCCACTCTCCGTCGATTAGGATGAAAGTGATCGAGATGCCCGGAAACCGCGGGGCAGGCCTCGATAATATTTAAGTCAGCATACCTCCCGCCAAGTTATCAGTTTAGTTTCGAGTTTCGATAGATCAAGATGGTGCGAAGTGTCGGGGTTCGCTTGCTCCTAGCCTCGGGCATCCTCTGCGTCCTGATCGTCTTCACGGCGGCGCGGGACGTCAGGGACATCAAGCGAAGAGATGAACGTGATCTAGACCTGGTAGCCGCAGCCTCGGGACACGGCCATCATTCGGAGTCGGGCGGAGGGCACAAGCATCACTCCGACCACCATGAAAGCCACGGTGAGAAGGGGGACAAGGGCTACAAGAAGCACCATCACCACGACGAGGGTGATCACGGAGAGCACGGGAAGGAGCACCATGCTGGGCACCACGAGGAGCACGGCGGCCACGAGAAGAAACACCACGACGAGGCGGGGAAGTACGGCGAGCACCACGAGGGCGAGAAGGGCCACAAGGGTGGGAAGTTTGGGGAAAAGAAGGGCCACAAGAAGGGGCACAAGACCAAGGGGTACCACAATAAGTTCCACAAGGACGAGTATCACAAGGAGCACAAGTTTTACGACGACTACCACAAGGGTGGACACCACGCGAAGCACGGTGACTTCCATGGGCACCATGAGAAGAAGGAAGGCGGCCACAAGAAGGGCGGTCACCATCACTCTGGCTACCATGATGACCACCACGGTAAGAAGGGCCATCACGACAAGGGACACCACGACGAGGATCACAAGGGTCATCACGGGAAACATGGACACGAGGAGCACCATGCACACCACGATTCGTACGCCAAGAAGGGTGCCCATAAAGACGGAAAGAAATACGGATTCAGCAAGGGTCACAAGGGCTGATTATCCCTTGAGTTTCCGGCTGAGGGGATCGACCAGGGATGTTATTTATATGATAGCTTTAATCACTGTACATATACTTTGTCAAATCCAAAACGCAGGACATGCGTCATCGAACATGCGATATGGTTTTTTATTTGTAAATAAGTGTACTGAATATTTTATAGTTGTATTTTATTCATTATTTTGTTGTACGTACATACATCATGTATCGCTAAGTCATTTGACATGTTTCTGTTGTCAGTGTTGTTCAATATACCAACTTACCTTTGTGTTCTAAACCACAGTTTCCTTGCAATCTTTAAGACCCTCTTCGAAGACTTGTATCCCTGTTACTTGTGTCAAAATAATCAGTTCTTCAGCATTACAAGATCTTATTGTCTATAACAGCTTCACGATTGTCAGAGTCGTGAGCAGCAATCGCTTGGACCCCAGGCTAATCTCGGTTTCATTTACTCAATCGCTCATTTTTATTTAGTCGCTTTCTGTCCCTAGTCCTATTGTTTCATCCATGCCGTTTAACATTATTTTTATTCCTGAAAGCTGTTATGACCTCAAAACTGATCTTTAACGATATTAGCTCAAGAGATTAAACTCCAGTTTTATTCGCTATCCATTTTCCGGAATTTACGTTCACCCTCTTCGGAGCATACGGTTCATTTGATATGCGTACTATTACTTGCACAGACGCTTTGCAGTTTTGTACCCGTAACAAACTTGAGTGCGGGTTTTACGCGTAATTAATTTTTTCTGTCCATCTGTATTTCGGTATTCACGGGAAAATTTAATTCCCAACTCTTCGCGGAGTTAATTGCTTCGCTTTAGAGAAGAGTGCTGGCAGGCCTACAAGCGTTTAACATCTGCAGTATTTGTTTATACCGCGATAACGATGAGTTATCACAGTATACGTAAAATTATAAGTATTTTTTATTTTACCCGCGATACGCTATGGGCTTCTGAAAGAATGTAAGGTGATTCACTCTTCGCACTGTTTATATATTTGTTCAGTTTACCTCTGATCGTCAGAATTGCCCACATGGTACGTACAGCCGCTAGATTTTACGTCACGCAAGGCTGAAAGCAAATTCCGAACAAGCCACTTGCCTGCAGGTTTTGCATTAATTGGCAAGTTTCAGTGTCACTACTATGCAGTATTCATGCGGGTGAAACACTTTCCGTAATTCGCGTTATACAAATGACATCACGCTATTGTTAATCGTGGAAACACAGCATTCGCCAGGAATCTAGTCAAATTAATTTCAGTAAAAACAATTTACGACGTCACTCTGGGCAAGTACGTATATGCATGTCTGTTCATTGGAACTGAAAATTAAAGGACACGTAACAAATTGTTGAACAAATAAAATACACCTAACGAATCCACGAAATGAGTTTCGTGTTGCTCTTTATCACATGGACGGAGCATGCACGCCGAAATGAATTCAGTAAATATTTGCGGATGTACGTAGAGTTAGGAGAAATTTATTGCGATGAATAGCACGTAATACGAGGTGAAGCATTCGACTCTCACCGTCAACAGCGATGCTTCTAAATTATTGAACCCCCAAGTGTCTCATGATTTTCAGTCGAAAATCTGCCGAAATCCCGAGAATCGGTGTGCATCAGAGTTTCGGTTTAACTGATATTTATTCTCAGCTGCGAGAAATGCGTGTAAAAGACAATTTATTTTCAGATATGATTTATCATGTTAATCCGTTCAAAGGATTTTCAATTTCTCCGATGTAAGTACTAAATAATTTTAATTTTACAGACTGGCTCTGTAAGGTTATGGTAAAACAGCGAAATTGGTGAATAATTATAATCTGTAATTAGTGGATGCCAGCCGAGTTGATGCCGGTATTAGGAATTGCTTATCAATTTCAGTTATTGCATGCGGTTAAAGAGAGCGAGAAGTAACGAGGGGTGGGAAAGATACGCACCATAGTTCGAGGGTATGCTTGAAACAAACCAATTTCGGTGCGGCAACAGATATTGCTTTTATTAATAGTTAACTAGCACCGTTGCGAATGGAAACTCGTGCGGATCACATTTCATTTGCAGGGAAACAAGACGTAGATGTGATTCTTTACGCTGTTCCATGTACGTACGATGAGCTGACAACCAAATTACATAAATATTCTTTGAAAAGTAGTCGCCTACGTTCCCTGTTAGTTTCATAATGATGAGTCCTGGGTAATGTGAGTGACGGGCTTCGATCAGTTTTGCATAGGTGTTTGTGGTACGGGCCGTTATCTAAGTGATCAGGTTACGCAAGTCTGATCTAGGCTAAAGTTAATTGACCAAATCGCCACAAAAACTTACCACCGTCCTTTTTGCCATCTGGGTTGTTTTACCCACTTCACGGCTCGTCTGTCTGTCTGCGTCAACTACTATCATTGCGAATCGTGGTGCCGTGCCACATGACTGCGCATCGTGTAGAAGACCACTTACACGAAAGCGAAACCGTGTGCTGCACGCTGCTGGTCTCAAGTATTGAGGATTTCATGCAGCGGCCCGGTTCCAAAAGAAATAAGATATAAATAGGATCAGGCTGATAGAGAAGTCAGTCGTGTTTCGAGCTCCGACTTTTGAGCATGACTCGAGGTATAGGGCGAGGATTTTTGGCGCTCGCTGTGCTCTGCGCCGCTTTGGCAGCAGTCGCAGCGAAGGAGGATCTTGAAAAGAGGGACAAGCATGCCGTAGACCAGGTCGTGGCCGCTACAGGGCACGGCCACCACTCTGAGTCCGGCGGAGGACACAAGCACCACTCCGACCACCACGAGGAGCATGGTGAGAAGGGTGACAAGGGCTACAAGAAGCATCACCATCACGACAAGGGTGATCACGGCAAACACGGGAAAGAGCATCACGAGGGGCACCACGAGGAGCACGGTGGCCATAAGAAGAAGCACCACGACGAGGCCGGTAAGCACGGTGAGCACCACGAGGGCGAGAAGGGTCACAAGGGAGCAAAGTTCGGAGAAAAGAAGGGGCACAAGAAAGGCCAGAAGACCAGCGGATACCACCACAAGGCCCATAAAGATGAGTACCACAAGGAGCACAAGTTCTACGACGACTACCATAAGGGCGGACACCACGCGAAGCACGGTGACTTCCACGGGCATCATGGAAAGAAGGAGGGAGGCCACAAGAAGGGTGGTCACGATCACTCCGGCTACCATGATGACCACCATGGTAAGAAGGGACATCACGAGAAGGGGCACCACGACGAAGACCACAAGGGTCATCACAGCAAACACGGACATGAAAGCCACCACGCCCATCACGAGGAACACGCGAAGAAGGGTGGTCATTCTGGCGGAAAGAAGCACGGCTTCTCAAGTGGTGGTGGCGGTGGGGGCGGCGGCGGCGGTGGACATCACTAAGCAGGATTCTGCCCATGCTGTAATACTTATTGTTCTTGTTGTTGTGAAAGTGTTTAACGAGTTTCGAGTCACTGCCGAAACCCAATATTATTGTTGACTAGTCTGTAAATTTCCCTGTTTCAATTGTCGTTACTTTTGTGTATAATATTAAATGACAATTCTTCGAAGATATTTGCCTGGTATTTACCGTAAAAAAATATCCTTTCCCTCATCATTTCTCCCGCATCAACTCAATATTTTGTCTTTCAGGTCTTAACTTAATTTCCAATATTATATTTAAAGCTTATATTGGTATATTGTACCCACTAGTACGCGAGACTCTCTGTTTGATGTAGGTAGCGGACTTTGACAGGTCGTGTATTCATTTGAAAATTAACTAACGGTATTGCTCGTTTAATGAATGGCAGCAAATATTTAGAAATTATATCGCACGATACTTCAGACTTGCGGTGAGGTATTTTGCTAATAACGGAACATTGCGTGGCGATAAATTATACCTATTCGCAATTTATGTAATTCGCCTGGATGTCTAACGACCAGAAGAAAGTTATGAAGTAAATGTTAAGCCGGTGACATTTTTTGGCTGCTCAGTCGTCTGAAAATAATATCATGCAGCTCGAAACCCGGATGTTATTATCAATAAACTGAAATACTTTAATTAAAAAACTCGAGTTGTATACATTTCTCTACAGAAATTCCAAGTCTCTTTTTCCACAAATCTGTTTCGCTTCTGTATTTTTCAATTAATTGTCAGCGTAATGATTTCTTTCATCACTTCCCAAAATTTCTGAAATCCGTATGGCAGAAAAAAACAATTTCCTATGTACTGTAAATCACTTTCTTACGTTTCTTCCTTCCACAGATTGGCTGGAATGCCATCTATATACGAACTATCATCGCTAAATATATTTTAAAGCTATTTCTTCTGTAAATGTTATGATATTTATGATAATTCCCTGCTTGTTGAGTAAGTATGTATAAGTGCATCTATACTTCGTACGTCGTTCCCTCATACTCTGAGGTACGAATCTGTTCTGGAACGCTATTTATAACAACGAAGGCATTCAGCTTTGTAGCAAGGTTTCATATCATTTACAGTACGGCGTAACGTTCTCGATTTACAAGCATCGTTTCTTTCACCCTAATGTTAATACAATTATTGAAGTTTGGTTCAAATAGTCTAGCAGGCTTAAAATAGAGTTTGAATAATAATCAAAATGGTGTAGTTAAAATTCATGAATGACGTAACCAACCAGATGAATGTTGGATGTATTTGAATATCAGGTATTCTAAAGCAAAGATTTAGTTACGGGTAGAATGATTGTTTTATTGTTCTATAAATAAGTCAACAATAACAATTAATTAGGACTAACAACAACAACTGCTCAACAAGCCACGCTCTTAGCAAAACAGCGTAGTCGACGCCCAGGAACGCCGTAACCAGCTGGTGGTATCTCGAAGTAGTGACGATTTTGCAGGATTTAATGTCCTTTCTTGAAAGCCCATTTCTTGTGGTCCTCGTGACCTCCCTTCTTTCCGTACCCGTGGTGGTGATGGTGGTGCTCATCGTGACCTCCGGCCCCTTTGTGACCCTTGTGGTCATGATGATGAGATCCCTTTTCGTGGTGTCCCTTCTTTCCGTAGTGGTCTTCGTGGTGGCCGCTATGATGATGGCCTCCCTTGTGGTGGCCGCCCTTCTTGTGTCCGTGCTCGTGATGATGCCCGCCATGCTTCTCGTGGTGACCGGAGTCGTGATGTTCGTCATGGAACTCCTTATCCTTCTTGTACTCGTCGAGTTTCTTGACTTCGTGATGACCCTTGGTGCTGTGCCCTTTTCCGTAGTGTCCCTTCTCACCATATTTATGGCCCTTCTCACCCTTTTCGCCCTTGTGGTGCTCAGCATGGTAGCCGTCATCGTGGTGATGGTGCTTTTTGTGACCGCCGTGGTCACTGTAGTGACCATGGTGTCCCTCCTTGTCGTGGTGGCCCTTTTCTCCCTTCTCGTGGTCGTGGTGCGACTTGTAGCCCTTGTCACCTTTGTCCCCGTGGTGATGGAAATGATCGGAGTGGTGTTCCTCACCACCACCTTTCTCGAAGTGGTGCTTGGACTCGGCTGCCTCAAGATCGCGGCGATCCCTTATCTCTCTGCATGAGGCAATGGCCACGCAAAATAGCAGCGCCATGCACAACGGCAAAGTGCCGCTCAACGATACCATGCTGCTGCAGTGCTCTCGCCGTTTTGCCTGGTTGTACTGTAAAATCGTCTGATGTTCTTTATCCACTGCCGGAGGAGATATGACTTTTGCGCAGCGCGGTCGTATTATTTATACGATTGACCTGCTGACTGTTTACGATAATTGCGGTGGTAGTGGTGGAGGGTTGGGCGAAGAGGGCTGAATAGTATGTACCGATCCACAAGTCTCGCCGAGTGGGGGTCGGTTTCCCCAGGTGTTGCATTAGGCGATCGACGCCTTTTTATGCCCACACATCATACTGTCTCACTTTCCTATTATTTACCAAGCCAAGAGAGTAGACTACGCTGCCGCAACAGGAGACACCGAGTCAATTTGAGTTGCCGCGCTCACTGAGATATGCTTTCACGGTTTCCGCAGAATACAGGCATTCGGTTTTGTTAAGCAAAAGTGTTCCGTAATCGATTATTTATATCGGGAGAAAAATTATATAAATCTAATTGCGCAATTCGATCAGCAAACGGGGATATACGTTGGTGTTTCACGTTTCAAAGTGTAATGGAGGTGAGTTTAACAAGATATTAATTCATCACACTCGCAATTACTTTTTTTCACCCACGTACGGGTAGCATGCTTGTAGATACGTTGATTCTTTCGGCGCCTGCGGTAATACAGGCTTCGCCTCTCGGTGACGTTTTGTTCGGCGACTAATTGCTTGCACGCTCAGATGATATTCACAATTTTTCATATGCCGAATGAACCCTGCACGAGAAATCGGCATGGTTAATTGAAATTAGTTTCATTTCGGCTAAGAATCCTTCACATTGAAATTATAGTTTACAGGTGAAAGGTACGCATTAATTTCACAGGTTTTCCAAGTATGAGCTACATACACGGTGAAACAATTTGGATGATTTATAACGAAAAAACGGTCGCCTATGGCAGTCATTCCGTTAACGGTCTTCTCGAATTAAATGTTTCCTTGATCTTGCAGCGCTTTCAGAATGTTAATTTTTCAGGATAGTGTGAAGGACAATTTTCCAACGTAGTTTACGTATTTCCGCTGATTACCATTTAAGAATAAGATAAACCGAGTGTAAGCACAGTAGGAAGACTCGTTATTAAGTTTTGTTCGAAGTATGTAAGAGACGCCACTAATTATCGACTCTACTTTCGAAACTTTTGTCGGTTAGAATATACACGTGGACCAAGTTTGTCTTTATGTACTGAGTATGATGCGGTTCCATGAATTTAGCATCGGTCTGCAGCTGAGTCTCTGCGAGTATAAATGACTGAATTTATCCAGTATGGTTGAGTCACGACAAATATATTTTTAACTCGAATATAACTGTCGGTGAGTCAACGACTAGATGTAACTGTTTGACTGCTGAATATAAATAGGTATACATCTCTTTTCCTTATTTCAAATTACAAGTTTAATCCAAGCTGATGAATATATTCAACGTCGCTTCTTCACCAACTGTAATTCGATAATAACGATTGAAATTCACATATCAATTATGCGGGGAAACGGGGGCCGTAAGTGAAAAATTTTGTGGGCTCGAGACTTGATAATCTTTATTATTGATGGGATGATGAATTCAACGAGAATCCTTGCGCATTCGGTGCTTCGAGGAGATCGAAGTACACTCTCGGCCGGCGCGTGAAGAACTGCGGAGATTACAGCTTACGTATGTTCTTAATTTCTTCGAAAGAATGATCTTGTCAAAGTAATAATACAGATTTCGTCTTTGCGGTAACTTCAAGCAGTTTACAGGTAGTTGAGACAATTATTATGAATTTAAAAACTTCAAATCCAATGTTGATGCTTTAGACTAGAAACGTTCAATCTATTTTAAATTGACGGTCATTCCTGCAGCTTTGAACATTCGACGGAAAATGACAACCCGTTGCTGGTACAATTATTGCGATGTTTATTCTCCCACCTTATCGTTGTGAAAAAAGTCTGAGAGCCAAATTGAATTGCTCATTAGGACTGAATTGATTACTGCTCCAATTGTTATTACGAATTCGATAATAATACGGGATTTAACGTAACAAGGACATGTATGGTTTAGTGTTTTAATTTTTTTTGTAATCATTTCGCATGGTTTACGTTATACAGTAAAGCAACAATAACAATTTGTTCAACAAATATTTGCATAGCATTAGTTAACAGAATAATAAAGATCAACAGATAATAACAATTATTACTATTGAGGAAGAAGGTTACAGCTATCGGCTTAATGATGTCCGTGGGAGTAACCGTGCTTCTTGCCTTCGTGGTGTCCACCCTTCTTTCCGTAGTCTTCGTGATGCGAGTGATGGTGATCGTGTCCGTGTTTTCCATGCCAGCCTTTGTGGTCATGGTCGAAGTGTCCCTTGTCGTGGTGTCCCTTCTTGCCATGGTGATCATCGTGGTAGCCGGAGTGGTGGTGGCCTCCCTTCTTGTGGTGGCCTTCCTTGGATCCGTGATGCCCGTGATGGTGTCCGTGCTTTTCATGGTGCCCACCCTTGTGGTGGTCATCGTAGAACTTGTGTTCCTTGTGGTATTCGTCCTTGTGGGCCTTTTTGTGGTAGCCGTGGCTCTTCTCGCCCTTTTTGTGTCCCTTCTTCTCTCCGAATTTGTGTCCTTTGTGGCCGTGTCCGTGCTCGTGGTGATGGCCGTGGTGGCCATCCTCGTGATGGTGCCCCTTCTTATGGCCGCCGTGCTCCTCGTGGTGCCCAGCGTGATGCTCTTTGCCATGATGACCATGGTCGCCCTCGTGGTGGTGATGGTGCTTCTTGTAACCCTTGTCACCCTTCTCGCCGTGCTCCTCATGGTGGTCAGAGTGATGCTTGTGGCCTCCGCCGGACTCGTGGTGATGACCATGGTGCGATGCGGCGGCCACGAGATCCCTCTTCTCCCTCACATCACGGGCAGTGGAAGCTGATATCACAGCGCAGAGCACCGCCAGTGCCAGGCAGGACTTTAACCCGAACCCCCTGGCCATGCTTGTGCTATTGGGACTGAACATGGATATTGACTGACGCTCCATCATGGAATCAAAGCTTATATAGTTGGACCCAGTTGCGCTTATACGTAATCGCTTTCGTTCGGGTAACCCAAGCGCTCACTGGCTCATTCACAATCCGAGGTGCAAATTTCGCAAACGTATGGTCGCCATCCATCCAGAAATTGCTGCACCGCTGCCGAGATCGTTAGTTGACCCGATTCAATGACTTCCTGAAAATCTTGGTACATTTTCCCACACCATCTTTTTCTTGTCGCTTACAATGCTCGTTTTCCAGAGCTTTATGAGCGCAATATTTCATTACCGTCGAATCGACACCGTCTTCAGTGTGCATGATTGATAAATAAATTGAGAATGGGATTACTTGATATGATACATGAAACCAAATACAATGTAGACTAAAAACACTTGTTGACACGTGGGCCGTGCGGTCGAAATGCTCTGGGGTTATAGGTTGTCGGATTCGTCTCTTCTCCTACACAAAGAAGGAGGGCTCGTTCTCACGGGATTCTCATCGGGCGTTAGTCACGGCGTCGTGTTTGAGCAAGCAGGCATGATTTCAAGGAGTTACATAAGGCATTCGGTCAGCAGTCAGCCTGACGGATGGCTGGACTGCTTGGTAGACTGAATCTTGCATTTCCATTACGTTTCAAGGAGATTAAGGAAACAATCCTTTCGTAATGTAATTACAACCAGTCAAGAAAGAACTACCGCTTCTGAAATATCTCCGATTATTCTGCGTTCGATATAAAATACGGACAATCGCGACAGCTTATCATACTAAAGACAGCAGTGAAATCAACAACTTAGCTCTCGGTATAGGAAAAACCCCCGTGACTATGAAGTGTCTAGTGGTGGTGTGTCTGCTGGCCGTTTCTTTGGAGTACAGTCTAACGAGTGCTCGTCAGATCGACCCGAGGAATCGGCGCGATCTCGAAGCGGCCGCGTCACATCATCACTTCGAGAAGGGCGGGGGTGAGGAGCACCACGCCGATCACCACTCTGAGAAGGGAGAAAAAGGTGACAAGGGCTACAAGTCGCACCACGACCACGAGAAGGGAGAGAAGGGCCACCACGACAAGGAGGGACACCACGGTCACTACAGCGACCACGGTGGTCACAAGAAGCACCACCATCACGACGACGGATATTACGCAGAGCACCACAAAGGTGAGAAGGGTGAGAAGGGTCATAAATATGGAGAGAAGGGACACTACCACAAGGGTCACAGCACCAAGGGACACCATGAAATCCACAAGCTTGATGAGTACAAAAAAGATAAAGAATTTTATGACGAACACCACGACTCGGGCCATCACGAGAAGCATGGTGGGCATCATCACGAGCATGGGCACAAGAAGGGTGGCCACCACAAGGGAGGCCACCATCACAGCGGCCATCACGAGGACCACTACGGAAAGAAGGGACACCACGAGAAAGGATCTCATCATCATGACCACAAGGGACACAAAGCCGCCGGGGGTCACGACGAGCACCACCATCACCACCACGGGTACGGAAAGAAGGGAGGTCACGAGGACCACAAGAAATGGGCCTTCAAAAAGGGCCATTAGAGACAGAAACGCTTACGAGAAACAACCCGTGACCCACGCTTCATCGATCATCGGAAACCTGTTACTTGTTACGTTTGTTCACCCGAATGTTCTTCTTTTCATTGTATTTATTTACCTTGGCGTGAATAAATCTTCCGAAACAGTATATTAATTTAGGCATTTTATTGTATTGTAATGCTGGATTGGAACCCTCGTATCAGTTTTCTCCATCTCCATAAACATCCGTCAAACCTGAAAGGCTTTGAATCTCCTATAAATCTCGAACTACGGATTTATGGTATTTTTTTGCAGTGAATCGTCTTACAATTGGTGGCAGATATCGCCGCAGATTTTTCACCTGTCTATCACTACGAGCAGGCTTCGAGTGAGCACTTGTGTATTTACTCGGTGATATAATGGTTGAAAAAAAATTGTCATTTCTTCCGTCGGACTTTGACTTCCTTTGGCAAAACGAGCCTAATGCAGCTCGAGGTAGCGCCGTACCGAGGCAAATGCTCGACGTTTTTCTATTCAACAAAACGATTGACTAGTTTCTTTAACGAAGTTGTTGCGCACATTTACAGTTATGCGGTTTCGTCGAGTCATGCCTGTTGATGATGTGGCACTGCTGTAACAGTACAATGACGGAAAAACGAAATAAGGTCAATTTTCATAATACCTTAAGCTATTTAGTTGGTTGAAAACACTCTCTAATCAGTTCCAACTCTAGAGGGGTTATGCAATCCACTTGTGTCCAATAGTCGCATTCGAATTAATCGATTTCTTCGATGACATAAATAGCAATGGTTCATTTACTACTTATCGAAAACGCATTGAAAAAAACTGTCCAACTGGCAGCGAACAGAACTGTGGACTCTTTCCGGCTTGTGTAACAAACTCTGCAATGGAAATTCACTAATTAATCCTTTGACATTCCATCTGCTGTTTGCGACACTCTCTGGGTCACCGGGCTATACCTGGATCTCTTTTTCCGTCAGATTATCCACGTGTCAAGTCGACGGCGATGCTTATGTGTCAACGACGATGTATTCGCGTTACGAAAGTGGTCGCGTTTTCCCGTTGATCGAGCCCAATAAATTCACGTCGTAATCAAATTCTACTTACAAATACCTTGCAGTGGGATGGTATTCCCCAGTTCAGTGGAGGAGGGCCTTGTTCGATCCAGTATGCATTCGTCAAAAGATTTCTCGTGGGATTAGTCTGCAGTAGGTGAAGTAAGTAGAGTTGATCGTCAGCCTCCACTACCTCGGCGTATAAATAACTTGCAATCATCTAGTTTCTGGATAGTTTTACCTAGTCACTCGCTAATGACAGTCTGCATAACTCGAGCCATAGCTCGAACTTCTCGAATCTTCGATAGACTGCTGAACGATGCGAACAACGTATCCGTTCATACTCGTTCAGGCAGTCGCTTTGTTTTTTACCGAGACAAAGTCTGACCCGGTTTTCTCGGTAAATATTATCAAAAGACTGGTCCAGGATCTTCAAACTTCGCCGTCTGGATACAGCTTCAGTCACCATAGCGACAGTCATCATCCTGGGGGATACAAGGCGAATGTCAAACATGGCACGACGAAGATGTCTCGGCGAATCGGGATAAGGAGTGCGACAAATATGAAGAGCGCCGGGCCCAGTTCTCTCGGGGGTTCCGTGAACCACGATATGACTCGAAGTTATCAGCTCGCTGGAAGTTATGGGTTTGTGATATCCCACGGATTTAATGTCGGGGAAAATGACGACGCGACCCCAGTCAGCGATGCACATTACGGTGAGGTTTATAATATACAATCGATCGCTTCAAGCCATCCAGGTTGCACCGGTGGCTGCGTCATTCCTTCCTTTAATTCCTTGATGTCTTGTCGTAGGAGCGAGTAATGCTGATCCTGTTAGTATTGCGGTTTTGCAGCTGAACAAGGAGGACTCTAATGAACCGAATGTCAACCCTAACGTAAAGGCTCAGAGAATCGGGGTCGACTCCGAAGAAGAAACATACGGATCGTACTCGGATTATGACAAGCTTTTCGATCATGACAAAAACTCACCATCCGTCAATCCGCAGCAATATTACGGATCGGATCTCCAGGATGAACGAAAAGAAAAATATGCCATGCAGGATGGATACGGTGAATCTAATAACGGCGGGAATGAGGGGACAAATGTTGAAACCGAGAAATATATTAGAACTGAAGATTCCAGTGACAAGGGGCGAGGAGACCAAATCGATGATGGGAAGGGTGAAAAATATTTTGACATGGTGTACGGTGGGTTCAGTTACTCTAATCCCAGTAAGAGAATAGAATCATATGAGGAATACGGCGACAATGAGAGTCACGAAAAATACAGCGAGCCTTTGGAAAAAGAATCTCAGCTGGTTACGGATGACAAAAGTAATTACGACAAACTGTACCCGTCCATCGATTGGAGCCAATATAATATAGATCCGAAATTCGAATTTGCGGACGACTTCTTGGCAGATGATTTCTTCAAAGAATACAATGAATTTTTCTACGGCAGTCGTGGCAAGTCTGGGCATGATCATGATTTTCACTTCGAACACGAAGATCACGGCGATCACGGCTTCGAGGATGACAGTGGCCATCATTTCGAAGGTGGGCACAGCGCGCAAGATTTTTTCGACCATTCGGACTTCGGCGGTGATTATTACGAAACGGGAGCTGGTGAAAAGAACAATAACTTTGGAGAAAAGAGTGGTAGCAAAAAGAGCATAAAAGAAACGGGGTATCATAATGTACTGCACAAAGATGAATTTAACAAAGATCACACATTCTACTCAAACGCGGACCAGGATGGTCATTTCGATAAAGAGAAAGATTACCATGGGCATCATTCCCTGCACGGCAAGAATCACGAAAATGCCGGTTATCAGGACTCTCGCTCGCACGATGACCATCACGGGAAAGGTTACGACACAGACAAGGGGCACTACGACAATGACGATATTTCTCATCACGACGAAGACGATCACACGTCCTTTTTCGGTGATAAATCCGAGTATAACGATGCCGGGGATGATGAATATGACATCGAACACGAAGATAGCCATGAGTATTGAAAGCTGATCGTGAACTAAATAGCTTACCTCGATGTGTAAATTAGCTTTCTAAGGCCTCGTAGATTCGAAGTTTCAGCCTTCGAGGGTAAGGCAAGCCCCTTAGTGGCTGCAGGTGAATAATTAGTTGATGGTAGGTAAGCCTTGGACGATTGGTACGTGCATTTGACTTTCTGCAGAGAAATTTCAGTAACGTTATTGCCCAACTAGAAATAACACAGGACTTATGATGTGTACATTATATGCACCTACGATGAATTGAAAGAAATAGTGCACACAGCATGGATACTAGCAAATTGTCATTAGCGCAACAACGCCATATTATATCTTGTACAATAAATAACCATATAATAAAATAACGTTACAGAGTCGATACATTTGCCATGAATAAAATCATATCACGCTTATATTTCATCGCCCACTAATAGATTTTTTTGACATAGTCATCCGATGACTGTCCATACTTCTTTTCCCCCTTGTGACCCTCCTTCTTGGCGTATTCAATCTCATTATCGAAGTGCTCCTTCTCCCCCGCTTCTCGGTCGTGGCCTTGAAGAGCGCCGTACTGATGTCCGTTTGTGAACGATCCCTTCTTCGCCTGGTTCTCCTCGTGGTGAGCAGCGTCAACCTTTTCAGCCTTCTCATACTCGCCCTTGGCGGCGTCGTGATGTGCGTTTTCTGATCCGTACGTCTCCTTGTGGCCACTTGCATGATCGGAGTCATAGAAGGACGTGTCCTTCTTGAATTCGTCTTTGTGGTAGACGTTGTGGAAGCCGGACGTTTTGTGTCCCTTTTTGTGCCCCCCGCTCTTGTGAAAGGTCTCTCCCTTCTCGCCCTTGGCGGCAGCGTTGGACTCCGCGTACTTCTTCTCCTCTTCGGCTTCACCCTTTTTCTCCCCACCAGCGCTGCTGTAGGCACCCGCCTGCTTCTCCTCGTCTATCTTTCCTTTCTCGCCCTTGTCAAAACCCTCAGCGACCTTGTACCCCTTCGAGCCCTTTTCGCCACCGGCCGCCACTTGAGCCGCTTGGAACTCGGCACCTCCGCCGTTGTTGTACGCCCCTGCGCTAGCGGCTCCACCAATGCCTCCGTGTCCCAATCCCCCAAGAGACCCCGTTATTGGAATGTACTGACCATGAGCTAGACCAGCCCCTCCGCCGATCCCGCCGTACCCCAGGCCCCCCTGCAATCCCCCCGCCTGAATCAGCCCGTTTCCCAAGCCCCCCAGCCCCTGAAGCCCACCCCCCAGTCCGCCCCCGAGTCCAGCTAGGCCAATACCGTTTTTTGAAACCCCGTAACCGAGCCCTAGACCGCCGGCTGCTCCCCCGCCGTAACCAAGTCCGCCGATCCCTAGGCCAGTCTCGTCAAAGCCACCCCCACCGATATTTCCGCTGTAGCCGGTCAGGGAGGCAATATTGTTGGACCCGATGTCACCTGCGTGATTGAGCCAATTAGTAATGATTGGTGTGGAATGAACAGTGAAATTGATCGAGATCAGCGTTAAAATCCTTTTAAAGTAAGAACAAAATTCTTGGAGTGAAATCGAGGCTTGTGGGTGACAATATCGAAAAGATATTATTATAATTGTGGTGTTACGAGAGCTGATCGATGAACAGAAACTCAGCGACCTTGCAGTCTGAAGAAACCTTGTGCAAATATCACGTTACTCACCACCACCAAAGTTTCCTATACTGTATTTAGATGGAAAATTGATTCCTGAGCCTCCTGAAAATTGTCCGAATCTCCCGGAACCCCCGAAATTTCCACCTCCGAGTGACCCGATACCCTGCAGAGGCGAGCCGTAATTGTAACCACCGGAAATACCGGAACTCAACCCTCCGGAGTTGAAAAGTTGGCCTTGACCGTTCCCGTTTCGCCTAAATATGTAGCCAGTCGCTGAAGTCTCGAGATCTTCGGATCCGGGGCCAGAGACCACAAGATTTTTGTCGCTGTCATCTGCCGTTGAAACTGGCTTTGTGGCACTAACAGTAAAACTGAAAAAGCACACTAATGCGACACTTGTGAATAATTTCATTTTCGAAGCTTTTTGAATTTTAGCATAACACCCTTATCCGACTATTATCCGTAAAACGACGCGGTTTGTTTTAATGTTCAGCATGAGCCCGCAGCTCCTTTTATATGAATAATCTTTGGCAACTGCCGGATTACTGTTGCCTCATGTTCCACGATATGTGGATTACAAGCTAATTAAAGGAATCCTGCTTCCTTCGCGAAATGCTGAAGTTGCAAATTAGACGTATATCCGTTCTCAATTCCGCTGTTGCATACCTGTCCCACATATCAGAGTGAGTCCGCCGGCGGCAAACGTACGAGACTTTACTCACCAGTCAACCGGAAAATCAGTCTGAATTCGGCTTTGGATCCTACAAGGATCTGTAACCAGTATTTTATTCAAAATCCCACTGAATTTTGTTTCCGAAAAAAAACAACGATGAGTATAATGGTTTCACATTTGATTTATTCATTCCATACGCGCACTTAATTAAAACGTAACTTGAAAAACAAAACAAAACAGGCTCAACTTGGCATAAAGACAGTGCATGATTCGCGTTAGTATAGCAGAGGAAGTTAATCACGAGGTGTATCTGCTGGGTTCATGATGCCCCTTTGCATAGCCATGCTTTTTGCCCGAACTGGCTGCATCCTTCGCAGCATAATCAGCATAATTTTCACGGTAGGCCTGGTAGCCCTTCGCGTCGCTGTGACCCTGGTCCTCTTTGTAGTCGTGACCCTTGTCAAACCCACCATCCTCCGCGGCATCATTTCGAGCATATGCAGAGTCGTGATGGCCCCCTTTCTTGAAACCACCCTCGGCGGAAACATGGTGTCCCCCGAATGCACCCTGTTTCTCAAAGTGGCCACTTTTATGGGCGTCGTCATAAAAGTCGGTGTCCTTCTTGTACTCGTCCTTGTGATAAACGTTGTGGAAGCCACTTGTCTTATGGCCCTTCTTATGGGAGGCTTCGGTGCCGTAGCTTAAACCACCCTCACCCTTTGATCCTTCCTCGTGTCCGGCATAGTGGCCGCTGGTGCTGCTGTGAGATTTTTTACGCCCGCCGTCGGCGCTGTAGTGACCTAAAAGAAGTAAATTGTAAAAACTGAATACACCAGTCGCTGATTCCGTCGGACGTCACTTACCCTTGTGATTCTCGCTCTCGTGTCTACCCTTCTCGTTGTTATCAAAGTCCTGATGATTCTTGTACCCCTTCTCTCCCTTCTCTCCATGGGCAGAATGCTTCTTTGCACTATGCTCTGCGCCGCCCTCGGACTCGTAGTCAGACCCGCTAGTCTTGGCTGGTTCGATGAAACCGTGTCCGAAAGAAGGGTCGTATTCCTCTTCATCGTCGTCTTCATCGTCTTCATCCGCGCTGTGATGGTCTTCATCATTCTCTTCATCATCATCGTCCTCCTCGTCATCAGCGATTTCAACCTTCTGAGGAACCTGGTCGACCTTCACAGGCACGAAGTAAGGCGCCAGCGGTTCTTTCTGCTTCGGTAACAACGGTAGGATGTATCCGGTGGGCAAACCAAGCTTGTAGTTATCCGGTGCGTTTTGAGCGTACTGATGCGACGCTGGTCTAAATTTCAAGATGTTTTCTGGTGCCCCGTAAGCCACGGAAGCCGGTTCGGGTGCAGAGGCGATGTAGCTGATCACCGGGGTTGGGGCGTTGTGGAAGTTTCCGGCTGCATGGTTGTTGAAATGAACGTACGAGACGGGGGCACCGTGCTGCTGCTGATATGAGTATCCGCTGGCCGAAGCCTCCATATCGGCAAGATTCGTCCGTGAAACCGACACGCTTTCTAGGTTAGACGGCATCGCGGCAACGCATCCGAGGGCAGCGAAGAAACACCACATCATCGTTTGGTACACAACCATTTTCACAAGGAGCTCCTGCGCTGAAATACACTTATGTCCGTAAAGGGTGAACTGACCACTGGTTGCCTCTGTGTTCCACTGCGAGCCTTTATATACCGGTTTTCTCATACCGTGCATGGAGTGTCATTATGCCAGTATAATTTCATGGCCGCTAATAATTCAAGAACAATCTCTTGTTATTGACTATCTTTCGAACCTCTATAGCTGAGTAGTGTTGGAAAGATTTTGCGTAACCCGGCGCGCCCTGACGCTAGTCGGTTAAATATCTTTTAACGCAATCGCCACTGCTTTAGCCACGGTCACTCGCCGGACGATGGAACCAATTAATTCGGCCACGCCGCGAGTGCAGAGTCTTTAGATGGCGATCTGCGTACCCATCGTCGTAGGGTAATAGTGGCTCGCGTGGCTTATTTTGACAGGAGACTTCTTGTCGCGTTCGGACTCAAAGATTGTTTTGAATCGGTGCGGTGTTCAGGTTTCTATTCATATTTTTCATCGGCGATTATAATATAAATATAATATGTATTGACGGGACGTGGTCGAGCGATTTGCGGTTTATCGTTTGCACCACCGTCCAGATCGGCTAACCTTGAGTGCGCAATACCGTTCAGCTTCGTGAAATCTGACAGTTTGTTGAAATACCTAACAAATTGTCCTTCCAAGTGCATTCTCGTCAAACACAGTAGCCAATCCGGTACGTCAGCCAGGTGATTGGCGCAAGGTATAAAAGAGACGGATCTGTATTGGGGTAACAGTTTATATTGGCGACGTTTGTCGAATAGTTTATCAATCCGATTGCGTCGATCGGATAGAAAATACATTGGTTTACGTTCTGAAATACAAAAGGCAAAGCAAAAGAAGGAAACAACATACACAAACACATAAATATGAGTGGCTTATGGAGAGTTTTTCTGGTGACCTGTCTACTTGACGTCGGCTTATCTTATCCGGCAAAGGAGCAGGCTGGCAAAATGTACGTCTCGAAGACGAAGATGTCGGATCTTGAGTCGTCCGCAAGCGGCTACGTCTACAAAAACCTCCCTGCGTCAAAGTACGCTGAAATAATAAACGAGGGACTGCGAGAGTTCGAGGAGGCGCCCGCTGCAGCTCCGGCGAAAAAATCAGCCAAAAAGGAGTTCGTTCTGCTCCCTTCAATTCAGCTGGAGCCTGATGCAGAGATGCTGCCAGCTCATTACACGAGGGTTGAACCACCGGGCGTCGACCACATGGAGATATCGTTCCAGGATCCGGAAGCCTTGGGTTCGTACAGAAGTTCGCTGATCGAGGGAACGCCGGAGGCGGACGCGGCGCCCGCCGCCTTCGCGAAGACCGGGGAGTTCCAGGAGGGGGCCGGGAAGCAATACGCCGCGGAGAAGCACGCGGCCGAGGGAAAGAAGGGGGAGAAGGGCTTTAAGAAGGCTGAGGAATTCGAGGAGGCCGTCAAGGGTGAGCACGACAACGAGAATCACAAGGGGAGCTACGCCGAGGCGGCCGGCAAGAAGAAGGCCTACGATGAGACCGAGAAGCACTACGCGGGGCACAAGGATTCGGCAGAGGCGGACAAGGGCGCGAGCTACGAGCTGGAGGGCCACCACGAAAAGGGGCACAACAACGCCGGCTTCCACAACGTCTATCACAAGGACGAATACAAGAAAGATTCAGACTTCTACGACAAGGATCACAGGGGAGGCAAGTTCAGGAAGCACGGTCACTACGGTGAGAAGCACACCTCGGCTGAGGGTGGATTCAAGAAGGGCGGAAACCACGACTCGGGATACGCCGAGGCTGACGAAGCCAAGGAGGGTGAATTTGCCAAGGGGCACGAGAGAGAGGCGAAGAAGGGGCACGCCGCAAAGCAGGGGTACGGCGGGTTCTTTGGAAATTTCGAGGAGTTCGCCAAAAAGGGCGGCGCCGCCGAAGCGAAGAAGTACGGCTTCAGCAGCGGCGACAGCGCGAAGGAGTCTCGCTGATGTTAATTAGCACTACGATTTGTGTACAGTAGTATTATAGTTTCTCATTAATCTGCGGTAGGACCCACAATACGATGATCAGCCTGCTAAATTTGTATTTATTTATGGATGCAATTATACATTTCGACAGCATGCTCTATATCTGTTAGATAATAAAATAATGGTTTGAATACATTTATACTTATGTACGTTATGTGTGTGTGCGCAGAATTTTGTAAGCCCTGTTAATTCATTGATCCCTCTCCCTATATCCGTTTATCAATAATCATTTTGCCCGCATCCAATATCGTAAGAAATTAGATGGAAAATTTGAATTTCGTTTTAGGGGATGATCGGTAAATTCATGGTATAACGGATTATATGTGACAGTGATATTTGTATTGTGCGGAACTGCAGGCCGGGACCACCACAAACAATTTGGTTGAGTAACAGTTTGTAGTCCAGTTTAATAACTTTAGTGGATACCATTTCGCCATGCAGGGGCGGTCATTTCCGTAATTTTGGTAAAAGCACCTGTTTCGGATTTGTCACAAAAGTCAGTGGCGATGATTAATGGGTATTAATAGAACCGCAGCGCCTGCTCGCTGCAACTGTAACGAATCGCAATGAATTGTAGTCCGGAGCCCCCATCAAATGAGAATAAAGGCATAATTGATGCAACTATGCGACTGGCTATAGTGACGCATGCTTGTTTCCCCTCGGGGGGCGGGGAGGCGACATGGTGCATTCGTGCGCTGCACCCACATGTGCAGCTCACTGCATAGCCACACAGTTTCCGTGCATTCATCAACAATAAGCCGCACTAGATACCGCGGGGACGGAGCACTCCGAGAATGCATAAATCAGCCATTCTCCGCATTGCCATACATAACAGATAACACAACGTAGCACGAGTGAATGGAGCTCCTGAATCGCCTATTCTCACCTCCTTGGACAACATACCAGGCACACTTGCGCTTCCGACGATTGTTTACGAATTATCGAAATACGTGATTCGTGAAACATTTGTTTTTAGACGTTTTCGAATGATCAGATCATGGATGTTTTTTTCCTTATGCGGTGGGAAAATAACGTAATAATAAAAACTTTCAGGTCCCACTTGTCTAGACGTGCTATTAAAGTAGGGCAGGGCAGTATTTGGGGTTCAACTGAGATTCGTGCTGCTGAAGTGATTGATGCAAATGGCAATCTGTTTTGAATAAGGACTATTCGATTAGTTTCGTATCGAATTGAACGAGACGACATCGAAGGATCAAAAAACAGCTGAGGGTCCGGATTGATCTGGCGTTGAAGTTTCCTGAATTACGTCAAAATTATTAACCTAAATTTGTTCAACCTAAATCAATCGTTGAATGAACTGGCAACAAACAAGTGGGCTTGACCATGGCGTCAAGAATTTTAAAAAACTATTTATCGAAGGTGGCTGGACTTGGCAGTCACCGTTATCAGGCCTTGCACTTTCACGGATCGCCTCTTAACTTGAAAAGCTGCTCTGAGGTATTTGGCGAGATTTCAATTAAAACACAATCAGGTATCGACACGTCTCCTGTCCACCAATCAAATCACCATTGATTAAATTGGAAATTTCAGCAGGTGACACACCAGTATTACACAAGGCTAGCCCGCACACAGGACCACGAGGCGATAATGAACGTGATGTGCGATACATACTTGAAGTTCGAACCCTCCATAGTGAACATTGGACTTTGCGGGATGGAACTTCCCACCCTAAACCTCATGATTCGCAAGGGGATGAAAGAGGGCATGACCATTGTGGCAGTTCGTCGGGATGACGAGGCTGTCATCGGAGCAGCGGTAAACACCGGGTCGTGTCGTTGGAACCCCGATCATCTTCTGCGGTTTGCAAACTGCTGCCAATGCGGCAGCATTCGGGATCTGCTGAGGTTCTACGCTTTTGTGACAGCGACGCCTCAGCTCTGGCAGAAGTACTGCATCCTCAAGATATTCGAATGCACCTACGTTACGGTCGCTACCGAGTATCAGGGGAACGGGATCGCGAAACGTCTGATTCAGGACAGCTGGTATCTCGCCAGGGACTGTGGCTACAGGTTGTTTCGCATCGACTGCACCAGCAGGTAGCGAGCTTTTCATTCTGAACGATTCGTGGACTTTTTTCTCAACCGGTAATCTTGTTCAAGGTACACGGCCAAGGTGGCGGATGGATTCAGGTGGGAACGCGTGTGGAGCTTACCGTTCGATGAATACAGGTGGAATGGTGAGGTGGTCTTCAAACATATTCAAGAGCCGCACACAAGGGTCGACGTCTACGTCGACCAGGTCAGATTTTGCAAGGACTATTGCAGGCCGCATCCGACCTGCAGGAAACGGAGGAAAAAAAAGTGATGGCGTATGGAGGTTACAATAGAGACGTGACACGTTCTATACTGTCTGCGAATAATTGTTTCATGTATGCTTGTGTGGTGATCAATGACGACTGGTGAAGTATGAATAATTTAATTTTAATCTCGATTATTGTTGGCTCCCATTTCGCAAGCGCGCGGTAATTATTCGCACATTTGTCAAGGATTCAACGTCACCCCGGGTATCAGCTGTTGCGTAGTCGCAGATTTTCGGCGGTATACATTATACGTGTAGGTACGCGTATATAACCACGCAGCGTTCTGGGTAGTAATTAAACTTCACAACATCTCGGCTTACTTCAATCTCTGGTCGCAATTACACCGACCAGCTGTTGACTTAATAACGAACGAAGTCTGTACCATGTGCCGCGATACGCCGGAGAAGAAGACCTTGCTAAGGGGCAAAAGTGGGGTGGAAAGCCGCGTGTCAGCTAGGCGGCGAGCCTTCTGGTTAAGGGCTTTCCAGTTCCGTTGGTAATTCAAGTGATATTTGCAAGGAGTTCAAAGGTTCGCCCGAAAACGTTACGCAAAAATAAGACCTGGCAGATTGGACGCCTGCAGACTCGTCAAGGTGTAAAGTAAAAGAAACTTCCACCCCAGAGATGATGGATTCCTGCGATCCTCAGCAATCGTTGCAGAGCACCAACTTTTCGCGGTTTGACGACCCTGAGATCAATGTCTCCGAAAACTCTCGCTTGCCGGATATCTACGAGTCAGAACAGATGTTTTAAGTCTGATCGTGTAACTGCTTTGATCGGTATGGTGTTTCGTCCCTATGCACTGTTCTCTCCCAGTATTTTCCCAACAAATATACAGATAATTATACGGAGTTTGATCCCCTTCCACTAAATCATAGCTCTTTACATTGAAGTGGTCTCCGCCCCTCGGCGCGGCGAGGGAGATTAACGAAGCAAGTACTTCTGCGGGGTCATTTGCAGGCACTGAGAATTACGTACCGACAACGTAGGTACAACGTCCACCCATACGAGCATCTCGAGTGGTAGCATTCAGCGTTGAAATAGGTGGGTGCAGGCTATAGTGGCAGACGCTGCTCGCTATGGTAGTGTTCCAACATTCCTCTGGCATCGAGGATTGTTTCCCGAATTGGAATAGTTTGAGCAGACCTGGCTCGCCGACCGATGTCGGTTTCGGACCGCAGTTCCGGTACGAATGAGGTTCTCCCCGACCGCCGTCGCCTTCACCGAAATTCATAATCGAGCCACGATCATTGCATTGCGCGCAATTTAGCCGCCTGCATGCACTCACACTCCCGTTTACCCACGGTTAATGACGTAGGTACTTCCTCGGATTAATATTCCCGCTTAAAAGCCGCGGAGGATTTCTTTTTCATCCATGTGTGTGTGTGCTTACAAGTGCGCTGTAATGAAGCACGCTTTCGAAAACAGCTCTTCAGAAATCTCCTCGAGGTGTCTGGACGCGGACAAACTCCGGTACCGCAGCGATTTTTCATACGCGGTCTAGAATTTAGGTGGTACGCCTTTTTCCTTCTAATTCCTGAGAAAGGGACTCGAGAAGCTGCAGTTGTACTCTCTGGGTTTGAATCAGTGGGATTGAATCATTCCTCATTATATGTATAAAAGTGGAAAGAACCAGTGTATATACACTGCATGACAATTCGGTGACGTTTCACTGATTTCCAGTACAAGCATCATGTATAATATACACTGATTTGGTCCAGTGGTATACTTATAACTGATTCACGTTTAAAAACCAGGTTTTCCAAAGCAGCTCAGAGCGTCGTGGGTCTTTAGGATGAAAAAAATTAGCAGTCTTAGGCTACGAAGCCCCAAACCCCGCGAACGCTTACAGAGCTTCTCTCGTATCGCAACTCCCAGCCCTGAACTACAAGGGATGCTGGTCCGCAGTGGCTGACTCGAGGATGGATGCGGCCGTTTCTGGACCGTCGAGCATTCTCCGAACATTGTACTCATTACCGAGTCCCTTTAACCCGGTGTCCCCAGGTCAATATGCAGGGCCATTGTAGCGAGGACAAGTCTGTCTATCCATGGATGTCGGATGCACGCAGACTCCTGCAGACATTGTCGTCTCACTAGTGCGGTATACACCGGTTGTATAGGCACCATTATTGATGATAGATGCCATCGCCTAGTCTCTCGTTTATATGCCGGTTGTGTTGCTGGCCGATATATTGACGCTGCTTCCGCTGATCAAAGGCCCCTAACGAGCCCTTTGATTAAAGTCTACACCGAGAAGAATTGCCCCCGCAGGTTTCAGCACGAATCTATCCTAAGGGGGGTCCGTGTGATCGTTATTGTTTACACGCATTCGTCACGGCATATATCAAATGTGCGATTTCCGAACGACTAAGTAAACAGGACATCCCTTGTTTATTCGCGTGGTTGAATTATTTCGTGCAGAGCGGAGGATGAGGATGAGGTGAGTGATAACTAATTTACTTCTGTTTGAGCTTGTATGTTGTATACACTGTGCATAAGAGAGAGACAGAGGGAAAACGAAAAAGAAATACACCACTGCCACCACTGGCCGCCAAACAATTTGCGAGCTGTTTGTGCTTTCTGGGCACCGCACGAGGTACGCTCAATTAGGTATTCGCCTATCAACTCGACCAACTAAACCTGAACCTAAATTACAAAATGGCTGTGATTTGAGTCGAGCTTTTGCGCCCTTTCGGTGTATAATTACGCGATCGCTTTTACCTTGCTTGTCGTCGTCCACGGGACAGAATGCACAGCACATACATGGTATAATATACCAACATGGATTTACTCCGTTCCACCCCGAACAAAACAAGTTAATTAGCCGGGCGTTGTGAGGCAAGCTTGTGATACGTCCGCGAGAGGTTCGTAATACTCCAAAGAATTAGCGAGTCATTAGTACAACTTGAACCAAGAATTTTCTCGTTAGCTGTAAAAGCTCTCCGAGAAATAACTCGATTAAAAAACTAGCCTCAGACCTACGGCAACGACAGACAATTAACGAAAGTGCTTCTCCAGTTTTCACGGATGCAGGCAGGAATAATTGTTGGCGAAAGAAGACTACTCGTGACTTATACGCTTCGGTAGGATGTTTTCTCCACTTGGAAATGAAAAGTAATGCCCTTGTTTCGTAATATGTAGTACCTTGACTGCAGTATATGTGTACGTATAACATCGCTTGAGAAACGTTTTCCCTGTCAAATTTTTTCCTGCTTTATTCCAGTTTCCATTCAATAACGCACCGTTGTGTACAAGGCGAGGGAAAATGTAGGAAGAAAAGCGTTTTTCACTATTCTTTTACCCCGCATAATTTCTCGGAGGTGTTTACTGTTTGACGAGCGGTTTAGAGGATTATAGAACGAGGGAATGCAGTTGCGTATCGATTTGTTTGCCAACCTCGCTGCCAGCAGAATACTCCTACAATCTTTCTCGATTCCCCATTCTTCGTTCTCCGTTCTTTTTATCACTCGAACCGTGTGAATCCCATCCAACCTACCCGTGCAAAAATCCAGATGCTCGAGACTGCGGCACGAACTCGCAACGAGAGCGAAGGCGAATAGACGGTGCTCACGATCAGTGCTGAAGAACGATGAGCTAAGAACTGTGCCTGCCTTTCATTCCTTTCGCCATTCCGTCCTATCCTATCCTACAGCTCTTCGCCTCATGTTATTTACCTATTGAAGTTTCATTCTCTCTGCGGAATGGCAACTGCACCCGGGTTTCTCTCGAGAATGCTTTGTCACTGTACTTTGCTTGTCGCACCGATTAATCTCCAGCGAACCATTTACTCAATATTTTCTTCTCGTTTCGCTTGTTTTGTATTAATCGATTTTCTTATACTTCGCTTTTCTTTCCTATCCATGTAACTATTCGCATGTTGCATAATTGCAAGACGAAATTGTACGCCTGACATCGAAGAAATAATATTTTACAGACAATGTTTTTCAACGACGTTAAAGAAGAGAAATCAAATTACTAAATAAATAAAATCGACAATAATCGTAACAATGATATCGATCATTTAAGGTTTCATGCAGCCATCGTCTCTTTGTAACACAGTGTCAAACTATAGCCTTTCTCAAAATCACCTACTCTCAACAATAAAAAATTATCGTTTGCACATGCGATGAATTGCGGAAAATGAATAATTATTTCTAGTATACAGAGGGAACACGCGCTGCTCCAGCATTAATGATGCACCGCCCGTATCTGCGGCATATTGGCTAACGAAGCTCGATCATACAATTAAGATTGACGTTATTTGCAGCGATACGCCTATTTCCGTTCCCATCGGGGCTCGAATTCAGTTAACGAAAATCGCGAGCGCCGTGCCGGTGCGACGTGACACTAGTCATCCTCCGAATAGTTTGACAATCGAATAATTAACTACGTTATAATTGCGCCATTGCTACACTAGCGAAATCCCGACCCACCAATTGATTATACATTCACGTCAGCTCAGACTCGTCACATGCGAAATATCCCTCCACTTGGGTCGGGACGGGACGGCAAGCTTGACTGCCTCCAGACGCAGCTCCTGCAGGACTCAGCCTCGCTCTTCGGGATTTCGTACCTTCGGGCGTCTTACCCTTGAGTTATGTCCTCTCCGTGAACTCGATCCTCTGAGGAATTTCTATTCAATTTGATGGGGATCCGCTAGCCACCTGCTAATTTGCCCTTCACCCTTCATCCTTCACCCTTTCTCTCGGGTTTTTCACCCGCGGTGGTGACGAGGGTGAAATTCTTTTGTTTTGGTTCGTTTTGAGATTGTCGCTCGCATGGTTGAAAATTTCACTGCAATTTCATTAAGTGACTACAATAACGTTTTTTCTCCCTCGTGAATTTAATGCATCGAAAATATTCTCGGATCGTAATTCTCGTAGAGTATATAAAATTCAGCATGTACGCGCAATTATTCATGCCTTGATTGAAATCCTGTGGCGGTAGTTGAAAAGTAATTAACTTTTAATAGAGAAAGTTTAGTAGTTCTAGGTTACCTCCTCTCTTTATTCAACGTGCACGGGCGCATGCCATTCACCCGCTGCTGAACGCTTGAACGAAAATGCTCGGCGTATACCGAACATTCGGGAATTCCTCCGTGTGTACGCCATCGGGTTGCAAAAAAGCTTTCATTCGTATTTCAAGCAGCTGTTTTTTCTCCCTAATTTTATTTATTTTATCGTCACGGACTGCGAGAGCTTGTCCCCAGTCAAACTCGCATAGAATTCTGAACCCGGGTTAACATCGGGAAAGTTTTACCGCGCAAGCTTCTGCAGCCCCGATTCGACGAATATCACCATGCTACGGATATGCGTCGGACCGGAAAACGGCGATAAAAAATGAGCGTGAAGATAAAGTTTTATACCGAGTAGGGAATGTCTTCCCGACGAGATCTAACTCGAAGTCCGTGACACCGGTGAATTATCACGCCACCAGACACACTCGAGAAATGCGAGGGACGCGGTATTGACGGAATTTCAATTACCCTTATTCGAGACACTCGCAAGCTCGATATCCCGAACGACGCGACGTCGATGAGATCCATCTTCTTGTCTTACAGCCGCCTTTATCAAACGTATCGAAGAGATCTTCGCATTCCTTACTACGGTAAATGTAACGGGGTGAGAAAGTGCGGTTCTACTTTTCGTTGATAGAATTAACGTGTTTCTGGCAGATGAGGAAAATTGGCCGGGGTTACGCGCACTGAATATTTCCTGTTTCGAAAAAATTCTAACACCGCGAGATTCCCGTTTTATTAAATTTCGGGCCAGATACTACAGAGGCGCAATTAGTTCCAACTTATCTCCCTTTAATGCTCTTGAACCCCGGAATCCCCCGGAGGGTGCAGCCGGCATTTTCAGCATATCGATTAACACCCTATCCATAAATAGAACTACCCAACTTAGCATTTCGTACAAAATTCATGACCTTCGTTACCGACGACTCTTCCGACTTAGCCCAGTCACATCGGCGAATGACTGATTTTACTTCCGCGGTGGCTCTCATCCCTGTCGGAGTACCGTTAACGCCAAGTAGCCGACGCGGCGTGTGAGGTACGTGCTGGTTGAAAATCTATTTTCAAATGGAAAGAAAAGGGAAAACACAAACAGAAAAGGAAAAGAACTCTCAACGAATTAACGCAACGTGGCAGCGTATTCATAACTGGAATTCGGTGGTTTCAAAGGACTTTGATTGCACTCGGTATCTCGTCTGTTTTAATCACCCGCACTTGTGTCGGTCATTTAATCAATGCCTGTAATTTTACATTCCCGATGAAATAGTAACTGGAAAAATTTCTAATCACAGGTATTCCAATCAGACCAGTGTTGACATGTTGAAACGTATCGGAGACCAGCAATGGATAATATTGCTTCTCCAAGCTGCGGAAGAATTGCTGAATCCCTATGAATGGAATCTCACCATGCGTCTTTGGTTTAAAAATACGCACGCACCTGTACATCGTTTATTCTAAAGGATCTCCGAGTGTCAGTTACGCAGGGACTCCTAAGAATGGCAAGATACTGAGCCAAAGCGGATTTTAATTAAAACACTGAGACACTGGAGAAGAGCGTGTAAATATCCATCGACAAATACACGCCGCGATGCAGCCAGCCCTCGTCCTCTTCAGTCTCTTTGCTGCGAGCAAGTATTGCCGGTATTACCTGCCTTCATCTACCCAGTTGCATTTTGCTCCGCGCGCATATTCTATTCCAAATCGTGAGAATATTTACCTTTGCATTAACGGGATACAAATATACGTTTACATTCCGCTGATTATACACGGCGTTGATGGAGATTTGAGGTATAAAATGACGAGAGAGGTTTACTTTGGTTGAAAGTAAAAAAATCTAGAGCTTTTCTTTCCCATCGCGGGAGCGTATATAATCGTGCTTTGATTATCACTGTCAACGTAATAATTATTATTTATATGATTTCGGGTGGCGATATTTATCTCCAATTTTTGTCCAGAGACCGAGATTTACGCGGCCTTAGTGTGCTGCTACGATGTTTCAGGGGAATGAAACGTCGAGGAAAAAGTTAATCTACTTTATTTGTTGCAGCGCGCGTCGTTGCCCTTATATATACGACTTCGGATAGAGTAATACTCGCGTTAACAGCCGTGTGAAATATATATCCGCAGAGGAGTGGTGGTACTCTGGCAAGAAGGAGCACAAATTTAGGGTCACAATTTCGCTCGTTTTCACCGATGATACACAGGGATGAATAGCGCGCACAAAAACGGGATAAAAAAGCAACCATATTCTAGGCTCCGAGAATGGAAGATTCTCGATATTGTTTTCCGGGCTGTTCACTCGTACAAGAGCGAGAACTTCTCAATTGAATTTCTTGGTAGAAGGCACAAAGATCGCATTTATAAAACCTCCGCTAAACCTAGGGAACCCCATCCCCTGAGTAACGAGTGCAAAGAGTAGGGCTAGACCGTCTCGCCCGAAATTCCCCCATCTTTTTTGCAGTTTTGCTTTCCCACGCTGCGCAGCGTGCCCGAGGAGATATCAAAATAATTGAAAAAGTTTAAATAGACTTCAATGTTATTCATTTATTTTACGCACAATGGACCTTCCCCTTTTTATTTTCGTCCCGCTTGACACTTTTTTCACACGTTGAATTTGAAAACTTTTTTAGAAGCTTTAAGGGTTCTTCTTAATAAATATTAATCCCTTCAATTATGTTCACCCTAAGTGAGTTAATTATAATACGCATGCAGGAAAAAAATACACACACACACACACACTCAAATGTGAATATCTCCAAATCTTTACCGTGCATCTGGTATTTCTCGAGTTCGTTCGTACTATTTTGCGTATCATGAAAATTATATCTGCTTGTGACAGAAAGCAGGTAAATATAATCAACTCGTTGAGAAATGGAGAAGCGGAGCGATGCGGAGAACGCCGGTAGTGAACTCCAGTTTTATTAATAATGTTCTCTATTCGACATTATCTAGTTACGGTTCGTAAACAACCGCATTCCCAAGTTTTCCTGATACGCTGCACGAACAAGCCTCGTTAAGGAATTTCTGCTGCTCAAACTTAAAGCAAAGCCTAATTTTTCTATAAATCACTTGAATTGAGTTGGAAATTAACCTTAAGCCATTCCAGCTGTCATAGATTATTGTTAATCAATCGATCGCACTGGGCTAGCCTGCAGGCTCAATCCCCCCGAAATAATCGGGAGATATTCGAGTAGCGAACATCCCTGATGTTATAGCTGCTCTATCCCCTCGGATGAAATAAAACGAGCCATCGGGATGGATAGTTACACAATTTTTTATCTTTATTGCCACTGTTATGATTATGATTAGATTATTACTATTATTATCATTATCAATATTATTATTATCGTACCAATCTGGCAGGTGAACGATGAATCAATAACTGTTTCCGTGGCATACAAATAATACGGCTACTGTCTCTGAACAGAATTATTGAAAAGAAAAAAGGCATCAGGGAATAAATGGGAGAAAAATGATGGGAAAAAGGCGGATACTATCCTGTTGGAGCGCATCGATGCCTTCGATACCGTTACTTTTTACCGTCCCCGGTGCATAAATGTAACAGGAACCTGCATGTGTCAGGGCTTACACAGAGCGTATTGGCACTCAGGTACTTTTGCATTTTATGCTTTACAGCCTTGGCTCGAGGACATGAGTAGCGAGAGAAATCACGTCAGGACTCCGTGCCGTCTGCGCCTGTAAAGCAGCAGATTTCTGAGCCAGCTGTTAGTCTGATCTCGGCGAAAACCAGCCAGCCGTAAGCCAAGCTACCGGCAACGAACCCCCGGCGAGTCGATTATTCTTTCCGTGTTGTAGCGTCTTTTTAGTAGTGCATTAAAAGCAGGCTGCTCTTTATATCTCCCTCTTTTATGGACGATAATGTTGGGCAATCTCACCTAACGCCCTTTCCCCGCTTCGTTCTCCGGCTTTCAAGGGCTGAGAAGCGCCTCGCTCCCTGTGTATTTTTCTTCCCTCTTCTCTCCACGGATTCCGGATTCTCCGAGGCCAATGTGGGCTAGTAGGATCAAGAATTTGGGGTGGGATTTATCATTCAAGAATTATCAAATTCCGATTTTAACGAACTTTGCGGGATAATCAATTGATTCCGTAGTTCAGCAAAGTGGAAAACCTGCGGCTGAATCTTTTCGATGGCTTATTTATAATCTTATTTATATCCGACATTTTTTCCCACTGCACACCTGCCTTAGAATTTTATTTCCCAAGGTATGAAAACTTTCACTCAATCGAGTAGATTTGCGTTCCTGGGTACACACCGAAAGTCCATCAACCCCCTTCCCCTCCGCCCGCATTCGGACCTACGAACTCGACAAGCTGATATCCAAACTTCTTTACATGATTTCATTCGACGGCTCAAAACTTTTCAATCTTTCGATAAAAAAATTCATTGGCCAGAGTTTCCAGCTCATACATCAACCAATGACAGAAATTACTCGTACTAAACGACTTGTTTCTTTATTCCTCTAACTTAAGGATACGTGAAATTATTTCCGGATGCTTCCTGGCAACTGATAAATGTCCGCGACCGTATCAAATTAGTGACACATTGCATACGTGTTTTCATTGGATTGGCGTTACCTTCGCTGATTGGGACTGTGTGTATTTCTCATGCAGGCGTGTTTTGCTCCACGCGCAGTAAAATCATGGCTGACTGGCTGCTCCTGAGGGCAATGACAGCTCCGAGAGGTCGGAGGCTTGCGTTTCTAGTGAGGTCAGTACAATACCCCAGGGGCGGTTAAACTTGGTGCCAGCCGCCGAGTGAGGATCTCCTGGGCCTCCAGGCTCTAAGTATGTTACGTAACTGTTTCGAAACGCGTGGTCACGTACTGCCCGACATTTTCCGAGTACGCGTGGAATATGCAGAGTCGCGAAATGAACGACGAGTGGGAGTATAAAAAATGTGTATTTGCATAAATAATATCAAAATTTCCCTTGATTTAGATACACGTTTTTTGACCGTCCATTGTCAAGTCACGGGAAGAGCTTAAAGCTAGTATTTTTCTAAACCCACTTAACACTGGAGTTTATTGGGTCAGTGGTTTGACTCAGGTGAACTAATAACTTTCACGATTATGCACCTTACCGCGAGTGCGTTATCAGTGAAGCTTCTTCTTTGAATCGAGGAATTGCAGGGAAGAACCGTGTCTCAGTTTCGATAGTAATCGGTACAACACTATCAGCGCAAGTACGATTGCTATGGTAGACGAGGCCGATATGAAGGCGACTATGTCCATGTCCTGGCGTTGGTACCATGGCTCGTCTGCTGAGCTCGTATGCAGATGCGGAGCACCTTTGTTACGGATAACGTACTCGGTCCACCATACCGCGTTATCCAGAGGATCATGTGGTTTGTCCTCAAGCAGTGACCGCAAGCTCAGCATCTTCTGTTTGTAGCTAAAACGCGATTTCAGATAAGCCAGTTGTTCACTAATTTAATAACAAAGTCAAGGAGAACAATGCTCACCTGCTGTCGAGCGTAATGGCGTGAATTGCTTCCAGCAGACTCTGCCGGGTGACTCTCGTGATTTCCAGTCTCTTGGCAACGCCGAGAGACACCATTTTGTACACTTGCATATCCTGGTCGGCGAACACCGGCAGTCCGATCAGTGGGACGCCGTAGTGAATCGCTTCTTCCGTGCTTTGAAGTCCTCCTTGGTATATGAAAACCTTCAGATTCGGGTGGGCTGTAAAGTGGAAGGTAGAATGTTGAGAGGTCACATAACCCCAATAGTGAGCAATTTTCGATGTCGAAGCTTAGGGTAAATACCAAGAATCGCCTGTTGCGGTGTCCACTTCAGGATCAGGACGTTGTCCGGCTTGTTGGGGAAGTCATCGTCCTCGAATTTCCAAATCACCTTGTAGGGCAGAGCCGCAAAGGCAGCTACAAATTCGGCCCGTGTGTCGTTCGACAACATCTTGCTCTGGACGTTTGATCCAAGACTCATGTATACGAAGCCTTGAGTTGCGTCGTCCAGAATTTCTTGAAGATCCTATCAGTACACAGAACACGGTATGATTACTAGTAATCGAAAAACTCGTTTGGTCTGTCGCATCTGATTCTTCAATGAACAAACCTTTGGTAGCCGCTCAGTGCTTTTCACAATATGGAAGCCACCAATTTGAATCACGCCTGGAACATTTGGCCTGGCAAACGAAATCGGCCCTTGTTGATTGACGAAAATAAGACTGATATTTTTCTCAATATCAGTCAGACTTGGCATGTTGCTCCCAAGATACTTGCGGGCGACTGCCTCTTGCGTCGGCATGTGGACCGTTCTGTAGAAATAGAGGTACCTCCATACCTGAATGAAGTTACATAACCTCTCCCAAAACGTCGATGGCGAGTTTATATTGCTTTGGAATTCCCAGGTCGACGGATGAGAAGGCAGTATTGAATTCCCGATCGAGTAGTGATTATTTATCGCTAAGCCAAAGCTACTCACGCCTGGAAAAAATTTGCACAATGCGTCGCATCTTTAATGAAAATACTCACCAATTTTTACAAAACTCAATAGACTAATCGTCTACTCACCAATAATTGGGACGTTAAATCGTGGTGCCAGGGCCATGATTGCCGGCCAGTACAATGGCTCGATGATCAACACGTCAAATTTCTCATTGCTGTTCAGAGCGTATAGTTTTCTCATCTCTGGATGACCTAGTATGACGTCTATAGTGGTACGCGTTGATTCTGAAATTTGCCGGATCATGGTTAACCAATCCATGAAACGGGAATCAATTATGTTTCTTCCTGGATTCATCGTGTAAAGTGTGCTTAGGTCTATTTCTGTGTAGTTTTTTAGGTTTGGATTTTTCACTGGGTTTGGAGTGGCTACGACGAGCTCGTGGCCTCGTTTGTTCAGCGCCAATGTCAATCCGCGAAAAACAACCTGATGGCTGATCGACGCTGTCGGAAACACGCCTAATATTCTGGCTCCATTTCCTCCCTCAAACGCAATGACGCAGAAGAATATAGCGGAAATAATAAAACGAATTCGTGACATCTTCGCACTCTCAAAACCACGCTCGACGATCGACTAATTGACGCAACGGCGAAGGCACTCGTATTTACGTAGTCTTTATCGCCGTAGTACAACTTAGGATGACACTGCAGCTATGCTGCGTCTCAGTAAACGTTGAACTCGCTGCGCTATCGCAGCAAGTATGCCCACATCTGAGTCAGAATGATGGTTGTCATAAAAGGTCAACAATGACATTGCATTTCTTATGGTTAATTGTCCATGTAGACTATTGCTGGCACATTGTGATATTCTTGCAGCATGAGTCATTCTTTGATGCAAGTAAGTAGAGCATAGAATACGTTCCAAAAGCCAAAACAGGCAAATCGTTTTTCTCTTGATTTTTATTCGTCAATTTCGAAGTGGCCATTCATTGCAAGTGTTGTCGTGGTGACTAGTCATAATCGTTAGCTTGTTCACCGCTGTACAATGCACCGCAGATAAACCGAATATTAATTTCCCAATCCACTTTTTCTCGACAAAGTAAAATCCCTTCTCCAATATCGTAGAAACACGGGTCAGAATTGTTGGTTGGAGGTGCAAAATCCGCCGGATGATACGTGAAATATAATTATCGAATTCGTGTCTGATTATTAATTAGCTCGCATCCAAAGTGATTGCGCAATTAGCGAAAATGTTGTTCCTTACTTCCAAGTAAATTAATTTTGTGACCAATAATGAAACGTGATCGAATAATTTGTCACCCGAAAAGCTGCAATGGTAACGATAATATGTCGCGTTAGGAGCAGCTAATGGAAATTCCAGTCGATCGCGGTGATGTCGGTGAGCCACAATGTTATTGGAAAGTCACGGTGTGCAGTGAATTAATAATAATAATAATTAATAGCAGTTGGATGTTCGGCTCTAATGTAGGTCAAGCGGTTGTGGAGAGTCAAGGATACTCGTGAATAATATTTTTCAACATTTGGTCAGCGTTGCGGCAGAGCAAACACAAAAATCGAATGGTTTCGTAGAACTTATAATTAAAAGCCCGATAAAAGCCCCATTACATTCCGCCAGATCGGTTTCATAAAATCTCTAATTACTCTTTCTCCTCCCCCTTTTCAGCGCGGCTCCCTCAACCAATGCCTTTTCCCTCGAAGCCCCGGAGGGAACCTTCAAAGAAAAGCATGCCCAGAAGTCGACCTCGGCAACCGAACCCCGATAAATACCTCGATTATTATCGTTGCCTCGGAAAGAGTCTTGATCACCTCCGAATAGACAGAAAAGGAATGAGAGATTGAGCTTATTATGAGGTAAATTATACGCGGAAAATAAATTCAGATAAAACTACAGCATGAACAATCTAGGAGTGTGAAAATTTGATATTCGCAACCCGATAGAAATTCAGTGTTGTTCCAAAATAAACCGCATTCAGTTATTCATCCTTGATTTCACCTCAAATTATGTGGCGAATTGGTTTCAACTAATACCTCAACCTAGGAAGTTACGCCTCATTCAAATATGTCATCCCATGATTTGTCAATTCATTTCTCCGGGATTCAGATTGTACATTTTTTTAGTGTATAAAATTTACTGCCTAATACTTCGTAATCTGTAATGTCAAGAAATTGATACGTTTTATTTCTATAATTGTATTTTGATATTAAATAATTGAATTTGGTCACATGGCATGTATACAATTATTTGTTTTTCTGTACAGTTCTGATTGAGCTGCGAAAATAATTTTTTACAACAAACATTTATACAACATTTGACCTACCGAGAATCAACACGGCATAATTACCGTCAGCGAAGTCGGATAACTTTTTTTAACTTTAACTGAAACGTGTACTTACCTATGTGAATTGATTTTCTCACGAGCTCCATTTCATAAAAATATCATGGTCCATGATTCATGTATTTTTACGTATTCCCCCCTTTGCGTATTCTCCACCCTCAAGTATTTCCTGGCACTGACTTTTGACGTTAAAAGCCGTTTTGAACGGTGGGTTGTTTCTTCATTTACTTATTCCGTTTCGAAAGTAACCTTTTTCATCCCGGTCAAAATGGATGCCTATCTGCATTTGACTCATGTATATCCGTTACATCCGTGTGACGAATTATAAATCTATAAATTCTACATGAATTTTGTATTCTGTAGAGAAATTTGCATTTTCGAGACGTAATGGGTTAGAAGAAACACGGAATTGTCTTAACCGTGATATGTGTTACAGCTTTGGGAGAAACCAAAATTGAATTTTTCGCCGGGTTGTATTATTTATCCCAACTCACGTTTATTCGTCGGCGCATGATTTCGCGCCACAGGAAGGTGATAAAAATGAAACTGGAAGGTGAACTCGCACGGTTACATGACCCCTCTTCTAACTCGGAAATAAGACGACGTACGTGGGTGGCTCGGGCTGTAGATCTAAATAAGTTACAACCTCGCAAGAATTTACTGTAGAAGATGGTTTTAGAAACGAAGTTTCAAGGCGCACGTGACCTCGGCTACGTGGCTTTGTATTAACGCAAAATGAGGAGGGAACTTCCGTCTTCAAAAGCGGGCTTTATTGGCGAGTGCGGTGGTTTCTTCCGCTTTTTCGGTTAGGCAGGAGGGGGAGGGGGGGGGGGGGGAGGGTTAAGAACAATAAAATTAAATTGTTTTATCCGTTTTCTTTTCGCTGCGCCGCTGGGAGTTTTTAATCGAATTTTAATAGCCGTAGAATAAGCAGACCCGCTGAGTGGCGCCCAAGCGGAAGTTATGTGTATATGTAAGCTTTCACAATTCAGCTTGCGAAAATTTCATTTATAACCGGGTGTATAATAACTTGAGCTAAAAAGTTCCCCGGCTGAAAAGAAGAAGAATGCATTGTTATATACTCCGCTGTACAGTGTCGAGGCGGATGGATAGTAAAGTTTTCTGATCCGCTTTTCCCGGAAAAAAAATATTACGCCTATCCCGTGCGCCAGGCCTCCGGCTTACGAGATTTTTGGTGGAGCTGAAAGTCTTTATTCTCATTAATTAAAGAATCTCAGGCATTCGCCTGCGCCAGCAGTAATATTCTTTGGTTTGCTATGTTGGAACCACTGGCAACTGTGCTTTGACTTATATTCTGCCTTCCGAAATATGAGGTATACGAGTATTATATGCTTATCCAACATTATAATGTGTTATCTTTCGATTGTACGCATGTGTACATGATGTGCTTGGAAATGAGATAGCAGGAGCACTCTGAAAGCGAACCATAGAAGAAAAATAGACGAAACGATGAATAGAAAAAAAGAAAAATAAAACGATTGTCTGGTATGGAAAACTTTTCATTCTCGGCCTGATGATCAGACAGTTCGAACCGCTTGCTTTGACAATCGCGTGCAGACTTCACTCTCTCTCTCTCTCTCTCTCTCGCTCTCTGCTGACAGAAGCGCAGAGATTCTTCTTCAAGTAATCCGGAGTAACGGAGGAAATTCCGGAGACAGAATCCGACTCCTCATGGATGTCTTCTGTCATATTCGTCAAAGTAGACCATTCTTTTCGAAAGCCCTGACAAAATCACGGCCATCTCTTTTCTCGAATCAACTTTCCGCCGCTCTCACTTGAGTTTTGACTCTCGTTCCTTCTGTCTGTGCTCCTTTTTCTTCTTTTTCTTCTTCATTTTTACTCGTGGTTGTCCTGCCAGTGCAGCGAACCTCTGACTCACTCGCTCAGATTGAAAACTGGGGAAGTTTTATTCCTTCATTAGTCACATCAACCTGAGAAGGATTCGATCCATCGGCTGCAATCTTCGTGTGAGCTCAAGCACCGATTGAGCTAAAATGCAATCAATTTTTCTTTGGATTTTCATTAGTTAACTGGCGGAGGTTTCCGTGTTAGACGCGAGAGTAGAGCTTACTCGTTAGTCACTGGAGACACACGGAGAAGTTGAGAGATAGAAAGAGAGAGGGTGAGAGGGGGGGGGGGGGGGAGAGCCAGAAGAAGATTGACTGACAGAGAGCTTGAGATGAACAGAGAGCGAGGCATCGCTGATCAATAATTCATCTCGTTCTCATCTTACGAACTTGATGGAAATATTCAAATTGCCATTTTGATATCCATCTCGCGTGTCTCGTCCGTCGAGATTCGTTTTTGACCAAGTTCACTCTTCATAATTTTGCGTAGCATGTTTTTGTAACGCGAATTTTTCAATAATGAAATACGCAGAATTTTTTACTCCATCACTGATCCGAATTTGACCAGCAGGTACCTGCGGGTCTATTTTTTCAACAAACCTCAATATTATGCATTCATTGGTAGAAGTTAACATCTATCGCTATAAACACTCTCAGGTCACGTCTATTCGCAGCGGGTCTTCTTCGCGTTAAGTTCACATGGGTGAAATGATTTTCGCAGAGTTTGCTGAGCGCCATCTGCGTCGTCACGCTGCAATATTCGAGCTTTATCCGACAGTAGCCTGATCGGTTTTACGATCGTGTCTCTTTTTCTTTTCATCCTCGAGTTCTTTTTATCGCAAATTCCTCGCGCTTCTCATCTTCGCGTAACCTCGTTCATGTAATTGGAATTCTCCAGGGAAAGGTGATAAATCTGAAAGAAATGAACGCATTAAGTTTTGAAAAACCTGGTCAATGCCGAAAGGCTCGCATTGCAATCGTTGAAATGAAAATGAAAATTTGGCAAAGGCATTATAAAAAATGCCTCCGTGGTTCGGATTCGTCCGGAACAGGCGGGAAAGCCACGAGCGAAGACGAGGGACGGACGCGGGTCTCGTTCTGGTAATTCGGTTTGAAATGCAGATGAGGATTTGATGGCACGTCTCTCATTAGCCGTGCCGACCCTTTGAGGAATTCTTCGGTCTGCCTTCCGGTCGAGCCGAACACCCGAAACTCGGAATACTTTTACGCACTCTCATTTCATTGTCACTCCACCTGACGAGAATGACAAATGGGCTGGGGATTGGCCAGCTCACGTTGGAATTTTAATTGGCTCGTTGGGGCTGCCGAAGATTCGAGTTCCCCACTGTGCGGTTCGCTTCTTCCGATTTTCGCAAAAATCGTTTCCTCCTGTGAGAAGCTGGTCGAAGAGGGTTGAAAACTTTCGTAAAACGAGCCTCGGCCTCATTTCGCGGGTCCGGCTCGATCACCTCGGCTGAAAAATAAAACGGAAGTATGAATATTCCATTCTGCGATTTGGTCAAACCTCCGTGATGAAAATGAATGCGTTCATTTCGAGATGAAATTTTTTCGGAAAAAGCCCTGCGGTTGATTGCGAAAGTGTTTTGAATATTTGATACTTGATACAATTTTTGCACCATGCATGTACTGCATCTGTCGAAAGACTGAGAGGGGGAGAAAGACGCTTCGTTAGCTTGTACAGAATTAAATTTTGTGGTTGGTAACGAGTCGCCTATCCGCGGAGATGACTCTGCAATGAAACCTCGCCGCCATTTCGCGGGGCAGGTAGGCTGCACGCAAATATTCAGCCCTGCAATATTCAGCTGGAACATTTTCATGCCAATAAATACCCACTCGAGGATCGGTTATAACAGAGTTTAATTTCCCATCGATTTTCTGTACGTCAAATGATCGACTAACGACGCTGGTTGATGTATTGATTATTCGTCGTTGTATGAACGGAATGGGAAGACTGAATAACGTGGGTAATGAATTCGGCTGAAATGTAGGAATGCTGATGTGTATAGTCAGGGATTTGACACCTAACTGAAACCTTTGATTTTAGTTTTCTCTTTTCCGCGATTACGATATTCAAAGTTATTCCAAAACCACCTCGACTTAATGGAAGGTGTTGTTGCTGCGCCGTGCTTTGGTGGCTCGGCGACGTCTGAAGAGGCTGAATTTTGAACTCGCGACAAATCAAATCAATTCCCCTGCTATTTGTCGAGACGAGGACTGAGAGGAATAACGGGAATCTGTCACTCTGGAATGTGAACTCCAAGCTTAATTATCACTTTATACAGGAGGCTGAACATTATTATAAATGTCATCACAACATGCACGGAGTTTTAATTTTCTTTGATAAACTATGTTTAATATAGTGCACAGTACAAATATGTGCTTGCGTTTGATCATTGATATACACCAATCAAATGACTCGCCGGATTCAATCTGTATCATTGCGATTTTCCGACAACCTTGTACCTTGCAAGTCATGACTTCCGTCGACATAAATTTATATCAAGATACAGAGTAAACAGCACATATTCAGAAATATGCTGGATGTTTAATGCACGCTCCTGTAAATTGTATCGATTATGTACATATGCAGCAGGTCAAAATGTATTTTGGATCGCTTATAATTCCCAATGGAACTCCGTATTTACTTGCGCCGACGACGTTTAACTAACAATTAACTGGTGCCAAAACCGGCGAATGCTGTTATATTTTTTTTCACTGAATTAGGATCCTTACCTTTTTTCTTCTCACATTTGAGGTAGAAAAAAAAAAACACAGCGTTGGTCAGCTGACTTGGAAATATAAAGGCACAGATTTTGGCGGTGATTCCTTGCCAAATTCCACTGTCAACTTCCGGCCGTCTTCCATTTTCTCCACTGACCTTTAACGAGTCTGTACACACAGATAGATAAGCAGAGATACAAGTATAAATGTAAAACTGGGGTAGTATAAATACCGGCTAATGACGACCACGGACCGTCGACGGATCCTAGAACGACGCTTTAACTTTGAAGGAATTTTCTCCACTCCTTGCAATGGCGAAGGAGCAGTCGTTCCGTCCTGACGAAGTTGGAGCTGGAGGACGGGGGCTGAGTTCCCGAGGAAGAACTAGCGATTTCCATTCCTAATAAAGTTTAATCACAGGGTTTAATTAAACGTGGTCGAAAAAAAACATCGAGACCCGCTACCCTATAACCCACATTATTCATCAAGCTACGGATATGCGACTTCTCGACACCTAATTATAACCACTCGGCAATATTATACTTACGGCTTGACTGTGAAATCGTAGAGCACCTGAGACGCACCTTGACGTCTCTTTCGCGATTCGGCGGATTCGCAGGTTTCAGAGAAACGTGACGCCGAAATTTAATCAACGGAAACATCGCCCCGCCCGTTGGAATACCGACATCGACGGCGACACTTTATTAGAACCTGATCCACGGCACTTACTCATAATCTTGAGAATCCTGCCAACGAGATCTGGTCCACGGGATTTATCGCGATATATCTACTTGCTTCCAGGGATATCATTTGACGATCATTATTATCAAGTACCGTCACTGCTTCTACGAGAAAAATTCCGAATCGTATACAAAAATTTACATTTTAAATGTGAAGTCGTGATATACATTAACATAGGAGCGGAGAAAGGTGAGGGTGAAATTTCACGATAAGAGGATACCCGCATTTGAATGTGAATTTGGAATCGATCGGACAGCGTATACGCCTCTTTATTAGTAAGAATTTTAGATCTCGTAGGTGATAATATATTCAACAAAATTGGAGCCTTGTGCTATACAGTCGAGTGGGTCGGACACGTGGGATCAGAGGCCACGAAAAATTAGATACAGTAGGTTCAGCCCACGCATATACATCTACTCACATGAATTAGCGATGAGGCACCGTGTTATTTCGTCAACGAACAAAAGCTGCAGCTGGTAAAAATCATCAATCGGTTTAGCCACCTGGAAAAGAAAAATTGGCAGAAAATTAACGACACAGATGTGCAGGGCGAAGTTCGATTGGAGTAATTGATGGCAATCAACTCGCTGATCAACAACTCGGGGCAATTATCACTTTTGCATCGATCCGAGCACCATACGTTGATAATTGCCACGTGCTCCACTGTTCCGAAATAAGCTGTGACTTTATTGTTATACCATTGCGTGGATACAATATGGCGGCAATGAGGTGATCAGTGAAGTCCCGTGTTATGCGGTTGACAGTAGAAAGACGAAGGAAGTCCAAGAATTCCTCGGCGATGGCACTTTTGTCCGAAGCACGTACCGGCAGGCCGCGGTATACAAGGGAGTGTAAAGGAATGACGTGGCATCGGGAACTCCATCTCATATGGAGTGGTAGCCGAGGGGAAAATGCGCCGAGCGAATAAGTGGCCCGAAACAGAATGCGTCTGACGTCTCGATAATGGTGGAACAAAAGTTCACTGTTGGGCGAGGCGGCGGTATAACCTGTTTCCCGGATCACCCAGGGCGCTCATCGAACCTTGAAGCTTTTTCACTGGGGCTGATGTCTCGACGCGAGTTATGACGGCCTCTGGCAGAAGGAGCTTCGCCTTTGCCTCGCCGATGTTGTTTTATCCTGGAATAACTGATATTGCACAATCTTCATTTCTTGGAAAATTACAACGATTACAAGAACAGCTCAAAAGGAATGGAATCCAAAATCGGTCGTACGCTCGAAAAGTCACTTTGATTAGATTTAAAATCAGGCTCGCTTATCCCCGACGTAAAACAAGTAAGAAAACATAAGATTATCACGTCTGATCAAACTTTGAAACGACTGCGGGAAGAAATTATGCTCCCTGCAGATTAATCACTCGTCGAAAAAATCACGTCAAGTATTACGATCTGCAAGACAATTTGGCTTTTTCCTATTCCATTCTTCAGCCTTTTTCTCCTGTGGATTTCGATCAGCGGTTCGAGCTGAAATTCGAAATATGTTTATCTCCGACCCAGTGAACGGACTCCAAGCGAGAAAGGTCATCATGATATTCACACGTTAGATATAACATGGCAGTCTGGGATCCGCGAAAAGCTCTTTGAAATAAGGCTGACAATTAGGTGGATCCACGATACGTGGGATAAGGTCTTCCCTTCATCTGCTTAATGTATTCGTTGACGCAGATTTGAAAACCGGAGAAGAGGAGAGTCTACAGGGCGTAGTGCCAAAGGCTTCTTCGGGTTGGCACCAGCCGGTAGCCGAGTGATCCTGTTTCGAATTTTCCGCTGGTTTGGGTTTGCGTTGCGGCCAACTGAGAAGGGATAAGGGTTCAGGCATCGGTACATGGTTAGCATGTTTCTCCGCCGCTGGTCCAGGGACATGTTTATTCAGTGCGGAGGAACTCGAGCCGCTGCAACTAGGTTACGGTGGAGAGAACGGTGAGGAGTAAAGGGGGGGGGGGGGGGGGGGGATATCGCTACCAGTAAATCATTATAATTATAATTTACGTCGCGCATCATACCACGTTAATTATCATGCCACGGATTTTCCCGGTCCGGGCAACACTACTCGACAAGCTGGTATATATAGGATGGTCATCCGAGATTAACGAGATTTATGGGATTACTATTTTTTCACCCTCTATTTCATCGTACGATTAATTGGATCATCACTTTCCCATTTTTACAAATTGTTTGATCCCTCTTCTTCCCGCTACATCAATCAGAATTCATGCCGCACGCTTTTTGTTTTGCGCATCGATTGGTACAGTTTAAGCGCACCTCTGATTTCATCCGATTTAACAGTGTTTTTTTGTTTTTTTTTTGTTTTTGCTACTGTAGATAAGCCTTTATCATTCTACCAAAAGTTCGTATATTTGTTTCTGATCCAGCGACATTCTTTAAACTTCATCACCAAGAGGGCTCGGTTATAATCACCAATTTTTTCCTTTTCGTGGTCACCTTTCAACCTGAGATTTATGCGAGATTAAAGCTTTTCAGTTTTTTTTCGTTTAATGAAGACCCAACTCAGTTTTACCTCGGGGCAGAATTTTTTTTACCGAGAGTGGCTGACCTGTTTAAGGATGATCGTTGTCGATAAATATATTTAAAATTTAAATAAAAATCAAGTACTATTGCTCCTCAGCCCTGGTTGTGTCAGCATAATCTGATCCGGGCGGATATTAATCTTTCACCAGGTAAAAGGGTACGAAAAGAAGGCGAGCTGCTCGACGAAATGAAGCTTCGAAAATTCCCTAGCCCCGGAGTCTCGTACAGGCAGAACGACTTGTGTAGTTATTATATATACGCCATACGGGGTATTCCAATGAGGACGGACTATAAATGGACTGAATACCGAAAGGCTGCGTGCTCAACCACCCGAGGGCTGTTCTATTTCGAAAAGCCACCCTTGGCCATGCCTGATACTATAACTGATATACATCTATAGAGATCACGTGTCCCCGGGTCTCAGGAAATTTGTGTGCACGCGTAAACGTACACGGATAAATTTCCTCAACAATTGTGGCTATATCAGTCCTCGGTAATTCGCCGAATAATAATTCCAGAGACGGGGTAAGTTGACGGGACGAATCATCCCCCGGGTCCCGCGTGCCCGCGGTAACAGTTTGCATGTCTAGGGACGTACCAGCCTGTGCCGACCACCCTAAACGAGTCGGTTAAGCGGGTCCTCTTAATTATGACCACCTTTTGCTGCGCAATAATCCGCTCGTATACACAACTGCCGGAGACACGAAACGAGAGTAAACTTTTCGTGATGACGTTTGTCGAGGGCAGTGATTTCGGGACTTTTCATCATATACGTGAATACTTTTTGAGCAACTTGGTAAAATTCGGAAAAATCGGTTCAGGAACTCGCGGCCGACCGTCAGGGAAGTGAAGGGAATCGGCCGCCCTGCAGAGAGATTGTGAAAAAAACTGTAAAAGTTTTTCAAGTAAAATAGGCGTGGCAGGAAAAATCTTGGGGTTCGGGGTAATGGCGGGGGACAGGAAGGTTTTCCTACTTACCGCTTCCATCTGCCATCGCAAACGTGGGACGGTCACGCAGCTCGTAATACGACGAGCAATTTTACTTCTTACTCTAAAGTAGAGCGAGCGGCATGGCAGACCGTTGTGGCAATTTGTGCGCGAACCCTCGTCACTGCGAAGGGCGCGAGGAAGGGAGGGCAGGAGGGTACATTACAGTTAAGATAATTTTTAGAATCTTTTTACGTCAAGCCCTTTACAAGCGCCACTCTTGAATCGAGGGCGCTAAAATATCACGTGCTAAATTTCTCAAGAGCAAAGATTTTCCGACGTCGACGACGCTATCGCGAACCTCCAGCGCAACTTACCGCCGTTTTCTTAACAGAGACAACCTGCAAGCTCAGCTTTTTTACGTCGAAGTCGCGTCACTTTGAAGATTGTAATTGTAACTACCTGCGCCGCGTTCCACATCATGCAATAAGCGCATCAAAGATCGGGTGTCTCTATTTTGCGGGATTACGCAAGTGCGATAAAACTATCAGGTTCAAATAAACCTTCACAAGTGGCTTTGCGATATTGGTACTTGAGTGGAAGCTACGGAATCTGTCCTCCTTAGCAATGGTTATTGTGATGCAATATCATTCGGGCAATCATTCGCACCGGCACTCTTCTACAGACCGTCATCGGTATGATTTCATTAGGTACACTTTTGATACCTTTCTCGCGCGATTGAGTAATCGATTGAGTGCTACCACCAGTTGCAATCGGCTACCATTTCATAGCAAGCGATTCATCACTGGCAGCATTATCGAATATGCATGATATTATATGGGATTGGAACATCTGACAGACGCAATCCTCAGGCCGCTGGGACGTTCGGCGCATATTGTTCCAGATGAAAATTGATAGGGAATCGCGATGGAGAGGTTTGCGCCCGTGATTCCAGGGAAGGGTGGGACGTCGCGATGCTGTTACGAGACTCAGATCAGCCCTGGGAATCAGGGAGGGAATGGTTTATAAAACGAGAATTGAATTCTCTAATCTGTCGGCTCATAGAGTTCGGAGGAGCTGAAGACAACCAGACAATTTGTATGCGGATTCGGGTTCATTGCTCCGCCCAGTCGGAGGAGGAGGAACCACCAAGGACAGAGGGATCTCTGGGAACGGTACATGTCTGCCCGCAATTATACCAGTTGCATTCAACGAGATTCCGTGGTTACATTTTCGCAAGGAATTACCCCGGGCAAGCTGACGGAGTCGGGGAAACGTAATTCGGCATTACGATGCTGCTAATCTCGTATGCGCGATGCAGTTCCATTTCATCCTGTTCTCTTCTCTCCTCTCCTTTCCTCTCACTCTTCGCCCGTCACGCGTGAACAAAATAAGCGATAGTCAATAAGCAACGAATTCTGACGTTTCTTCCGAACCGCGGCAAATTTTCGAGGCCAGTGGAGCGGCTAGCCGTGCACTCCGGGAAATTCTTCAGATCGAGGTGAGGCTACAGGCACTTGGGCTTGGCCCTCGCGATGTCAGTATCAATTACAGCTCTGCCTAACAATGCTTGATCGCGTGTCGATTCAACTTACTCCAGTAATTGGCGGCTGTTTTGTTATAAGGCTGAGTATTAGACGAGAGTAGAACCCAGTATGGATTTTTCGTAATAACCCGTTCATCATCAACGGTACCACGTTGCAGCTGGTTTTTACGAGCGAAAAATGAGGCTGATTCAGTTTCAATTCCGCTGGATCGTATAAAACGCGTCATGTAGGCCTGAAAGCAATTTCAATACACGCTGCGATATTCCCCTTGGCCGATATTGGAATGAATTTACCCACATGCAGTTGCGTGCACTAGACTTCGGTTAATGAAACCCACAGCGTTCACCGGAAAATCGACGTCGCGCAAACGCTCGACACACGAGCGGTGAAATATCAGCCTTCACGAACTGACTTGCGACATTTGAACTGCTGAAGGTGGTCCAGTGATCATACTACATTATTTTCTCGGTCGCCAAGCACGCCGATGATGGTCTTGAACTATATATAACGACATGGTTTGGAAGCAGCCACGTCCTCGGACTGCTGCTACAGGGTTGGGTCGTTATCGTTCGCCAAAGAATCGCTATCGCCGTTTGTGATTCGGCGTAACTCATACGACGGAGAGCTGGAGCAGCTGAGTAATTGCAGGGTATAACGAGACCGTAACGCGTATGCAATTTCTTCCATCAAACAGAGGGGTCGATAGCACGTTGGCAAGCTACCAGACGATCCCGGTCACAGATGTCAGGAAGAGAGCTAGGATATGTATGCGCAGCATTTCTAGCCTTCCAGATACCACCGACGGCTGCCGGCAGCATCTGTTTACACAGCAAGATCGAAAGAGCCGAGTCACTGACTGCGTAATCGTCTGTATCATTGCTCACCTCTCTAATGCCGTAGGAATCTACCCAGCCAGCGATGGAACCCTATTTCCATTTCAAGCTGGGATTTTTATTCATATCAGTTCGTGCCGGCTGGTCGTACCAATCGTGCCTACGTACCTTCGATTTTTCCCTACCGAGTCTTTTCTACCGAATGAAAAAACGTCACAAGTCTTCGGGCATTTTCACTCGTGGAAACATTGGCTGGCCATGAGTTTTCTCAGTGAGAATTAATCGATAGTATTTTTGATAAAGCAACACTTCGCCGTTTCGTGCCGTACATTCCACGCATTCCGTAATGTTGGCAGATTTTTTGAAATCCAATACCGTTGCCACACAGATCACCTTTCCGGCTGAGTTTTTTCTACTCCTTTCCTCTGTCTCTCTCTTTCTTGCGTTTTTGTTTATTTTCATTTTTACTCCGTCTCGCCACACTTGGCTAGTCGCTTTTACTTTCAAGCGAATTTCACTTCTTAAACCTAAAACCGGGTTTCACTTCCAACACTTGAATATTGCCTGCAAATTGACCGTGACCCGCGCTAATCGCGTGAAATCAATTTCCACGCCTCGGAACCCGCTTCTGAAACAGTCCAACCAGTTCTGAGCTGTTACACTCGACACATAGTTCTCGGATCGTGGAAGGAAGATTGCATAATTACCTTCAAGCGAAGGAGACACAAGAGGAAGAGAGAAAAACGGTTCAACGGTTGTGTCACCATGACTTTTGAATGCAAGTCTGTGAGAAAATATCGAAACCCAAGTCACATTAGGTACGATTGCCTCACTTGGTATGTTCGATGATTTGAAAATCTCACCGGGATCCCGAATTCGATTATGGTGGGAAAGTTACGTCAGTCAGAATCCTGTGGAAAAATTGTTTGTACGGAAGTACTAAAACGAGGGTCACTTGTTCGGCTATAAATCTAACAAATTACATCCGGTTCATTAGCGACTCGGTTGAAGTTTGTCCCTCACAGGACTGAAGAATTTTAGGAGAATTTTGTCGAAATTCCGCGAGGAATCTCGCGCGAATTCCCCTCGTTCCGCCGTCATGTAGATCATATATTTACGCTGTGAATTCACGTTGATGCTGAGAAGTGGGCGGTGACAGGGCGGTCGAGATTTCGCCGGGATTTTGATAGATCGAACGTTCAAGATAATTCGTTTTACACTTCGCTTGAAATCCAATCTGCCTCCAAAAGAACGCGTGACGATGTGAAATTAGAAACCCCTTTCCAGCCCTCAAACCATTCCATCGACGAGCCGCGAATAGCGCCGCAATCGAATTACTAGCAGTATCACGTCTACCCCTCATTCCACCAAATCGCGCCTTTATAGGTACCTTCAACAATTCACACTCGTATACCGTTCTCCTTCCGTCTACATAGATTTTTACATCACTGGACGTTGCGGCGAGGCACGATATCGTCGTACTCTCCAAGTGAATGATTTTCTTCGTATTCCTCGTCTGAAACTATTTCTTCAACCAATTATCTTGAGACATTCAAGTCCGTTGACAACTGAAATCGGTGCAGGTCATGTTTCACTAATTGGTACTTGTTGCCAGCGGCTGAGTTGAATGCAATTTATCTCTTTCACCAATTACCCGTGGTCAATAATAGATGAGTTGGATGGCTTTAGAGAGATTCCAGATGACCGAGGTCATTGTGGCACAATGTATTCCATTCCACAGCTGTTCCAATCAGCACTCACTTCTGTCCAAAACTGACGAGAAGTAAGTATACAAGGTCCGAACCTTGTTGACGGATGAATCGTCAGACAACAATGCCTGCTCTGAACAAACCGCAACGCCGTTATATTCGCATTACGAAACGACGTGAATATGGGACAACGATAACGTTCGTTCACACAGGTAGAATTATCGAGTAAACTTATTATTGCCTACTTACTTGAGACACAAGCTGCCGATAATCATAATAACTGAGCTGGAACTTGCCGTATCTTTGACAAATATGAATGACAGTTTGCTGTATCGTTGCCACGGTAATGTTACAAAAATTGCGTATTATTATTCTAGTAGGCCAATTCCAAACTCGAACACCATGATCTGTATCATCAGGCGTTGGAATATTAACCTTTAGACGGCCGGGATTTGAGAGTTAAAATCACCCTTGAAAAGTGCCCAAATTACTGTCTGGTTATCGCGTATCAACCAAATATCGTTTGAATGCTATTGTTATTGTCTAACGATTATCATTACTGTAATTAACGGTACAACGTATTGCTGTAATTTGTTTAAATTCTGAAACATTTCAAATAATATACACAGTGTGCACAAAATTCTTATAACAAAATGTAAGCTACATTTTTCAGCTGATAAGAGAGTGAAATATAGCAGGTCAACGAAAAAAAATTAGAATTTCTACCGAGATAAATAACTTGATGGACTTTATCGTTATTAACGGTCTCAGGGGCAGTATAATGAGAGCATGAGGAGATTACGTTTCAGGTTTGATTCGAGAAAGTTCATACGAAAATAGAAAACGTACGAAGAATATTAATTTCAAAACTTTGGCTATCAATTCTTTTACATTTGTAGTTTGTTATTAATTATTATTCTGCCAGGTTGCTGGATCAAAGTAAAATCAGCATTCAATTTCACAACAACGTATCACTTATTAGCGATGGACTTTTGTGGTGTTAAAAGCGAATTGTGAGTTGACAGATTGTCAACCATTACTCGATTTCGCAACTGCATCCCGATTCATGTTCGATTATTAGGGTTCAACTGCGAATAGTAACTGTAAGAAATCTTTGCTCCCATACAAGTGATAGTTGTCGCAGAATAAACTATATCGTTTCTCGCCTAATGGTCTTACTATTGTATTACACTAAAAGTGCCGTCCGAAACCAGATATGGAATGCCCAGCATACTCCTATGCTACAATTGTCGCAATAGCGATATTAAATATCCCGATAACAAATATTTTATCCATTGATACTGGGTATCAATACCTTGTTGACGGTCGAGGTCGTTTCACATCAAGTAGCGTACGCCTGACCCTATGCTCACGTATATTCATCGCTGCTACCAATAGATCAGAAATGCAGTATCATAATTTCTCCTTCCATTTCGGACCTGGATCTGAACGTTGGATTCAACTCCAATAGCTCGCAGAGATCGAGTCACTCACTCACTTATTTACTTACACTATACTGCGTTGTTCTGAGAAGTTGTGTATCAAGCGTTGGGTGCTGGTGGAATGGACGCCGTATTATTAACTTATTTTCACAGCATCCCGGTACGGAAATGTAACGAAGCCTTATCCTTATGGCGTTAGCGGTAATCGGGTGTGAGTTATATTTTGGAACCAGCTGGGGAATGTTGGATATTTATTCAAAGGCATCGATCAGGCGGTATTCCGAAAACTGAAGACTGAAGACTGAAGACTGAAACTAAATAAACGGGAAATTGAAGGCGTAGTAGTTACTAAAGATCAAGTTCTAAAAAAACTGTGCGGAAATGGATGTCAGATTGGTTTGCAGGATAAATCGATTGGTTACAAATGTTTATGGCATTTGGTTCGATGATGCACGATCACGGTGTTAAAATATCCAGTTTGCCGAAGATAATGAAACTGTATGCAGCCAACAGCAGTGACAAGTTTGACTTGATGATATTGGAAATTTTTATCTTTTCTGCCTTTATGTCTCCAACTGAACGATTCGATGCTCTTATTAGACAAGTGGTAGCAGATGTTTGCCCGCAAAGCTATCAATGCCATTGAACCGCTATATGCTTTCCACGGTGAGACTTATACGTTTTAACTGATTTTAATTGAACGTATCACAATTGCGAGTTTGCACATGTTTGTGCAATATTGAATCGGCAATGTCATATTACCTCTTCATCCATCACACTGGAAAATGGACATCAAAGTTCGTGGATCATGGATACCATCTCAGCGGCTAGATAATTTCAGGAAAAATCATCCGAATCCAAAGTTTTTCATATATCAGGATGAACTACAACCTACAGAAGAAGAAATTTCGCATGGTATTCGTAGGACCGGAACACCGGTGATAACTGATCGAGACATGAATGTCAAATAGCAAAAATCGTGACAATTACTATTTGGAAAATTAAATCAACGTACAACATGTATCGAAATGATGGAGTTGGTACTCGATTTTGTTTATATTAAGATAAAACCAATAAGTGTATATATACAGTTTACCTGTCTGGCTCAGATAATTTCAGATAAGTTCTAGTGGATCTAGGGTATTAGTGCCCGCTGATAAACAATTCGTTGTAACGAAAATTCATTGTCGATATCTTTTCCATGGCGTCGTTCATACTTAAAGAGATTAGACGGAGCACGCAGAAAATAAGTCTTCTTGGCCACTGATACCAACAGTTGGTCGGCAAGGTGTTGCGTCAAGCCGATGTGTATTAAAAGTTTTTCAGTATGATCTCCTTCGGTAAAAACTGAGTTCGAACAAAGTCCGTAATGATCTCGGGGTGTTTTTTTACCACGGTACTGCCTTTAGTAGTCGTAGGTGTGTTAAATTATGGAAATTGTGCAAGAATCCTGGGGGTATTTCCAACCCCTTCATTCAGTCATCAGGCTGTATTCCGCGGACTGACTTTGGAACTGAACAAGCGAGGACACGAGCTGATCATTGTCACTACAGACCCGGTTAATGATCCAAGCCTGAAAAACTATACTGAGATTGATATCGGTTTCATGTATGAAATGCATGAGCGGCTTGGTAGGAATATGATAGAATATCGTAGATCACCACCTTCGTGGACATACATGCGCACTTTGTCATCATACATGAGCCACGGGACTGAAAAAATTCTTACTCACCCAGAACTGAGGCGGTTGTATGAACGAGATAGTGGAGAAAAGTTTGACCTAGTTATAATGGAGCAGCTTTTTTCGTTCTCTCTGTTGCCTTTAGCTGATCGATTTGACGCCCCGATGATCGGTGAGTATTTTAACCCACACCTGTATTTTCAACAGTTTGTTATGAATTCACACTTATACTTGGATCAAGTAATAATAATTTTTCCGAAATCTCAAACAGGTATATCATCCTTGGTATTATCTACAAACACTCAATACGGGATAGGCAATACCGTTATACCATCGCATCCAGCGAATTGGGAACTCCAAGAAAACATTAACAATCCATTAACATTTTGGCAGAGGTTGAAGAACTTTTTTAAGATCTGGTCAATGATATACATCTTTAGGACTCACTTCATGCCTCAACAAGAAGAAATGGCGAGGAAATACTTTGGAGATGACATTCCGAGCCTGTATGAGATTGAGAAGAACATCAGTTTAATTTTCGTTAATCAAGCAGGACCGATTTCCTACGCCAGGCCAAATCTTCCGAAAATAATCAATATTAATGGTTTTCATATTTCAAAGCACAAAAACGCATTGCCGCAGGTATTTATCAGATTATTATATGATTTTCGGTATATTTTTCCATCAGAATGAAACAGATTGAATTGATTCATGATACAGTTGTATCTTCGGAAATAGGATCTCCAGAACGTCTTGGACAAAGCTACACAGGGATTCGTATACATGAGTCTGGGAACGAATGTCAAAAGCACTACCTTATCTGCGGAAACTCGAAATGAATTTGTAGCTGCCTTTTCAAAGCTACCCTTCAAAGTCATCTGGAAGTTTGAAGATGACGTTTTTCCAGACAAACCGGATAACGTAATGATTTTGAAGTGGGCTCCTCAGCAGGCTATTTTAGGTACCGGTGTATACCTACACATACAGTTTGAATCAAAATAAATTGTAATCAAAAGAAATTTTACTCCAAGCATGAAAAAATGATTGTTCCATTGTATTAATTCAGCTCACCCGAATCTCAAAGTTTTCATCTATCAAGGAGGACTTCAAAGCACAGAAGAAGCGATTGAACATGCTGTTCCGCTGGTCGGATTTCCAGTTATAGGTGATCAAGACGCGATTGTCAATAAAATGGTGTCTCTTGGCGTTGCCGAAAAACTTGAGATAACTGCTGTCGACAGGGATGACCTGAAAAAAGCGATACTCAGCGTTGCACTCAATGACGAGTAATATTTATTGCCTCTGTCTAACAGTTGTATGGATAGATTAAAAACTTACGGTACATACCTCAAATATGTAAGCCGATTCTCATACATGTTTCAGGTACAAGAAAAAGATGCTTGACTTGCGGTCGTTACTCAAAGATAAGCCAAGAGACTCACTTGAGAACGCGGTTTGGTGGACGGAGCACGTGATACGTCACAGAGGTGCTCCACACCTACAATCGACAACAGCAGATGAACCATGGTACCAGCGTCAGGACATGGATATAGTTGCATTTCTTTCAGCTGCATTAACAATAACTTTCGTTATAATATTATCAATTTCCTACAAGTCTTTGATGTTCACTATCAACGCCTTGACGTATTCGCCACTTGATAAGGCGAAGCGAAATTAACTGTTTCTTCTATTTGCGTAACTCATTGTTCGACTCAAGTTACGCAACGAAATTTCGTTTGTCAAACTTCTCACAATCTTATTGTAACATGTAGTAATCTAGACGATTGAACCTCATCTGGCAATAAATATGACAGCAAATTGTACACAGTACAAAATTAAATTTTACAGTCATATAATAATTACATTCAAACGTATCGCATACCTCTTTATGTAGGATACCCAGATAATTGCGGAGCTAATGTATTATGACCAGATCGCTTATAGTTCTGCTAAATCATTTACAGCTTTTCGCAACGTTATTTATCATGCTTTAAATGGATCTTACTCACGTGTACACATATTTCTTACGCTGGGGCTAAAATCGATTTTTGTGAATCATTTCTGATCCTTATTGCGTTTTCTTGACGTCCTAAGCCAGGTACATGCACGAAACAGAAACTGACACCGTCGATGATTAAAAATGACATGTTACATATCTGCACTGACTTAACTACTGTATTTGCATAGTTACTGTTGTTTTATAGTATATATATTTCTGTATCCATGTACTGCCATAAAAATTCTAGCATGAAGTTGAAATATTTCAAAATTTTATATGAGCTCTACAGTGGAACTTTCCTACATTGTCGGAGAAATTGACAAATCGTTTTACGAGTGGAATTAACAAAATTATCAGTTTGTCCATGGAGTTTATCTATGGCTTATTAAAATATGTTTTACGTGTAAGACCAGCTGATAGTGTGGTTGCGGTGAAATATCGCTACCAAGTTCAAGATGTAGATATTTTACTTGAATGGCTCAGTTTTGCTGTCACAGTTGCGTATGAACAATGGCTGTACGGTGGATAGTTGTTGCCGCCATAATATGCATTTTAAACTGTGTGATACAGCTCACAGATTGCTACAGAATATTATGCATCTGCCCGCGAGCTTCAATCAGTCATCAAGTCGTGTTTCGCAGTTTCACCTTAGCCTTGAATAAACGGGGGCATGAAATCACCTTTGTAACCTCGGACCCCATGAATGATCCAACTTTAACAAACTACACGGAAATTGACATCAGTTTTCTTTACGGATCGAATTCCGTTACGGTTCTTGATGTGAAGGATTGGTTTGGCTCGTTTGATAAATTGGGTGCCATGACGAATTTTCAAACTGCTCAAATTCTGCAGCATCCGGAGTTGAGGAAGATATATTCAGCGGGTAGTAACGAAACGTTTGACATGGTGCTGCTCGAGATGTTATACTGGCCTGCTTTCTTCGCACTGGGAAAACGATTCGATGCACCGATTATAGGTGAGTTAACTCGTATGGAAGTTCAATTTAATTTCTCGTTCTGAGAGTGTTGAACAGAATTAGTATTTGCCCGTTGAAGGATTGTCACCCTTGGGACTCACGATGAACGTTCAGTACGCGCTGGGCAATCCCATTATGACGTCGCATCCATCGAATTGGGAACTTTACTCGAAATCTTCACCGCTGACGTTTTGGCAAAGGTTGGAAAATTTCGTGAGCTTCTGGAGGTTTCTCCGTTATTACAAAAGCCATCACGTTATGGAGCAAGCAGCAATCGCACGAAAATACTTCGGAGAAGATATTCCCGATCTCGACGAATTGGAGAAAAATGTCAGTCTCGTTTTCGCCAATCAACAGACACCTATTTCCTTCTCGAGGCCGGACGTTCGAAAAATTGTTGACATCGCCGGCTTTCACGTTTCTCGAGAGACCCAACCTTTACCTGAGGTACTTTTGCGGACAGTTGAATCTATTTGATTACCTGAAATAGTTCCGAAATAATTCTGATCGATTCGTTTCGAAGCGCGATTACTCCCAGAGACGTAATAAAGTTGTATTGTTTCACAGGGCCTCAAAAACATCTTGGACGGGGCTACGCAAGGGTTTGTTTACATGAGTCTTGGTTCGAACATGAAAAGTAGCATGCTGCCGATTGCGACGCGGAATGAGTTAATGGCAGCATTCTCAAAGTTGCCGTACAAAGTGTTGTGGAAATTTGAGAACGACGCTCTTCCGGACAAGCCGGAAAACGTTCACATCATGAAATGGATCCCACAACAAGCTGTTTTGGGTATTTTTTTAGTTCATTTACTGCCATGAATAACGCTTCAAGATTTAATTTCACTTGAATTGATAACATTCGCTGATTAAGATTGCAACGCACTTGAAACATCACGATAAATGCACAATCACAGCAACAAAGAATGCGGGTTTGCAGTCATAATACAAATAATCGTGCGGCACACCATAATTGATTTTGCCCGTTGACGAAATTGTCCTCGAACTAATTGTGCGTTGAGCCACTAAAAATACAACATTAGAACTGCTGTCGCGAAAAGATGATCATTATAAAGACGCATAGAGGAACGAAGTGGGTCTCTTTCATACCTTGTTTGCAGCGCATCCGAATCTGAAGGTCTTCGTCTACCAAGGAGGTCTCCAAAGCACTGAGGAGACCGTGTCTCATGGAGTTCCCATTGTCGGAATACCAACTTGGGGCGACCAAAGAATGCAGATCGACAAAATGGTGTCACTCGGAGTCGGGAAAAAATTAGAGCTCGGCACAATGAACAGGAAGGAGATCGAAGAAGCGATTCGAACTGTAGCATCCAGCAAGAGGTACGTCATTAACTATACATATTGCATCAGTGTCATTGGTGACTATTTCACTGTATGCTTCCTCGAAATTGTCAATTTTCAGCTACAAGAATGAAATGGTAAAGTTAAGCACGTTGTTGAAAGAAAATTCTCAACATCTGCTGGAAAATGCAATCTGGTGGACGGAGCACGTGCTTCGTCACAAAGGAGCCTCACATTTGCACTCCGTCACGGCTGACGATCCGTGGTACCGTCGACAGGACATGGATATAATTGTTTTCATATCAGTTGGAACCACCGTAGTTTTAATTATCTTCTGCTACGTCTCCTACAAGCTGCTAATCGCTGTTGTCAGTACGTGCGAATCGCAATCACTGGACAAGAAAAAAAAATGGAATTGATTTCACAGCATCAATTTCACGTTAGCATTATGTGAATATTTAGATTTGTTACAATTCGTAAATTATATTCCGCACCTGTAACACAATATACTCTTATAAATAAACCATATCAATTCATTTGAAATCACACCATTCCTCCGCAAAATGAGAACGTTTTATTCTTGAGTCAGCTGTAATTTGTAAAGGTAAGTAGCATGCACATATCATGTTTACTTTCATTTCAAACGCAAAAGTTGCCGTAATTCAAGTATACTGTTGCCTTGCTATCGAAACGATATGTACAAACACCCGCAGACCGCGTTCAGCTGACAGACATAAATTTTTGCCAACAGCTGCGTATCGTATCAGAAGTAACTATACCGTATGAGTAAGCATACCCGAAATACATTTCTGCTAATTTAATATTGCTACATGAAAAATTAGCATAGGAGATACACCTTTGTTCGTCTTTGAAATAACATAACCATACTTCGTCACCCGATTGTGTAGCTTCGCATGCATGGAAGCGTCAGCATATCAATCTCGGCGTATCAAAACATAGTTTCTTGACCCCAGACCATGTAATGAATGATGGATATTCTCTCTGTGGATAACAAAGATTGTTAAAGTCAACAATCGTTATGAACCGTGCAACTATGCCCAATAGACATAATGCAATAATATCCTTTCGCTGACTCAATATTGCTTCGAAAATAAATGTTATAAAATTCTTTGATACTGAATTTTCTGGATTTTGAAAGGACTTGAATCATAAGCAGATAAACTTTTATCAGTTGGTTCATTATTGACGATTACGTATCTTGGATGTGATTCCTGTTGATGGAAAATTTCCAGGTTGATTATGTGAGCACTTTTCTTCTGCCCATTTTTTCAGACAAAAGATGACTCGCGTTATATGTTGCGACGATAACGAATGACGTTTACTATAGGTCAACATGCAATTACAATACAACGATCAGGGCTGTAATTTATAGCGAATTGATAGAGTGCGACAGGAGAGTATTTGACTGCGATGTTACAGTTCCGTTCCAGGTTTGAGGGTTGCCCACATAAAATAGAAACGTATTTGATGTTCAAAATACCATTTTTTATCGAGCTACGAAATCTATAGATAATACTCGCGTTGTTTTGGACGTAAACGATCACGATGTCGCATAATCGTCCCTCGCAAACTTTCCTATTGATTAATCGGTGACTCATAGCTGCCACGTGAACTTCTCGCCGAAAGCACATTGTCGCAACTATTACTAAAGAAAGGCCATATCATTTGGACCCTTCTCTACTTTCCTTTTTCTTCCCCTTGCTCTAAGGATTCCGTTGGGTTCCCGTTTTCCGGGGTGCGGTCTTCGGGCTTATAAAGTTTCAAAAAATTCGTGACATTACGAGTTCTTCAATATTCCTTGCGTCAAAATTGATATCAGCTGGACCATCCGAATATTCAGTCTGGTTGTTTTTGACCATTTTTCCCCATCCCCTCCAACGAAACCACTGTGACCTCGTTATTTTATGAGGTGTGTCATAAGCGAGTAACACTGCAACTTACCGATTAAAGTGCAAGTGATGCAAGAGATGCGAGAAATTAATTTTCGATTTGTGTATTGAGACCGATCGTAGGGTCTGAATTCGACGATACTTTTACATGGTGGAAAGAAGGCGTTGGTCAACGACCATTTAAAGATCGACGGGACTTTGTAAAGAACAACAACTAGGCTGAGTGACGTTTTACGTAAGTTTTCCTACACGTACCTGAGTGAAAATATAGTCACATCCAAATAAGAAATTTCGTTGAATTTGTGGCTGTCGCTGATTTACTGCCGGGGGGTGAGAGGGATTGTTTAAAAAGCTGGCTGATGTTAGAAGGTGGGCAGAGGTGGGAGGGTGAAAAAAATGCGGTGTGATGTACTAGCATAGATGTATGTGTACGAAGACTCGGGACGAGACTGCCGAGTAATAGCTGGTGGATATTGCGAAACCCGCTGAAAAAGATAGGAGTGAACCCCACACCTTTTGGTCGCATCGACTCTCAAGTTCAACTCGTAGATATTTCCGCTGGATGGTTCAGTTTTGCTGCCACAGTTGCGTATGAACGATGGCTGTACGGTGTATAGTTGTTGCCGCCATAATATGCATTTTAAACTGTGTGATACAGTTCACAGATTGCTACAGAATATTGTGCATCTGCCCGCGAGCTTCAATCAGTCATCAAGTCGTCTTTCGCAGTTTCACCTTGGCCTTGAATGAACGGGGGCATGAAATCACCTTTGTAACCTCGGACCCCATGAATGATCCAACTTTAACAAACTACACGGAAATTGACATCGGTTTTCTTTACGGATCGAATTCCGTTACGGTTCTTGATGTAAAGGATTGGTTTGGCTCGTTTGATAAATTGAGCGCCATGGCGAATTTACAAACTGTTCAAATTCTGCAGCATCCGGAGTTGAGGAAGATATATTCAGCGGGTAGTAACGAAACGTTTGACATGGTGCTGCTCGAGATGTTATACTGGCCTGCTTTCTTCGCACTGGGAAAACGATTCGATGCACCGATTATAGGTGAGTTAACTCGTATGGAAGTTGAATTTAATTTCTCGTTCTGAGAGTGTTGAACAGAATTAGTATTTGCCCGTTGAAGGATTGTCACCCTTGGGACTCACGATGAACGTTCAGTACGCGCTGGGCAATCCCATTATGACGTCGCATCCATCGAATTGGGAACTTTACTCGAAATCTTCACCGCTGACGTTTTGGCAAAGGTTGGAAAATTTCGTGAGCTTCTGGAGGTTTCTCCGTTATTACAAAAGCCATCACGTTATGGAGCAAGCAGCAATCGCACGAAAATACTTCGGGGAAGATATTCCCGATCTCGACGAATTGGAGAAAAATGTCAGTCTCGTTTTCGCCAATCAACAGACACCTATTTCCTTCCCGAGGCCGGACGTTCGAAAAATTGTTGACATCGCCGGCTTTCACGTTTCTCGAGAGACCCAACCTTTACCTGAGGTACTTTTGCGGACAGTTGAATCTATTTGATTACCTGAAATAGTTCCGAAATAATTCCGATCGATTCGTTTCGAAGCGCGATGACTCCCAGAGATGTAATGAAGTTGTATTGTTTCACAGGGCCTCAAAAACATCTTGGACGGGGCTACGCAAGGGTTTGTTTACATGAGTCTTGGTTCGAACATGAAAAGTAGCATGCTGCCGATTGCGACGCGGAATGAGTTAATGGCAGCATTCTCAAAGTTGCCGTACAAAGTGTTGTGGAAATTTGAGAACGACGCTCTTCCGGACAAGCCGGAAAACGTTCACGTCATGAAATGGATCCCACAACAAGCTGTTTTGGGTATTTTTTTAGTTCATTTACTGCCATGAATAATGCTTCAAGATTTAATTTCACTTGAATTGATAACATTCGCTGATTAAGATTGCAACGCACTTGAAACATCACGATAAATGCACAATCACAGCAACAAGGAATACGGGTTTGCAGTCATAATACAAATAATCGTGCGGCACACCATAATTTATTTTGCCCGTTGCCGGAATTGTCCTCGAACTAATTGTGCGTTGAGCCACTAAAGATACAACATTAGAACTGCTGTCGCGAAAAGATGATCATTATAAAGACTCATAGAGGAACGAAGTGGGTCTCTTTCATACCTTGTTTGCAGCGCATCCGAATCTGAAAGTCTTCGTGTACCAAGGAGGTCTCCAAAGCACTGAGGAGACCGTGTCTCATGGAGTTCCCATTGTCGGAATACCAACTTGGGGCGACCAAAGAATGCAGATCGACAAAATGGTGTCACTCGGAGTCGGGAAGAAATTGGAGCTCGGCACAATGAACAGGAAGGAGATCGAAGAAGCGATTCGAACTGTAGCGTCCAGCAAGAGGTACGTCATCAATTATGCATATTGCATTAGCGTCATTGGTGATTATTTCACTGTCTGCTTCCTCGAAATTGTCAATTTTCAGCTACAAGGATGAAATGGTGAAGTTGAGCACGCTGTTGAAAGAAAATTCTCAACATCTGCTGGAAAATGCAATCTGGTGGACGGAGCACGTGCTTCGTCACAAAGGAGCCTCACATTTGCACTCCGTCACGGCTGACGATCCGTGGTACCGTCGACAGGACATGGATATAATTGTTTTTATATCAGTTGGAACCACCGTAGTTTTAATTGTCTTCTGCTACGTCTCCTACAAGCTGCTAATCGCTGTTGTCAGTACGTGCGAATCGCAATCACTGGAGAAGAAAAAAAAATGGAATTGATCTAACATCATTAGTTTCACGTTAGCGTTATGTGAATATTTAAGTTTGGCACGATTTGTACATTATCAATCCTTGACGAGTGTTTGAGAAAATTGGTTGCGTCACACGTACGGATGGTCAATATCCGACAAGTGTGATGACATGGCGCATCTTGTCTCCTACTGCGTACACATTAGTACTCATGCGATTGCAGCACTCGTATCCGTGTAAACGAACTTTGTACTCATCGGCAATCTCCCGATTTCTGTACCTGTAACACAATATACTCTTATAAATAAACCATAATGATTCATTCGGAACTACACTATTCCTCCGCAAAATAAGATCGTTTTATTCTTGAGTCAGCTGTAATTTGTAAAGGTAAATAGCAGGCACATGTCATGTTTACTTTCATTTCAAACGCAAAAGTTGCCGTAATTCAAGTATACTGTTGCCTTGCTATCGAAACGGTATGTACAAACACCTGCAGACCGCGTTCAGCTGACTAAACATAAATTTTTGACAACAGCTGCGTATCGTATCAGAAGTAAGCGTACCCGAAACACATTTCTGCTACTTTAATACTGCTACATGAAAAATTAGCATAGGAGATACACTTTGGAATTACATAATCATACTTCGTTACCCGACTTCGTAGCTTCGCATGCATGGAAGTCTGGAGACCAATATTGTTCAGCATATCAAGCTCGGCGTATCCAGACATAGTTTCTTGACCCCAGACCATGTAATGAACGATGAATATTCTTTCTGCGGATAACAAAGATCGTTAAGTCAACAATCGTTATGAACCGTGCAGCTATGCCCAATAGACATAATGTAATAATATCCTTTAGCTGACTCATTATTGCTTCGAAAATAAATGTCATAAATTTCTTTGATACTGAATTTTCCGGATTCTAAAAGGATTTGAATCATAATCAGACAAACTTTAATTAGTTGGTTCATTATTGACTATTGCGTATCTTCGATGTGATTCCTGTTGATGGAAAATTTCCATGTTGATTACGTGGACACTTTTTTTCTGCCCATTTCTTCAGTCAAAAGATGAATTGTATTATATGTTACGACGATAACGAATGACGTTTACTATAGGTCAACATGCAATCACAATACAACGATCAGGGCTCTAAGTTACAGAAAATTGATAGAGGGCAACAGGGGGGTGTTTGGCTATGATATTATAGTTCCGTTCCAGGGTTAAGGGCTGCCCACATAAAGTAGAAACGTATTTGATGCTCAATACCATTTCTTATCGAGCCATGAAATCTATAAATAATACCCGCCTTGTTTCGGACGTAAACGGTAGCGATGTCGTATAATTGCCCCTCGTTAACTTTCCTCTCGATTAATCGGTGGCTTATAGCTGCCACGCGAACTTCTGACTGGAAGCACATTGCCGCAACTATTACTACACCAAGGCCATATCACTGCGACCCTTCTCTTGCTCTAAGGATTCCGAAGGATTCCCGTTTCCTGAAGCGTGGTTTCCGAGGTTATGAATTTCCAAAGAATTCGCGAGATTACGAGTTCTTCAATATCTCCTGCGTGGAAATTGATATCGGCTGGACCATCCGAATATAAATTCTGGTTGTTTTTGACCATTTTTCCCAAGCCCCTCAAACGAAACCACTGCGACCTCGTCATTTTGTGGGGCGTCCGAAAAGCGGGTAACACTGCAGCTTACCGATTAGTATGCTAGTGATGCAAGATATGCAAGAAATTAATTTTTGGTTCATGTATTGAGACCGATCGCAATGTCTGCATTCAACGATACATTCACACGATGGAAAGAATGCGTTGGTCAACGACCATTTAAAGATCGACGGAACTCTTTGAAGACTGAATAAACATCATACCCAATCGCAAGTAGCCGTCCATAAACTAAGTAAGATTATTTCCGAAGATTTTTGGTCAACGGCCAGGCTGAGCGAGGTTCGATTTAGGTTTTCATGCTCATACCTATGCAAAAATATTGTTACATGCAAATCAGAAACTTCGTTGAATTCGTGCCTGTAGCTGATTTACTGAAGGGGTGGGGGGGGATTGTTTAAAAAGATGGCTGATGCTAGAAGGTGGGAGAGGGGGCGGGGCGGAGAAAATGCGGCGTGATGTACTAGCATAGATATATGTGTACCAAGACTCGGGACGAGACTGCCGAGTAATAGCTGGTAGATATTGCGAAACCCGCGGAGAGTGATAAAAGTAAATCCCACACCTTTCCGTAGTTTCGCTAAAATTTGCGGGCAAATTGCTTACTGGAATCCCGTGGGGAGTAAAAGAATACACCAAAGTTCGCGCAATAAATCAGATATAAGTTAGCCACAATATTTTCATTCACACTATGCAACGGCAGAGAATGTAGTGCACTTTTAATTACGACCTGCTGCGATGTCGTGATTTTCCGTGAACTTCGGTTTTCCCAAAAAAGTTCTAAAACTTTCAAAGCCTCCGATTTATCGATTCGCTGCGGTTCAGCGGCTGGCCCGTCAATCAATAACAACCAGACATGTTCATTAGTTTGATCAGCATCATCATTCTTGTGGGGTTTGGAGAAGTCATCCACGTCCGAGTAACTCTGAGTGGTTTCGTTTGTACACAGTTACAGAGCACAATAATCAAGTTACCGCTGGATTGCTAATGACATTGTCGTTGTCCACGTACTCTTTTCTTTTATATTTCCAATGATCGTAATGAACTTTGGACAAGACGTTAAATTGAATCAGGCCAAGCCCGTGGTAAATATCAAGCTATACCCACACCGATTTGTGTCCAGATTCTTACAGTGACGCATACTAATCGATGTATTATTTTGACCTAATCGTTACACCGCGGCGTAAGTTTCCAACAACCGCTACATTGCGTCTCAAAAGTTGCGTGAAAATATTTCCTTGGACTCACCATAATCGACAAAACGATAACCTTGAGAGCTTGACAAGTCTCAAAGGTTACTTCAAATGTCGGGGTCCACTTACACGCGACCTCGGTCAGCGACGACGAACACAAAATCAACAGTATTGCTTCAGGAATCATCCACGGAATTCCAGAGTTGATGAGGGTGTTTTTCCCTTGATATTTTATTTGCACCGTAGAAAGTAAATGCAGGGCATATTCCAAGTCACAGGTCAATGAATTATACATCATATGCGGCTCGGCAGTAAGTGTTTAAGCCAGGGTGGAAGGAATGCCGGAGGAATACAAAGCATTAGAGAGATTTCTCTGGAGAGCTGAATGGACCCTGGTACACAACTTTACTGCTGTTGGTTTTTTCTTGGCTCTTCAGCTCTCCGCGGATTAGTCCACCTTCTTGAATCGACTTAAATATAGCAGGTCATTGAGTGAAGCGATAATGTAAAAAAACAACAAATTACTGCAATGTTTTTTAGCCTCCGTTAGTGAACTTTATTGTTTCATTTAGATTCCGTATTGGGCTTGATAACACGTGTCACGCTTACCATATTTGGTGAGGTGCAGGTTCTCCTTACATAGACCTATCCGATATGCCAATTACGATAACAGGAAAGTTTCTTTTCCGTGTGTTGAGACACAAAGATTTGTACGCTTGGCGAATTTTTTATCGCTGGCAAAAAGCTCCTCGTTGATATGTTCGGGCAGCCGTCGTTTCGAAATCAGATCACGGTAATACTCTCCAGATTTCTTGATTGTCCGTGGTCTGGACGGGTCTTCGAAGTCGACGTAATACAATCCAAACCGCATCCTAAAAAATAATAGTTTCTTGAATTGTTCACCGATCGTGAATGGCCGCTATCACGTTCCATCTAAATCCAAATCCCTTGCATCTATTTATTTCTATCCAAACCCCAAAAACTCTCCAGGGCTTCTGCTAGAGGCTCTTGAACAGTCGGGCAGCTGAAAAGAGTGAAAAAGCTTACGTGTATCCCTGGATCCATTCAAAATTGTCCATGAGGCTCCAATGGGTGTAACCAGTAATGTTTATCTTGTCGCGATGAATAGCTATAAGTAGCTCTGCCAGATAGCGATGCACGTAACGAATACGTTCCCAGTCTTCAAGTTTCGATGAACCATCCTCTGGCCAACCATTTTCCGTGACGATTATCTCACGATCGCCATACTCATTTCTTATCCACCGGAACATGTTGCCGAACTCTACCGGATTTTCCTGCAAAAGGTGATAAAAGATTCCTCAGTGGAAAATGAGGAATGTCATTTTTTCAACAAACTCGTTTTTATCACCTTGTGCCAGAAGCACATGGATTCCGGCCAATCCAAGCCGTCGTTCGTTAATTTTACACCACAGTCGTTGATCCAGCTTGCTTCTGTGGCGGCTGGATTGGGAATGGTGAGTAGCGCAGTGTACGTATTGACGGCAATGAAGTCAGCAGTGCCTCTGATCAAGTCGACCCAATATTTTCCAAGTTCCGGAAGTCGAGATCTCGGGAAACCCTGCTGCGCACTTTTCTCCGCGATGGCGTCTTTCATTATTTGGGGGTAGTCACCCTGTGCGCTGAAAATCGGGTGGGCGAACCATCCGAATTTGAACTGCTTCGCCTTTTCAGCGAGTGCAACGTCTTCGGGGGCATCGGTTTTAGGCACATACCCAAACCAGTGAATGACCATCGATATGCGACCTAATCAGGTGCATGCAGCCAGGGTGAATCAGTCTTCGAGGTTTTATAGAAGATGTGAAATACTACTGGTATGAAATCTCACCTTTCTGTTTACTCTTGAACCTTTCCTGATATAAATGGTAAGCTTTCGCGTGGGACTTGAGCAGTGTTTGGCCGACAAGATAAACTCCAACGCCAGGCGAGTGCGTCGCTGGTGCTAAGCCAACTCCGCCATGACTAAGTGTTGCGATCACCCAAGGCTCGTTAAAGGTGAACCAAGTTTTCACCTGGAAAATGCAATGCTTTCCATCAGAATCTTTAAGGAATCATCAAAATCAGCTGGCTTACCCTGTCCCCGAAATTCTCGAACAAGACTTCCGCGTAGTCCGTGTAATAGTCGACCAGTGCCTCGTTTTGCCAGCCTCCGAGTTCCTGCAGGGGCTGTGGCAGGTCCCAGTGGAATATGGTTCCCATTGGTTCGATTCCTCGAGCAATCAGTCCGTCAATCAAATTGTTATAATACCGAATTCCGTCTGGGTTAATCTTATTTGTGAATCCCGTTGGCAAGATCCGGGACCAAGAGAAGGAGAATCGGTAAAAATCAACCTGTGCAGATGGAGTCTCGTAATTTATCAGCATTTAGCTACGTAATTGTGGATTTTTTGTGTGGGTACGTACTCCAAGATCGTCGAGAATTTTTATGTCTTCTTCGTATTTGTGATACGAGTCACAAGCGATGTCTCCATTGTGTCCTTTCTCGACGGTATCGGGTTTCGAATGGGTCATGCGGTCCCAGATATTTTCACCTTTGCCTAAGTTCACAAAATTGAAAAATTTATAACGTAGGTTATACCGGGTTTCCCATTTTAATGTAAAATGGGACGTCCGGTATAGTAAACATCGAAAGCAGTCGCTAAATTGAGATTCGTAGGTGAGGTTTTGAACGTCACTCACTGAACTTAAAGAAATTGATAAATCTACTTTATGAACTGTAAGAGACTTTATGCCCAAAAAATTAAGTCCACTTGCCTCCTTCATTCCAGCCACCTTCTATTTGATACGAAGCTGTTCCAACGCCAAATTTGAACCCCTTGGGAAACGTTGTTTCTTTTGTGCCGGCCATGGTTCCAGACTAAAAATTAAGGCCTGTTATTGGGAACACTATGCAAATACAAATTTCGTTTATGCGACCAAAGTTCTAACTGAATATATTGATGTTCTCTATGAGAAGGAATGGAAACTGTTCAACTGACATTTTACAGAGCAGCTGCTTTGACTGCCAAATATTGAATATCTGTGATATCCAAAGTCTACGTATTTATATGAGAGAAGGGGGGAATGAAATTCATCAGCTGACGTCGATAGTGAACTCACACATGGCGGTTTGTCCGTAAAATTTATCAAAAAGAAGTGTGCATGTAGAGAGCAAACGACAGGAAACATGATACTTCACTGCATTTTATATATTTGATACACTAATTTTTAAAATAAAATTGTACGCTCCGATTTTGAAATTTGTTATCACCGGATGTGAGTTAATTATTTCCCCAAATTATTGTTGCGTTACTTGAAAGATATGGTAGATCCCGAAGGAAATTCTCATAAATGGATAACAGGCATTTCATGTCAATTGTGACAAAATTATTCTTTTTATAAATTACTGGGCTATATTGATTTGATTTAAGTAAAGCAGTAACAAACAAAAACATATAATACAATTCTGTTTCAAGATTTTACCAGAATAGGTGAATCTTTTATTAAATATTGGATCAATTCATATTTCATTATCAAAGATTCATTGTTGCAAAGATCATGATATTTATTTTGACACAAGTTATTAGATTTTCATTCATCTATCCCATTCATACTGTTCAAATTGTTGCAATAGTTAAAATACGTCTCTTCATTAATAATCAATTTCGTTATCTCCATTGTATCTTGATCTAATTTAGTTCGATTTGGTTGTTAAATTTGAAAAGGTTCCAGCAAAAGTCCCTAGTGATCTGCCTTTTGCTTTTTATTGACAAAAAAAAAAAAAAAAAATTATCTGAGAAAATTGTTTTGACAAATTACAATTGAATCAAATTTGATTTGAAAAATCTTACTGAAAAACTGACTATCAACTGACTGAAAATATGGTTACTGATTGAAGTGAGTTAGTCATTATCAGCTGAGGCAAGAACTAAGCCCAATAAATTTTATATTTGCAAAAAAAGTACTAGCAAATTACAAGAGGATTAATAGAGTCTGATTTTTATGGTACACGTCCACTTACCTTCCAGTTTTCCGGATCACGAACAAGCAAAGTACTACTGCACTTTTCTTTCTACAAATTCTGTCGGCAAGAGCTCGTCACAATCTGACCCAAACTAATCTGCTTCACCCAAAGACTTTCCGTTCTATACCTGCTACAAGATATATCCTCACCTCGTCTATTTTTAGAGCTGTCCTATGGGCGCATTCTTTCCCTGCCATAGAAGAATTCAAGGTTTCGACAGCCTCAGAGGAACATCTGTTTGGATCGTTCAACTTTACCCGGCAACTGGCTTTCTTTCGTTCGAATTTTAGTGTAGCAGTATATTAATTTTCACAAAGTAGAATTATCCAGAATACCTTTGGAATTTTTTTCATTATAATTTTTCTTATCACGTTTTACTTTATGATACATTAATTCTAGAAAAATAATAGATACATACTTATATAGTCTAAGTATAAAATCAGACGTAATTATAATATGAAAATACTTCGGATTCTCATTGATGAACCGAGCGTCTTCTCGTAACAGTTTATATCGTCCACGCACTGTTCAGCATATTTATTTTGGGAGACCGAATATATAACGACGAATTCTAATAACGTAAACCCACTGAAACACTAACTTGTCACATTACTCTTGGTGTTTCTACTCGCACCTTCATTATTCTGCAAAAATTTAAATGACCATGTAGGGTCAACTGCAAGCCACATGCAAACATGACTAGTCGGTCTACGTGGCCGTTGCATATTGATTGACAAAATTGGTTATTTACTTATCAGTGAGCTCTTTCTCTTAGCGTTTATCAATGTTTTCGTGAAATTGCAAGGTTCTTAGCTTTTAAGTCTCTCTTTCCGCGGTATCAACTCTCCGTCAATCTCTATCACAGCAAATAATATTGGATAAGATTACAGAGAAACACAACGAACGAAAATTATAACGCGTATGAAATATGGATATTATATGAAATAACGTAGGTGTATCAGGAACGGCATATAGTTCATCTACAAGTACTCGGTCAGAGGCTGCAGCTTCCGAGTTCTTAAAACAATTTTCCACCATTCCACCGACAGTTTGGGTGTCCGAGTTCTGTTTGAACTATTAAAGTCCACATGTAAAATCCCAAATCGTTCTCTGAAAAGTGATTTCCCAAAATTATAAGCTCAAATCCGACCGCTGAAGAAAGTTCACTCCAATTCACTCACGTATATCCTCTATTCCATTCGAAATTGTCGAGAAGACTCCATATGGTATAAAGTGGTACGTTGCACCCATCTCGTTTGACCGCTGTAATGAGTTCCTTCAGGTACGAGTAGAAGTAACCAATCCTCTGATGGTCAGTCAGTGTTCCCGAGTCAGAAACGCCATTCTCGAGAACATAAACAGGCGGGTTACGGTATTCATTCTTAATCTTTCTGAGAATATCTCCGAAGCCGAACGGAGTCACCTGAAATCAAAAGTGGCAATAAGTGAGGAGAGTGCCATAAGAATCGGTTCCAAATTCACTATACACCAACCCTTAGCCAGGCAGAAGCTGTCTGAGGCCAGCTGGGATCCACGCTTATCTCCAGACCAGCGTCAAGGCCAAACACGTCGTCTGCTTTTTTTGTTCTAGGGGCTACCTGGAAGGTGGTGTAATGATTCAGTCCAAAGTAGTCGGCAGTTCCTCTGCGAAAAATGGGAAGACATTGAAGTAAATACGCCTGGGAATGAAACGGACTCCAATCTGTTTGGTCGATACTAACCTGATGTAATTGATCCATTTCGGCGAAAATTTCGGCAGCCTTGATCTGGGGTAACCTTCGGTTTTGCTGTTCCGAGCGATGTTACGCTTCATAACTTCTGGGTAGTCTCCGGTTTCGGAAAAAATTGGGTGAGCGATCCATCCGCAGGAGAATTGAAATGATGTTTCGACAGACGCGTCATCTCCCGGAATCTTGGCTATCTGACCTCCGCAAGGTATCACGATGCCGATCTTTCCATTTTGGGATTTTCGAAATTCTCTGTCGTAAATGCGGTACGCTCTGGCGTGGGCCTTTAACACGTTATGACCGCACATATATCCCCCCGTCGGAGCGAGTTGTTTTCCTGAAAAGAATCATCTCGAATAAAAGAGATATATTCTGCCTGAATATAGAAGAAAGAACGCGTCCTGAAATACCTGGAGCCTTACAACCATCCTCATAGCCCTCTGTACAAAATGCATTTGGCTCGTTTATCGTGGCAAATATTTTCACCTTCGGTCCAAGCTCCCTGAATACCACCCTAGCGTAGTCGCCAAACCACTTGACTATCATGTTGTTCATCCAACCACCTTGTTCCTCGATCACCTGCGGGTGATCCCAATGATACAGAGTGACGATGGGTTCGATGTTATTGCGGAGTAGTTCGTCGATCAGATTTTTGTAGTAACGAATTCCATCTTCACTGACTTTGTCCGCGTAGCCAGTTGGCAAGATGCGAGACCAGCTGAGCGAGAATCGATAGTGATCGAGCTGAGCGTGAAATGAATTAAAAAATTAGTGAAGCTTGTTCGGAGTACACATTTTCAGGTGGAATGAGTATGAAAGTACTAACTCCAATCTCCTTGAGCCATTTAACGTCTTCCTCGTATTTGTGGTATGAATCACAAGCAATGTCACCGTTACTTTCACCTACAATCCGCCATGGTTCTGTGTGCGTGAAATTATCCCACACATTGTGACCTTTATCTGCAGATTGTAATGTAATACGGATCATAAAATAAGTCAAATTTCAAGAGTATTGAACGCTTATCAAAACCACATGCGATTTGCAAGCTCCATACCACTTGCGTTCCAGCCGCCTTCAATTTGATACGCCGCTCCTGCAGCTCCGATACGAAATCCCTCAGGAAAAGTGAGATAATCATTGTCATGACAGAAAACACTGAGGGTAAAGAAAACATTAGAATTACGCGTAAGGTCTTCACGGTTTATCTCATAACTTGAAGTTGAGTTGGCACTTACTATGAGATCAGCAAGGAAAGCAACAAAAAACTCCAGGAGAGTGTAGCGGTCATAACAGAAACTCTGTGATTTTGGAGTTGGAGTATTAGTTTAATTTTACTGGTGAATTTTTTTTTAATCAACCGTCACTTGCAAAGCGAGCTGTGAAACTAAGTATATCTCGCTCGTTCCCGGGTGATTCTGATATCAGCGGAGTGATTCATTTCACAGTGGGAGATAACAAGTCTGCTGCAATTATTTTTTCCGTTCCGGTGCATAATCAACACCACAGCTTTGTTCTTTGTGGTTAGTAGAATTCAGGTTGAAAGTAACGTCTGAATGTTGTTGAGAAAATAAAAATTTCTTTCCTCATTGCAGCTCAAGTCACAGTCGCTTATGCCTTATGCGTCTGCGTCCGTCGTAGTTGTATTCAGTAACAAATGAATCGACCTGTGTATTGTGTGCATGCTATTCATTTAAGAACTGAATCTCGTGATAATCCAACACTTATGAACTCATATCTCGTTATCAATATGATAACGATATCATGCTAAAACGCTAATGGGAGCAATGATATATTTTGTTTATCCGCTCAGAAAATGGAGAATTAAGTATTGTGTCCACGCGTCCACTTCACAATTATTAAAATCGCGTGTTACACAACGTGAACTCCCATAATTCTAATCCAAGGATGACAGGTACTTTATGGGTTAGATGTTGATTGACTAACAGAATATTATTTACGGATACATATTATGAATTAATCAGCTTGCTTGTAAGGCTACAGAGTTAGTTTACAAATTGGTTTCGAGGTAGGTTGTTCAATTGGTTGATGACTAGTTCAGCTAACGAGAATATAAGTTTATTCTCGACTTAACCATAAAATTAATAAAAAAATAGCATATTTTTCCCGCTTAAATATTTTTCCTCATTTGCGCTAAATCCCGCTAAATGCGGGAAAAATAAGATTAGCGGGAAAGATGTGAAGTGTAAATAATTACATGATAGAATATGATGACGATGACGATGACGATAATGATAATGATGATGAAAAAAGAATATTCTTAAGTAGGGGAGTTCGGCCCCCCAATCCCCCGGTAGAGGCTTCTCCCCTTACACCCCCACCAGGGCCTACGGCCCTGGACCCGCTTCAAAAATAAACTCGAATGTAACTTTTAGAAAAGAAGGATGGAGGACGTGAAAAGAGATGTGGAAGGAATTCTTGAACAAAAAAAAAGTAAAAAAAAAAAAAAATTGCACTACATACAGGGGGTCTCTGAGGCCCCATATTGGAGTCAACTGGACCACGATATGTTTTTCATCAAATTGCAGAAATAACCCTGATTTAAGCGCATTGAAAGTCCCAAGAAGGGACTCGAAAGTCGCCAAAAAATTGGAAAGCTCCGAGTGAGTTTATTATCTTGCCAGATGTGTGCTGGTTGCCACTGACGGACAGCGCGATAAGGACGACCTGGCTAGGGTCGTATACCGAGTCCGTCGTGTCCGTATTTATAATCTTATGAATTCACGTATTTTAACATGAATGTATACGTTGCAACAGTTGTGGTGACATGGAAGTTCATTTACTCTGCAATGGTTGCATTATCAAAGCCTTGAAATATTGATGATATTAAATTTATGCTTGGACTTCATGTGTGTAATCTATTTGATTCTTAGTATTAGGAGGGAAAATCTATTTCGGTCAAGATTACCGTACCTTGTGATTAACTAACGATTATGAAACAAATGAATGACCCTAGAAATTGATTCATACCCTGCAAGACTCATTTCGCGTTTTGAACATCTTTTTGACCTTCGGTTACAGAGTCAACTGTCTTAGTGAAAAATAATTATCCACATATCACGTATTCGTATAAATATTCGACATTAACAAATTATTTTGACTTCAAGTAGTAAGTCAACGTTTCAAAGACATCGATTACTTCAGCAGTCAGTAATAAATAAACTTTTTTTCCAAAACTATTGAGCACTCTTTCAGTCGAGTTGTTTATCTAACAAATTTCTAACGTCGAGTACTGTTACTGGGAACATCCTGAAGTGTACGTGTACTAATGACTTCTTGCCACCATGATGTAGAGAGTTTAGCTGATCTTGTTCTGTCCGAACTGTTGAAATCAACACTTATGATGCCGTACAATTCTCTGTAAATAAATACAATCAAGGATTTGACAATATTACAACACCATTCAGAAAAATTATTTGATACAAGAAAATATACCCACGTGTAGCCAGCATTCCACTCAAAATTGTCCAGAAGTGACCAAATGGTGTACGCCATAACATTGCAGCCGTCATCATTGATGGCTGTGAGCATCTCGCTGATGTATTCGTAATGATAACTGATGCGTTCATAGTCTTCCAATTCACCGCTATCAGGATATCCATTTTCGAAAACATACAACGGTGGGTTATTGTACTGGTCTCGAATCATACGCAAAACATTACCGAATCCTTCTGGCAATACCTGTAAACCAATTAAATTACTTCAGCAAAATGGAATTGAAGCGGTTGTAAATTCGTAATAATCATAGTTTTTCTAATACTTACGTATATCCAAAAAGCACTGCTAGTTGACCAACTGGAATTGGTAGATTTGATTATTCCACTATCCCTAGTATATATGCCAAGCTCTTCGGCTGTGTCAAATATGGGCATAACTGACGTGTAGTGATTAAGACCGAAAAAGTCTGTTGTTCCACTGTAAAATAATTGCTATAAAAAGTCACGATTCAACTACGTTTATTATGACTAAATTTCGACCGGATACGAACTTTATGTACTCTATCCACTCCTGTGAAAATTCGGGTAGACGTGAAAATGGGTAATTTTCTAGCGCACTGATGTTGGCCACTCTCGTTTTTACGATTTCTGGATAGTCTCCAACATAAATGGGATGCATAATCCAGCCGCAATCGAACTGAAAGTGTTGTTCGATGGATTCTTCGGTTACGTTGTCCCCTGGGACCCACCCGGTCGCGGACGCCAGCATTCCTATTTGGCCTTGTTGCGTCGCCCGGAACTCATCATCGTACAGATGATACGCTGTCGCATGGGCTTTCAAAGAATTGTGAACGCACAGGTAGTGGCCCATATTTTCTAATACCTTTCCTGAATTGAAATTTGATGACATCAGTATCCGTGATAAAATTTCCCGATATGCCCTGATATGGTCAGATATGAATCGTCTAGTCAGGCCTGATATGAAAATTGGCCACATCTGGCCTTATAGCGACAGATTAGACTATATACCACTATATCTAAATTTTTTTCACAATTATAGAACGTAGGCGTGCACCTTACTCAACAACGGCACGCAACACAATACACTCACAACCTGAACTCAGTACAATACACTATACAGATCTACCGATTCAGACTCTGGATAACTTATTATAAAACAATTCTTCTCTAAATCTGCATTAGGAAGATGGACTTGATTTTTGAAAGTTGAAATTATAGAGAATAGAAAAATGTTTTTCAGTTGAATTTTTATTATTCTTGATCAATTGGAACATGAAAAAAACAGAGTTTCTTTTTACCAGGGATGACTTCATGTGACTTGATATGGACATGTATACACTGATATTGTCATACAACTCTATATCAGAAGATATTTCACCGGAATATACAAAATGTCATTTATTAAAAATTGATTGTTTATCAAAATTTTTTGATATGACTATATATTTAAATATAGGGACAATCGACTTTTCTTACGATTATTAGTATTTTGTGAAAAATTTGATGTTTTGAAAAGGAAAATCGATTGTCTTGACGATCATTAGTATTTCGTAAAAATTTCGATATTTTACCACAGAACACTTGAGGAACTTCACGAAAAATATGATGTTTTATGTTTTTGAGCCATTATTTCGTAATGAAATATAAAAAAATTGTGGAAATCTAGTCAGATATAGCCATATCGATTTACATATAATTTTCAGCCGTGACAACATATGGGACCTATCAAACTGTATATGGGCTTATCAGAAAATTTTTGAAGGGTATATCACACAGAATTTGAACTTTCTTTTAATAAAGAGTAGTCATCGTACCTGGAGCTGCTGCAGTAGTTGAGTTATATCCATTTTCGCAAGATATTTTTGGCTCGTTCATCGTGATGAAGGTTTTCACCATGGGTCCCAATTCCTCGAAAATAACTCTCGCGTAATCAGTGTACCACTCGACCATCAATTCGTTTGTCCATCCACCCAAATCTTCAAGAATCTGTGGGTGGTCCCAGTGATATATTGTCACGACGGGCTCAATACCGTTATCAATCAGAGCTTGGGTTAAATTTTTGTAATATTGAAGCCCATCCTCGCTGACTTCGTTGGCAAAACCGTTTGGAAGTATGCGTGCCCAGCTTACCGAAAACCGGTAAAAATCCACCTGAAAAATTAAACGTTTGGAATGTGTAACATCAATGTTATATGGAGATGGTCGTCTTCTGACATTGTCCGCATCACAATTTTGGCAGCTACTTCCCAAACGGCTAGAAAAGAAAGTACTTGGTTGCGGGTTGTTCGCCTTATTGAAGTGCTAACGCACACCTGTCAGCTGGGTTCTACTTCTTAAGATTAGCCATCTCCAAATACAAAGACGATAGAATGTTGAATGTGATTCACAGAAGTTTGGCAGTTTAAGGCTGATAGAATAGTTTAAATGATGTTCGACCAGTATATGGTGAATGAACGAACGGATCTTTGGGCGAAGACGAATTTGGGCAGGTGAGTCAAAAGGCGATCCGTAACCTGTCTTGGACACTCTTTACAAGCCTGTCACCAAGGAGTCCAGCGCTCGATTCACCGTATAGCCCGTTGGGTGACTTGGTGGAAAAGATCATGGTGAGTCTATCCTCTCCGAGGCTGGTGAACTCGTGGATCCCTTCTTACTCCAGTGGCAAGCCGCGAACGAGCTTGTGAACTGGCCTTCTGGACCTTGGTGAGAACTTTTTTCAGCCGCCTCGTCGTTATTAACTGGTATTCGGCTGTCAAGGTTTTCCTCAGGTCGGCTCGGTTGGTCTGTCACCGTGGAATTTGGGCTTTGGTCGGAGCTACTGGGGAATCGGGCGCTGTTAACCCCTGGCGTGGCGTTGCACAACCAGGTGCGAGTTTGGGAAATTAAATGGACCACCTTTCAATTCACTTGCTAAGGTTCGTGCCGGCTGCCTACGGAATTTGCTGATGCCACAGCAGGATTACTGGGTCATCCGCGGTCGTCGGGCGATGGAACTGAAGACTCAATCGTAACAGTAACATCGGCAGTCACAGGTATTTAAACTTACTCCCAGGTCTTTCAACCATTGTACATCTTCTTCATATTTATGGTAGGAGTCGCAGGCTATATCCCCATTACTTCCGTCTGTGATGTATCCCGGATTGTCGTGTGTGAACCGATCCCAAATGCTTTCTGCTTTGTCTACATTTATGGCATAACAAAACATTATGGATGAAGAATCAGTTTTTATTTGATGAAAACAAATACTGAATACTCACCACTTACGTTCCAGGCTCCTTCGATTTGGTAGGCTGAGGTGGCAACACCAATTGTGAAATTCTCAGGAAAACTGAGTGTAGCGGCTTGACATTCTTTTACCCTGGGAAATACACCGAATTAGAATATTCTTTAATTAGAAAATGAAGCAGCAATTGCACTTACCCTGCAAAAATCACACAGAAAATCACAATCTTCCACTTATGTGTCATTACAAAAATTTGATATTGCATTAATAGGACTTGAGATGATTATTCGTTAGCAAATAGCTCGCTTTTTCAATTCGAAGTCTTTTCATCAACACTTTTATATTCCCCTACCCGATTTCCCAATCTAATCAGAACGAAAATGTACGTTCTAATTCGACAACTTAAGTGGCAACTGATTGCTGTCGCATGTATAGCTATACTTTGCCAAAAACTACTTGATATTTCGCTTGTTATCTGGGAAGGGATACTAAATGTGATAAGTGAAACCAGTTTTTGTATCAATGGCAAGTTTTCAAGTATTGTGCGGTAGATAAATCTGTCAAATGTTATCGTCAGACGGCCAAGGGTGATGATTTAGAAGAAGGTCTGGCAAAACATTGTCCTCGGAATAATTGTTCCGTACTACAGCTTGATAAAGTTCATTTATGCAGATGCATAAATCTTGAACGTGGTGAAGCTAATTTGTAAACCCTCTGTGAATAAGAATGGAGTGGAAGTCTTCTGAGTGGTTGCTTTATTTAAAACTGTTTATTTAACTTTACAACCTCATTTCATTGCTGGCATTGTATGTACAAATTAATCACCAATTCGAAACGTAAGGATTATGGTAGTGCAGCAAAGACTCATACAGAAGATATCTCAGGTCGTTTTCTCCGATTTGATTTCGTTTGTGATATTTTATATTAAACTAAACACTAAGCGTCACATTTTATTTTTTTTATTTCTGCCATCAAACACTTTGAGCGGGTTGAACCACCCTCCAAAGTGAGGCATATCAAGGGGTGATTTCGCCCCTACATAAATAATCTTTGATAAATTTGTTAAAGTAACCTTTGATATCGTCATTTTAAAATTTCATTTGTCTCCATTCGTCAGTGCAGTCAACTAATCCATGATATTTTACATATCGAGCGTATGTTCTATGGGCTAGCTCGACGGTGGTGTAATGATTCAGTCCAAAGTAGTCGGCAGTTCCTCTGCGTGAAAAAGAACAAGACATTGAAGTAAATACGCCTAGGAATGAGACGGACTTTTCATCTGCCCAGGAAATTGAAGATTAGGTATTGTTGTGATATACAAGTTCATTCACTCTGCAATGGTTGCATTATCAAAGCATCGGCATATCGATAATATTAAATTTATGTTTTGACTTTCCGCCTGTAATCTATTTATTTCGTAGTATCGGGAGGTAAAATTCACTTCGTTCGAGAATTCCATACGTCGTAATCAACTAATGACGATAATACAAATGAATGACCGTAGATTCGTACTTCATTCGTACCTTGCAAGACTAATTTCGCTTTTTGAATATCTTTATGATCTTTGTTAAAAAAAAGTCTGCTGTCTGGGTGAAAAATATTTACGTATACAAAATACGCTGCGTCCGTCGCATTTGTGTTCCGCAATAAATGAATAGACCTGTATATTAAGTGCATTTTGTTGATTTGAGAATCGAAACTCGAGATAATGCAATATTCATACACTCGTTATTTATATATTTATATTGGTATCAATATGATAACGATATCAAGCTAAAAACGCTAATGGGATAAATGATATATTTTGTTTATTGGTTCAGGAAGCTTAATATTAAGTATTGGTGTGACATCGAAGTCCATTTACTCTGCAATGGTTGCGTTATCAAATCCTCGGTAATTTTTTTTTTTATGAATTATACCTCGAAGGTTAATCATTCGAGTCTTTCAGTCACTTCGCGGGAAATTTAGTGAAATATAACTTGCTCGGGCGTAAAACATCTCACGGAGCAGAGGGAAAAGCCCGAGCAAGCCAGATAGTGAAAGCAAATTCATCGAACAGAAAGCGCATCGCATATAAATACATCAAGGTAAGGACAACCCGCGATCAATCTTGATTTCTAGATCAATTCTCGCCACCTAAGAGAACTCTCTTACTTTAGTCCACTTTTAGATCACCTCCGACGAGCAGATCATGTGATTCGTCCAGGTGATGCCCCCTGACTAGCTTGATGAGCTAGTCGAACAATTGGTTAGTGGCTCTAAGAGTCGAAACCTTGTGCTAACGCAGCCTGATACATGGAATACCAAAACCGAGAGTGGACACAATATAGGGAGACCTGATCGAGTGAACGGCGAGTTATGAATGGAAAGACGCGCCAAGACGCGCTCGTCCGCACTCGCTCACTGCCGAAACTCATCTGCCGAAATTCGCGCGCTCGCGGTTATCGGATTGCGAAGCGGCACCCGCCCGCCCCCTGGTTTTTAGTGCTGGAACTAGATTCTAACTAAGCACTGCGTCTATAACCACGTAGATCGCCAAAGGCGCGAACAGTGTTCATAATATTGAATTCATGCTTGGACTTTACGTGTGTAATATATTTAATTCTGAGTATTGGAAAGGAAAATTTATTTTGTTCGAGATTGGTGTATGACGTAATTAACTAATGAAGATCATACGGATGAATGACCCTGGAAATTTATTCATACCCTGCAAGACTCATTTAGATTTATGAATATTTTTTTGACTTTCGGTAGCTGAGTCTGTTGTCTTATTGTTAATGAAAAAATGTTATCTACGTTATCTAACATTGAATCTTAACAGATTGTTTGCACTTTAATTTGATCATTGAATGTTTGAAAGGCATCGATTACCACAGCAGTCAGTAATAAATAAACTTCTTTTTCAAAACTATTAAGCATTCTTTCAGTCGAGCTGTTTATTTACTGAATTTCTAACGTCGAGTACTGTTGCTGGGAACATCTTGAAGTGTACGTGTACTAATGACTTCTTGCCACCATGATGTAGAGAGTTTAGCTGATCTTGTTCTGTCCGAACTGTTGAAATCAACACTTATGATGCCGAATAATTCTCTGTAAATAAATACAATCAAGGATTTGACAGTATTAGAACATCATTCAGAAAAATTATTTGATACAAGAAAATATACCCACGTGTAGCCAGCATTCCACTCAAAATTGTCCAGAAGTGACCAAATGGTGTACGCTACAACATTGCAGCCGTCATCGTTGATGGCTGCGAGCATCTCGCTGACGTATCCGTAATAATAACTGATTCGTTCATAGTCTTCCAATTCGCCAGTGTCAGAATATCCATTTTCGAAAACATACAACGGTGGGTTATTGTACTGGTCTCGAATCATACGCAAAAGATTACCGAATCCTTCTGGCAATACCTGTGAACCAATTAAATTACTTCAGCGAAACAAAATTGAAGCAGTTGTGAATTCGTAATATTGATAGTTCTGGTAATACTTACGTATAACCATGAAGAACTGCCAGTTGACCAACTGGAATTGGTAGATTTGATTATTCCACTGTCCCTAGTATATATGCCAAGCTCTTCGGCTGTGTCAAATATAGGCATACTTGACGTGTAGTGATTAAGACCGAAAAAGTCTGTTGTTCCACTGTAAAATAATTGCTATAAAAAGTCACGATTCAACTACGTTTATTATGAATAAATTTCGACCGGATACGAACTTTATGTACTCTATCCACTCCTGTGAAAATTCGGGTAGACGTGAAAATGGGTAATTTTCTAGCGCACTGATGTTGGCCACTCTCGTTTTTACGATTTCTGGATAGTCTCCAACATAAATGGGATGCATAATCCAGCCGCAATCGAACTGAAAGTGTTGTTCGATGGATTCTTCGGTTACGTTGTCCCCTGGCACCCAACCGGTACAGGGCGTCAGTATTCCTATTTGGCCTTGTTGCGTCGCCCGGAATTCATCGTCGTACATATGATACGCTGTCGCATGGGCTTTCAGAGAATTGTGAACGCACAGGTAGTGGCCCATATTTTCTAATGTTTTTCCTGAATTGGAATTCAATGCAATTAGTTCTTCGTCAAGATTTGAACTCCCTTTTAATAACGGATGGTCATCGTACCTGGAGCTTTCTTAGTAGTCGAGTTGTATCCCTGTTCGCAATATATTTTCGGCTCGTTGATTGTGATGAAGGTTTTCACCATGGGTCCCAATTCCTCGAAAATAACTCTGGCGTAATCAGCGTACCACTCGACCATCAATTCGTTTGTCCATCCACCCAAATCTTCGAGAATCTGTGGGTGGTCCCAGTGATATATGGTCACGACGGGCTCAATACCGTTATCAATCAGAGCTTGGGTTAAATTTTTGTAATATTGAAGCCCATCCTCGCTGACTTCGTTGGCAAAACCATTTGGAAGTACGCGTGACCAGCTGACCGAAAAGCGGTAGAAATCCAGCTGAAAAGTTTAAGTGTCTAATCAATTTTGTTTCACAGATTATTTCAAGTATTTTCACACTCACCCCTAAATTTTTGACCCATTGCACGTCTTCTTCATATTTATGATAAGAGTCACAGGCGACATCTCCCGTACTTCCATCTGCTATGATTTCTGGTTTGTTGTGTGTGAACCAATCCCAAACGTTTTCCCCTTTATCTGGAATACATTGATGAAACATTCTAGTTTCTGATGAACAAGAACCTGACAATGCCGTAAGTACAGAAGTTGAATACTCACCGCTGACGTTCCAGGCCCCTTCTATTTGGTAAGACGAAGATGCAGCACCAATCAAAAAATTTTCAGGAAAACTCAGATTTGCACCCCAACACTGGAATACTCTGTGGAAATTCCAAAATTAGAATAATGTGCTGCGACCAAAAAATATTGGGAAAACTTACTCCCCGAATATTAAACAATAAGTAACAAATGTCCATAATTCGTTCATGAGTAGGCTGCAGTATTCCATTCACAGCATTCAACATACCACACGTGAACATTTATATTCATATGAAGTCTATTTAACTGGATCGATTGTGAAATTATAAATACAGCATGTATTGTATATAAGCCGAATCTTGAGATTATCGACTCCTTTACAACCGTTGAATTCTGTACATATCATATTTCATAGAATAATACATATAATACCATCAGTCACTGCATTTTATTCAAATCGTAAATTTATGAGATCTTTTATGATATCTAACACTCGCCAGTACCAACGATCTGGTGTCACGGACTTTTATTGGTAAGATAGTGTAATACCAAAGCATTTATGACTTCTAGAATTTGTTGGCTCATTATTAAAATTATCTCTGTAACCTTACGTTCGAATTCAGTACTCTAATTACGATGTTATCACAGTGTACTGAAAATGAGTGAGATTATTATTGAGAAAAATATTCATTCATCCGCAATAGGGTATTAAAGAAATATTATCTGGATCTATGGATTAATCTCTCAAGATTTTATTGAATACTTTTGTTGCGTCTTCCTACTAGTAAATATTCGTCAAGACTGACGAACTGAGGCGCTGAACAAGAATCGGTTATTCATTCGTACCGATCATTCTATACAGTTATATAATAGTAATCTCTACTGTATACGAAGACTATATGCTGAACCTAAACTGTTTATGTTCATATTATGCTCATCATCATGTATACATATGAAACCAACAGGTATAACAGAAAAATAAATTTGGTATAAAAATCGGTGTAACTATTCTGTTGGTTGAGATGCACCGGTGCTCACGAGGTAGGCTAACGGGTGCTGTTGGCAGTTGGAACACTTTGAAGTGTCCGGGTGCTGATGACCTCTTGCCACCATGTCGTGGAAAGCTTTGCTGATCGAGTTCTATTCGAACTGTCGAAGTCCACTCCAACGATACCAAATAATTGCCTGTAAATCAACATCAATGTAAAGATTTTTTCCAGTTATACCGTGCTTAAGAATTATCTTGAAAAACGACGGACGTGTAACCAGCTGTCCATTCGAACTCGTCCAGAAATGACCAAGCTGTGTATTTCACAACGTTGCAGCCATCATCAACGGCTGAGAGTAACTCGGTAAGATATTCGTAGTAATAGCTGATCCGGCTATAATCGTCCGATTCCCCAGTGTCAGGATATCCGTTTTCCAGGACCCATACTGGCGGATTATTGTATGTGTCTCGAATCTTGCGTAGTAGGTTACCGAATCCGGCTGGTACAACCTAAAAACGGATTTGATCAGTACGGTTTTATGATCGGAAGTGTGTATCATAGGACTGTTCGAAAGATAATTACGTATAACCACGCAGCACTGCCAAGGGACCAACTTTCATTAGCAGACGCAATTACACCACTATCTATCGTGTATATACCAAGATCCTCGTCTGAATCAAATACTGGCAAGCAAGACGTGTAGTGATTCAGGCCAAAGAAATCTGCGGTTCCACTGTTAAATTAAAACGTTTGTGAAACAATCTACCTGAACACCTAATCACATGAATTTTAGAAGTATTTGATCAAATACTCACTTAATGTACTTAATCCAATCATCGGAAAATTCTGGCAAACGTGAAAATGGATAACCTTGGAGAGCACTTATGTTGGCTATTCTAGTCTTCATTATTTCTGGGTAATCCCCAACAAATATTGGGTTCATTACCCAACCACAATTGAATTGAAAATATCTATCAATAGATTCGTCGGTCACGTTGCCCCCTGGGATCCAACCGTTACATTGTGGCACGATGCCTATTTGACCATTCTGAGTCGATCTGAACTCATCGTCGTACATGTGATACACTGTCGCGTGAGCTTTCAAAGAGTTGTGCATGCATATATAGTGCCCCATGTTTTCCAATTCTTTACCTGTTTGAAAATGTTACTGCAGAGAGCCTTCCATCATCCAATATGTTATGCTAAGCTAGTGGTGATGAGCGCTTTACCTGGAGCAAAATAAATGCCGTTGTATCCAACGGAGCAGTAGGATTCTGGTTCGTTAATTGTGACGAAGGTTTTAACCAGAGGTCCCAATTCCTTGAAAATGATTCTGGCGTAGTCAGCGTACCACGTCACCATCAACTCGTTGGTCCATCCTCCTAAATCTTCAAGAATCTTTGGATGTTCCCAGTGATATATTGTTACGACGGGCTCAATACCGTTATCAATTAGAGCTTGGATTAAATTTTTGTAATATTGAAGCCCATCCTCGCTGACTTCGTTTGCAAAACCGTTTGGAAGTATGCGTGCCCAGCTTACCGAAAACCGGTAAAAATCCACCTGAAAGATTGATTGTTTAGAATATTTAATATCAATTTTACGTAGGGACAATCATCTCCTGACATCGTCTGCATCACAATTTTGATAGGTACCTTCCGAGCGGCTAGAAAAGTACCTGATTGGTGGCTTTTTGCCTTGTTGAAGTGCTAAGGTACACCTGTAGGCTGGGTTCAGATTCCTAAGACTGCTGAACAATAGCACAGCGCAAGACTCGTGGCCAGGATTGGAGTTCGGATTACGTTTTCCAATACGAAGTTTATTCCAATTATTTTTCCAATATGAAGATAGGTACATATCTCCAAAGTATATGTAACCATCTCCAAATGCAAAGATGATACAACGTTGAATGTGATTTAACAGAACTTTTGTAATCTAAGGCCAATGAAATGATTTAAATAATATTTGACCAGCAGATGGTAAATGAACTAACGGACTGGGCGACTGAGATGGAGACTCGATCGTAACAACAACATCGGCAGTCAAAATCATTCAACTTACTCCCAGGTCTTTCAACCATTGTACATCTTCTTCATATTTATGGTAGGAGTCACAGGCTATATCCCCATTACTTCCGCCTGCGATGCGATCCGGATAATTGTGTGTGTACCAATCCCAAACGCTTTCTGCTTTATCTACATTTATGGCATAAAAAACATTGTGCGTGAAAAACCAGTTTGGATTTACTGAAAACAAATACAAATACTGAATACTCACCACTTACGTTCCAGGCTCCTTCGATTTGGTAGGACGAGGTGGCAACGCCGAATGTGAAATTCTCAGGAAAACTGAGACTAGCGGCTTGACATTCTTTTAACCTGGGAAAACTACCAGATTAGAATACTCCACTTTAATTGGGAAATGAAGCAGCAATTGCACTTACCCTGCAAAGATTACACAGAAAATTACAATCTTCCACTTATGTGTCATTATTGAAATGTAATATTCGATTGATAAAACTTGAGGTGATTATTCGTTAGCAAGTGGCTCGTTTCCTGAAATTCTGAATGGTTTCATCAAGACCTGGCAATTCCCCTACTCGATTTCTCCATCTTATCAGTATATAAAGGCACGTTCTGATTTGTTAACTTATGGACAACTAATTGGTGTCGTATATATCTCTATATTTTGTCAGGAATCAATTGGTATCACTTTTGTTATCCGGGAATCGAAACTGAATGTGATAGCTAAATCTTGTGTTTGCACAAATGACAAGTGTAAAAATATTGTGCGGTAGATAGATCCGTCAGATGTTATCGTTGGACGGCCGAGAGTGACGATTTGTATTCCTCAAAAAAAATAGTATAATCCTTAAGACTCCTGCATCAGCGAAAATAACTGGAGTTTATTTTGAAAGTAAATACCGCAACTAGATAATGGAATAAGGAAGGAAATTATTAATCTGCCTAAAAACGGACTTCAAATTAGCTTAAGAAATAAAATCATAAATACTGTCCCTACGTAACCGAACGAGGAAGAAGACGGTCTGGCAAATATTGTGCTTGGTATGATTGTCTCGTGCTACAGCTTGATAAAGTTCATTTCTGCAGATGCATGAATCTTGAACATTGTGAAACTAGTTCGTAACTCTGTGTGAATAAGAATAGAGCGAAAGTCTTCTGAGTGATTGCTTTATTTGAAATCATTAATTCAACTTCAAAACCTCATTTCTTCACTGACATTGTGTCTATAAATCAATCATATGAGCGGATCCACGTCACTTCACTAAAAAAAAAACCGTCAAGTCACGGATCTTTGCGCCATTTGAAATATCCGTAGTACTATGTAAAAAAAAAAAAAAATTTCAAGGATTTTGAATTTTTTTCAAAAATGGCCGAGTTCGAGCTATGTAAAGTTTTGTATACCACTGTTGCACTGCTATGTTTGAAAATTCATATCTCCGAAAGTATACATCGGAGCGGACTGATCCTACAATCGTTCTGTTCGTAAAAGAATGCGCTTCGATAAAAAAAAAATTATTTGAAAAAAAAACATTTCTTTCAATATTTTTTTACCGTTTTTTTTTTGATTTTGCTGCCATTTCCGCGGGACTAACAACAATTCATGGAGATAATTTTTTTCGGATACCTGTATCCTTCTTCTTTAATCCTAAAAAAAAAAATTGATGAAGAAGTTGCCAGGGCTGGAGAAAAAAAATGAAACGTCTCGTCGCGCGTCACCGCGCGCGCCGGTCCACGTCAGCGCTACTCCCGCGAACTCGGTGTGTTGTGTATATGTATATGTATCGAAGTGAGGAGGTCAGTCACATAATTCCAGGTCAAAGAAGCTGCATAACCGTTGAAAGAAATGGTGAAAAAATATCGGTTCAGAAGCATCTGATGTTGAATAATTTGAAAGAATTGTATCGATTATTCCGTGATCGTTATCCGGGTAAAAAAATCGGTGTTTGTAAATTTGCAGAGTTGGTGAATTTTTAGTAGTATGCGATTTCACTGAGAATTATGCATTTGTTGTACAAGATTCCACGCAAGGGTTTCACTAGACCAATAATCAGGTGACTATTCATCCAATCGTGGTTTACCATAAAATTTACGCCGACGACCAGTTGAGACATTTTAGTTTTGTGATAATTTCAGAGCATCTGAAACATAATACAGTCGCGGTTCATTTATTTCAAAAAAAGTTGATCAACTTTATCAGAGAGAAGTTTCAAAATTCGATTCCTATAGAGAAAATAATTTATTTCTCCGATGGAGCAGCTTCCCAATATTAGAACAAAAAGAAATTTCATAAACATAACACATCACTTCGAAGACTTTCAATGCGAAGCCGAATGGTATTTTTTTGCTACATCACATGGAAAATGGCCGTGTGATGGTGTTGGTGGAACTGTTAAGAGATTAGCTTTGCGTACGAGTTTACAACTGATTGGCAATTCCGATCCTATCCAAACACCGCTGGATCTGTATAATTGGGCAGGTTCTTATTTTCGGAGCATATCTTTTGCGTACTGTACGTCTGCAGAATATCAAGCGGAAGAATCTATTTCACAAAATCGATTCGATAAAGCCTTGACAGTTCGTGGCACTCTAAAATTACATGCGGTTATTCCAGTATCTCATAAACTCATCAAAACAAAATTATTTTCCGCATCAGAAAAGTTTGATTCGACGAAAATTATGAATTAATTTTAAATAGAGGTTGGCTACTAAGCGTTATCCTGCGAATCATCGCTGAAAATATCGGCCCTTTTCAGAGCCACCAACATATTGCAAGATTATCTATCAGTCATGTAACACAAACTGAGTGAAATAGAATTAAACCCAATTTCAGCACAGGAGTGCTCAACGAACCATAACCGTACTGGAATTCTCAGAACAGGTATACAGTTTAACTCCAAGAAAGGATGACCAGTGGACGGATACTTGAGGGCTAGGGTGGTTAATATCTATTTCCGTAGAATGAATAGCCCGGGTAAGTGGAAGAGCATCAAATCAAATTGAACTCCACTTTATCGTATATAATATACGCAACACACCGAATTCGCGGGAGTAGCGCTGACGTGGATCGGCGCGCGCGGTGACGCGCGACGAGACGTTTCATTTTTTTTCTCCGGCCCTTGTAACTTCTCCATCAATTTTTTTTTTTAGGATTAAAGAAGAAGGATACAGGTATCCGAAAAAAATTATCTCCATGAATTGTTGTTAGTCCCGCGGAAATGGCAGCGAAATCAAAAAAAGAAACGGTAAAATAATATTGAAAAAAATTTTTTTTTCCCAAATAAATTTTTTTTTTATCGAAGCGCATTCTTTTACGAACAGAACGATTGCAGGATCAGTCCGCTCCGATGTATACTTTCGGAGATATGAATTTTCAAACATAGCAGTGCAACAGTGGTATACAAAACTTTACATAGCTCGAACTCGGCCATTTTTGAAAAAAATTCAAAATCCTTGAAATTTTTTTTTTTTTTTACATAGTACTACGGATATTTCAAATGGCGCAAAGATCCGTGACTTGACGGTTTTTTTTTTAGTGAAGTGACGTGGATCCGCTCATATGTTTAAAACGTAAGAATTATGGTAGTGCAGCAAATACTTACAACGAAGGTATCCCACGTCGATCACTCCGATTTGATTTCTTTTGTCTTATGTTATAGTCGACTAAAAACTAAAGACACGTATTCTTTTTTTTTTTATCTGTCATTGAATACTTTAAGGCGGTGAAAACACCCTCCAGAGTAAGGCATGTCAAGGCGATTGGCATTTTTTTTCTCAATTCAGAAAATTACATTTCCCATTTCTCGTTATGAGTAGATACTTCTCTGGATCTTAAATTCAATGAGATTTAATAGCAATCACGGAGTAATTTTTAAAATTCAGGTTCTTGAATAAACAACATTTTGACTAACAACAATCAGCAATTAATATCCTATCTATAAAGGTGTTATTACTTTAAGCGGGCAGAACCCATATCGTTGTACACAACGGACGTCACAGATGTAGGAAGGGAAAATGTTTTGATTCGTTAAAAATTCTTTCGATAACATTCCTCAGAAGCACAAGTATGAAGTCTGATACTCATGATCGTTTAACTCTTTTATTATCACGTATTGATTGATCAGTCGAGTTAAATTGACCTCGAAAAAACTTGTGTCACTTGCAGATGGGTTTCACCACCTTGCAGAGGGTGCAGGCGTCTAATGAGCGTTATATTTGTTTGCTCTTCGTCACGCTGGGCTAAAACTATCCCATTTTTATACTTAAATGCTCACATTTACAATTCACATAACGTAATTGTCACCACTTTGATTTATATATCTATAATATATTCATGCCAGGGGATAATGATCGATGGTAAATTTGTTTAACGGCTAGTACTACTGGCAGTTGGAACCTTCTGAAGTGCTCGCGCGCTGAGTACTTCTTGCCACCAGGTAGCGGAAAGCTTGGTCGATCTCGTTCTGTTGGAACTATCAAAGTCCACTTGGTGAATGCCGAATAGTTTTCTGCAAGTTGAAAATGTGTAGGAAATGGACGTGGCTTAGGCTACTTTTGAAAATATACCGGAAACAAAACTCACGTGTAACCATCCGCCCATTCAAAATTGTCCATCAGTGACCAGATCGTGTAACCTTCAATATTGCAGCCATCGTCGTTGATGGCGGAGAGGACTTCGCTGAGGTGATCATAATAGTAGCTGATTCGATCATAATCATCAGATTCACCTTCGTCGGAATATCCATTTTCCATAATCCACACCGGTGGGTTGCCGTACGTATCCCTAATCATTCGTAGCAGATTACCTAATCCCTCTGGTACTACCTATACATTGGTTACATGATTTTCATGGTATGACATCAATCACCCAAATAATCACATTACAATAATCTATAAGTCGATTAATATTTACATATAACCAATCCGAACTCCCCACTGACCAACTGCTGTTAACATTTTCGATTACACCACTGTCTATCGTGTATATACCAAGGTCCTCATTTGTATCGAATACAGGTAATCGAGAGGTGTAGTAATTCAGACCGAAGAAATCTGCCGTTCCACTGTGGAATAAAACCACTGGTAAGTCATTTCTTCCACGTAAATGACGAATAATTGTTTATAAATGAGTATTTAATACGTACTTAATGTACTCTATCCAATCGTCAGTAAATTCGGGAAGACGCGAAAATGGGTAACCTTCGAGCGCACTGATGTTGGCTATTCTAGTTTTCATGATTTCTGGATAGTCCCCAGCGAAAATGGGATTCACGACCCAACCGCATTTGAATAGGAAATACTGCTCTATGGTTTCGTCGGTTACGTTGTCACCTGGGACCCATCCTCTGCAGTATGCGACTAAACCTATTTCACCATTTTGGGTTGCTCGGAATTCGTCGTCGTATATGTGATACGCTGTAGCGTGAGCCTTCAAGGTGTTGTGTATGCAAATGTAGTGCCCCATGTTTTCCAATACCTTTGCTGTACAAAAATCATAATGCAATAGATTTCTCGAAAAATAATAATCCCCAATGTTATGAATCACAGGCTCTCATACCTGGAGCAAACTCAGTATTGTTATATCCTTTTACGCAGTAGGACGTTGGCTCGTTAATTGTAATGAATCTCTTAACGTAGGGCCCCAATTTTTCGAAAATTATCCGAACATAGTCGGCGTACCATGTCACCATCATCTCGTTGGTCCATCCACCCAACTCTTCAAGAATCTCTGGATGGTCCCAGTGATAAAGTGTCACGACTGGCTCGATATCGTTAGCGATTAACAATTGGGTGAGATTCTTGTAGTACTGAATCCCATCCTCGCTGACTTCGTTTGCGAAACCATTTGGCAGTACGCGTGACCAGCTGATTGAAAACCGGTAGAAATCGACCTGAAAAATTGATCGTTAAAAGAGATTTCTTGGATTTCTTGTACTGCGTGCATTGAAACTCACGCCCAAATTCTTCAACAACGCCACGTCCACTTCGTACTGATTATAAGAATCGCAAGCCACGTCTCCATTACTTCCGTCCGCTATACTATCCGGGTAATTGTGGGTGAACCAGTCCCAAATATTTTCTCCCTTATCTGTAACAATGGAGATGATCGAATTGTTTTTGAAAAAAAATTAATACCAAGACGTATTGTAGAAAAGCTTAGTCGTTACCGCTGGTATTCCATGCCCCTTCTATTTGATAGGATGCTGTTGCGGCACCGATTGAAAAATTGCTGGGGAAAGTGAGATTTGCCGCCTGACATCTGGAAATTCTAAGAAAAGTGTCCAATTAAAATCCCGTCCCAAATCTAACTACAATATCACGTAACTTACTCTGTGAAAATTATACAGCATATTACACTTATTCCCAAATATTTCATGGTGAAAATTGTTGAGACCTCTTGCGATGTTTCAACAGGTTAGTTATCGATGAATGGCTCGGTTTCGACTCCTGCTGGGTTTTATTATCACGTAAATTTGGCACTATCTGAGATATTATCATTCTAATATCAGTAGAAATGTTTAAAGCTTAACTAATCGGTCATCTTAAGTGGATGTAGATAGTTATCTAGATTTCTTACGCTTGCCGCGAAGAGCCACCTAATCAAGGTAATGTGGTTCCTGGTTCCCCATTTCAAAGTACAGCACCTTTCTATTCCCAATTGCTACTTGAATATCGTGAGTATTATTGTACCGCATCACAATATTAGATTCGGTTGATAACTCATTTCCGGTATTAAATGTTGAGCGTAGTTCAGTGTTCAATACGGAGTTAGGTGATTTATTATTGCACGAGAAAAATAAGAGTAGTATAATATTCGGCAACAGTAGACTGTGAAGAATATTTCGACGAGCTAAATTTCGATAAACACGTTTGTGTGACGGAAACACATGTCAAGATAGATGAGTAATTAACTTCCAACTCGTTTTTCGAGTGCCGTAATAAATAAAACAGAGTACTGATTTCAAGCACACATCATTTTTCATTTTATTTTCTAAAACTTGTTCCAAATGAATTATTATCTACGTTACAACAGTAACGAATAAACACTTCATCCATTCCCTAAAATTATTAAGAACACGCACGAAACAGGAATGTGGATTTTATTTGTGCCTTCTGTTCGTACAGTTTATTTACCTTCAAGGCTGCATTCAAAATAGCATAAAACTTGCGATCAGAAACTAGCAAAGTATTATTCAATTTGAATTGCGTCTAAATAAATAAAATATAATAAGCAAACTTGAAGTATTCGAGAGTAAGAAGTGTCGCCGCCGAAAGTTGACATTACAGGTTGCACACTGCCCGTAATTTTAAAATTTCATAGATGGTGTGTGTCACACACTGGTAGGAACATCTTGAACCGTTCGTGTTTCCATAACCGATCGCCACCAGGATGTTGATAGTTTTGATGTTCTAGCCCGATCTGGATCGGTCAAGTTTACACTGACGATACCGAAATTTACTCTAAAAATAAAGGTGATTTAATTTTCACTTACACGTTTAGACCAAAGCAGCGAACGCTCATACCATATTTCAATAAAAAATAATGTCTTTCTAATTGACTTACGTATAGCCATCCGACCATTCAAAGTTGTCCATTAGACTCCAAGCGGTATACCTAACAACATTGCAGTTGTCGTTATTAATGACCGATAATAGTTCTGTCATGTAACTATTGTAGTAGGTGATCCGATCATAATCGTCCAGCTCTCCAAGATCACAGTACCCATTTTCGAATATTTGAACCGGGGGATTATCGTACTGATCTCTGATCATGCGCAGTAGATTTCCAAATCCTTCGGGTGCAATCTGGATGATCACGCAGTTAATTATATAGCATCATCCAATGATCACTTTATGCTCAATAGGACCTGTTTCTCGTAGTGAAGACTTACAGACATCCAGGCAAGACTGCCAACCGGGTAGCTCGTATTAACAGACTTTATAATACCACTGTCGATATTATATATACCACTTTCTTCATCTGGATCAGCAGTCAGGATGTAAGACGTGTAGTGATTCAAACCGAAGAAGTCGGCTGTTCCTCTGCAATGCAGTGATAAGTATGAGCTAATAGGTACTTTATGGATGCGATAGTTCTGAGACTTATTTAAGGTGATATTAGACAGGATACGAACTTGATGTACTCTACCCACTCATCCGAAAATTCTGGCAGACGTGAAAATGGGTAACCTTCGAGTTCGCTTATCATAGCTATTCTTGTTTTCATGATTTCTGGGTAATCTCCGACGAACACGGGATGCACCACCCAACCGCAATTAAACTGAAATGCTTGGTCGACCAGAGTCGCGTTACTATCATCGTTCAAGTACCATCCATCGCACTGAGTTGTTAGACTTATTTGACCCTGTTGCTCTGATCTATATTCGTCATCATACATGTGGTAGACGGTTGCGTGCGCTTTTAGAGTATTATGAATGCATATGTAATGCCCCATGTTCTCCAATACCTTGCCTGAATTGAAATATTGTTTTGTAAATATTGAGTTTTCACCACATCGTTGTTATCTGATTATAAGAAAATGAATCGAGTTCATCAGAGACCTGGAGAATGTCTTGTGGTGTTGTACCCATTCCCGCAATAAACCGACGGCTCGTTGATCGTGATAAATGTTTTCACTAGGGGTCCAAGTGCATCGAATATAACTCTTGCATAATCTGCGAACCACTCGACCATAAGCTCGTTAGTCCACCCCCCTAACTCTTCCAAGATCATTGGATGATCCCAGTGATAAATGGTCACAATTGGTTCGATGCCGTTGGCCAAGAGCTCTTCGGTCAAATTTTTGTAATATTGGATCCCCTCCTCATTGATCTCATTTGCGAACCCGTTTGGCAGTACGCGAGACCAACTGATCGAGAAACGATAAAAGTCAAACTGAAAAACGAATTACGCAGTAGATGTGGATTAAATTACGCACGGTGTCGCTGACACACTTACTCCTATATCTTTAATTAACTGCACGTCCTCCTTGTACTTGTAGTAAGAATTGCAGGCAATGTCCCCGTTGCTTCCATCTGCGATTCTCTCGGCATAGTTATGTGTCCACCAGTCCCAGATGTTCTCACTCTTGCCTGAAACGATTTATTTTTCAGTATTATGGATTTGCAATGCTTGAATCCAGGAGATGAACTGAAATGGAGGAGATGAACACAGAAATTTATCTCACCGCTTACGTTCCAGGCTCCTTCTATCTGGTAGGATGATGTTGCACTCCCGATAGTAAAATTGTCGGGAAATGTGAGATTCACGATTTGGGCCTCCGAAACTCTACAAAGTCAATTAGATTAGGCGAATTATAATTATTGTGACTTTATTCACAAAACTTACCTGCAAATGAGTATAACACAAATGACAAGTATTTTCAAGAACCCCTTCATGTTGAAATTTCAGGCTGACATCCGAAGTAAATTGCAATTTATATTCGCGAAAGCTGAACCCCCACTGCGTTACCATAATGGATAGCAAAAACCTCATAAAATATAAGCCAATATTTTTAGTAAATATCACAGATTAACTTATCGCTTGTAAGCTCGTTAATGTAGCTTGATTGCCGTCGGTTAAAATGTTAAGTTGAATTATATGGCCCTCACGTCACCCAGGCTTACTTTTACGTTAGGCACAAATGTCATTTAACGAATTGCATTAACTGTCATTGCTAAAGTGTAACAGTATATACATTACGACTTGACGTATTTTCGTATTTCTTGCTGTGTTTGGAAGAAAGTAGTAGGATAAAGTGACAACTACCTCACTGAAGCCAGATGAAGCGACATTATTACACCGTTTTTTACTTAATGATACAACTATTTAACTATGAAATAGTAATGTTTTTCTAAATCCAAGACAGGCTCAGTTAATAATCGAAGTAAATAAATTTTTTAATGAAAATCTGCAGTGACTTATTTATTAAATTTGAAAATTGTTGTAAACTGTGGCAAATCTTTGTATTCATCACATCCATTACAGGTTCACTAACACTGATGTAGACTGGTCTTTATAATTTCAAATTCCCTAAAGTACCTTGCCCAAATTCGTTACCAGTTCTTGGGCTATCAGTTAAATTTACTTGATTCGAAAATCGTCCTTCCTTTTCTCTTGTACCTCTTTTCTGCTTTGAGTCATACAAGATAGTCTCTTTCTCTCCAATTGGTTATGTGAATTTTTTTGTAATCGATTATAAACTTTCTTGTAAAACTCTCAAAACTTATATTTTACATTCTGATAACTTACGAGTAATGACTATCCTTATATTTGAGAATCACGTAAGAATCAAAAATAATTTTTTTTTCAGTCTGATAGGATTGCCCCTCCTCACGATATGATAATAAATTAAGCTCGCACTGCTGTCAAGTTCTTCTCTGTTACTCTTAAACAGAAAAATAAATAAAAATCAGTCAAAAACATCATCAGATTACTACCCCGATTGATACTCTGATACAACGCTTTTTTTTCATGGCAATTGCGATAAGAATTGAGTTCTATTTTTTCTATCTTCTACTACACAAGCAAAGAGTGGAAGATTTTCAGTGGAAGATTCAGCAGCGATCCTTAAGTTAACGATCTTCGTCTCTGGCGGGATAAACTTTGATAAGCTTTTAGGTTGTTTCGCCAACACAAATGTAATATTCTGTTCCCAGGTATCTTGCCTGATTGTAATAAGAAACACCAATATTGAAAGAAGTATTGGAATAATGGGTTGTACTGTACTTTACAAACTTGAAATAAGATTTGTTAGCGGAAACCTGATATCGTTAACGTGGACGTAATATCGTAATTCCTAGCTAATGCCTAATTCCTTAATTCATTACACATCGTCTTTCTTTGTATTTTCTTCTACGAATCGCAGGTAAGATCTTCGTTACTTTGGTCAAGAATGAGTACAAAGCTATCGCAGGTAATTTAATTGCTCCACTGGTTAAGATAAGTAATTCAGAAGGATGCAGATTTTCTGTTACTTGAAATAGAATTTTTGTTTGAAGAATTTGAATTTAATGGCCTCAGTCGTAACAAATTGGATTTGTTGATTTTTATGAGATTCTATTGCTTTCCATGTGAAAATACTTCGGCACAACGATCAGATCAGAGTTAGGATCCAATCAAGATCCTTTGTTTTATATTGATTTGCTGGCAGTGCCCCAAAGATTGACATTGTTTTATCCGTTACTCAATTTTTTTGGATCGAATTTGAATTTGCGACCTGAGTTAAGCGTGAAAACTGCGTGGCATCAAGTATCGCGAAATTATCAAATACTCATGGAGGAATTCCTCACCTCACATCAGTCAATGTAACTTAGTTGGCAAAAAGTTTTCATCCTGGCATCAAAATACTTACAAATCAAGCATGAATTCGTTTTTCCACTCTTCCGTTTCTTTCATAATTTATCACATATCCCAGCTAGAAATCGATAAATGGGTTGTTCAGCGTTAGCCCGTAATTTGTCGCTTGAATTTTTTTCGTTCTTCTTCAATAGAATATTCTAGAAAGATGCAATTTGTGATAGGAAATATTATAGATAATCTGAAATGCAGGTAATATGGATCTCTGGCTAATCATACAGCTGACGATAACAATAATCCGAGAATTCTTCATGGCTGTAGTAAATCTTTGATAGATCAATGATATAATCATTTCCTCAATGGAAAGGCAATAATCCGAAAGGCGCACAGTCATGCACAACACATACATAAATATGAGAATTTTTATCATGTACAGCATTATGTATGATAACGTTATATAACAGCAATATACTAATTGTAAACTTGAAAATTGGCCCACCTTTCTCACGTAAGAGGATCGAATCTCACCTTGGGATAATTTCGCTGATACGTGACGTCGAAATTACGATGGACCATCAATCGGTTCGATCACATTGATGTATAATTCCACTGTTACACAATGGCCCAGATAAGAATATGTAACAAACAACACTTCATATCAGAGGTCACTTATTATTAGTTGCGGTAATAATACTTGATAAAATTGTGGCGCTGACTATGACACACAAGAATTTTTACAGTTCACGTTTCTTATCTGATTTTCCCAATTTTGATTGAGGGATCTTAAATAATACAGGATAAATCAATTTAGTGCCATTGCACACAATCTGAAGTTCAATCAAACATGTCTTTTCGCTGGATAACTGGGCGCTGATCGCAATCCTAAAACGTGAGAAATTGGTTTTGATTAATAAGCCAGTGATAAAGAATGATTCTGCAGTATAGATAAAGAATAACAAGCCCTCTAAGTAATCACTACAGGACATAATATTTGTGGTTCTACACATGTTTTGGATATCGTGTTTACTGCACATGATATCTTTAAAACTATGCCACTATGCCAAATATCGATTTAGATAATTTCCTATAATTTCGCTAATCTACTTTGTCGTCATCGACCAAAGTCCATTTTCATCTTTGTCATCGTTTGTGGACCAGCATCAAATTACGATCATGGATTGGTATGGTAAGCTTTTCAAATGATTTACAGCAGTTGAACGAGGACTCTTAAAAGAAGCCCATCAACTTAAAAATAGCATTAATAAAGTAGAAGTTGAAAAATAAGGGATCGGTAATGCTTCAAATAATTTTCCCTCAGTGATTGATTGCCAAAAACTATGAGTACTGTAGGAATAATTTGTCCGTTATTTCACGAGAACTCGATCAAGATCGGAAAATCATGTTTCTGATCTCCTCAAAACTATTTTACATAAAAACTCTTGACACAGTAGAAGCCCATAATTTTGTACAATTTTTTTTGACCAACCCTATTTAAAATGTGATGGGGATTGTTATTTCGGAAGTGCCCATTCTGAATTGCCCGAGGAAATCCCGAGACGCTCAGTAAAATGTAACAAAATCTTGGAGCCCTAGCAGGAGTGAGACATTTCATAACAGCCAAGGTGACATTGAGAATTGACGTTTATGAAACTAGTACGCTGATAAGTTACAAACCTTTCCCTTGAACATTATCAGAAGAAGGATTATTTATATAAATTCTCTGATGTAGATAATCTTCAAGTGCAACCTCTGTAGTAACGAAACGTCTAACTTTTGCCTGGACTCAAAAATGTCTATATAGATTGAATGAATAGAAGCTTGCTGTATAGTAAATAGAATCGTATTTCGGATGGGATCGGAAGAAATATTATTGAAGACTTGGAGGTTTAATTTTCGACGGAGGCTTTGGCATGAAATTTTTGAAGCCAATCTGAAATATGATCTAAGATCTGAAAAGCAAGGCCTCATAGCAAAAGCGTATACACTTAATAATCGATGCAGGATTGAATGGTAGAAGGATTTTTTTTTTTTTTTTATTACACGTAAACATACGCGATCACAATTTAGAAGAAAAATGATTGTGGATTCGCGTCTATATTGCGTAATACATTAATTGTAACATTTGATGAGGAACATTTAGTGATTATATGCGGCAATGAAAATACAAAAATTAAAAATTCCAATCAGCTAGTATGTATTGCTGATATATGTACTCAGCCGTTGACCCGTGTCCTGTCGAGTGTAAAACTTTAACGATAACTGGCTGATGATCTTATGCGCTATTTTAGTCCAGGAAACTCTGTCTGAAATGGAGGTACTCTTGGACCGTTTTCAGTTACAGTAAGTTGTGAGTAAATATTCTCCAATTATTTTTGCCATGGTAGGAGAGTTCGGGTGGCAGCAGTGTTCGTGGGGACGGCCTGAAGCTTCCGTTTAGAAAGAACCTTGGCCCACCAAGTCTGTGAAATTTTGGCGGTTCTGTTGGTATCGGCGTCGTCAAACTCTACATGGGTAATTCCAAATCGTTCCCTGTGCGAAAAGATGGGTGACAATTGGAGAATTCATATCGGACAAAGGTAATATGAATTTTCAAATGTGAAAGAAAGCAAGAAAGAAAGAAAGAAAAAGGAAGATATCGACTTACGTATAACCAGCTTGCCATTCGAAATTGTCTAAGATACTCCAAACGGCGTAACCCTCGACGTTACATCCGTCTCGTTTAATGGCAATCAGCATTTCTCTCAGATATTCGTAATAATAGCTGACGCGGTTGTAGTCGTCAACTTCACCGGAATCGGAATAACCATTCTCTGTGACCCAGACTGGTGGATTGTTGTATTCGTCTCTGATTTGACGAAGTAGGTAACCAAATCCTGAGGGATTCACCTGCAATGGTAACGTGCGAGCACATTTACATACGTTTACATATACGTCCGTAAATGAGTATATTGTATACACGTATATTCTTATTTGACTGGGGAATGCACTTACGTAAAACCAATCCGAAGCTGTTGCCGCCCAGCTAGAATCCACGGTTATTATCAAACCGTGATCGTAAGTATAAATGCCTTGCTCTTCGTCAGGGTCAGGGTAAACGAGTTTAGATGTGTAGTGATTAACACCAAAGTAATCATTTGTTCCGCTGCAAGTTCATTGTGCAACGTTAATGTATTGAATCAAGTGAGGTTTGTCGGACTAACCGTGATGGTGCGTTTGAATAACTCACTTGATGATCGCTATCCATTCATCTGAGAATTCTGGAAGTCGCGACCACGGATAGCCTTGATATTCACTGACCAAGGCCACTCTGGTCTTCATGACATCCGGGTAATCGCCATGGTATATCGGGTGAGCCATCCATCCGCAAGTGAATTGAAAGGCAGTCTCAGCTTCTTCCTCATAACTAGCGTTGTACGGTAAGTATGCTTTGAGGGGTAGTACTATGCCGACTTCACCACCCTGTGTTTCCCGGAACTTTTCGTCGTACAGTCGAAACGTTTTCGCATGAGCCTTCAAAACGTTGTGTCCGCAAAGGTATTTGCCAATATTTGCAGGGATCTCTTTTGCTGAAAGAGCATTTCGAGCGGGTCTTAAAGAACAATCCCCGGGAATTGTCCCGTTACTTATTCGAGTAAAATATCTTGGACTTTTCATCACCTGGTGCTTTTAAGACTCCTGCATAACCGTCCTCGCAGAAAGAATCTGGCTCATTGATGGTTATCCATCGTTTCACACTGTCTCCTAGTGCCTCGAAAAGAATCTCAGCGTAATCCACGAACCAGCCCACTATCAGTTCGTTTGTCCATCCTCCCATGTCCTCGATAACTTGTGGATGATCCCAGTGATATATTGTGACGATGGGCTCGATGCCATTCGCCACCAACGCTGCGGTCAAGTTTTTGTAGTACTGCAAGCCATCTTCGCTAATCACGTTCGCGAAGCCAGTTGGAAGGACGCGTGACCAGCTGACGGAAAATCTATAGAAATCGAACTGAAAAAATGGTAATACCAGTATGTTGATTCGATTTCGTGCAATTATTTAGTTTGAAATTTCAAGTAAACCAACTCCGAGTTTTTTAATCAGGTCCGCATCCTCCTGATACTTGTAGTAAGAATTGCAAGCAACGTCACCGTTCCGTCCATCACTTATTAGCTCGGGACGGTTGTGGGTAAGGTAATCCCACACATTTTCACCTTTGTCTGCAATAATTAGGATCAGAAATCTATGTAAGCCTCAATTTCCTTGCAACACGTCGTCGTAATGTTTCGACTCTCACCGCTAACATTCCAAGCTCCTTCAACTTGATATGACGCACTTGCAGTTCCCAATTTGAATCCACTCGGGAAAGTGAGTTTCACGACATCGCAACAGGATATGCTGTGGGGATTCAGAAGTCGAAGAAACGATAACGATGATGACTTTGCGTAACAAAAGTTTCAGTGAATACATACCTTGCAATAACCGCACAAGTAACGATGGTCACCGCAATTACGAAACGCGCCATTGTATCAATGAAGCGTATAACTACTTCCCTTCACCTTAGACCATGAGTTATAACTGCTTTCAATCACAACTCGTGCCTTATATTCCACTCAGATAGATATCTTTCATGTAAAACCTGATATGTCCGGTATCACCGTAGCGATATTACAAAAGGACTTGTCGGCACGAATTAGTGATTTCACGTAGAAATAGATATTTAATCGTGTTCCGATTATTTTCAGTATTCTCACCCAATCTCATATTTCTGATGAGATAATCACTTTATAACTTTGTAAATAAGATATTACACACCACATATTGCACATTTCTGATTCAAAGTCAAATATTCTTGATGATATGCTCACCATTTTTATAACGGCCCATTATCAATAACTTTCAATTGAGTATTATGAAAATCGATCATCTCCAGTTTTTAAACCTTGAAAACAAAATGTGTCCTGCAACATTTCACTTGTTAAAAAATGTTCAGACGTGTGTTAGACTCGCAAACACATATCTCCCTGATTCGCTGAAGACCTTGGAGTTTGGAAAACAATTGATGTGTTCACATTGCCACGCATATCACCTGACAGATAGAATATGATGAGTTCGAGTAAAGGGATGAGTGCTTTCATTTTATTTTCACGAATAAATTACGGATCAAGGTTCGATAACAGGTTTTATCTGCTCGGAGTGAGGGGTGGTATAATCGACAACTGAACAGGACGTCAAACAATCGATTTATCTGAAATTCTTACCTGCTGTAGTGTGTACTCAAATTGAAAAGTTCACCAAGTTCGAAAGTTTTCCGATTTACCGTTCACCAAAAATGCCATGTCAGTTTATTATTTCAGGCAGATTGTGGTTTGTATGCAAATTGTTTTCGTATCGTTATCGGTATGAAAAACTAATGGTGATATAGATATCGTACGTGAAAAAATCCTACCTTTCAGAAAATGTTATTTATTTCTCGATAATTTTTCGAAATCAATCTCAAAAATCCGTTTGTCAGAAAAAACGGCTTTTCTCACATGCTACTACAATCCATTTTACTTTTGAGTATTTCCTGTGAAAGCTCAGATCGTGCCAGTAAGTAACTCAAATCTTCAGAGTGGGATGGTCATAGAATCTCACATTAGCTAGGTTCAATTGATAAAGGTCTTCTGATAATAGGTACTGTCGTTCAGAAATTGAACGGAATATTTTTATTTCTCTCAATTGTGGGCCATCAGACGTATCTAACGGCACTTCATGCGGCCACTGCACCATCATCTCTTGGATTTGTGCTTATTAGTTCACCACGGGAAAAGGGTGAAACTTAACAGGGTCAGCAACCGACTGCGCAGACACGAGTTTTGCAATCTACTCATTGGTTGGCGAACGAAAATATGGCCATAGTACGACCGACGAAAATCAAACTATTCAGCGCCAGCGAAGTTGATCACTCAGCCTGCTAAGTTCCACCAATGCAACCTTCATGGGAAAATATGCGTAAAGACGTGCATAAATAGGTGAAAAGGAATTAACCTAGTATGTAACACGAGTGTAGTTTACTCGAAACACCACTTTAATTCAAGTTGATGACCAGTGCTACTTGACTGACATATGCCTAAATTTCTCACACGGCTTTCCACTATTATTGATATGCACATGTTCAGGGTTGAAGTTCATTTAACGATTACTTTTGCCATGGTAGTAGAGTTCGAGTAGCGGCGGCGCTCGTCGGGACAGCCTGAAGCTTCCGTTTGGAAAGAACCTTGGCCCACCAAGACTGTGAAATTTTTGCGGTTCTGTTGGTATCGGCGTCGTCAAACTCTACATGGGTAATTCCAAATCGTTCCCTGTGCGAAAAGATGAGTGACAATTGGAGAATTCATATCGGACAAAGGTAATATGAATTTTCAAATGTGAAAGAAAGCAAGAAAGAAAGAAAGAAAAAAGGAAGATATCGACTTACGTATAACCAGCTTGCCATTCGAAATTGTCTAAGATACTCCAAACGGCGTAACCCTCAACGTTACATCCGTCTCGTTTAATGGCTATCAGCATTTCTCTCAGATATTCGTAATAATAGCTGACGCGGTTGTAGTCGTCAAGCTCACCGGAATCAGAGTAGCCATTCTCTGTGACCCAGACTGGTGGATTGTTGTATACGTCTCTAATTTTACGAAGGAGGTAACCAAATCCTGAGGGATTCACCTGCAATGGTAACGTGCAAGCACATTCACATACGTTTACATATACGTACGTAAATAAGTATATTGTATATATACGTATATTCTTATTTGACTGGGAAATGCGCTTACTTGAAACCAACCCGAAGCTGTTGCCGCCCAGCTAGAATCCACGGTTATTATCAAACCGTGATCTTGAGTGTAAATGCCTTGCTCTTCGTCAGGGTCAGGGTAAACGAGTTTAGATGTGTAGTGATTAACACCAAAGTAATCATTTGTTCCGCTGCAAGTTCATTGTGCAACGTTAATGTATTGAATCAAGTGAGGTTTGTCGGACTAACCGTGATGGTGCGTTTGAATAACTCACTTGATGATCGCTATCCATTCATCTGAGAATTCTGGAAGTCGCGACCACGGATAGCCTTGATATTCACTGACCAAGGCCACTCTGGTCTTCATGACATCCGGGTAATCGCCATGGTATATCGGGTGAGCCATCCATCCGCAAGTGAATTGAAAGGCAGTCTCAGCTTCTTCCTCATGACTAGTGTTGTACGGTAAGTATGCCATAAGAGGTAGCACTATGCCAACTTCACCACCCTGGGTTTCCCGGAACTTTTCGTCATACAGTCGAAACGTTTTTCCATGAGCCTTCAAAACGTTGTGGCCGCAAAGATATTTGCCAATATTTGCAGGGATCTCTTTCGCTGAAAAAGCATTACAAGCGGGTCTTAAATGACAATCGGTTACAAGGACTTGTCCCGTTTCTTATTCGTGCAAAAGATTTTAGACTTCTCATCACCTGGTGCTTTTGACACTCCTGCATAGCCGCCCTCACAGAAAGAATCTGGCTCATTGATGGTTATCCATCGTTTGACACTGTCTCCTAGTGCCTCAAACAGAATCTCAGCGTAAGCTACGAACCAGTCCACTATCAATTCGTTTGTCCATCCTCCCATGTCCTCGATAACTTGTGGATGATCCCAGTGATATATTGTGACGATGGGCTCGATGCCATTCGCCACCAACGCTGCGGTCAAGTTTTTGTAGTACTGCAAGCCATCTTCGCTAATCACGTTTGCGAAGCCAGTTGGAAGGACGCGTGACCAGCTGACGGAAAATCTATAGAAATCGAACTGAAAAAATGGTAATACCAATATATTGATTCGGTTTCGTGCAATTATTTAGTTTGAAATTTCAAGTCAACCAACTCCGAGTTTTTTAATCAGGTCCGCATCCTCCTGATACTTGTAGTAAGAATTGCAGGCAACGTCACCGTTCCGTCCATCACTTATCAACTCGAGACGGTTATGCGTAAGGTAATCCCACACGTTTTCACCTTTGTCTGCAATAATTGGAATCAAAAATCTATATAAGTCTCAACTTCCTTGCTACACGTCGTCGTAATGTTTCGACTCTCACCGCTAACATTCCAAGCTCCTTCAACTTGATACGACGCACTTGCAGTTCCCAATTTGAATCCACTCGGGAAAGTGAGTTTTACGACATCGCAACAGGATATGCTGTGGAGATTCAGTATTCGAAAAAATGATAACGATAATGATTTTGTGTAACAAAAGTTTCAGCGAATACTTACCTTGCAATAACCGTACAAATGACGATAATCACCTCAATCACAAAACGTGCCATTGTATCATTGAAGCGTATCACTACTTCCCTCCACCTTGGACCATGAGTGATAGCCTCTTTCAATAACAACTCGTGCTTTTTATTCCACTCAGATAGATATCTTTCATGTGAAGCCGATATGTCCAGTATCACCGTATAGATATTATAAGTGGACTAGTCGGCATGAATTGATGATTTCATGTAGAAATAGATATTCAATTGTGTTTCGATCATTTTCAGTATTCTCACTCAATCTCAGATTTTTGATGTCATAATCACCTTATTACTTTTTAAATAAGATATTACACATCACATATTGCACATTTCTGATTTAAAGTCAAATATTGTTGATGATATGTTGACAATTTTTATAACGGCCCATTGTTATTATCTTTCAATTGGGTGTTATTTAAATCGATCATCTCCAGTTTTTAAACCTTGAAATCAAAATGTGTCCTGCGGCATTTCACTTGTTATAAAATGTTCAGAAGTGTGTTAGACTCACAAACACATATCTCTCTGATTCGGTGAAAACCTTGGAGTTTGGAAAACAATTGATGTGTTTAAATTGCGACGCATATCACCTGACAGATACAGTATAATGAGTTCAAGTAAAGGGATGAGTGCTTTTATTTTATTTTCACGAATAAATTACGGATCAAGGTTCGATACCAGGTTCTATCTGCTCAAAGTGAGGGGTGGTATAATCGACAACTGAACAGGACGTCAAACAATCGATTTATTAGACATTCTTACCACTTGTCATGTGTACTAAGGTTAAAAAGTTCACGAAGTTTGAAAGCTTTCCGATCTACAGTTCACGAAAATTGCCATATCAAAGTTTATCATTCCGATCTGGTTGTGGTGTATATGCGAATTGTTTTCGTATCGTTCGTATGTAATGCTGCAGGACTCATTTTATCGGTATGAAAAACTCATTGAAATATAGATATCTGACGTGAAAAAATCTTACCTTTCCGTCTGTCAGAAAAAACAGCTTTTTTCATATGCTACTACAATTTATTTAACTTTTGAGTTTTTCCTCTGAAAGCTCAGATCGTTCCAGCGAGTAACTCAGATCTTCAGAGTGGGACGGCCATAGTATCTCACGTTAGCTACATTCAATTTATAAAGGTCTCCTCATAACATACTGTCGTTATGGAATTGAACGGAATATTTTTATTTCTTTTAACTGTGGGCCATCAGACGTGTCTAACGGCACTTTATGCGGCCACTGCACCATCATCTCTTGGATTTGTGCTTATTAGTTTACCGCGGGAAAAGGGTGAAACTTAGTAGGGACAGCAACCGACTGCGCAGACACGAGTTTTGTCATCTACTTATTGGTTGGCGGACGAAAATATCGCTATAGTACGACCGACGAAAATCAAGCGATTTAGCGCCAGCATAGTTGGTCACTGAGCTTGCTAAGTTTCACCAATGCAACATTCATGGGAAAATATGCGTGAAGACGTGCATAAATGAGTGGAAAGGAATTAACCTAGTATGCGACACGAGTGTAGTTTACTCGAAACACCACTTCAATTCAAGTTGATGACGAGTGCTACTTGATTAATTGAAAAATATGCCTATATTTATTGTATGGATTTCCACTATTATGGATATGTACAAGTTCAGGGTTGATGTTCATTTAACGATTACTTTTGCCATGGTAGTAGAGTTCGAGTAGCGGCGGCGCTCGTCGGGACAGCCTGAAGCTTCCGTTTGGAAAGAACCTTGGCCCACCAAGACTGTGAAATTTTTGCGGTTCTGTTGGTATCGGCGTCGTCAAACTCTACATGGGTAATTCCAAATCGTTCCCTGTGTGAAAAGATGGGTGACAATTGGAGAATTCATATCGGACAAAGGTAATATGAATTTTTGAATGTGAAAGAAAGCAGGCTGATATCGACTTACGTATAACCAGCTTGCCATTCGAAATTGTCTAAGATACTCCAAACGGCGTAACCCTCGACGTTACATCCGTCTCGTTTAATGGCAATCAGCATTTCTCTCAGATATTCGTAATAATAGCTGACGCGGTTGTAGTCGTCAACTTCACCGGAATCGGAATAACCATTCTCTGTGACCCAGACTGGTGGATTGTTGTATTCGTCTCTGATTTGACGAAGTAGGTAACCAAATCCTGAGGGATTCACCTGCAATGGTAACGTGCGAGCACAATTACATACGTTCACATATTCGCACGTGAATAAGTATATTATAAGTATATTCTCATTTGACTGGGACATGCACTTACGTAAAACCAATCCGAAGCTGTTGCCGCCCAGCTAGAATCTACGGTTGTTATCAAGCCGTGATCGTAAGTGTAAATGCCTTGCTCTTCGTCAGGGTCAGGGTAAACGAGTTTAGATGTGTAGTGATTAACACCAAAGTAATCATTTGTTCCGCTGCAAGTTCATTGTGGAACGTTAATGTATTGAATCAAGTGAGGTTTGTCGGACTAACCGTGATGGTGCGTTTGAATAACTCACTTGATGATGGCTATCCATTCATCTGAGAATTCTGGAAGTCGCGACCTCGGATAGCCTTGGTATTCACTGACCAGGGCCACTCTGGTCTTCATGACATCCGGGTAATCGCCATGGTATATCGGGTGAGCCATCCATCCGCAAGTGAATTGAAAGGCAGTCTCAGCTTCTTCCTCATAACTAGCGTTGTACGGCAAGTGTGTCACAAGAGGTAGCACTATGCCAACTTCACCACCCTGGGTTTCCCGGAACTTTTCATCATACAGTCGAAACGTTTTTCCATGAGCCTTCAAAACGTTGTGTCCGCAAAGATATTTACCGATATTTGCAGGGATCACTTTCGCTAAAAGAAAATTTCAAACGGGTGTTAAATAACAATTCTATACAAAGATTTGTGTCGTTTATTATTTGTAAAAAAGATTTCAGACTTTTCATCACCTGGTGCTTTTGAGACTCCTGCATAGCCGCCCTCACAGAAGGGATCTGGCTCGTTGATGGTTATCCATCGTTTCACACTGCCTCCTAGAGCATCAAACAGAATCTCAGCGTAAGCCACGAACCAGTCCACTATCAATTCGTTTGTCCATCCTCCCATGTCCTCGATAACTTGTGGATGATCCCAGTGATATATTGTGACGATGGGCTCGATGCCATTCGCCACCAACGCTGCGGTCAAGTTTTTGTAATACTGCAAGCCATCTTCGCTAATCACGTTTGCGAAGCCAGTTGGAAGGACGCGTGACCAGCTGACCGAAAATCTATAGAAGTCGAACTGAAAAAATGGTAATACCAATATGTTGATTCGATTTCGTGCAATTATTTAGTTTGAAATTTCAAGTAAACCAACTCCGAGTTTTTTAATCAAGTCCGCATCCTCCTGGTACTTGTTGTAAGAATTGCAGGCAACGTCACCGTTCCGTCCATCAGTTATCAACTCGGGACGGTTATGCGTAAGGTAATCCCACACGTTTTCACCTTTGTCTGCAATAATTAGAATGAGAAATCTGTATAAGTTTCAACTTCCTTGCAACACGTCGTCATAATGTTTCGACTCTCACCGCTAACATTCCAAGCTCCTTCAACTTGATACGACGCACTTGCAGTTCCCAATTTGAATCCACTCGGGAAAGTGAGTTTTACGACATCGCAACAGGATATTCTATGGGAATTCAGTAGTTCGAAGAATTATAATAATCATAATTTTGTCTTGCAAAAGTTTCAGAAAACACATACCTTGTAATAAACGTACAGATGACGATGGTCGCCGCGATTACGAAACGCGTCATCGCATTAATGCAATATGTGACTACGTTCCTCTACCTTGGACCATCGCTGATAGCCTTTTTGAATAATAATGCGAGCCTTATATCTCACCCAGATAGGCATCTTCCATGCTAAGCCGACGCGTCCGGTATCGCTGTAAAGGTATTAAGAGGACTAATCAGCACGAACTGATGATTTCATATAGAAACAGATAATCCGTCGTGTTTTGATTACTTTCAGTATTGCCACCTAATCTCATACTTCTAGTACGCCAATCTCCCTATAACTTCATACATAACATACTACACATTATACACTGCACATTTCTGATTCAAAGCCACATTCTGATAATGTTGATGATATCGTTATCAGTTTTATGACTGCCATCTGTCACTGACTTACGATTAGGTATTGTAATGGATGAGAATTTTTCTACTCTATTCACATAATTTTGTCTATTTATCTCGTTAATTGACAAACAAATGAGTGCGCGTAGCAAAACAGCACCCCATGATTTCTGCCGGGCCACGACTGGTAGCTCAAGAACTTCACTCGTTCTGCCGGGTGGCATCGACTTACTTGCTATTGTCGCATAAACAAATCAGCATTTTGTTATAAATAACCAGGGCTCAAATCAGCGAATCAGATTTGTTCATACATTTGAGGTTGCACATCGCGGATCTTTTTTCATCCCTTCTGCCTGTTCTGCCCATTGGCTTGTTATTTCGAGTTAACGTAGAGTCTTTGCCTTTTAGATCCATTTGTCAACTCTTCTCGCTGGTGAGGCATCGTGGATTGCACTTTGGTCTTTCTGCATGCCGGACCCTTGAATATTACGAGTTAGGCCAACAGCCGTGTGCCCAGATTGACTTGGTCATTCTGCTTACCAAGCTGTTGGTTTTTGCAAGTTGCAGATTTTGATACTTAATTTCATGTCGTAGCTTCTTGTTATTCGCTCATTGTCAGTGAAGTCAAATATAGGTATAATTTCCAAAGTTGGCCTAAAAATGTCTTATCAGAAACCTCTTGCTAAACGAGAGTCGACATGAATGTCAGTTTCCTTCCTTGACTTCAATGTAACTTTTACCATTCGTTAGGAGTTCCTTGTGAAAAATAACAGGAGCCATCTAATAGTGGAGGGTTATTCTTTATCCTAGTATGCATGTGTGTAACCACTTGGAAGCCCAGATTCACTATTACTAATCCTTGTGTGACTATCCAACAGTGGAGTTGTGTTGATTAGTTTTGAATATAACTATCACCGCATCTCCTTTTACTTTTTCTAACTTTTTTTTCATATTTCGAAGGCAACTATCATGTATAAGAAGCCATCTCGAAAAGTATTGACGTCCCGTAGCTCGCGAGTTGCAGACGCTCTCGAGTGGACATAGTCCAGAAAGTAATTAGTGATAGTCACTCTCAGGCTACTATCTGAACTACTCGCGAGAGTGAAACTTGCGAAAGATTACTCTCACGTAGTAACAGTCATGAGAGTACTCTCGAGAGCAACTCTCAGATTTTGCTCTCATATGGAGAGGCACCTTTAGTCTCACAAGCGCTCATCGCTCTGATCCATGATAGTTACTATACAGAATACCATTTCGGATTGCATCTTCCGGTGAAGGTCTCGGAGTCTGAAAACAACAGATGAGTTAAAATGCCATATCACCTGACAAAACAGAGCATAATAAGTTCAAAAAAGGGAAAAGTGCTTTCATTTTTTTTTTTTTTTTCACAAACAAATTATAGATCAAGGTAACTGGTTTCATCTGCCCGAAGGAACTGGTGGTAACAAGATATCCTGATAACTTGTTGGGTGAGTATAATATATAAATATGAAAACAGCTGTCTTTGATTGTATTGGGCATTCCAGTTTGACGATGACTATAAATACCATGTTGGATGTTAGTCAATAAAATGTTTGTGGGGAATTCCCTTTTCTTCCTTAACAACAATGAGACACCATATATCGAGATTTCCACACGCGAAAAATGAAATTGCAAGGCGCACAAATGACAAGAATCGTATCATTGGAATAGATTGTTCATACATCTTCACCTATTTCTAATATTCACACGGAAGAGGTTGATTTTGAAGGGATTTTATTTATTTGTGAACGTAGATCTTGATGTTATTTACAACAAGATGTGATTATCATTACAATTCAGTGCAGTCAAATGAACAGCTATACAATTTTCCGATATAACCTTGATTGGAAAATATGCATAACGACGTACATGAGTGTGTGAAAAGGAATCAACCTTGTATTCGAAGGCGGTGTAGTTTGCTAAAAATGCAATTTCAATCCCGATTGATGATGAGTGCTACTCGGCAAAATAGGCAGTGTCGTTTGAAAAGATGCCTGTATTTCTTATATCGTTTTAGAATGTGTCTGTATTTGTTATGTGGCATGCTAGCAATATCGATATGTACAAGATCGAGGTTAATATACATTTATTGATTACTTTTTCCAGGGTAGTCTGGTACGAGTGTTGGTGCTTGTGGGGACAGATTGGAGCTTACGCTTGGAAAGAACTTTCGTCCACCAAGTTTGCGATAATTTTGCGGTTCTGTTGGTATCAGCGTCGTCAAACTCCACATACGTGATTCCAAATCTTTTCCTATCAGGAAAGACGAAGACAATTACAGTTTGTGTACGGGAATAAGGAATCATGATTTTCGAAACGTGAATAAATGCAGGCTACTGATCAACTTACTCATAACCATCTTGCCATTCGAAATTGTCTAAGATACTCCAAACGGCGTAACCCTCAACGTTACATCCGTCTCGTTTAATGGCTATCAGCATTTCTCTCACGTATTCGTAATAATAGCTGATGCGGTTGTAGTCGTCAAGTTCACCGGAATCGGAGTAACCATTCTCTGTAACCCAGACTGGTGGATTGTTGTATTCGTCTCTAATTTTACGAAGCAGGTAACCAAATCCTGAGGGATTCACCTGCAATGGTAACGTGCCAGCACATTTACATATAAGTTTGTATCTCAGTATTCTTATTTGACTGGAAAATGTAAGATTGAATTTTGACGATGCACTTACGTAAAGCCAATCCGAAGCTGATGCAGCCCAGCTAGAATCCACGGTTGTTAATAAACCGTTATCGTAAGTATAAATTCCTTGCTCTTCGTCAGGGTCAGGGTAAACGAGTTCAGATGTGTAGTGATTAACACCAAAGTAATCATTTGTTCCGCTGCAAGTTCATTGTGAAACGATAATCTATCATGTTAGGTGAGGTTTGTCGGACTAACCGTAATGGTGCGTTTGAATAACTCACTTGATGATGGCTATCCATTCATCCGAGAATTCTGGAAGTCGCGACCACGGATAGCCTTGATATTCACTGACCAAGGCCACTCTGGTCTTCATGACATCCGGGTAATCTCCATGGTATATCGGGTGAGCCATCCATCCGCAATTGAATTGAAAGGCAGTCTCAGCTTCTTCCTCATAACTAGCGTTGAACGGTAAATATGCTTTGAGGGGAAGTACTATGCCGACCTCACCACCCTGGGTTTCCCGGAACTTTTCGTCGTACAGTCGAAACGTTTTCGCATGAGCCTTCAAAACGTTGTGTCCGCAAAGGTACTTGCCGATACTTGCAGGTATCTGTTTCGCTGAAAGAGCATTTCAATGGGGTCTTGAATAAAAAAAATCCCACACAAGGACTTGTTTCCTTTCTTGTTCGTAAAGAAAGATGGTAGATTTTTCAGTACCAGGTGCTTTTCGAACGCCATTGTAACCACCATTACAGAAAGAATCTGGCTCATTGATGGTTATCCATCGTTTCACACTGTCTCCTAGTGCCTCGAAAAGAATCTCAGCGTAATCCACGAACCAGCCCACTATCAATTCGTTTGTCCATCCCCCCATGTCCTCGATAACTTTCGGATGATCCCAGTGATATATTGTAACAACGGGCTCGATGCCGTTCGCCACCAACTCTGCGGTCAAGTTTTTGTAATATTGCAAACCGTCTTCGCTAATCACGTTTGCGAAACCAGTCGGAAGGACGCGTGACCAGCTGATTGAGAATCTATAGAAGTCGAACTGAAAAAATGGTAATATGCGAATATTAATTCGGTTTCGTGCAATCTTTCAATTTGAAATTTTAAATGAACTAACTCCAATTTTTTTGATCAAGGCTACATCCTCCTGGTACTTGTAGTACGAATTGCACGCCACGTCGCCGTTCCGTCCATCACTTATCAACTCGGGACGGTTATGGGTATGATAATCCCACACATTTACACCTTTGTCTATAATAATTGAAATCAAAAATTGGAATAGGGTTTGGTTTCCGTGTAACACATTGGCACAATGTTTTGACTCTCACCGCTAACATTCCAAGCTCCTTCGACTTGATATGACGCACTTGCAGTTCCCAAGCTGAATCCGCTCGGGAAAGTGAGTTTTACTACATCGCAACAGGATATCCTACGGGCAGTCAGTAATTGGAAGAATTATAACGAGGATAATTTTGCGTAGCAATAGTTTCTGCAAGTACATACCTTGTAATAACCGTAACGACGACGATTGTCAGCGCGATTATGAAACGCGCCATTGCATTGATGAAGCGTGTGACTACTTTCCTCTACTTTGGACCATTAGTAACAGCCTTTTTGAATAAAAATGCGAGCCTTATATCATACTAAGATAAACATCTTTCATGTTAGGCTGATATGTCCTGTATCGCCGTATTGCTATTAAGACGACTAGTCGGCACGAACTCATGATTTCATACAGAAATGGATATTTAGTCGTGTTTCGATTATTTTCACAAGTATCACCTTATCTTATACGCGTGGTAAGTCAATTACTTAATGACTTTGTACATAAGATAGTACAAATTATATATTGCAGATTCCTGTTTCAAAGTTACATTCTGATATTCACGCCGATATACTTACCATTTTCATGACTACGCTCCGTTATTGACTTACAATCAGATATGGTTTGAATTGATAACCTTCAATTTTCAAACTTCGAAAACAAAATCTTTCCTGCAGCATTGAACTTATTTCAAAATGTTCAAACGTGTGTTGGACTCACGAGTGCACATGGCTCTGATCCATGATGGCCGGCAAAGAATACGTTCCCGGATCACACCTTCCGGTGAAGGTCTCGGAGTTTGGAAAACAACAGATAAATCGAAATTGCCACATCACCAGACGAATAGAGTAAAATAAGTTCAGAAAAGGGGAAAGTGCTTTCAATCTTTTATTACGAATAAATTATGGATTCAGGTTCTATAACAGTTTTCCTCTGCTCGAAGAAAGGTGTGTATACAAGATACCTAGAGAATTCGTTGAATGATATCGGAGCAGCTATCGTTGATTGTACTGAGCGTTCCAGTTCGACGATGCTATAAACACCGTGTTGGATATCAGTCGGTAGAAATGTTACGGGCGAATCATTTTTTTTTGAGCGCGATGAGGTGTAATATTTAACCCTTGACGTAGTCTGGCGAGAACTCGAGATTTTCAGGCCAAGTATAAAATTTCAAGGTGCACATATCATTTGCACCTGTTTCCACAAATTACACGGATGAAGCTGATTTTCACATAAATTTATTTATTTATAAACGTATATATCGGTGCAATTTACACAAACAATTAGATCAGGATTACTATTCAGTGCAGTCAAATGAACGGTTGTATAATGTTCCGATACAACCAACATAAATGCTAGGGGAGGAATCAATCTAGTATTCAATGGGAGTGTAGTATACTCAAAATGCAACTTTAATTCAAGTTGACGACAAGTGCACTCGGGAAAATAGGCAATGTCGTTTTAGAATATGCCTATGTTTCTTACATGACATACTAGCATTATGGATATGCACAAGTCCAGGATTGATAGGCATTTATAGATTACTTTTGCCAGGGAAGTCTGGTACGAGTGTTGGTGCTTGTGGGGACAGATTGAAGCTTACGCTTGGAGAGAACCTTCGTCCACCAGGTTTGCGATAATTTCGCGGTTCTGTTGGTATCGGCTTCGTCAAACTCCACATACGTAATTCCGAATCGTTCCCTGAAACAACAATCGAACAGGATTACAATATTTTCCAAACAATTGGAATGGGCATTTGTATCCACACGAAGTATTCTCAGTTCCGCGTTCACTCACGTATAACCAGCGCTCCATTCGAAGTTATCCATTATGCTCCAAACAGCGTAACCTTCGACGTTGCATCCATCTCGTTTTATGGCTATCAGCATCTCTCTGACGTAATCATAAAAATAATTAATCCGATCATAATCGTCCACTCCATCGGCATCGGAGATACCGTTCTCCATAACCCACACTGGTGGATTGCTGTATTCATCTCTAATCTGGCGGAACAGCTCGCCAAATCCTGCAGCGTATACCTACGATAACGTTTGATAAAACATAGTCACAAGTATTTACTTCTAAAATTTTTAATTAATATCCAACCAATAACATACGTAAAACCAAGTAGAACCTCCGAGAGGCCAGCTTGGATCAACAGTTACTATCAAACCGTTGTCGGAGTTGTAAATTCCAAGCTCTTCGTCAGGATCATCGTAAACCAACCTTGATGTATAGTGATTAAAACCGAAGTAATCATTGGTACCACTGTAATGTAATGAGATGACCATAATGATCCATAATTTTTATCTAGCACTTTATAAATGTATGTATTTAACATTTCGTAAAACTCACTTGATGATTGCTATCCATTCGTCGGAAAATTCTGGGAGACGTGACCTTGGGTAACCCTGAGACTCGCTCACCAACGCCACTCTCGTTTTCATAACTTCAGGATAATCCCCAAAGTACAGTGGGTGAGCGAACCATCCAGTGACAAATTGGAACGCGACCTCGGCAGCCTCAGTATAACTAGAGTTATACGGCAAGTACGTTATGATAGGAAGTACTATTCCGAGTTTCCCCTCTTGAGTATCACGGAACTCTTCGTCGTACATACGATAAGTCTTAGCATGTGCTTTCAAGACGTTGTGTGCACAGAGATATTTGCCAATACCGGTTATTACTTTGCCTGAAAAGTTAATTACTCATAATTATTGGACTACCATTATTCAGAACAAGTTCTAGTATAGATACTCATTCTTCTCTGGACAATTATTCACACTGAAATAAAGAGGTGTTATAGGACCTGGAGCGTTTACAGTGTCTTCATAACCATCCGTGCAAAAGGAGTTGGGCTCATTCATGGTTATCCACCTTTTCACGCTGCCTCCAAGTGCCTCGAAAAGAACCCTGGCGTAAGCCACGAACCAGTCTACTATCAATTCGTTCGTCCATCCACCCATCTCCTCTATAACTTGTGGATGATCCCAGTGATATATTGTTACAATGGGCTCAATGCCATTTGCCACCAACTCTGCGGTCAAGTTTTTATAGTACTGCAAGCCATCTTCGCTGATTACGTTTGTGAAGCCGGTTGGAAGGACACGTGACCAGCTGACAGAGAATCGGTAGAAGTCAAACTGAAATAACACCCGCAAGTAAAAATTTCTTCATCCATTTATTGATACGTTCCAGTCATCAAAACGAGGCTCGAGTAATTCGTGATTCCTAAAAGCGATCATACTCCGATAGATTTGATCAGCGCCACATCTTCCTTGTATTTGTAGTACGAATTGCAGGCAACGTCTCCGTTACGTCCATCTCTTATGTACTCGGGATAATTGTGCGTCCAATGGTCCCAAATGTTCTCTCCTTTGTCTGAGGAAGTCGAATGACAAGTAAGGGTGTTGTTCAACTAATTTATGAGCAAAATTTTTTTTACCGCTGACATTCCAGGCTCCTTCGACTTGATACGCGGCGCTGGCAGTTCCTATCTTGAATCCACTGGGAAAAGTGAGCTTCACGATATCACAGCAGGATATTCTGCAGAAATTCAATGATGAGCAAATTTACAAAATATCTATGTGGCACGACGCAGGACGGGCTAATTACATACCTCGTAATTACCATGCAGAAAATGGTTACTATGACCATGTAACGCTCCATTACATAAAATTTGAGTGTGTTGAACCACTTCACTCGAGCTTAGATGGTTGGCAATTGCCTTTGTAAATAGCATTTTGAGCCTTATATCTTGACTGCATATCTAACCTAGTAAGCCACAATAATTCACTATAATTGTAGTGGTATCAACGAGTCATTGGTAAATCAGATACGACTGATTCCATGATGAAGTGAGTAGATAATGTCCGTTATACGTTGACGCTAAATAAAAATTATTTATTTTAACCTCGTACATAAATATCACCTATTTCATGCTTTGTATTGAATTACCTGTCGAGAATAAGAATCTAGAATACAAAATAATCATCCTCTCTTTTTCACAGCTATGAGACGAATTATTGTAGGTAGATCGGAAGGATGAATGCAGAAGGGGAGACAAATGGTGTTTATACGTATGTTAGAATTATTTTCTTTATTCGTCAAGGTTTATCACGTCACAATTCATCAAAATATAACGAAAAAATAGCTGAACTTGAGACATGTTTTCGGTGGTATTGAAAGATCGACTACATAATTTGTAGATAAAAACCGAATTTGGAAGTCGATGAAAACTGAAGCCAGATTAAGAGATCGAAATCAATAAATGGAATCAACTCAACCACATGCACCACAAAAGCAAATCTCGTTTAGAATTGTACTTGTCAGTTGATTAACAACAGCTGGCAGTAGTGGAACGTTTCAATCACTTATTTGACACGATATCCATACGACTGATAGAATGTACTAAAGTAATTACTAACGTCCCCAAAAATTCTTTGATGACAAAATAGTCATGCCTTTGACTGAAAATCCTTGCTACAATAAGTTGTAAACACAATTGGTTGATTATTTCTCCCAGGGTATTAGAGTTTTAGTGACTGCAGCCGTGTTCGTTGGGACAGCTTGGAGTTTACGTTTCGAAAGAACTTTCACCCACCAGTTCTGTGATAATTTGGCAGTTCGGTTTGTATCAGCGTCATCGAATTCTACGTGGGTGATGCCAAATCGTTCTCTGCAAATAAAACACAAGTGAAATTGTCGACATTGGTGTGAAACCAACAAAACAGAGGATTGCTAAACGTAAAGCAAAGCAACGCTATGAATCGAATCGACTCACGTATAACCAGCGTGCCATTCGAAATTATCTAATATGCTCCAAACGGTGTACGCCTCGACGTTACAACCATCTCGTTTCAAGGCTATCAGCATTTCTCTTATGTAATCGTAATAATAGCTAATTCGGTCGTAATCGTCCAACTGTCCAGAGTCGGAGTAGCCATTTTCAGTAATCCACACCGGAGGATTATTGTATTCATCTCTAATCCATCGAAGCAGAACACCGAATCCTGGGGGATATACCTGCAATAATAACAGTGCTCAACCAGATGTCTGAATTGATATTTCTACGAGAATGAGAGGTACTGATGCTAGATTTTTTCGTTACATAAAACCAATTAGAGGCCGTTGCTGGCCAGCTGAAATCGATGGTACGTATTACACCACTGTCGATTCTGTAGACACCGAGCTCTTCAGCTGGATCAGGGTAAACCAGATTGGCAGAGTAATGGTTCACGCCAAAATAGTCATTTGTTCCACTGTAAAATGATGATAGCAAAATCAGAAACCCGTGGACCTCAATGGAGGGCAGAAACACTAGTAATTGACACTGCGCAAACGTAAGACTGACTTTATAATGGCTATCCACTCATCGGAAAATTCCGGCAGCCGTGACCGCGGGTAACCCTGATATTCACTAACCAAGGCCACTCTAGTTTTCATAATTTCCGGGTAGTCCCCGAAGTAAAGTGGATGCGCCATCCATCCACAATTGAATTGAAACGCGGTTTCCACAGACTCCGTATCGCTGGAATTTGTGGCTATAAATGACGAGAGAGCTAATACAATGCTGACTTCACCTTGCTGGCTTTCCCGAAATTCCTCATCGTACAGACGATACGTTTTCGCATGAGCTTTCAGAACATTGTGTCCACAGAGATACTTCCCTATACCGGATATCACTTTTCCTAAAATACGAGACACAGTTACCACATATTCAGACCCAATTTCAAAATACCTCATTCCATTCCATTCCATACGCTTAAAAACGAATTGTAGTCTTTTTGGCGTACCTGGGGCTTTTGTGGTGCCTTCGTAACCAGACTCGCAGAAGGTGTCTGGCTCGTTAATAGTTATCCATCTTTTGACGCTGTCTCCTAGTGCTTCAAACAATATCCTGGCGTAATCTACGAACCAGTCCACTATCAGTTCATTTGTCCACCCTCCCATATCCTCTATAACTTGCGGATGATCCCAGTGATATATTGTGACAACAGGCTCGATTCCATTAGCAACTAATTCTGCCGTCAAGTTTTTGTAATATTGCAATCCATCTTCACTAATCACATTAGCAAACCCGGTTGGAAGCACACGTGACCAACTGACAGAGAACCGGTAGTAATCAAACTGAAAAATAAGCGAATACAGATGTTCATTGAATTTCAATCAATTTGCCGACAATTGTAATTTGAATTGATGGTGTAATCATACTCCGATTTGTTTGATAAGTGCCACATCCTCCTTGTACTTGTAGTAAGAATTGCAAGCAACGTCTCCGTTCCGTCCATCGGTTATCAACTCCGGATGATTGTGTGTCCAATGATCCCAAACATTTTCCCCTTTATCTGGAATGATCAATGTAAGTTTGTACTAAATATTCAAACAATTTCATACCGGTAGAAGCTTTGATCCTCACCGCTGACATTCCAGGCTCCTTCCACTTGATACGAAGCACTAGCAGTTCCTACGCGAAATCCACTTGGAAATGTGAGTTTGACGACATCGCAGCAAGATATCCTGCAGATATAAAAGGCGATGAAAATTTCATAAAACATTGATATCTACCGACAAAAGAATTGCTCAGTACGTACCTTGTGATAATTGCGCAGAAAATAGTCACTGCTATAAAGTAATGCTCCATAGCAGAAATGCGGCGTGTGGCAAACTCACTCTGGCTTAGGTCATCAGAAATTGTCTTATCAATTAGAAACTTCAGCCTTTTATTTCCAATTGAACCTCTTGCATATTAAGCCGTGATAAGTCAATGTTGTCACAATAGTATAAACGTGCTATAATCTCATTAGATGTGACTAAGCTCGTGACGAGTGCAGGAATAGTTGATCAGCTTAGGTCAAGTCAAGGCAAGTGACCTGACTGAAACTGCTTCTCAAATTTTACATATCGATGCAATAAATCCTGCATTAATCATAGTTTACGCAGACCAAGAGCTGTGTGATGCATGAGCGTTGTTGGATAATCGATCTTGGTGGGTGACTTGAAAAGTGTACTACCTAATAGTAAGGTGAGTTCGTTTATTGGTGAATATGTATAAAAATTTTGCAGCTTAAAGTATTACAACACTATGTGTATAAGTAAAATTCGTTGATGCATGTTGCACGTGACACTTTATGATGTATTTTCGATGCGACGCGACACATTCGCCATAGAATATTCTCATAAATAGCATGGTTTTCTTAGGCTGTTTTTTCAAATGTAAATGACAATTGCAATACCTCTGCAGCAAATATTCTCAATCATTTCTGCCAAGGTAGCCCAGTACGAGTATTAGTGTTGGTGGTTGGTGTAGGGACTGACTGAAGCTTGCGTTTTGACAGAACTTTTTTCCACCAGGCCTGTGATAATTTGGTGGTTCTATTCGTATCAGCGTCGTCAAACTCTACTCGGATAATACCAAATCGATTCCTGAAAAAATTCGTAGTGGAAAACCGATAAATGGTCTTTCTTGCATAAAATCGGACAGTCGATTGTACGTAATGTTGACCAGTTTGTGTGGTTACTCACGTATAACCATCGGCCCATTCAAAATTATCGAGAATGCTCCAAACACCATAGCCTTCGACATTGCATCCATCCCGCTTAACAGCAATCAGCATTTCTTTTAGATACTCGTAGAAGTAATTGATTCGGTCGTAATCTTCTAAATTGTCGGCACCAGAGTAGCCATTTTCCATAACCCATGTCGATGGATTATTGTACTCATCTCGAACCTTACGAAGCATATATCCGAATCCTTCAGGATATACCTATAATGGGGGCGTGTCTAATCAGTACTTCATACAGTACTGCTGGAGAAAGTATTCTGTTGATAACGTACATATAACCAAGATGAAGTCGCAACGGGCCAGCTCGAATCAACAGTCATTAGCAAACCACTGTCGGAGTTGTAAATTCCAAGCTCTTCGTCGGGGTCATTATATACAAATCTGGACGTATAATGATTTATACCAAGATAATCGTTCGTACCGCTATAAAATAACAAGAAGAAAAGACGCGTTGTATGATCAGAGTTTTCTGATTATTGGATGTATTTCTGTCCCTGCAGTGCCAAGTTCTCACTTGATAATTGCTTTCCATTCGTCGGAAAATTCTGGAAGACGTGACCTGGGGTAACCCTGAGATTCACTGACCAAGGCTACTCTGGTCTTCATAATTTCTGGATAATCCCCAAAATAGAGGGGATGTGCCATCCACCCGCAGTTGAACTGAAACGCGGTGTCAGCCGCGTCCTCATAGCTGGAGTTGTATGGCAAATATCCCGAAACAGGAAGTACGATACCAATGACACCGCCTTGCCTGTCTCGAAACTCTTCCTCGTACATGCGATAAGTTTTGGCATGGGCTTTTATAACGTTGTGTCCGCAAAGGTACTTCCCGATATCTGTTATGATCTTTCCTAAAAAGTGAGTCATGATACAAACTTGCATGTCAGTCGGTGAAATGAAAAATTAATTTTCTTATTTCTCGTTGTATCAAAAGCCCTCGAAATTCAAGTAAAACTAAAAAAAGACCCTTTCATACCCGGAGCAAGCCTCGTGCTTTCATAGCCATCCCCGCAGATAGAATCAGGTTCATTTATGGTTACCCATCTTTTGACGCTGTCTCCTAGTGCTTCAAACAATATCCTGGCGTAAGCTACGAACCAGTCAACTATCAGTTCGTTTGTCCATCCCCCCATCTCTTCTATTACTTGTGGATGATCCCAGTGATATAATGTCACAATAGGCTCAATACCGTTCGCTACTAATTCAGCGGTCAAGTTTTTGTAGTACTGCAAGCCATCTTCGCTGATTACATTTGCAAAACCAGTTGGAAGGACGCGCGACCAACTCACGGAAAATCGATAAAAATCAAACTGAATAAATATAAATGCATGATGTTTCAACAATCGCAACGAACAATAAGCACATTTTTTCCTATATTATCAACGTACTCCAGTGGATTTGATAAGAGCCACATCTTCCTTGTACTTGTAGTAAGAATTGCATGCAACATCTCCATTACTTCCGTCAGCTATGATTTCAGGATGGTTATGCACATAGTAATCCCAAACGTTTTCTCCCTTGTCTGCAAGAAATTAAATATCATATTGGGGTATGATTTGGACAATTAATATGAAGCATAACTGATAATTACCGCTGACATTCCAGGCACCTTCGACTTGATACGCCGCGCTGCCAGTTCCTAAACTAAAACCACTCGGGAAAGTTAGCTTGACGACATCACAGCAGCACACCCTATAAGATGATTTCATCATTAGAGGCAAGTTTATCGAATATTTACATTTAGTCTTGGGACTACGTTGAGCGGAAGAATCTGAGTGCCCTGTTCGGCAATGGTTTTAATATTCACAAATAATCCGTGTACCTGTATAGATACAATCACCTTCGCCAATTAGATACGTCATTGCAGTTACTTGAGTTTTTTTGTTTTGTCTTTTAATTTTATTTCACACAAGTGCACTGAATACTTACGTACTGATAGTCGCACAGATAATCGTGGCTATCAAGTAACGTTTCATTGCATTACTGTGACGAGGTATCTGCCTGATTCACTATAGGACGGCAACGGTTTACTTTAGACAAAAGACTTTTGGCTTTATATAGGACCTACCGCCAATTGCACCAATTAATTAGTATCGGAATACCGCGAGGTCTTGACTGCAGATTAATTCTTCCATCTCATTGTCAGTGGCTGGTTGATTATCGGATGGTGATATATTAGGTGATCATTGATAATACGCAGACCCGTGGGTCGATTGCAATACATATATGTATACACGGCAGTATTTGATGTAATCCGATAAATCCAGGATTGCAATCTATCTCAATGGTTATTTATTTTAAAAGCAAGAATCATTCATTACACTTTATAATCCTTTATGTAATCTTGAAACTTTATGGTACGTATTACCTCAAAATACTGCAAACATAACGTATTTGAGCTTTAAATGATTATATGGTTCTAACAGCAGATATATTTGGTACAATCAAAGAGTTATCGATGAATTCACAGATTTTCACAGTAATTTCACAGCAAAGACGGGTATAAAGACGAAGGTAGCTGTGGCAGGGATTCTACCATTTATTTATGGTGTCACTGTGCTTCAACACACGCTTCGAATGGTCCAAAGCTCACATTTTTCGGATCTGTTGTTCTGGGATAAGAATGATTGACCTTGTACTCTATTGATAAATTGCTAATTTGAAAAAATTTGTCAGTTGGTATACCACGGCTTTAGATTGATTCCACGTGAGTATAACTCAAGGTGACTATTAGACCGTTGTCAGAGTTGTAAATTCCATCCTCTACATCGGGATCATTGTATACGAGCTTGGATGTGTAATGGTTCACACCAAAGTAATCGTTAGTTCCAGTGCAAAATGAAGGGATCATGTTATGATGATCTCAAACTTTTCATTCACCAAACACAATTACGTAAGGATATATTTTTGAGAACTCACTTGATAATAGCTATCCAACGTCTTATATAGCAACGTCTTCATTCCGTCTATCTCTTATCAATTCTGGACGATTTTGCCTGAAATAATCCGAAACGTTTTCCCCTTTATCTGCAAAGATGGAAAGTATTGATTACCATATGATCAAATCATCAAACAATACTTCAAAACCTAATTACACGAAACATGACTAGTTACCGCTGACATTCCAGGCTCCTTCAACCTGATAAGGAGCGCTCTGGCCGTTCCTATCTTGAATCCATTTGGAAACGTGAACTTGGCGACATCGCAGCAAAATGTCCTGTACGAATTGGACAGTGAAGAAAAAAATCACCGAGTATTCAAGCTGCAGATTAGAATATCGACTGCGTCGATAGTCATATTTGAATTACCGCGCAGATAATCGCCACGATCAAGTAACGATCCATTTTGTAAGTGGGGCGTTTCTGTGGGCTTGTCTGGCTTATTGAATTATTTACTGGCTTCGGAAGTGGCATTGTTCTCTTTAAATAGTATCAAGCTTTTTTCACTTCATATCGTGTTATATCGTAAAATGTCGTATCTATTTTACGAAGAGAGATTGATACTTGAGGTAAGATTTGGTTTGTGATATGCTTGATTCATCAGTTGGAGAGTTACACGGCTGATAAGTGTATTTTTTATTATCCGATATAGGCATTTACGTTACGGGCATTATTCAGCTGGCTGTCGCACTGGTACCACTTACAAAATAAAAAAAATTACTAAAGAATCTAGTACTTTTCCCCGATTCTAGAGCTGCGAAATTGCTTATCGCAACCGATCCTTTCGAATGTTTAAGCGATTGGACAAGTGTCTACATTATTTCCAGTATAATTCCATTCTCTCGGGATTTCAAACGTTACATTTATTTAAAAAACGCAATCCATTGTGATTATTGGTTTACTTATTTAATGACGTACTCCAATTTTTTTTTTATATATTCAATATTTAACGAATCATCCAGTATTTTTTCACGCGCTGCGGAACCATATTCATTGATGATTCGTCGTCGTGTTGACGGAGGGTGGCAGAATTGGCGGCTGCAGTTGTCTTGTACGCATCACGTTTTGCAACCAGGAGAATGAAAGCTTTGGGGTTCTCTCTCGGCCTGGACTGGTCATGTTAACATTAATAAACCCGAATGTGTGCCTGGAAGAGAGAAGACTCGCAATGAGATAATACCAAGCCCGCTATTTGCTGAACTTTGAATCTGACTTTAACTCACCTATAACCACTGTTCCATTCAAAATGGTCCAATAAACTCCAAAACGTGTATCTCTGAACGTTACAACCGTCACGCTGTACGGCTCGTAGGACTTCCTTTAAATACAAGTAGTGATACTTTATTCGTTGGTAATCCTGCAGTCCACCATTATCCGGTAATCCATTTTCCGTAATATATACAGGTGGATTGTTATACTCGCTTTTAATTTTTCGCAGCAGCCAGCCGAAGCCCTCTGGAATAATCTGAAATGTAATGAATAGTATTCTATCATGACAATTACTCAATGTTATGGAATTTTAGAATTCGAAGAACAGAAGTTCAGTTCGTCTTTCAATAATATCTTCTGATGAGAATGAGTTTAGAAATTTCAATGCTAGCTAACTCAGTTTCATTATTAATTTATCTTGACAATAAACTCGACCGAAAAATTCGGATGACGAAGTATAAATGCCCAAAATATATGAGCACATACATTTTTTTGGGCTCTACATATCTGATCTATGCAACACATATTTTTGGATGCATGTGATAATTAAATATATTCTTAATAATATATTAAACGTAAATTGAATATATGTGTGAAATTATGACACATACATTTAATCGTATATACGACATGCATGTGCGTAGGATATAATCCGCGTTTATCAAACAAGTGAAAATCACATAATTTGTACAAAAAAACGTCATGAATTTTTCACACATATAAATTTTTACATAAAGAATCTTTCAAGTAGCAAATTATCTGAAATCAACAGGTTAATGAAGCAGTGAGTCATTACACGAAACCGTTTCAACGATCCCGCCTCCCATCTCGGATCACTTCTTATTGACACGCCCGAATCGTCAAGCATAAACGAATCGTTTTGGATTGTGGTTGTTGGAAAACTCACAAGATACGACGAGTAGTGATTGAGACCAAAGAAATCCGCTGTGCCACTGAAACCAAGGACCCAAAATGAGTAGAAAAAAAGTTAAAAAGTGAAAGATGAGATACATGAAAAACGTAAACTTTTAAATCTATCTTCACTCACTTTATGTACCGTATCCATTCGGGGGAAAATTTTGGAAGCCGAGATTCCGACAAGCCTTCATTCCTACTCACTTCAGCCACCTTACTCTTCATTAATTGAGGATAGTCGCCAACGAATATAGCGTGTGATATCCATCCACATCTGAATTGGTAAGCTGTTTCCGAAGGTAACGTTTCACCTTCAGTCTCAGGCAAGAATCCACTGCAATGGGAGATGATACCAAGTTTCCCGTTTTGGGCCGAGCGATACTTCTCGCCGTACAAACGATAAGCTTTTGCGTGAGCCTTCAGCATGTTATGCCCGCACGTATAAGCTCCGGCTGGGCCCAAGTTTCTGCCTAAAGTTAGAAGAAGCATCCGTACAAATTTTCCGGGAAATGTTTTCGCGTTTTACGTACCTGGCGCGATAAGGGTGCCGCCGTATCCTTGGAAACAGAGGATCTGCGGCTCGTTGATGGTCACAAAGACCTTGACCTTTGGTCCCAGTTCCCTGTAAAGCACTTCCGCGTACTCCGTGAACCACGTGGCCATCGACTCGTTCATCCAGCCTCCCATATCCTCCAGAACTTGTGGGTGGTCCCAATGGTATATGGTCACGATAGGTTCTATGCCGTTGGCCAGTAGCTCGTCGATAAAATTGTGATAGTACTGAATCCCTTCTTGATTGATCGAGTCTGCCGATCCATTGGGAAGTACGCGAGCCCAACTTATCGATAGTCGGTGATAGTCAAGCTGTAAAATTGCCATGTCTTAGAGATAATTTGCCGCGACAGTTTTCAACGTTAGGAGACTTACTCCCAGCATCTTGATTAATTTCACATCGTCCTTGTACTTGTAATAAGAGTCGGATGCTGTGTCACCGTTACTCTGATCATCGATCTTCCATGGCACGTTGTGTACAAAATTATCCCAGATGCTCTCACCCTTATCTGGTGAAAATGAAAATCACGTTAAATGCGAAAGGATTATCCAATTTGCAGCGTCAATAAGATTTGAAGTAAGTACTGCTGATGTTCCATGCTCCTTCGGTCTGGTAGGATGCTTCACCGATGCCGATTTTCAATCCAGCCGGGATCTTGGAATACGCATTATCGTCCTCTTGCATCGACGATCTGTAATCACCCAATTATCCTTCACTGAATGATATCCTGACGAAATGCACACACGACGATTACTTACCTATGCGTGAGGACCAGGAAGATCAGAAATATGAAACTCTTTTCCATATTGAGCCGCTCGCCAACTCTTCCGGAATGCGCCTCTCACTAACGATAAACTAACTGGTAGATAAGTTATTTCATTCGAACGAGTGAATCGTCACGTGATTGTTTGTGAAACACGTTTTCGTCAACGAACCAATCAAACACGATCAATCCTTGGTTGAGAACCGCAACTACAGCATCCCACTCTCTCAATTTGAATGAGCGAATATTCACTGATTCCCAGCTGTTTGGTACATTACTACGAAACATAAGTGCATGTATGCAGTAACGATTTCATTGATTTCCAACATACATATACTAGTTTTTTCAGGGGGTGTATTTATAGCTGGGATTTAGTGAATTTTCGTTGATCCAAATTTAGAGAGCATCCTAGATTTTGCGAGGGGCAAAGTCGAGAGAGAAGATGAAGTTGTCGAGTTAGCTAAGCTTCTAGCCCATTTTCAGCTGTCCACTCTCTCGTTAGTTACTCAATAAACGAATCAAGAACTTTTCCATCTTAGGGCTACTTGGGAAAGTTGATGATGGAGTTCGCTGAATTGTTTAATGCCATTAGGATACGAGGGAGCTACAAGTGACTCTCAAAATCTCGTCCCATTACTAATTCGATAAATTCTTTTGCCAACCGCCTCACAGACATCTGCGAGTGGCACGAGTATTGATTGACTGATTTTTTATTTCAATAGAGCGAAGCAGATTGAGTTTCATAATGAATTTCCGATCGTTCGGTACTATAGTTCTGATGATCGGTGCGTCTTCGCCGAGTACTTTTAGTAAGACTTGTAGTGATTCGTTGTCGTCAACTGCTTGACTCTATGAAGTCACAAAGCTAAACAATATGATGAAGATAAAATTTCTCAACTGTATCCGAATAAAATTGGATGCTTTTTTTCAGTACTGAAGGTATAATAAGCCGTCAACTGTGAATGATGAGATTTTGGAGATGTGTAATATTGCTATTCGTAACAACACTGCGATTCTTAGATCGGACACAGATAATTTAAGCAACTCGTATCACAATTTAATTTCCACCAAACGTAGGAACTGATTCTTTTAGTGGTAAATGGAGCTTTGTTTCTCCCTGCATTCCTTGCTCCGGTGATTGAGGATTGTTTTGTAGTGCTTAGAATGAATTTTTGATTTTTTTTTTTTTTTTATAAATGAAATTCAACTCTGAAGAGAGCCTCCGTCACAGAATCGAATCGTCAGCAAACAGTTTTTGCTGATATATGCTGATATAGGTTATCTATTGACCTCCGAAACTGAAGAAGCTTTAACTTTTAAACATGGTAACCCACTCACTGTCGTAAATACTCTACATCTGAAATACTTTATCCCTAGAACACAACTCAGTATCGCATCTTTCGCAGTGTGTTCACCAAACTTGAGACGGATGACCAAATATATATTCGAGGTTATCAATAGATGCATATAGTGTTTAGAGTTGATTGATGACCTTGGCGAAGTTCAAGGCAAGGTTACTTTGATGATGTGGCATTGATTCAATCCATGAGAAATGTTACTTTATCAAGATCTGGAATAACTGCAACGATTTCGTTAATTCTTGTCAATAAAGTTCTTTTTATTTGATTTTTGAATAAAATTATTCACAATGACAGGGTAAGATTTGAGAAATTTTAACTACATGAGATTAAATTTAACGCTCAATATTTGTTTTATTTTTTTGATATATGTATGCGGTGATTTATTACATACGGTGATTTGATTTTATTCAGCGATTCAAACAGCGTTTATTTCATAATTCTGGAGCATTTCGACTTCTCGATGTTAATTGCAATGAGTTTATCATGTGTTGATGACCTGATATCGAATCAGTTCACTGAAATATCAGTAAGCCAAAACCTGAAATAACGCAACTTTCTACCGATTTGTTTATCTACTTATTAACATTACATCGGTAAGTTCATAGTTCATTGACAAAGTTGCTTTTATTCAGTCGTGCAACCAGAATTTATAAAACTTGCCTTAGTTTCAACCACATTTGACATACTTAGAACTTACGATTGCCAGAAAGAAGATGGTTTACCGCGATATCATTTTTTGAAAGATCGTTTCATTCTACAAAGCAACGAAAATGTAGCCTACTAAGCAATAGATCAAGTCGTTACGGGACGAAAAAGAACAATTTCTTTGTATCCCTTGAGTCGAAACAGAGCCGAATGCCAAAGACTTAGACCTCATTCTTTCTTATTTTAACGAGGAGAAAATATGAGATCTGAAAAATAATTTCTTGCGAATGGAGTGGCGTTTATATAAATATATGGGGCATTCCACCCAAACCCAACCTAAATGTGTCCCTAACCATCGGCGATTTTGTTCACTTCTAAGTATGGTACTTCTAAGAGTGTACAAAAAACTTTTAGTGTACTTCATAGTGCACTTCGATATCGGTCTAAAAATTTTCGTTTTTTAACAACGAATTCATGAGAAAAATTTGAACCAGTGGATTATGGCTATCGATTCGATAATTGGGTTTTCGTGTTTTTGGGAGCAGTAAAATTATACCCGTGGTCGAGGAATCTGCAACTCGCAAACAGATATTTTGTTTTACGCTACACTATACATAAAAAAAAATTGCCGATGGGGAGGGTCAAAGGTAGGTCAGCTTGGGGTGGAATGCCTCATATACTACCAACCTAAATTCCCTCGTTTCTAATTTATGAAAACTCCAGCGTGTAGCGACGCTGAAAGATTTATGATTCCGTATTAAAAAACAAACAGTACGGAACATTAGGGGTTACCAAGAATATAATATGAGCCGGTGCATTCTTTCCTGGAGAAACCGACCGTGGCCGGGTGGGAGGAATAAAAACAAATTTATAAAGGCGGAGGAAATTATCATTCCTATCCCCCCTCCTCGCAGTGTAATTGGATAAACAGAATCTAAATTAATTCCTATAAGCTCTGAGACAAAGAAATGAGAGATTCACGATTTCCTCTCACTTTGGAACATCATAAGCACATTACCTCATAACTCCTTGTACAAACAGCCATGAATATATTGCGATGGCTTGAATTGAGGTTGAAACCAATCCGCGAGTTAATTCAAAGTGAAATCAAAGACCAATATATTAATGCGGTGTAAAAAAGTTGTTAAATGATGCATGAAGCGATAATAAAAGCAAGTAATGAAAGATCATTTTAGTGTTTAGAGGCAGGGGACGTCATCAAGGCATTATAATCAAAGCTGTATGCTAGATATTGTGGTATGTGGATGGAATAACCTAGCAAACCTTGCGACACGATTCTTTTTTTTTTTTTGCAACACCCTCATCGCCAATGATATACATATGCCTACAGCTGCTCAATATCGACGCGCATAGATATGGCGTCGTTTTGTTCGTCGGATGCCTTGCGATATTTCCGGCGAATCGTGGTGATTCTTTTTATTCATCCCTTTTTTTCCCATAACTCCCTCCACTTTTTGTCCTGAAACCCTAACAAATGTTTGTATGAAAGAAGCCATTACCGGATGGTAGTGGAAAAACCCGAACCCGGCGTCGATGTGCGAGAAGAAAAAACTGCACAGCCGCCAAGCGGGAGATCTAAAATTTTTTGGCTTCGTTCCCAGATGGAAAAAGAAACTGTCCGATCCGATGTGCGCGGTTCACGCTTACGTATTAATCATGCACCGCTGGGAGAGCAATGCTAGTCCCCGTCCATATGGGACCCGCGTTTAATGTCGGCTTACCTTTATAAACGACTGCTCTCCGGACCATATTAAAATAGCTTGGAAGTAGACCCTGGAATTTCTGATCAAAGAGCGTTCCCGTATTTTACCCCGATTCCAGGCTTCATTATACCCAACACTTTCACACTTTATAAAGCGACACAACATTCGGCACATAATTTTAGCCCCGACACTTCTAAGTTCCATTTACATTTCCGGTAAAGACCATCAAGGTTACGAATGACAAAAGCCGCTTGACACTGGTTACAAAGCATTGAACGATATTGCACCGTTCGAATTCCGCACCGTCTATAAGGTATTTTACCTTCACTATTCGACAGATGAGAATTCAACTTCCAGTGTTGTTTTTAGAAAGAAAACTTTTGGCCGAGACGGTTTACTTGTTCCGAAAACCAATAACGAACCGACTCTTGTTGGTATCGCCTTTACCCTCTGTTCAAATAAGTGTATATGTATACAGTGCAGCCGGGGGTTGTGGTTCGTTCCGCAGGTTGGTGGCTAACTTTGCACTTGAGCTGGTTCTCGATATTGCATTTACTAGGAATCAACGAAACCAGAACAACATTAAGTCAAACACAATTATCGGCAATTAGATCTCCTTGCATGTAGGCAAGTATTCAGTGACTATACTGTATATCTATTGCTGAAATCATTTCACGGTCCGCTGAAACTTTGATTCTACATCACCCTCATGGATGAAAAATGCACAACCTGAAGCGTGAATTATGCATAATTCAACTCATACCCCCAGTAAAACTATCATTTATCATCTAGTGCAACATTGAGCTTTCGAAGGAAATTTTCGGGAGTAAAGATTTGTAAAAAAACTTGGTGCTCAGGAGACTTCAATAACAACAAATTGACTCAAGGAGTGAGTGCCATAGTCTGATTTCCGGAGGCTTTCTTCAGCCACTGTAGCAAACTCGCGAGGGTGGTAACAGCATGCGAAAGTGAGGGATGAAAAATCGACGTGGTGAAAAATGGTGATTGCGCTTTGACGTGAGGCGCGAGGTGTTAATACAGTAACAATTTCAGTAGAATGTAAACGCGTTCGTTTTGTATCGTGTGTCGCAGAAGTTTGCTCATATTTTCTGAATACATCTCGGCAACACCACCGAGTGACATTTTCGAGGCAGTGCCTCACACCGACCTGGTAACTACTTTCACTGATTTCCATATGAAAATATGCGACGAGGCTTACAAACAACTGTTCGACGCTTTCAACTTCTCCGAGATCCACAGTGCAGTGTTTCCTTGGTGAAAAATGAGACGAAAAATCGCTTTTCCAACACAAGAATTTACGTCTTTCCACTTTTAGCGCCAAGTCCTGCTCGAGCTATACTAACTTAATTGTATTCCTCCCCTAAGGAGCGAGATCAATTTTTTCTTTCAACCCACTTTACACTCCTTTTAGTTCAGCGAAGAAGCACATGCTAATGTTAGCGTTTTAAGCAATTAATTATCCCCACTTCCAGTGGTCGATCGTCTTATTGAAACAACTCATCGCCACCAAAGAGGCTTTTCGATGAACAAAACGTAATTGAAAACGCTGGTGAAATGATTATACACATCATTCATGTTCGCACATCCACGCACGATGGGCGTATTCTGGTTTCTGATATGAAGCGCCCGGGGCCTCGCATGTGGATCTGGACAACCACTAATTTGAATTGACCCGGCAGATCCGCACGTTTCAGCACATAATGCAGCCCGAGTCCATATCGTGCACTGCGTGCCTTGGACATACAACGCTCCTCCATGAGGTGTCATGCCGGTCTCATTATGCAAATTGCGACTATTAGTGTTGAGCTGAATTTAAATGAGTCGTTTAATTCACACCCAGTCCAATCCTTTCTAGTTATCATGGCCTAAGTGGCTTGCCGATCACTACATAATTATGAAGCGAAATTCTGTGCGGATCATTTACATGAACGATAAAATTCTTTTTCACAAATTACACCGTTTCTCGAGTACATTTAAAACCTTATGCTTACGTTTGTAGGGAATTTGTAGGGAATTTTGATAATTTTCAGGATGCCTCAGGTTTCCAAAACACTCTCTTTTTCTTCTCACACGTGATTGAGATTGAGCACCTGGTTTCCGTTTCAATCTTATCTCAACATCAAATAAATATCGCTTGATAAACGACACATTCCTCAATAAGCCGCTCTTTGACTTGGAATTAATTATGTATTGGGCACGGACAATCTAAAAGAAAAAATGATCTATGCGATAAAAATATCAAATATGCCGTTACAATTTATTTTAATACTCGCTCTGTATCTACATTTGCCTCAAGGATCTATCCAAGGCATAAATAAACTAATCAATTCAATTCAATTCAATTCAATTCAATTCAATTCAAATAAACGCATGTAAACGAAGTGTATATGTCGACACTTTTGTACCAGATGGCTCCTTGATAACACGATGCATTTTATCAAGCAGTATCGAATCATGTCGAGCAAAAATTGGGTCGATCTTAGTGCCGTTATTACGCTAATCAGTTTTTTCGTTTGTTTGATTTTTCTTAGAGCTTTCACGATCGTTGCACAATATCTGAAGTGGGTGCCAATTAATCTTGTTGCTTTGAGTTGGCGTCATAGGATACAATCTCAAGAACAGTACTAGAGATGGAAATAAACAAACAAACTTGATAACCAAGTCAGGTCATAAGTCTTAACGAGATTATTGAATAATCTAATCACCGTTTGGCGGCACGCGCGACTCGCTGGTATAACCGATGAACAATGCGAATTGGTTCCATGAAAATCGATAACTTTTCTCACACCTATAGATCAGTTAACACGATTGTTTTGTTGAGAATATACAAGGAATCAGGCCGATGGATGGTTCATACGGAAATTTGAGGGTGAAAAGCCTTTCGTACCGCATGTTCGTTAACATTTGACTAGCGTCAATAAAACGTCTACGACGTTAGCCGCCGCATGCAGGCATTGACGAAAATTTCATTTTACAGTTACAACCGTCCTCGTATCATTATACGGCAATGGGTATTATTCGCAGGTACAAGCTAGCTGCCAGAATGGCTATTAAATTACGCCGACGATAAACGTGATATTTTATAATTCAACCCGACGTGCATCGCAACGTTTAACATCGATAAATTAAATTTCCTATGCTTTCGTTGTTTTGAACTTTAACACACTCATACAGGTTTGGATCTACGTTGTTCAGATTCTTAAATTGTTATTGCTTCAGCGGTCGTGTGGAATAACATTTTTTGCTATACGCCAGTGAAAAAATCTATAAATTTTATTCCCAATAATTTTATCTAACTTGGAGGAAAACAAAATGCCTGAGTAAAATAAGTAATTGATATTAATGAGATTCGACGCCTTAATAACTCACAGCATAACTGCCCAGTTGATTCTCGTCAAGCACAACGTTCTGTTTTACTAACAAAATGCAAGAATGAACTTGACGCTGAAGATAATAATGGAAATTGAAGATCTACATCGATGTATAATTTATCCAATACATTATGATGAAAATATCATTCGCCGCCTGATTACTTTCACTTGCACAATCCACAATGCAGGCTGCAGTCTCCTCCATGTACTTATCAAAAGAAATCAAGCAGTTAGTGACCATAATATGTTCTACAAACATGTCCTGCGGAAGACAGTCTGACGATGAAAAAAGAAAAAAGCAGCGAGGGAGAGAGAGAGATAAGAAACCAAAAAGAAAAAGAAGAAGAAAAGAAACAAAGAAGAAGATATTAGGTGTGGTTTTTCCTTTGAGTTTGCGGCACATGGTGACACGCGTGGCACATACGAAGACGATGTCTTCGGCGAGGTACGAGGACTTGGATGGCCAGCTTGACGATGGTCGAGGAGAATCGGGAGAACCAGGGAGGATCGTTTTAATCTCAGAGCGGAACAGCAACTGGCGCGTTATTGCCTCGCCTATATTGAGTGTTCATTCTATCGTGACCAAGCCAGCCATCCTAGACAGACCTGGAGGAGGATAAAGAGAAGAAGGCAAAGAAGAAGAAGGAGAACAAGAAAGAGGAGAGGAGAAAGAAGAAACGGGACTGAAGGGTCAATGGTGGCAAAGGGAAGGCACGGCGCTGAGAGCGAGAGACGAAAGGACGAGGGGAGGCAGGATCAGCCCTGCTCCGAGTGGGGTCACCTTTGTTCATTCGAGTCTGTAGTTCAAGCGATCATATTTTCTGGCCATCCGATCAGGATCTTCCGCTACCTCGTCAAACGTTCAGGGACTGCCTGCAGCTCCCGCCCTTTTCCCTCGTCCCAGCCTTTGCTTCGTTGGATTTTATGCCGTTACCGTCATCGTGCCGAGGATATAGGATATATATATTCGTCTCATAGGTATTCGAATTAGATTGGATTTGTCGTTTTATCTCGTACCAATCTTGACTATCACCAATGTTTCAGATTCTAGAAACCAACCTCGCACGCTCTGCAATTTGGAAACTTCTCGGTCAATTACTGCTGCGAAATTAACGAAGGATTGGATGGTGGTGAAGTTTGACCAACAGCATGGATTCCGTTCGATACGGAAGAAAAGATGGTCGATAAGGACACAACACTGGCGCGTTGAGCTATCGTCGTATACTGAAGCAGCGTTTCCCCTGAACCGGTTCTTTGCATAATTACAATTCAGTGCAGAGTCAACTGTGGCAGGGTGCTTCTGTGTACCGCGCGCATTACCGGAATATGTAAACCTTATTTACATCTAGTTCAGCCAAGTTTTGTCGTACCTGCTTGACTCGGCGTCGAGTCGCCTCTCCTTCACCTATAATAATTCGTCGAGACTCAACTTTGGCTGTTTCGCTTGGATTACGCGACTTAAGCGAACTGCATGGGTCCGCCTTCGCGCCCCGAAGCGTCTGAACACACACGCACCTCTGCGCTGCAGGAGCTTGAATAATGAATTCCAAAAACGAATATATCGTACACTGCACCATAGAATTAGGAATATCTGGAAATGTCATCATGCCGAGGTCTGGTCGTAGTTGAGAAGGAAAATGAGTCTTAGTTGGAGCTGGATTCTTCAGGCAGTACGAACTGTGTTATGTCGTGCATATACATATATATATATAGAAGTATATACATGTATATAGAAGTGGGTCGCGTTGCACGAGGAGGATGGTTACGACGACGTTCGTAACACCGCCAGCATCGTTATAACCGGACTGTACCTACCAAGTGTGAGGTAATTACCCGACCGTCTGGGGACTGCGATAATGCACAATGCAAATCTCATTACACAAACGGACCGTTTCCGAAGTGACCCCCCGTCCTGGGACCGTCGGCTTTGACGGAGGGAAACGTTGCCGAATATGATCATCGTGGAGTTGCCGACGACGAGACTCGCCGCCTGGCTGTTCAACTGCACAACGTTAATTAATCTCACTTCGGCAAACGACGAACTCTCAACACCTCGCAAAAATTCTTCCTCTGCACTCTCACAGGTCGTGCAATTTCACTGTTTATTTATTTAAGATTTAGAACTTTTTTACTTTAATTCATTTATTTTTGTTCCCTATCGTTCCTTAATCACAAGGATGTAGATTTTAATTTAGCATTTGTGCGGTTGGCCGTTGGTGCCTGATACACTCAAAGGACGTATAGAATGGAGGTAGATACGGATTGTTTGAATTTCGACGGATATCACGTCAGCTAATGGATTTTACGAATATCAACAAGCTTAGCCCCGGCTTGTTTTTGCATTTTATCACGGGCACATATCATGTCCCTCGAGTTTCGCGTGGTGAAATCTGAATGATAAAAACGCCGCTGGCAACAGCGGCACAAAGTGCTCAGCGCTCTGATTTACTTCCAGCTATTATTTTTTTTAGATTCAATATCCGTCTGCTGTTATTTTCTTTTCACTTCTTCTCTTCCTTGGTTGCGAGCGAAATCACTGCGCTGTTTTGAGCTTTGGAACTTTGGAGAGGAACTGTTTTAATTTTTCATCGCGTTCTTTGTCATCAAAAGTAAACAAATTCTCGAAAATTTGAAGCAAATATTTGACCTGCCAGAAGAAAGTCGAAATTATGAGGTGACGACGGGGATGAGGGGATGAGAGGTCGTGTTGGGCATAAATATTTGTATAGTTGTAACGTTTGGCGCGGTCGCGATCGCGAGGGTGCCAGAATCTCGGGGTGACGCTATGGAGTTGGGGGTGGTTTCTGGGGAAAAGGAAGTTTGGGGCGCGACACGAACGATATTTTGTGTTTACATGACGCAACCAGCCTACGTGGTTAGACTCGGCGCTGCATCTGGTTGAAAGGAAAGAAAAGAGACGATAAAGAGTAAAGAAGAGAGCGCGGAAAATAGGAAAATACAGACATTCCGCACCGCTTCGCGTGTGAAGAAATGGAAAAATCTAACCCACGTTTCACCGCATACGCTGTTAGAATTTTAAAACGATATCCACGAACCTTCAACAATTTACAAACAACCAAACTGCAAGAGCCTTCGTCTAGTTAAATTTCCGCTATAATCTCGTACGAAACGAGTGACGATTTGCCGCGAAGGTCGGAAACGCGACCAGGTAATGATCCTGGGAAAAGTTTATACCAGCGAAGTATTTTCTCGGTAATCGCGTGCGGAAAATTATATGTGAACTCCGTCCCCCATGGGGAGTCTCGCTTTTCAAAGTGTGGTGAAAAAATCGATTCCAAAATTGTCTGTGAACTATCCCAGCAGTTCGAACCCCAAGCCCGGGCTTCTATTTGCGTTGGCAAATTATAGAGATCGAGCATTTCTGTACCAATTACAGATATCAAAGTTTTCCATCTCGCAAGTGCAATTTTTTTCGCAAATTACTGTTGTTTCGCACCCCTGCTGAAAGGGGTGACGTGGCCTGGAAATCAGCGAATTGTAGAACCGTTTCTGCATTTCACTACCGAAGCTTCCGGAAAGTGTCAGACGATCACGTGACTCGTGAAACCGAAATGCGCAAAACGCGGCTCTCCATTGATCCTTAGGGTAAACACTCGGTTCATGCATCATTGAGTACCGAAAACGTCGAGCTCCGTCCGACGAGCAGAAACTTCACGTGTAAAATGTAGTGCCGCACTGACGTGGGAATCAAGGATACCATTATTCTTGGAAACGTGGTTAATATTTCTGCAATCACATTCATTTTTCTCGCCGAAGCAGCTGCCTGATGCGCGCTGCAGTTTGACCTGGAAAAATGTAGTCGAATGGAAGCAGAATTACGGGTAAAAAATATTGCACGGTTTTCACTCATATCCAGGGTGGTAAGCAACCCCCGATGAGAAATCGTCGCCTCACAATTAGCACAGCGTCGTCCAACCATTGGAACCAACTTTTCTCACATGAAAGAGTCTCTGATTGAGTGTAACGTCAAAACACGTCTTCAGGATCCTCAAGTATGGTGGTTGGTACTATAGCATAACTAATGACTTAAACTTCAGTGGTCCGAGAGGTAGGAAAAGAATAAAAAGAATGATCATTATGAGAAAATATTGACGAAGGCGAGAACGATTGGCTGCGGACATTTGCGAATGCATGAAATTTTATCAAAAAGCTCTTTGAGACTCGTTAACGTTAAAAAAGCGTTCGATTTGCGGGGATCGCGGACGGTCCGCGTCGTAGTAAAATAATGTTAACGCGATTTCTCGAGTGCCTAATTGTTTCGTTAACCAGCCAATGGGAATTCAGCAATTACCTTCACCGAGGCGGGAGATGCTGATCGGTTTCTCGGACGGGTCATAAAAGGCCGTTGGCACATGCCGACGGAATCCTGAACGGCGTTACGGCGCCGTAATACGTCTACGTCTATATTTGCGGTAACAGCGTTACACTCTCTCACTGTATATAATCTGCAGTTTACGCTTTCCTACACCTAGATAAGCGATTCGCATGCGACGCGTGTACCGAACAGAGTAATAATATCGGGCATAAAAGGAGGACGCGCATGAAACCTCAAACGTGTGTGTATCAGACGAGACTCGTCTCGGCCGCCCTGCCATCAGAATCACTATCAACTGCACCCTGCGTGCGGACACTTAACAACGTTTACGGGGGACGCAGCCGGCCTGCGACGCGTCGAGACTAATTCCTGGTTGAGACAAGACGGCGATGTTGTAATTCCGTAAGTTGACATTATCCGTTAGAAGTTATCACGCATCGATCGACATTCACTTTTCGACACGATTAGTTATAGACGAATATAGCAGTTGCTGAAAATCGAGGGTAACTCGCGATGCTGAATTCGACGGAAAAGCAAGAATTAATACCTTGTAGTCACTTAAAGCCAAATTTTCCTCCTTTCTAGCCCTTCAAGATCCTGGAGTTGTAGGTGCGACGACCGTCGAAGCGGTATTGCGCAAATTACTTTTCGAGTGGTTGCTGGGGGTCGCCGTTGATCACGTTTTTGCGTTTCCTTTTCTTTTCAGCTTTCCAGTCTTATACTTTTTGTCCAAATCTTCCCTGCGTAACAGCTATCGATTACTATCAACCGCTATCCTTGATAAATCGACGACCAATTTTCAACCGTCTTTATCCTGGGTTAAAAAAAAGTTAACCGACGGCAAATCTTGAGTGGATAACTGTTACTTCTCCCACGAATTTCGACAGCTGAAAACTCACCGCGAATAATTACCTGCAATGATATCGTTTTCCGATTTAAAATTTGCTTCCACTCCAACTGACCGCGTTACCTACCAACTTTGGTACCTCGATCGTGCAGGAACAATTTTCGAACGGACACATGGCTGGAGCAAGACCCCCCGATTCATCCGTGATCGTGTTCGATTTGAACGTAATCGCGACGACGTGATCGCATCATACAGATAGATGCGAACTGCAGGGGAGGGTCAGGGTTTGGTTAATGGTCGTTTTGAGGGCGCCCATTAGGGCCAAAGCACTTTGCTGCTCGATTTCATATCGCGCTGCAAGTTTATGACTTCCTGTTTCCATGGAAAAGGGATAGATAGAGCTGTTATAAGCGTTGCCTGCAGACGGGGTACAGAAACACGTAGAAACATGCGTATAATATCCAAGAAAATTGACCACCACGACCGCCACCGCCACCCTTGCGCGAGCTATTGATATATTTTTACGAGTGGCCCAAGCTGATAAGTCGAAACGTTATGTGCGCTTTATTGGCACAATAAAATTGTGCCTATAAATTTTCAGGGTAATTTCGACCCCGGGTGTATAACGTAGCTGCCCGACTCCGTAAAGGAAAATACAACGCACAGAGGTCAATATATGCGGATTATACGGATCAAGGTATGCGAAAATACACGTCAAGTTACTCCAAGGTTTATTCCTCCGTTTTCACTTTTATTCCATTTTTCCTTTCATTCTTAACTTTTTTTTTTCGAAAGCAAAGTGTGTATTTAACCTTGGACGGATTTACGCGAGCCACGTGCCTCGAATCGTGACAAGGGATCGCTTGAGCCTTAAAATACCCGTCTTACGCCAGCAGTGATGCTTTCAAGAAAATGAGTCAACTCAAAATCCCTGCTCCTCGATCATTCTGCGGAAATGAAAGCCTCCGAATGCCTTTGGTGAAAAACTAACTAAAATAAAAGAGAAACAAAATTTTCTATCAAGCGGTGACAGCTATTCGTCACTCGTCCGGTGCGTGGTTGTGGAATAATTACTTTTCAAGACAAAGAGGGGAGAAGAAATGTGTCAGCGGAAAGAAGACTCTGTTCATGGACTAAAAAAAGATACCTCTGTACCAATTTCTCATGCTACACAGATTCTTTCAGTGGTTTCAATGATATCGTGGGCTGTGCGATTAATTAGCCAAAAAAACGCGGGAATAGTCTTCAACTTTATTCCCTTGTGATATAATGTACTATCAGGTTGGTAAAATGAGTTAAAAAAGAGCCCATTTTCGAAGCAAGGAATATCATGCAGAGACGGAAGTATAGCAGGAAAGAAGAAATTCGATCAAGGGTAGAAATGAATCGCAAGATCGTATGTTCCTTGGATCGAATACAGTGCCAGTTTAATGTAAGGCAACGGTGAAACGATCCTATTTATTCAGAGAAGGAGCCGAAGACGAGTAGCTGGCACTGCATGGAGTGTGCTTCTGGCGGTGCAGGAGAACTCCGAGGGGAGTAGACGTGGATAGTCTGTGGATAACGTGTTTAACTTCCCCGACGTACAGTGCAACCCTGCACCGTATGTATTCCGGCGTCGGTGAATTGCGGCTTCATTACTTAATCAATGTTCTACTTGCCACAGCGTTTGGCGCGCGCCCGACAGTCTCCCCGTCTGCTGAACAAGGATGCAACTTTAATACCAGACGACGCCGAGCAATTTTCAACTATGAGTAACTAGTCACGAGGCGAGTCCTTCCACCCACCTCCACGACTCCAGCTCTAATACGAGTTTCAGCTGCACCTACAGCCTTACTTGGCCTGCTTTTCAGCGGCCAGCGACGGACTCGCGACGTTCACAATTAAGCCCTTAGTCCTGGTGAACGGATGTACACCCCGGACTGAGAGCGAAAAATTGGATGAGAAACTGCGAGCTCTTTGCTGCACTCCTGCTAAATCCTACCCATGATCTACGCTGCCACCTGCAGATAACTTCTGGTCTAAACCGCGAGTAAACCAAGCCTGGCTGTGCAGATCCAAGCGCTATCCTGCTGGAAGTAATTCCTGTAAATGGGAAATTTTATTTACCTTTTTTTTACAAAGGTTAACGTGGCTTTAAACCTGACTCTCAACCTGTCGTGAACAATATTTTCACCGTGTAGGGGATGCTACGTTTAAGGGGGTGCCCTAGTACATTTCGACGTGTCGTATACATCGCCAATATCTAAATCCACCTACCTCGATCGCAAAAGAGGGCTCAACAGCCCCATTTTACACGCAAGTTTGAACAAAAACACTTCAATGCATTTTCATTTGACGCAGAAATGATAAAACGGCACGGAATCCACGAAACCGCAATAGTAAATTCGTAGAATTCATGCCATTTCTTCATTTCTGTGTCGGACGAAAATGTACTCAAGCATTTTTGTTCAGAATTGTGTGTAGAATGAGGGTGTCGAGCCCTTTTTTGCGTTTGAGGTCCGTGGACTTCGATATTTAGATATATATTCTACAACGTCGAAATCGACTAGAACAGCCGTTTAACAGGTAAAAAAAAATCTCGTCGTCAAAGTTTGCAACCAACTTTACGACGGAGTTGAGAACAGCGGTGAAACAAGTAAACAAATGCCAATGGTCATACGTAACTTTTCGAAGGAAAAATCAATTCTCTCGACAGCAATCACATCATCAGAACTTCCGAGCTGAAGAATCGATCAACAGGCAATGCAATATATTATACAGATTCACATGCTCCGCGTATTTTATATGCCAAAATTACGTAACACGCGTGGAACCCCATCGTTTAGTGACAAGGTAAATTCGTTACCTATTCGTGTCACGCCAGAACTCGTTCCCCGGCACGTACGTCGCAGGACGAAATTTCGTGCCATTATATCCGACTCGTAGTCGGTCTGGATTATTTATATCGGACTCCCCGTGGCCACGTACTGGTGACGCGTCGCGACGCCAGACTCGGGTGCCTCAAAGAGTGGGCAGTGAGCGACCCGCAGACGCCGTAATGTATGCGGCGCCTCCTCTATCGACATCATACAGTGACACGATTACCCCGTCATGTCTTTCCCCCTCAAGAAGAGTCAGGCGACTTGGTAAATTAGACCTTTTCCCTGATCTTTCCTTTCACGTGTTCACATCAGCATTCGAAAAACGCGAAATTTATCTTGGGAAGTTGAGGAATACTTGTTGGTGTCAGGTACTGACTAAAATTGTCAGTGATTTTCATTTTGAGATACTCAAACCTCTCCGGACTCTTGATATCGATGAGACTGTGTCCATATTGTAAAAGAAATTTAATTAATGACGGTTTGTTGAATGGTTCGGATTCTTTTCGAATCTTCGCAGACTCAATAACACTGGGAAGCCAATTTCGGCCTCTTGAATTTCGGCGATACGATTCCTCAAAGTCGAATTTCGGATCACGGAATCACGCGAGTATCGACACGGCGACCTTGTTCTACGAAAGTAGAATTTTGATCGGGCAATTCTCGACCTTCGGAAACGTCGGTCCCCGGTGTCTTGGCTGCCGGTACCGCAGACCCGGAGGCGGAGGTGAAGCGCCTCGAGTCCAAGGGGGACAATCGAGTTAACCGGAGTGAAGGGCAAAGGTCGAGGCGAAGAAAGACACCGGGAATATCCAGAGGGCGGACGAAATGCCGTGGCCTCCGAATGCCCAACTGAATGGAACACGTGATTTCCGGTCCATTTGTTAATCGGAAGCGAAATTATAAATTAATTATTATAAATTTGGTCAAGCTCCAAGCTCTAATTCGGAATCAAAAACGAATACCATATACCTCCAAAAAAAAAAAAAAAAAATACCATAAAATGGTTCCCAGGAGATGTCGAGCGCCATGCAGAAGGCGGAAGGTCGATTTGGGGAACAAACAAGGTAGCCGAGCATTCCCTGGGGAATACGTGTACATGTAGAGCATGGATGCACTGCACGTAGCCGGTGATTGAAACTGTTTGCAACTAATTGAGTACCCTGTTGGAATTGCAGCCGGCAATATAGTAATTTTTTTAAAATTTTCTGCTATCTTGTTTCCGCTTTAACAGTGCTCGTACGAATGTGCGTTTGAAGCGCGATGAAAAAAGGAAAAGAGAATGGACAATCAAGCGTGATCGTTTCACGTGCTACGTTCAAGTTGTACGTCGACACTTGCAGTTGCAGACTTTACACGGTAATTGGCAATTACGGTTTTCGTCCCGCGGAGAGATGAAATTGAAAATTTTCAAGTTCCTCATTTTGCTTATTTCGTCTAAAATTATTATGTCAGTATAGAATAAGGTTGTTGGTCAATATGTTTGGATACTACCATATAAGCTGGACTTTAAAAATTTTACACCTAATTGCGAAAAGAGTCGAACCGCACGATTTTCCAACATTACGCAACGCTTTGAAGTAATGAGAAAAATAAATTATACGTAACGATGATCAGGTTTCGGGTTTGTTCGTTTTGATTAATTAACGATACTCATCACTCGAGTAAGCTGCTTCATACTATATAAAAGCTTGTGCCTCGTTAGCGGAGAAAAAGTTATTAGAATTTTCTTCATTGTAACAAGTCGTAAGAGAAATATAAGATTCTCACAATAATACAGATATGTTTGTATGAATAGAGAGCAGAGAGTTTATTTCCAAACAAGTCAAGATCAGGATTTGGAACAGATGTTTAAAGAATCGTCTTGAAAAATAATTGCCATTTCGAACGGATCTGTATTCTCCCGATTTCTAAAAGTAATCTCGTATCTCATCTCGCTTATGAATATGTCGCTGAGAGTAGTGAGTGGATGCTGGGCGGTGAGGTCAAGGGTATTGGAAATCTTGACGAAGGGGAGAGGAGTTAGCTCGAAATCGGAGAAGCCGGCCGGACGTTGGACGAAGACGGATGATATCCCGTTGAATCCCTGCGAGGGTCTTGAAGAACCGGGTTTGTCAACCCCTTGCAGGCGGCGCCCCGCAGCCGACAATCGCTGATAGGAGAATTTCGCGAATCCGGTCCATCCAGAATGCCATAAAATATTTATGTCTTCACCCGTCCCCAAGTTCGTTCCCTCGTTCCTCCGTTCGTTGGGTTCTCCCTCTTTATTTTCCCTTCTCGACTGCCGCTGTCACCCGCCCATCGACTCCGCTCATCCCTTGTTAAACTCAAATGCCTTTCTTACCCCGTATGAAGGTATGGGTGATAAAAACGAAGAGAGAAAGAGAACGAGAAGAAAAAGGAGACGAAGACGGGGTGGAGAAGGCCCTCGAAGCCCGCGTCTGTACTCTTAAAACGGCTTTTAAAACCGTCGACAGAATCCTCCGCTATTCGTCATTCGTGATTAAACGTCACAGAAAATCACTCAGGCTCTCAGATTTTTCCGCGATATTGCTGCCGTTTATCGTTTCTGATCGACGAAAGGATTTCAGACACTGCAGGGGATGGTACCTCCCTAAAACATTACCCGCCGTACAAATCCGCAGCTCGGTCACTGATGGGTAAATGGAAAATAATTTCTCGTAATGGAATGAATTTCCATAAGTCGCATAATTTCAGTTTTTCACGTTTTCCCCGCACGTGCCAACCTGAGCGATATCAACGACGTCGGGGCAACGGGAGACGCGGCTCGTCATTACGACGTCGGTACCTCAAGAGGCAATAAATAATTTACCCTTCTCCTCCGCGACCCAATCCAGTCTCCGCCAAGTTTCCGATAACAAGAGGATGATGGGTTATTCAACGGAGCGACCCACACCCGCCACAATTTCTATCATGTATTAGAATTATGCATGAGCCCCCAGAGCGTCCGTATCCGTATCTCCACCGACGTCTTTCTCTTTCTCTCATCTTTCGGCCACGCGAATGAACAAATAAATTACTAAATAAAAACGAGAGCCAAAAGAAGATCGATAGTCGGCTGTAGCGGCGGAAGGTTTGTCAGTAACGCTCGTTATCTTCACTTCATTCCTTCTCCGTTGCATTGTGCAGATTATTACCAGATGCCAGGTTATCCTTATTCATGTTATCTCGCTAAAGATGGTTGGCTCGCCTCCAGAGCTCCGGCTCGCCTTGTTTAGCCTACGCTGCGCCGCGTGCCTTTGGCCGGATGCGCTTCTTTATCGAAAAGCTCCGCCCAGCAACTTTGTAGCGATCCTTGGGTTCGAGGAATACACGTACGTACACTACGTGCTAGCAGCTATGCGATAAGGGGATTTCAGCTTCGGGGTGATGTGCAGGCGTGGCAGCTGAGCTTCTGGTTGGCTTCGATGGAAAACTCGTTTCACCAAACTCGTAAATACACACACTTCAATCGCTCTATTTACTCTCGCATTATCTCAAACTTTCTACAATTTCCCTATAGCCTTTTTCTCAACCGTCGCTTCGTATGAATTAGAAGATTCCAGTGCAAAATCAGTATTGAAGTAATTAATACGTTAAATTTAACTGCCAGAGATGATTCCTTGGGTTTTCTTCTATTTATCGAAAGGATCACATCTGCTTTTGAGGATACGTACAATCGTGTATGTCGAAATCGTGCTGGGACAATGAAAATTATACAAATTCTTCTCATTTTTATTTCGAAAACCTGTGTCAAGTTTGGAAGCTATTGTCTGAACCATATCAGGGTTATTATGCTCAAAATTTTTGGTGATTTTACACTGATTCTTAAATGGGAAACCGTCATACTCAATGTCAAATTATGGACAGTTAAAACTGTAATAACCCCGATATTATTCGGACAAACGCTTCGTAAACGATTTGTATAATTTTCATTCACCTGGAATGATTTCGACCCGTACGCCTCTAGACCCTTAAGTTCCCTCATGACGCATCTTGAACCGTGTGAAAAGTAAACTGTTGGAGAAAACAACGACTCGAGTCGTTCACCACTCGCCTGTATAGTAATTACTGTTTTATTCGAGTGGATTATTCGTTCCTTGATGGAACGAGGCCTTTTACGACTCGCTTAGCGCGTTCTACTCGGGGCTGAACTTAACTGAAGCCCTCTAACCTGCTGGGAGGGATGAATAAACCGCAGTTTGTATTCGCCTAGGAACTATGCTAGCTGAAATGTAGTTCAAAGATATAAACGCGAGTCTTGTACCGTATTTAAAACCCTCCCTGGAATTTCGCTCCGCACTTCGTCTGCCCAAGATGACCGTAGTCTTTTACGTTTCACGAGAAGGAATGAAGCATTTCTAGGATCAGCGACAAGATTCCTTGATCAGAAAGAGAATCGGAATGGCAATAATCCGTCCCGCGTCGCTCCGCATTCATTACTCGAGCCCAAAAACCGCAGGGATTCTGCCTTCGGGGTTGGAAATCTGTTTGTTTCATTATTTCGCCTTATCCAGGGAGCCCACCTGACGAGCAAACAGTCGAGACTTATTAGCCGGAAGCTGAAGCGACTTGGATGCAGCAAAAGTGGCGGAAGGAGTAGCTTAAATCAACTAGGTGAAATGAAATGAGATGAAATATTCACTGCCCGGTGAAAAGCGAGGCGCTGCGAGTATTTGTATGATAAACAGAATTTCGCAGATTAAGCGAAACTTTCATTCTTCAGATTATTATGCACGCTCTCTTTAACTTCCTGTTTCTCTTGCTTGGATGTTGATATTATGCCGTAATTAATCCTTGACTTTAGCCCCTAATTCACTCGCCGATTAACTTGATTTCCGCTTAATTATTCTCCAAAAGATCCTGGAAGGCTGAATAAAATGTTGGAGAAAAAAATTCAACAGCGTTTTTTTTTTTGCGTAGGAAAGTGAATGAGAGTAAAAAAAAGTTGAACTCTGTTGCTTATTTTCATTAAATGATATACTTTCTTTGACGTAACGCTGTTGTGTTAAAGAAAAAAAGAAGAGATGACGGATCTCGAATTAAGAATTACCTACTTGAAGCTACGTCTGAAATTTCATCCGACAATTTAGAACATCTTAAGTTGTGTTTGTGCGCGTTTTACACGTTCCGATCCTGTATGTGAAAGTATTACGATATAACTTTGAGAAAAGATACGTGTAATCGTATTTGACTTGTCATCCTCTTCACTTCTGTCTCGGGAGTATTGAGATGAAAAAAATCGAGCAAATTCGCACTCAGAGAAAAGTGTACTTGAAATGGAAATACCTTGTAAGAGATCTGAAAATTTCCTCAGAGACAATAAAAAATTTCCCCGGTAACGCAATTCGCGAATTCGTGCACAGGATGAGATAAAAAAAATTCACCAGACACGGAAAGGCTGGGAAAATTTTCTTTTCGATCTTCAATAATAAAATAATAAAATAAAAGAGTGTATTTGCTTCACTTTGCTGGCTTACAAGTATGAATCGTTTTTTGATGAAAATATGCTCAAGCAGACTCTGAGAAATTGAGGAAATACGAATTCACTCGGATGTGAAGAATTTTAGAAAAATTTCTCGCACCCCTATCGCAAGCTGAATTCGCGTATCACGAAGCTTGCGCATTATTATCACAAAGTCAGTCACGCCTAAATTCTTAGCATAAGCGATTGTCGAAGTGGGTCAAAGGGAAAAGGGTAGAGGAAAGATTGCTGACTCGGGGTAATGAAAGCGAATTTAAGACTGTGCCGAGAGCTTCGAAGATCTTTAGTCGTCGTTCTCTGCGGTATGAATAGCCGAGCTTACATATAAATATCGGTATTGTACGAGGCCTCAGAATTCCCGCAGGCTAATATACATATTTCATGCGAAACGACTCGCTAATGTTCGTAGCTCTTTTTATTGCATGTATTCAAATACGCAGGAGACGAATAGCCTTTTCAAGCCCAGTATTTACCGTTTACTCAACGGAGGAAGGAAGGAAGGAAGAATGAAATAAAGAAAGGTTAGTCAGGTTAGTCAGGTTCGTTCGTTCCTTCGTTTCTCTGATGGTTTCTTTGGCCCGGGGAATACGTCAAGCATGATGATCAATTTAAATACTCTGACAGTCGGAGTTCTGTTCCTCTTTCTTTCATTCTTTCTCTCTCTCTCCCTCTCTCTTTGAAAAGGCAGAAGCAAAACGAAGACGTTATTCCTGCGATAGATGTAAGACATATCTAAGCGCCCATTGATTCGTATAAACCACCCCAAACGGAAGTAACATTTTGAACGAACAGTTGCATTTCCAGAGGCGAAGACGAATGACGAGAGAAAATTGGAGTTGATCGATTGAAATGGCGAGTCCTTGCTATTACGTACAACGAGGGACAGGATCAGTGGGAACGACATAATTACGCTCCGCGTCAAGTTCGAAAGGAACGACGCTAAACCTGACCAGGCGTATGTAACTAATTACATTAATAGTCAAACGTTTATTCGAGTGAAAGCTCTTCTGCAAGGGCGTGCTTGGGAGAATAATCTACATACATTAAAATTATACGAGCTCCAGGGCACTCCTTTATTATCTTCGGCGTCCCTGCGCACCTTTGCTTCGACTACTATGATCGCAGCTACTACACGCTAAGTAAAGTCAATTATTATGAAAACCTCCCGTCAAGTTTCTTCTGCAAACTGTACAGCAGTAGTGAAGCGAGTATACCTAGTTGAAAATGAACAATATAAAATGAGACAATCATAGAACCGAAGAACGGCGCACGTGTCAAGAAGGTATAAGAGTCAGAGAAAGAAAAGAGAATAGAGTTTACAGGAAGAGAGGAAAAAAAAATAAAGTAAGAAGAAGAAAAAGAAAAAAAAGAAAACAAAGAAACCATAAAATCTCCACGAATGAGAATTTCCACGTTTTTCATTAAGATTTATTTTAAGGAGCGATGCTGTACCCACAGACCTTTTTTTACCACCACCCTTTTCTCCCCCCTCCCCCCCTTCCCCTCCCACCCTCTCGCTCTCTTTTTCTCTTTCTACAATCTCTAGAATCTCTCAAACTCTTAAATTTTTCTCCCGATTAGATTTAGGTATTTTGTTTTTTTTCTTTAGTATTTTATCTGCAACATAATAGCACGCTGAAAGATCTCACGTTGACTAGTTTCAAGTAATTTCGAGTAGTTTCAAGTTATCCTCTACGTCTGTCACCTTGTTGTTTCTTACTCATTTTATATTTTAAGGTGTCCACCTTGTTATAATAAAAATTCTTTCTATTCTAATCTAATTTCTCTGTCTTGCAAAACGTGCACCAGGTACACGAAGAGAGAGTTTCGCACATCGCATGCAGCATCCACAGCTGGGTGTTAAAGAGTAAAGTAACGGGGAACCCGGCGGGTCTATTTGCCTACGAATATCAACAGGCCGTTCGATAAGGAATGAATTTGAATATTCCCGAGCTTGTTCGGCAGCCCTTTTCACCCCTTCGTCGCATGGACGCGACGCTCTTTCAATTCTATCGTTATCTCGCCCTCCCTCCCCTCGCTGCAGCGGACGAATCCTTGCGCCTGATTTAAGCGGAAGAGGGAAAGCTCTTTCCTCACGCGTATTAAGTTGAGCTAAGCTGAATTAACGGAGCTGCAGGTAGCCGGCTGACTGGCGCACCGGCTCGTTATCAGATTTGGGTATTTAATACTCTATTACTGGAACAAAGCGGCCGAGCTTCGCTCCGCGCCTCGCCGATTTTAATGAATCAACAGGACCGGCTGGCCGATCCCCTTTTTCTTGCTGTCTCTTTCTCCCTTTCTCTCCACTATCCTTTCCTCTAATCATAGGAAAAAAAATTGATGGAGTAGTTGAAACTTTCGAATACTAGTACAGTAAGCACAGGCCTCATCCGTTTTTTTATTCTTTATAACTTCTTCGCTAATTATACTCTAAGGATAAATCACTTCGCGTCAACTTGAATTTCTAGAACCATAAGTTCAATATCTCCAAGTGAGAAAAACCTTTGGAAAGGAAATCCTGGCAATGTGTAAGCTGATTACGTTTTATTTCAGCCGAAACCTCCGCTGAACCTGTTCGGCTCTATGCGGACTTATTTGCGAACGGAGCTTCCGATTCCCTGATAAACGCGTAATCTCTACTTAACCAGACCGGAAGGTTCTCACTTCCTTCGATCCTCGAGGGTTCGCCGAAACCGAGCCGCTAATTCTCTCCGCTCGGTTAATGCCACGTTTTATCAATATTTATACTCCGTACACGATCGCCCAAGCGCTTTAAACGCGGTCCAAATGTTCATCCTGGAACTTGGTTCTGCGCTTTTTCCGCTGCTGATTATCGCATCGATTTCCGGCTGAATCGTACAGCAATTTAGAGTGCAGATTTAAAGCGACGGTAATGCATTGTTGCAGTTATGCTGAATTATAGTTACATCCGGTATGTGACAGGTCTGTTTTTATTTTTCTAATACCTGCACGAACGTGATGAATAACTGAGAAGATAAACTGTTTCATCAATCAGCCACGCGATTCCAATATCGGCATCAATTCCCCGCGTCTATTGGCAACAAAGAGATTCTCGCGACGATGATTGACGCCTTTTTTAATCGATCAACTATCGACGACTAGTATTGAAATTACTTCTTTCATCGGCGAATACTTACGGCAACATCGATTCGGTCTTGCTTGCATCAAACAGTCTACTTTTCGCTCATCCTGAACAGATTCATCACCTTCGATATTACCGAACATCATGCATAATCTGTTTAACGCAAGTATCGGCATCATCTCGATAATTTAAAGTGTCTGGTAGTTTAATTTTTCCCTTCATTCTTCAATTTGCCTTTTTATGCTTCTTGCTTCTGCAAATGCAAATGATCCGATCGAATTTGTTGAGTTATTTCAACCGGCCGAGGAGACTCGAGGTTTCGATGTTTGTCACAGCCAAGAGCCATCAGGCTTCGATTTCCTCGGGCAACAACCATCGAGGGAATTACGGGAAGCACGCGACCGTTTCGTTGAGCAATCGCAAGTCTTCCTCCTCCGACAGTTGGTCAATAACTTTGCCATTTTCCACCCACGTGATTGACGACGCTAACAACGCTGCGCGTATTCATTGAAATTATTCAAGCCACGCGGTATAGCCGATCATCATGACTTATGCATCAATGAAATCGCAACTCTGATTTTAAGGAGCTCACAGTAATTGCGGAATTGCTCTTGACCTACTTGAAAAATATTTTCAACAGTATTTTCGCCCCGACGTACAAACATATTCCCATATCACAGGCGTGAAATTTCATCATTAAATTAGTGAAGTACACTTTGTACGATCTAGCTCTTTGAATTTCAAGTTACGAACTTGTATTGAATTATTTAAAAAACTGTTCACAGAGAAATACTGAAATTGTACGATGGTCAGGAGTTTCGGACATATTATGACAGGCACTCGTGAACGTCCTTAGAAAGAGGGTTCATGGTACTCGTAATATTTTTTTCTCCTCTCCTGTTTTTCACTACATTTATTTTACAAGATTCTCAAGGAGTATTTTCCGGATGAAGGATAACAGCAGAGACTGCAGGCCGAAGTAATCTGCATCCAACAGACCACGGGGATTTTCAAGTGGTTAAACCTCGGCGTGGCTCCGGAGAGCGTTTTGATTGATACGGGCCATAATTCAAAGTCAAGTAAACAGAGGAACCTACTTTCATGAACTTGATTAATAAGCTCGCTGGCCCATTACTTGTTTCCTTGCCAATTACTGTACAAACACTCTTACATTGCCGGGCCAACTCGGAGCTACAAGCTTACTTCTGTGTACATTCTGGGTACGTTGTGAATAGGCGGTCCTCTAGGAAGGCTCAGCTGTGCTCTTGCATGTCTCGAGTCAGCGTTGCAGAGATGGGTTTGTGTACTCATTAATATTACCGCAGTAATTACCTCTGACGGATGCGCGTTCAGAAGTTTGGCGCCAATCTTGGAAGCAAAGAGTCTGACAATCCTTTGTCCCGGAACTCGCCCCGCGAGTTCCAGACGCTGAGCAGAGCCGGAACCCGGAAATTTCGCTCCCCATAAGTGCGTTGTTAGTAATTCAGGCCTGAATAACGGTTCGCAAATACGTTCATCGGCCTAAGCTGGCAAACCGTAATGAACGACACGTGTAACAAACTCGGCGACTGCTTCAATGCCCTGTTCAAGACTCTAAAGCGAGGCTGTCGATATTGATCAGGCTTATAAATTATAATGACGTTCCGTGACATCTCGGAGTCCAACAGCAAAGTCTCGAGAAGCTACCCTCCCAAGTCCGAAGTCACCGGCGACATCCTATACCGACCTGTTTGTACGCCGAGAAGTTTAATTGAGATTCGAAGCCCCGACTCGATCCATTGCCCGGTGACCAAACACTGCATAAGTCTGCCAGGCTGTTCAACTCTCTAGAATACCGAAATCGATACAAATGTGATCTGGTTTTGATCTCATTAACTATCGGCCGACTACGAAGACCGCCAAATTTGATGGAGGCAGCCGTCTGTTTGTCACGGTTTGTTCCTGATATGCATCACCTTGGTTCCTAGTCTCCGGCTGAAGTCTAAGATTGCATGCGTAGTCTATCGGTATGTCTAAAAAAATTATACTTGACTTTTTGCATCATTTCATCGACGGCAGAAGTTTTATTTCCAACGATCCAACGGCAGCAAAAGACAAAAGCTCTCGTTCGAACGTCTGCTCGTATCCGACAGCGAAATTTCCGCAACGCAATTCTCTCGGCACGTAACCCGGTTATCGTTGTTCGATACTCACGTCGTTTCGCAATGCGAATATAATGGCGTTGCGGTTTGTTCAGAGCAGGCATTGTCATCCGACAATTCATCCGTTCTCCGAACCTTATATATACTTACTTCTGCAAACCGTCGGATGGATAAGACCCGGGATATATTCTTCGGCTGACAAATATCACGTCTATTCTCCATCCTACACCTCTCCAAACGCCGTCGTTCGCACCTGCAGCTTCCTCGATTCTCTATCATTCACAGCGTACCTTTTTCTCACTCTCAGAGCCGCCAACTCAGCCTCTCTGCTTCGGGATTCATGTTTAGAAAACGTCGACCCACTGCCGAAAGCCTCTGGGCAGGACTACGGAAACAATTATTAATGATCTTAGGGGTTTGGTCAACGATCTTTAGATATATATTTTCGAGAACGTTCGAACGTGAGTCCATTTTTTTATTTTTTTTTTATTTTATTTTTTTTATTGATGAATACGTGTTATGCATAGTTATGTTCCTTCTCTTTTCAAATTCGATTTCAATTTAATTTTGCAACCCCATTGAAGATGTTCATTACATCGAAATGGCTCAATTGGCGATAAAAAATGCAAAGCAAAAAAGAGGCGGTGCCAGCTGGGTACATAATGAGCTCGAAAATGGGGATAATTCAGAGCTTCACCGGGTGGCGATAAGCTTTACATCCTCGTCAAACATAATTTCCACGTTAGGTAATATTTAACAAAGCCTTGCGAAAAGGGATGCGTATAAGCTCTCAGTTCTGTTGGATAAAAATTGAGTTTTTTATGAGGATGAAACAGAATCCTTTCCGAGCATGGAAGCCTTGTGAAATCCGGGAAAATTTTTATCCACGTACGATATCGAAGGAAGCTCTGAATCACCGAGAATCGTTTGAAATTTATTATTCATTTTCTTGTTTTTTCTTTTCTTTGTCAATCGTTATCCCGGTTAAGTCGTGCGTACGTCATGGATCGGAGATCGAGGCGAAACGTTGGCGAAGGATTCAGTCTCAGCGAGTGATTGTGTTTATATTTGAAGAAGGGTCTGGCGTAGTGGTTCCAGGGCGAAGCTGTTACGGCAAAGGGCTTTTCAACAAGGACGTTAAGTTGACTGGTATTCGAGTACAGCTGCACCGTGTCCCGTGTAACTCGAGATCCGATCGTGTGTACCAAGGGCTTGAAATTAAACAGTCGACGGATTGATTAAAGCCCGCCTCTCTTTGGTAATTCAGACAAATTTCGATCCTTCCGCCGACTTCCTGCAGGTAATCGCGTCCCATCTCGTACATTCGGTACACACATAACCAAACCTGGTTTTTCAATCAACGAGATTCCGCACTGCGAATTGGAATTTAATCGCTCCTCTGCAACGACGAACTAGGTCGAACCCCTCGTACGAACTCACATTATGCATTCATATGTGTATACCTACTTGTAAGTCACTTGTAAAGGCACAATAAACCGAGTACGAATCGCTCAAAGAAACGCGACATGCATTCCTTTTACATTTTTTCTCACCGATTATCCTCCCTCGGAATTGTTCACCAGCAACATCGAATACTCGGTTACGTACAACATTTTTTGAATCTTTATTCCAACGCGATGATAATTTCATCATTATTGCTTTCTATCCGCCAAGTTCTTCGTATTGAACGGAGGGAGGGAATAAGGAAGGATTGCCGAGTGGTGGGATCCCGTTAATGCCACGATCTATCCTTGGCTCGGAAAGCCCCGGCAGTATCCAGATGGAGGCAGTTAATTGAGTAATTACTCAATCACCGTGTTGCCAGCGAGACTCCATTAGACAAAGGGGTCGCCAGTCCGGGATCGGAAGGCATCTGCATATTTATAGGAGCACCTTAACCATCTTGAAGGGTGAATTTCCTGCCCCGTTCTGTCTGTCCTGATCTCCTCGAGCATGCGAAGTGCGACGACGATGTCGCTGCGCGAAGAGCCAAGAACTTCTGCATCTTCCTCTCGCTGTCGCTTCAACGACCACCACAGGGACAGATATAAGACAGCGCCCAGGGTGCACCGCTCGGAAACACGTATACAAAGCTTGATGGGAGCCACGCGAACCTGTCATCAACCTTTATCGCGTCCTCACCACTCGTTCTCATTACAGCTTGGTTAGTGGCCAATAAAATTCAACGTCTTTTCCGCCCCGCTGGTTAGCACTTTTGCAACTTTTTTCACCGAGCCGGAGAGGAGACCGACGTGCCGCGCATTTTTCACCCTTAAAAACGCTCCGGGCCACGAGAATATAACTGCAATCAAGCAGGGGTGCGTCCTTTGCGATCCGCACATATCCCACGATTGTTTGAGGAGAACAAATAAGCTCTGGTCGGTATTTCGCCGAGCTGTAACGATGGGATAATTATGGTATAAATAATGCAGCGCTGGTCACTGTGTATGTGCGTGTGTGTGCTCAGCATCAGAGGCTTCCGGTTTAATCTTTTTTTCGGGGTTGGTAAGCGTTTTCAGTCTGCTGTTGCTCCGCCGCGTTAATCCCGATGGATGGAAAAATTTTATATCGTACGTCAGGCCAGTTTTCAACCCTAAGCCTCCTGTTGATTTAAAATCGTAACTGGGATGAATTTTAAAGAATATTTCCTTTCATCTCTCTGAACGAACGAGAGAAACGTTTCAACCCTTCGAAGCTTCTCTCGAATTTTGGTCGGCGCCAATCGACGCCCCGCGACCAGCCGAAGCAAAGCTCCTAATTCATCCCCGGCGATCCCAGATTGCTGAGTTTGATATCAATTGACCGGCGGTTGTTGGAGTCTGCTCGAGGCGACGGCGGTCCTGATGATAGTTATAAAGTCAGGCGGCGGACGTGGCTTGGCCGCAAAGTTTCTCGTCGTCAATTGGAAAGCCGTGATGGTCGAACGGGGCGATGGTCGTTGAATAAAAGCAGAGAGAAAGCTCGGTTCGTCGAAGGTTGTGAGATAGTGTGGAATCCGATTTTAAGGGGTAGAGAAACGGGCTGACCCTCTTTGTTTATTGTTCGAGTCCAGGTTCGGGACGAGCTGAGTTTAGGATTCCGTTTTTCTCGTCTTTCGTTCTCTCGATAGGATAACTTCCCGGCTGATGTACGGGTGGCTCTGGAATAATAGGTAAACGTGTTCGGGTCAAAGCGATTGTGGGGCCGAGCCGAAACGGAGAAGAAGCCAAAGCCGCAGGAAAGTTCGGCTGTAAAACGAGCCGGAAGGATGGACTGAATAAGGAAAGGTTTGATACCTACAACGACGAAGAACATCGATAGACCGCAGCGCCATATCCTGCCCAGTCAAGCTTTGTTTCTTTACCGCCCGCCCCACTCCATCTTCTTTTTCTCCTTCTCCTCTCCTCTCCTCCCAGTCACGTTTCGAATTCTCCCTACCAGATTATATTGCCCCTCAGTTCTCTCAGCCCCCTTTGTTTCACGGACCTTAAAGAAATACTATATCGTATTCTACCTGACTTACAGACTTCTTCTTCTCCAGCTTCTGAAACCTCGTTGACAATTGTCGCAGCATCCGTAATGTGAACGTCTTTTAAAAATTTCTCACCTTTAGCGATCAACTTTTGACGGTCTCTCATGCTCCCCGACGTATCGGCGTGTATTTACAGCATTTTGCAGTCTCAGCAACAGTTCACGGTTGTTGCTTGTTGGTGAGAATTACCTACGGTTCCACGGACAGGATGGGAAGCTCAGAAAGTACCTGCAACTCGCCGGTAAATATCGAGTGCCAGATGCGGAACGTACTGCTACGGTTTGTAGGCGGAAATGTTTCATACGTAGGTACTTAAACGTGTGTAACGTATAACTGCTGCGCCTGGCAAATGCAAACACTCTATTTACACTGAGAGCTCTATTTACTCGTCAACACAGGGCCACGCAGTTGTTTGCTTTGGCACCGCGTTATCTTTGCTATCACCGATCGCTTCAGGCTAGCTGGAAACTGTTTAAACCAACAGTTGGTATTTAACCATCGCGATTTCACTGTTTCATTAATTTTCCACCACCACCATGGTACTTGGTCCAATTTTTTCCATGAAGAAATTGAAAAACAATCGACGCCGGAATTTCGCGAGGGTCATAAGAAGCCTTGCAATCGCGCGAGAGTTGACTGTCTACAATTCGAATTGACCGAATCTCCATCGATCTCGCTGCTCCGATAAACCCTTTCCATTTTCCTCGCTTAATGCAGATTTTCCGTTTCCCTCGGAATCTCCACCCCTGATAACGACATCTGCAGCCCTCATCCCATCCATTCCTACTCAACGAGGAGTTTGCACGAACCGTTAGAATTTAATTGAAAAGATTTTCATTTCTTTGAAAGTCGAGGAGGAGAACAAGAGAGTATGAAAAGCTATCCAATCACTCCGAGGATTCTTCGGTTGGTGATCGCTGTCGCAGGTGAAACTGAGACTTGCAAAATGAAACTCTGAATTGCACTGTGCGCACCATTTGGCGCGATGACGATGCGGAATAATTTTTCTGGCCAATGTCTGACCGGCGGTGATAATTTTTGCCCATATCGTGTAGATGGGTCCACAAGCCACGGGGTGAAAGGTTGAGCGGTGACGAAATGTAGCGTAACGGAGATTACGGTGAACTTTATGCGCGCCCACCGAGAAGCTTCCAATTTACAAGTGGATGGTGCAATATGCCGGCATATATCGGTGTACAGTTTAGGTATGCGAGCTGATAAGAGAACCACGATGCAGCCCATTTACCCGAGCGACTTTCGATTTTTCTTCATCTACGAGAGAAATTGCATTCCTCCGAGAGAATTCTGATATTCCCTTAACCCGTACCTTCGATCTTCGATGGGTTTGCGAGTCGCTGACTGCGGCGTTTATCAAAGCTATCGACTGGATGTAAACTTGATAAAAGTTGAGAGGAGGACATTCGTTTTATTATTGTGAAAAATCTAATTCTCTATGTTCGATGATTAAGATAATTGCGGGAATTACGAACTCTTCGTTATCACTTCAGCAGGTTTTCAGGCGAGGCGAAAGGGAACGGACTTCGAACGGGATCGTTGGCCCTTCACCCAGTTAACAGCTACAGCTCCTACGGGATGCTGAATCCCGGAGGATGATTTGGGGCGTCAACTGACTGAACATTTTCATTTAAATGAGGTTATACTTTCACCCTTGTCGAGCCTCGAGTCATTTTGATACTGTGCGAAAATAATAATTCATCGCATCTTCGTAGAACTTCTTCCATGTTTATTTTTTACATAATCTACGAAATTGCGTTAATGTATAAGTAAGTTGTAGAGGTGATATCTGATCTGAGATTAAAGTTTCAAGTCTTCAAAAAGTTTGATTATATATCAACAAGATTGTTAAAAACCAAACAAAGTCAATTTCAGGGATTGATAACGATTTTGATGCTGTACGATGATTTTCGACGTGGTTTACAATTGAATGATAATCACCGGGTGAAATTAACCAGGTTTAGTAAAATTGAGAAATTGCTCCATCGCGAAAATCTTAGCACCCGCCATCCTGACACCTGACATTCAAAATTTCTCGAATGCTGTAAACTGGAAACCTCGTACCTATAACGTCGACGGTTATAAATTTCCCATATGACGATCTGAATTCGGGATGGTAAAATTTATTTTTACTCTCTCGCACAAAAATTGATCACCTCGAGAGACAAAATTCAATTCCGAACACCGAACCCGATGCCGAATGTATGGAAATTGGCTCGTTGAAAAAAATAACGGGAAAAACGAGGAGACATTGAACAAAGTCGGACGAGAAATTAGTCCCTGTCCGATGAACGGCTCCCTTCGAGGTGAGCGATGATCCTCCTTGAAAATTTTCGCATTTCGCATCATCGCCGGTGCTTCGTGCAGTTTGCAAACCGCAAAATACCGCGTGGTTGTTGCCGGCAAGGTGAAGCTACAATCTACAACCGCAAGTGTATTCCCTGGGAGATTCCGCAGTTAGAATTCATCACTCGAAATGCACATACGTGTGTACTTCAAAGCTGCCCACAATAAGGGAGTCCCGACAGTTTCCAGGCCACGCAGCCCGAATTTCCTTGCACAAGTTCCTCGGCCGGGGTGTTAAATCGGCGGGGATTTCGAGGGGCGATGAGAAAGCAGGGATGACCCAGCGCTTTTGGAAGTTTGAACACGCGTGATGGATCGCGGCACAGTCGATCTCCGTTACTCATTGAAATTTAACGGGGAATCCGGCGCGGATGGGCCGGAGCTGGAGTTTGATCAATTTTAAACGTAGTTCAGGATCCCAGTTTGCGAGTAAGTTAACGATGAAAAATGTGTAGGAGAGACGCGAACGAGTTTCTTGTTTCGTTGAACCTCTTATATCGGGGCGGTGAAGGGGGAGGGGGGGGGGGGACCCAGGGGATCCGATGAAACGAGAGAGACCACGTAACTTATGGGAAGTGAGGCGTTGATACGCGATCCGCGCGCCATTTCGGAAAACGTATTACTCCCAGCGTGACTTCGACGATGCAATTTTAACACCCGAGGATAAAAAAAAAGGTGTTAATTTATATCCCAAACACGGTGAAAGCCCGGTGAGAATTCCTCGTGGGTTGAGTGATTGCTGCATACAATTTTTAGCGGCGATCCAATGAAACCTGGGTTTTTTCGTGCATACTATTTTCATTTTTCTATTCTCAATCTCTCAAAGCCCCGGTCGGCCCTGGGCGGGTGGAAAGAATTTTTCCCTTGGACGAAAAAAGCTTCTTTCTATAACGATTTAATATCTCGGAATGGAAATACCGGTGCAATTCTTCCGACAGAGAATCGCCCTGCAAGAATGTTACTTGAATATTCAAAAATCGGTTCGTTGAATCGAGTAACTCGACGGTGAATTTTTATTTTTATCCACCACAGAAATCCGAAGCGCTGTTGCGAATCTTCGTATTCAGATGCGAAAAAAATCTCATCGCTTCGAATCGAGCCCCCTTCTTACACCTAAACGCCTTTCGAATTCAGCCAACATTTCCTCGCACGCCAAATTCACCGATTCAATTACTTATGCTGCTGGATATTAGAGCTCGTTTTGTCATCGAGCAAAGTCATGATTTCGTTCATGAATTCTTGGGATCCTTTACGTACGCTTAAAGAATAAAAGAAAGAAAATGTTCTCTTAAAGTTGTTCCAAGATTCAGCGGGAATTGACGCTTTTTGTTTTTTCATGTAACAAAATTATAGTCGGAGAAACATGGCAACATTTTTATCGAATATTCTCACCCCTGCGGCAGCTAAGGGAATTGTGGGAATCTCGTTTGCGGACATTCATTCCCCCCCTCAGCCCTTATTTCCCTCTCTATCCGTCTCCTGCTCCATCCCGGACCTCCTTTTCTGGCATCGCGACACGACTGCTCACTGCAAATAGGTAACATCGAGGTTGATCTGATCATGAAACGATGACCCGGCACGACTCAGGATCGCGTGTCTGCAGCTGCTCAGCCCACCTTCAATAATCCCGATTTTCTGTTTCAGTTGAAGTACAGTGTACGGTGAAAAACTTGTCGAGTAGGGGTTGCATCGAAGGGCTGTAATCAATCCCCATGGCCGTTTGTACAAGATAACGTTCCGCACGCTTACGTAATCATTTTGTAAATGAATAATCTTGCGAACAAGCGTTCAGGGGTGCCCTGATTGGTTTTGACGTTAAGGTAGGGGAAGGTCTGGTTGAATGGATCTAATGCGTTAATTAGAATCATTTTTATGCGAAAACAAAACAAATTGCTATCTTGAAATTTCTTGCAAATCATCTTTACGTTAAGGCACCCGTTTTTCCCAAGGTCTAAAAACGGTCTAACATATTTCTGCATTGAATAAAAATGATGATACGTGGAGTCAGATATTTGGAGATACGCACGTCAACGTCGAAACCTACCAGGCATCCCCTTAACGATGATTTCGCGTTTTTTTTTCTGGGAGAAAAAATCGACCCCCTAATTCTGGCGAGCTGGCAGCTTGTTGAAGACATTTTCTTTTTCTCATTCGGTATCAAAGTAGGTACATAATGGGACCTTTTTCCTGCACTCTTCGAGGGTTCACCCAATAATTTTCAATTAGTCAGAGAAAATCGGATGCAGGACGTCCGGTGCGGCGTCACGTAATTTCGCCGCCCTCGTTTTCGCCGCGGCGGGTTTTCTCCCTCCTCCGTATTTTTTTCTCCTTATCTTATCGTCTCTTTTACTTGCTCTTGCCTCCTTCCTTTTCATTCTATCCTTGCCGCTATTTCTTCACCCCCGAATGGGACGTTAGCACGGAAAGTTTCGTTTTTACGAGAAACCGATCGTCGCATTTTCTCGTCTGACGACGATGTAACGAAGAGGCAAACCAGATGTCTCCACCCTGAGTCTCTAGGTATCTAAAGGCGCCGGGTAGGTATGGCGTTGTATAAACATTCGCAAAACCGAACCTTACATTTCTTATTCGCCCCTTATCCCGGCATGATCCAACGTCTAAGCCAGTCTCGCCTCGCCTCGCCTCGCCTCGCCTCGCCTTTCCTCTCGGATATTCCGAACCGTGACGAGGTTTACGAACCATTAAATCTCCCGGAAAGATTTCTCGGTGTAACCCTGAAATTGGAATACTTGCAGCTTACACGCCTTTCTTCGCAAGCCCCGTCGATCGGTGATGAACGATCTTCCGAGCCCTTCGTTTTTTCCAAGAGTGAATAAAAATGAAACGAGAGGAAAGAGAATCCGTTGAAAATTATGAAGTTTGTAGATCGAGAAATCGACGTTTCATCGTCGAGAGCGATTTGCACAGGGGGAGGAAGTTGGTGGCCAAATTCCAAGGACCCCGGCATTATTAGGTGATGGTGATAAAATTTTCCTCACGTTTTCTAATATCCCGTGTCGAAGTTACGAAAATTGTCCCTTAGACATAAAATTTGAATATGCAGCGACACGTTGTAGGATTTTCAAAAGCACAGCTGTAGAGTCTCTAAGGGAGGTGAGAATTTCTTTGTCACCTTTTTTCGTGTCCTTTTTTTTTAGTAAATTTACATTTCAAGCTCCTTATAATATTTCCCACCGCGCATGAAAAGATGTACAATATGCAAGTATGCATAAAAGTTTTCAGTCCTTAATGCGTCTGTATATATAATTGAAGGGAATAAAAGAAAAAATGTCTTCCGCTGCCTCGGCGGCTAATTTACGATCAGACTCGGGGTGAACAACACGCGCAAATACGTTACGTGGCGAAAGGGTTTTCAACCGCAGAAATCTCAGCTAAGAGTGAAGCCGAAACGCGGCTTAGGAACGGAGGGCGCGCAACTCTTCACCATTTAAACTTTGACGTAGGAAATAAAAGTTCCGAGAACGCCAGATGGCCTGACGCCAAAATCTCATTGTTGGCCGGACGATTTCTATTTATTTTATGGACGTCCAACATTTATAACGACGCGTTCGTACCAGCCTCGCATATAATCGAGAACCCCCCACCCCCGAACCACCCCGCAGGGCTACAACTTCGACAATACACCGTCGGCGTTGAAGCCGGCCTCTCTTTTTCAGCCCCCGCAACACGGGATAACGACTCCACTAATTACCATTCAATTAAGCACAGTTCGCAAAACTTGCTCCGGAACCCGCAGCGGAAAAACTACCCGCCAATGGCTCTACAACTTCATCGAGTTTCTACAGTGGGCGATGCTTCTTTTTTCAAACTCGATTTATTTATTTATTTATTTCTATGCCTGGTCTATTAATTTGTCGGTAAACTTTCTATTAATAATACGCCTGTGTGTAGAAGATGATTAATTAGCGGTCAATTGGGAATCCTGAATACGTTCGGAAGTCGTTCCGTACCTTTCCGGGATTTTCTTTCTCTCGCATCCTGGATCCCTGCCAGGATCAAGACCAGTCACCAAGTGGTCGCTGCTGTTTGTATGCCTGTTTGGTGAACGAAATTGCTGCCGCGTTAAGTAGAGAATCTCCTGACCACGCAGACTGCGGAGATGATGCATCGGCCTAGCCTCGGCCACATTGCCGGCGCAAACTACTTCGTAACTACTGAGATACCCGGTCTGAGGAGACTCTCGCCAGACTACTTGCAAACTTATTTCCTCGTCGCGTATTTTAAATACGAAGGCAAGACGTCGATCCGCAGTTGGCAAAACTTCGGGCGAAGCTCACGCGTCGATAAGTTGATATCGTTTCATATCCGCCCTCTTCTGCGAACACTCGGAAATCCACAACGAAAAAAATTTTCAAATACCGGTTACTGCGAAGTCGTTTACTACTTTCACTTATTACCATGATCGAAAAGTACAACTTTCGGTGAAAAATGAAAATGATATTCGCAGGTGTAATCAGATAATCTAGTATGCTTTTTGGGTGTAGTTACTCGATAGTTATTCGATGTTTATGCGCGGCAAGTTAATAAATTGTCATGTTTGACACCAGATTTGTAGAAAATGGATTCGTGTCAAAAAGTGAAACGGCCACAGAATCAAAGGGGTTCAAAGTTTTTATTTTCAAAATTCAATTCATCCAGAATTATTAAAAAAGCGTATGTACACATTTGTGGTTGAAACATAGATATGTCAAGACAAAGAAGAATAAAACTATAACAACATGAAAAATCATAGAAATTCTAATAACTCCGTATCCTCACCTTTTCCATTTCTACTCTTGCGAGTGTGGAAATTTTGCGAATTACGTTTCAGAACAGTTAAAAACACGTGTTATTGGGCCTATTTGGACCCTTCTATGTTCGGAAAGTTCTACTTGTCACGAGTCTTTACCACGCTGCTTGCAGCGAGAAGCTTGAAAGGAAAAACAGTCCGCTGGACTCTCGACTGACTGATAATCAAACTCGCCGATCGTGCAGCGTATCTCAGGATACTGACTACGAGATTCAAGTTCTGGATCTCAGGTGGGTCAAAAAGGACTCTAAGGAGGTGGCGTCCGACTACGTAGACGGTTGTGTGAATATGGATGAAATATGCATTGCGCTAGCTTATCAGAGCTGATTGAGGAGCGACGAGGCGATGAAACTAGCTCGCGGCTCTTGCGAATGGTTTCGTATTCATGAGCTAGCGTTCGCTGGCCACGTCCAGAGTGGATTATCCCGTCGTCAAGAAGGAGACCTTCGAGCTATGCATTATACGTGCCACGTGCGTCTCCCCCCCTCCCTCCCTCCCTCCCTCCCTCCCACTCTTCTTGTCTCTCTTCGTCCTGCATTTCAACGACCTCGCGACAAGAACGAGTTCAAGACTTTATTTATTTATCAATTTTTTTTTCAATCACCCAAAGGCCACGACGAGGTTGCAAAAGCCGAAGGGGAGCTTTCGAAGGATCGAATGGCCCGTTTTTTCTCGATTTCAAAATTCGAACCTCAACGCTTCAGCGTATTAATCAGCTGCGTTACCCACCGTGTGACGTTCTCCCACCTATATTTAAGAAAAAAAAAAAATATATTTGGAACGTTCGTGTTGTGGAAAGAAAGCTCTACGCATTGACGCAAACCGAAAAGGCTGTTTTTCGCCTGCAAGTCATTTTTCGATCATCCGGAGAGAAGTGATTGATTAACTGAAAACTGGACCGATGAGAGATGAAAGGTTCTGCGAATATTAACTCGCATTGAAAAGGCGGGGAAAAAAAGTATTTCGAATCAAAATGCTGCGAGGAAGAAAAACGTTTCAAATCGCGACGACTGGCTGCGAGCTGGGAATGAATTGGCTCGACGTGCACGCTCATTTGGATACATAATATAGAGTTTGTCGCAGGGTTTAATATTCGACGTGACACATCCGTCCCGATTTGAGTAACCTTCGAGCGACTCTTCCCACCCTCGAGTAAAGGTCTTTCTGCTTCTATCTCCACCCCCACCTCCGCTTCCGCGCGAAACAAAATAAACAGATTCCAATTTTATCAGGCCCAAACAAATGAGAGGCACCCGCACTTCGTGTAGTTTATTTGGGGTTGTAAATAACGCAAAGTTTTAATGCCGACGCATAGCTTAGACGCGAGGATTGCGAGGGCGAGGGCCCGTCGGTTGGTCCGCTGTTGGGCGCGAGAGATGTTTCTTGTTAGGTTCGGGAGGATTCTAATTTGCAAAATTTATATCTCAACCATGCCGCCCTGCCGCAGGAAGAATACCGGAATGATATATTCGCTCCGTTACGTCTTCGCACGGCAAACGCATCCCTTCATCCCTTCCCTTTCCTTCGCTTGCCTTTCGCAGTAAAGGGTGAAAAGGCCGGGTTTCGACGATGATATTTACAAGTCGATTAGTATTGACCTTTTCCAAAACCCGTGAAAGGACCCCCGAGGCTACATCGGGATCCTCGAACAAACTTGGCTTTTTTTCAATTTTTTTATTTATTTCTCAATTCATTTTTTCAAATTCCACACAGTGGCCCGACTTCCGTCGCCAACTTAACTCCGAACTTCGCACACTCGCGGCCAGCTTCTCGCACGTCTGATATAATTCGCCGGCAACCACGAGTGAAAACTTTCTTCTCCCCAGGCGACGGAGGACTTGAGAAACGGGACGCTTCACCCCGTGGGGAAATAAAAATGAGGAAATGAGCTGAGCCGCAGGTTCGGGACCTCTGTGTCTTAGATTTATTATGAACCGTGTCGATCAATTTCGGGGGATGAATTGCCGCGGGGGTAATATTCGACGCGCGATGTAATAGGCGGTGCACGGTGGACGATTACGATGAGGAATTGAACATTATTTAAGACGAGTCGGTTACATCATGAATTTCGAAAGGTATACAAGCCTCTGCAACTTTTGATGGGCATTGTGTAAACAGCCGTTATATTCGTTATACGCTGAACAAACCGGCTGGAGGCTTCCGTAAGAATCTCTACTGAATTCATAATTACCCACCCAAAAAGTTTTGCATGAAAATTCATTACCTTAAGCTCCGGGGGCAATGGAGCGGTGCTAACAATAGGAAAAGCTCACTCAAGTACACACACACAGTCTTGAAAAATCTCCACGCCGAGTTCGAAATGTAAGCGCAAACCGAGCCTGGAGGAATAAACGCTGATATTAGCTCCCGAGTGTATCGAGCTCTCGAACTCTGTCTACGAACAGTTTTCAAATTTCTGTCTAGGTATTAGGTACCGGCAAACCTTCGGGGAAAAATCGACCCTCAGTTTTCATCGCGAATAGCTTTTACCCCCTTTTTCAGACTCCGAGACTGCAACGACCGGAGTCAATATTCATTCGACTCGATGCCGGATGCCGTAGCGGATAAGACGATCATTCGGGCGTATATAATCCGGTGGAAAAATCCATGCACGGATTCAAAGTTTCAGGTGCAGGTTAAGCACACAACCGAGTGCAATTCCGCGTCAGCCAATCGATTCAAGGTGAAATTTTTTCAATTCATGGTAGCGGGATGCTGCAGGAAAACATTTAACGGAACCTGATCCGCAATCCGCTGCACATCCGGTTTTGTAAAACGCAGTACCGGGACCAGAAACGACGACACCGAAAGTGGATGTGTCAAGTTTATAAGGGTGAGGGTGTTGTGTGTAAGCCCGACGCGGTGAACCCGCGGGAAATTAAAGACCTCGAGCCGGCTGCGTTTCGGCGAGCGGAATGATGGCCGGCCACTTGTCACTGACGAACACCTCGCCACGTTTCTGAAATTTATGTCCCACTACGAGGAGAGGGAGGGGAAGCCGGCGCACCTTCGGCACAGTTTGAAAACCCGAGCAGGTGTCTCATACGTGAGACGGTTGAATTTTGGCACGCGGAATTTTCGCCTTGGCAAAGGTCGAGCGAATTAACTTTACGCGCGCATTTCTTCTTCGTCCGACTTGATCGACCGCGATTTTTACGCGTCGTCGAATCAGCAAGGAGTGTGGTAAAAAGCGAGTCTGAAAACTCGTCCCCGATGAAATATTCCACGGCTACGTGTTGCCACCGTTCCTCAAGCGTGCGTGATGCGATTTTCATCTCTGTCCAAGCCTCTACACGCGTTTGAAAAATCAGCGTGATCTGTGCTGATAATCGCCCTCAAGTTTCACACCCTCTTCTCCGTGTCTAGCGCGAATTGATTTCCCTGTCGCGTGGAATATTATACACATGCATAACGTGTGTAATGTGCGCTTTAATAATGAATTTCAGAACGTCTGCACGACATCTGCGACATCGCAGCCGGATCCGGATCGAGATAAAAGCTATTCCAACGATCGGATTGCAGTGTGAATTATAACGTCAACGGAAAAAATAGAACTTGGTTAATTTTAAGGGTGAGTCGATTGATACGCCGAGAATGGGAGGAGCTCAGTTGTGTTGGTATCAAAGTAAGGTTCGAAATCGACATCAGGTATTCAGCGGTAATGAGAAATAAAGTCTCGACATAACAGCAACTGAGGGATGACAACAAGACAAGAGGAATCCAATTGTCGACATTTCGTGCTGTCGTCTTTCCTTTGTCGTCATATCTTCATTATTGTTTCTCATTCGCAGTGGTTACTTGCGTATCGACTTCAAACCTTACTTTGACATCAACGCAACTGAGTTGTAATTGACTCACCCTGTATATGTGTGGGGCAGAAAATAAGCCCTGCGATCTGACAAGTGAAGTGAATTCTCGGTCGTTTCGCATCGAACGCACAATTACTTAACATAATGTGATACGTGAGTATAGATAAAACGCGCTTCATGCTGATTTATGCTTGACTCTATTCTCGGGGGTAAATTTAGGGGAAAAACGTCGATTGAAACGTTCGTCTTCGGTATGCAGACGCCGTTCGCGTGGATAGTCAAAGTGCTGAAATGGAAAAGTTGCACACAGTCAGAAAGAACTTTGAGGGGGGGGGGGGGGGGGGGGGGGGGTTAGTTTTGTGCATCGGTCGGTCGTTGAAGACAGGAACATGCGGAATGTACAGTATTGGTATTACGCGGACAATTGCGTTACGCTTACAAGTTTTAAACCGTTAAAGTTTGTCAACGAACTTTTGAACCGAACGGGAACTGACGCATTATCAAAACTTGTGTAGGAATTTTTTATTTTCTCATTTATTTTCTCTTCTCCTCTGCGTCGCAACTGAGGAGAAGATCGTTCTTTAAATAAATGCGTAAAACTTTTTTCTAACATTAATATTTGCCGACAGGCTGAAGTTTTTTTTTTTTTTTTTTTTTTTTTTTTTTTCTAACATAACTCAAAGCGTTTTTTCCTACTGCGTTTATAGAAGCTATTCGTCCCGCATTCATGTCTGCGAAACAAGCGTCTAGTTTGTTTCCGCTCCTTTTTTTCTAACCGTAAGGAAATACTCAAAGCACTGCAAAAATGTAGCTTGCTAGATAAAAATCGCCGCGAATATCCGGCCTTATTTTTATCGAAACTGAAACAAGGGCTGCTTTATTTTCAAGTCGTTGTTTACGATTGCAAATATGCATTGTTTGTGAAAAAAAGGTGTTCATTAAATAACGGAGGTAGATTTGATCAATTAGAGGATCGTAAAACTTTAACCGCTGAATTCGGAGGACTGAAGACTGCCGAGAATGAATTAAAAAAGAAACCTTGCCTGAATGGATCGATCATATTATTTATGCATTGATTTGTTTTTTTCTTTTTCATCGTAACTAAAACATACTGGCACTGCTGTATCATTAACGAGCTAAAATTAAAGAAAAATCCTTCGACGATCAATTTAAACGGTTGTAGATAAAATACGCTGGAGATTGAATAAATATTCATTACCTTCGGGTAACTTAATCAAGACCTAATTAAAACTCACTGGAGATAATACCGTACAACGTACTGGCAGAACCGAATGAGCGAGGTAATCGAAGGTGAAAATTGGGAAAAATTTTCGATACAACGGAAATAAAATGTGTTTTCTTGTAGCTGTAGGAGGATGGATTAGGACATAGAAGGTAGGAAAAAGGAAAAATGAAAAACAAAAGAAGAAAGGCTCGCGCCGACGGCGACGATTCCTCAAAAATTCATCGCCCTTTGGAACCAACGACGCGAACAACGGTCTGAATACTCGATTGAATAATTTTGCAGCTACGTACCCTGCACTCAAGAAGTTGACTTCCGCTCATCCATAAGGGTGAAATGAAAACGTGCAGCGTCGATTTCTCCGGCTGAAAGTGAACCGACGGCGTTAATCGTATAAATAAATTAGTCCTGACTTACTCTCTCTCTCTCTCTCTCTTTCTCTCTCTGTCTCTCAAGTCCAACGTCTCTCTCGTTTACGTCACGCCTGCGTCACCGCTGATCAACGACTAAACCCTGCCCCTTCAGACGTCAATTAGCTCACCTGGCACAGGGTGCAGGCATCCTAAATTGTGGATCTCGATTTCTGAGCCATCCCACCTTTCTTCATCCGATTCTAAGCCCCCGTTAAACCGCCCTCGATCCGGCAGGCAAGACCCCGTATTTACGCGTGGATGCAATTAACTTCGAGCCCCTCTCGTTCTGGAAGAGGCATCGCACAAAGGGGTTTCATGCCTCTGTTGTACCAGGCACAACACCACTGTTATACCCACGCGTAAGCGTCGCACGTCGAAATGTTTCAGCATCCTATCTATTCTTGACACTAATTCGACACTAATTGGACACTCAGAAGTGAGTAGGATATTTCCTGGAGGATAGCTAAGGTGAGCTCGGTTTACTCTTACCCTTCCGGGTTCATGCTGCTGTGGATGTTTACTCGATTCAGGTGCTCATCTTGGTCTACTCGTAATCTAAACATGATAATCAGTTAAGGGCCCTATGGCAAAAGCATTCAATATTTATCAAGCAATGAACACTTTTAAGGAGAGTAAAATTAGAGTTGCATTTTTGCAAACGAGTAGTGAATTGTCCTTTGAAAAAATAGGGTTCGGAGTTCTCGAGAGACTCCTCGGAGAAGTTTAGTTGGTATAGTCGACCTGCCTCTGAGACGAAATTTTTTTTTATTCAATCTATGCTAAAATGGAATGCAGCTGTGAGGTACGAAAATGTAAGAAACGTAAAACTGCAAGTTAAGGAAGAAAAATAAATAGTAAATAAAATATAAAATATGAGAAAATATATGGTAAATAATGAAAAGACTGATCTTATAAAAGATCAGAATATTTATTAACTGGAACAGAATTATTAGAGTATTTAAATTGCGTTTCACATCTACTTCGAGAGTTGAATACTTCAAAATTGTTTCAGACTATGCAAGCAGTTGAACGCGAGACTTTTAAAACAAGCCCTCCAAGTGCAAATGCACAATTCTTTAAACAATCGATTGCAAGCAATAAAAAAGAACCTGTCATAAAAAGTATGCTTGTAAAAGACGATATTGTCCATTATTATCCCGCCTCAACATCGATTGTTTTTTCAAAACTTGTTCTCGCTACCAAACCTGCCATCTTTTTCACTGAGCCTCCGCAGCATGTAACATCCCAGACGCAACATGAATTATTTTCAGTTCATCAACGTGTTCGCGTTATAGGTAGGTACTCCCATGACTCTAGGGCACGGCTGAAACATCTCGCTCTGAGGCTCTGGCGGGATAATATTTCGGTTAAACGGTGAATTAATAAGCTCCCGCACCCGAGTGACGCCGGGGGGGATGGTCTTTGCCTCCACGGGTTTTCGCCCTGCGTGTATTCCCGAATATCGCACCAGCACTCAGCTTTGATCACAAAGGATGTCCGCGGGCGTTCAGCCCAGCGTTCACATCTGTGTGATCATCATGCTCGCACGAATTCAACCCAGATACATACCGTGCACTTCGATCAGCCGACTGCGTTTGAAATTCATCACCGTTTATGGACGGGTAGAAGATTAACTCGCACCTATTCGTTTGCTCCTGAATTCGCCAGGGAATTCGATACCTTTAACCATAACCGAGTGGCAATTCAAGTTTAGAACTATTGTCAAAGTGTTGCGGTTTGGAAATTATGCTGATTCGTTGAAAGTTTTCAAGACCTTGCAAAAATACGTCTTGATTCAGCCTGTTTCTACGATTTTTTACACTCCATTCGCATGTGCGAAATTACGATATGAGAAAAGTGCTAGGGATGAAAGTTGGCCTCTAGGAAATAGAGCCATGTGTCTTTGTCCTGGAGTGCTGAGCGCACTAATTTAAACAGTTCCAGTAAGAGCCACCGAGTTCCTTTTGCAGCCCGCACTATTCGATCCCTCGGGATACGGAAAGCCCTCGGAGAGACGAGGACGGCAGTTGCCGGGGGAATGCGGGGTAAAGTGGGTGTGGAAACGAATGGATCGAGGACGCCGGTGTTGTGTTGACAAAATGGTTCTATCTGTAATTGGGTATTAATCTTAGCGAAGCCCCGACCGGAATCAGGGCTTTCATTTCTGCGGACAGACCTCTTTCGCCCCGTTATTTCAGCCAAAGCACCGCCAAACTTTGGCTATTACTGACACCGTTCCCGTTATTCGTGAAAAGTTTCGCTCCTCAGGGTCAGTTCGCGAGCTCTAACTGAATCTTATTGTTAGCTTATATTCCAGACCTAGCGAAAAATGTAAGAAAAATTAACAGCCCTCGCGTACGTTCAGTAGGAAAATTAAAGGGAATCATCCCCTTGTTGGGTTTTTGTCAATGAGCCATGATTATGTTACGTGAAATCAGTTCGTTAACTGGAGTCGTCATTCCTAAATGAACCTTGAGAACAACTGGTAATATACAGATTCGTAAATTGGTCATTATTACAATATTCAGCTCAATCAGCGTGTTTGTCGAGCAAATAAATTTATATCGCGAAGAATAAATGCAAGAGAAATTTTTTATTCCAGATAACGTCGCGTATAATTTTCTAATCATGTCTGCAGTTTGGATCATTTGATACACGGTGTGTGTAAAATTAATATGTATAATCGAGTTGACTCACCTCGATGGACGAAATTCGCAAAATAAAGCCCGATCTCCACTCCATCGAGTGGAAATAAAAGTGGCCAGTGACACGGGTGAAGGACCTTGACTTCCAGGATGCGGTGAACTGGCCTCTCCTCCCCTCGAAGAATTTTTCGAACCAGAAAACGCAGCGGTGGTGGTGCGTTATCTCCCGACTGGTTTACGGGGACGTTTGTGAGAGGAGGGAAGATTTCCTCGCAGCGTCTGAAATATGCTTCTGGGATCTTTTATTCAGATAAATCGAGCGTGAGTGAAAGATGCAGGACTCGCCATCTCCGCGAGCCTGGAGTGCGTGGGGTGGAAAACGAAAGCTGCGTGATGCAGAAGGTCCGGAAGACCGATGGCCGATCGGAGCGTCGATATCATGCGGCACCTCAGACCTCCGACCTCGGACTTCGCTCTAATGGAAGACGGGACCACCTAACGATAATCGAGTTCGTTCAACAAATGGGTATCTTTCTGACTATGCGCTGGACTCCTTCTCGCTCCTCTTTCTTTCCAAGATTTTTGAAACTGGAAGATTTTTGGACACCATGGCTATGTTCTTATTACCAAGAAGGCTGCGAAAAAACAAAAATTATTTAAGCTGGGAGATAAACGAGATGATCATTGACCGGGTCCCAGTGTAAGGGTAATTTACTTAGGCATGAAGTTGCGGAGGGAATTCGTGTAAGATTGAGAGAAATGGAGAGACCAAGCCGTCTTCGCGTTGTTACATCCACACCCGCACGCACCTCAGACGCCAGATAAACCCGGCGAGGCGTGACTGAGCTGATAGACGGTAATGCGCGGAATGACACATGGACTGGCCAGGACTCGCCGGCCATAAATTGGCGAATAAGTTTGAAAGCCAAGAATTTCGAGACTAGCCAGGACTTCTGGATGAACCGGGTATTTGCGCCGCGCTTTAACGGCGCCGTGGCAAACAGCGGTTAACGTATGGAAATCCCAGACCCTAACGACTCGCTACGCTGTGCAAGGTCTTCTCGAGTTGCAGAGTTTTGGTAATCGACGTAGGCCGTTGGTGGGTGATTTTAAAAAAGGTAAACAAAGTAAAGTCGTCGATAAGAAGGCGAAATTCTCCAAGTTTTGTTTCCGTCGTTGAATTTTTGGATAAATAATCGCGAATTTTGCTAATGAAGAAGAGGGTCCTCGTTTCCCGTTTGCTGACTGAGCAAAAAGTTCGCTGAAAGAAGAATTCTTGCTAAATTAATGAACGAATGAATTAATTAGGTAACGAATAAAGTAATCATGGCCGTGAGAATTACTTATACAATGCAAAATACCCCCGTGTTTAGGCTGCCGGAAGTCTGAGGGAAACGGGAATGATTGACGACCTTTCTACCCGACGTTGAGACGGGGGTGTAAATTTGACGAAAGGGCGTTCCGCGTAGGTGTGGATAAAATTTTTCCCGTAAGCCTTGCTTTCAATGGCCGAGCGCAGGATATATGCACGATGTCCGGCTTAATCGGCTCGGCTGTATTACCCCTTAACCGCTACTCGGTTAGTAACCGAAAGTTCTGACACCCTTCAAACGGGTAGTTGAAAGTTGCAGTCAGTTAGGCGAAAAGGCGAGGGGGATTCGGTAGTTGGAAATTCAATTAACCCGGAGATCTGATACCTTGAAGCACTGATTTGGCAGCAAGTTGGATACGCCACTGCTGTAATTAGTATACATATAATGTGTAATGAATGACTGACCTTTTTCAGCCAAGTACAAAATCCATATTGTCCATAAAATGTATTATTATAAAAGTTTATATTGCGAGCAATCCTAGAGAAAAATGAGTTTTATTCAACTGCTAGTTATTACTTGGATAATTATTATTATTATTGTTTACGTTGTTATTACTTGTTCATTAATTAAGGTGTAATAAGTGACAACCCCGGTTGCGTGATAATTTCAACCAAAGTACAATCGACGCAACGTTGTCAATGTTCAAGTGCAGAGCTAACTAACAACGCCTTTTGTACCAACTTACGATACTCCAGCACCTGCAAATTGCGAGCAGGCGAACATGTGTGCGAACTTTGAAAAGCAAAGTAGACGGGAATGCGATCCCTTTTTTTTGTGAAGTGGCTCTTCATATCTGCGTAAAAATATGATCCCACGTCGTGGTACAAATAGAAGATTTCTCTATTAGGCGGACGCTGAATTTAAACGAAAAACAAAAATTGTGGTGAAAAACTTTACGCTACATGCACATCTACGGAAGTGTATTGTTGTTATAGGCGGGTTCGTCGAGAAAGTGTATATAAATAAACGCATAAATTCGATATGTATTGATTACCTGGTCTTAGTGAGTACCAGGCACTGCCTTCGGTGACAAAATACAGTATCTGCTTCTGCCCTTTTTCGAGCTGGCACGCCTTGTGAGTTCCAACATCTCCTTTGACAAGGTTGTCCGACTTGCAAGCGATCATTCACTCACCCAATAATAGATACGATAATATTCAATTCGACTAAAAGCGGGTTAGGAATTGAAACTTCCATCGTGGCATTCGGTGACCGGGCAACCGGGTTACTGTAATTTCGCGTAATGTATGGTGAAGTGAATTCGCTGCGATGCATCGTTGCGAAGGTAATATTGAAAATTGAAACTCACGATTGAAGCCCTCGCTCTGCGGCGAGGAAAGAATTAACTTTGAAAAGATCATTAAGAACGAAAATAGGCCAACGAAGTGCGTCGAAGCGGGTGGAGTAATGACGCTCCATTTCCGGTTTCATGATGGCTTCCGGGGATGATCGTCAGGCGGTGCCGGGAGAGTGAAAGCACTTTTCCGGGATATCAGAATAGCGAGGCAGCTAAAGAGAATCAATTTACCGAAGTGGGCAATTGTCCATAATACTGCAGAATCGCCACAAACTCGAGCCTCTGCGATCTTTTATACGATCGGTCTAACCTGGAAGTAGGCAACTTGAGGTATTTTTTTCGCGAGATAATTATTACCGAGGGTTGAGTAAATGACGAGATGATTTTTCCACGACGAAGATATAAAGAAAGGAAAGTGGCGGACAGGCGTCGACGGCGTTCGAAATTAGGGGTTGTTGAGGGTGAAACGAGAGCAAACGAACCACCGTTGCTTCGAAACTTTTGTAAAACAATGTACCCTAATCAGCCAGAGTTGCATTTAATTTTAATCGTTAACCGTACACAACTAGCCGGTGTATACGTACATTCTTAAGGTATATAAAATGTGATACGAACCGCGGGCGTAAAGTTCGACGGAACATTAATGAGAAAAGTAAGGAATTCCGAAGCCGGCTTCCGAATAGACGAGCTTGCGCTCTAAAGTTCCAAGTGTGGAATTGATGAATTTAATGCTTGTTACGTACGGGCTTTATAGGATCGAATTAATTACTTCCACCATCCCCCTTCTCCACAGCCCCCCCCCCCCCCCCCCACCCCCAACCCCTTTGCCTCTAGGAAACATGCTTCCTTCAGGGAAAGGGGAAAACGCGTCAACTCAATGAACTACGGCCCGTAATTTCTTCCCCCTGTTTCTCAATTTTACCAAAAAAAATCAGTTTAATAAGTCATAAAATTCACTCACTCTTCCACGTCCACGTGCGGCGAGGTCGGAAACTTGGGTCCAGGCTGATAAGTTCCTTGACGAAGAACACGAGAAGTTGCTGAGTAGGTGTTGGAAGACTGGTTACGACAGGCTCCCCATCCCTCTCCCATCTGTCGGGCGTTATTGATTTCGTCAGATATCGGAGTCCCGAAGACGGTCAGGTGCCATTATGCGGGGTGGAAGCTGTTCGAGTACATACGGCGTTAACTATCCAACCAGCTCCTGTGATCTCATTAGACGTTAAGTTCCCGACACGAGTAAGCATCTGCGCTACACCTTGGTCCCGGTATGGCGTTGCCGACGCGACTTCCGGTGTCTCGGTGATGGAATCCGGGACGCTGACTGACGCACCGTTGGATTATGTGAAAAGCTGTAATGGGGTCTGAGACCGTGGAAATCAGCGCAGCCGGAGTTCTTGGGAATTTTCTGTTACTCGGAGCTTCGCTTCGCGTATTATTCGATATTCAAAACCAATTACCATCATTCGAGGAGATGCGATCTGAAGTGGAAACGTCGGAACGGATGCTGAGAGAAGTTGGATCGAATGCTTGCCCGATCATTGCTGATAGGGAGGAACGAAGGTGGGCAATTCCATGGCCGTGCAGGAAGTTTAATTACGCGAAACGAAACGTCAGAGGTCAGAGAACTCCTCGACTTTGGGTCGAGCTCTGGAGCAGCGGTATAACCTTCCGGTATTCATCCAGGTCGTGACGTCAGCTCGGTGTCTTCGCGCCTTCGATCAATCGGCTTCTCTGAGGAAGGAGAAAAAGGAAAAGTAGCGGAAAATTTCCGGAAAATTTCCGCCAGGACGCGTCTCCGCGTGTCGTTTTTAATTGAACGTCCCGGAGAGAAGAGCGTGTATAATTAAAACTGGGCTGCGTACCTACGCGTTGTTTTATTCAGCTGAGGGGGTCCTTCGAGATGAAATGTGCGAATCTGCCGACCTTCGTCTCTGCGTATTAATTATTCATTAATTTTCTTTTTTCTATTTTCATAAGTTTTTTTCACCCCTCAAATTATGCGGGAACTCGCGGGACGCTGCATCAAAGTATTCTAGGAATTTCATTATCCTTCGGGATTGAAGACAGAGAATTCCTATGCACTCGAGTTCGCTCCTTTGACTAACACACGAGTGAACACGACAACTTCGATCCCTTCGACTCGAGTAATCCGCACGCAAAGAAGCGAATACGCGTACTTACCATAAAACGTGCGGTAAGCGTAAAAGAACACTCTCTCAGACGAGGAGGGTGACTAATAGTGTTGGTATTCGATACACGTACCGGAATTACGGTAATAAAATACGCAATAACTTTTGCCTTACGCGATATGAGCCCTCGAAATGCGTTTAACCGTTTCTTGTAACCACATTCCGATCTCACACCTACCTACGTATGAGTAGGTATAAGCACAGCCTCGCGTCAAAACGCGTTTTTACCGACTGAGTAAAATGTCGCTTATTTTGACTATTATCGAAACTTGTGCATCACACACGCGAAAACTCCACTGTCAGTGCAATTCTGCATGCACAATTAGTGCAAATAAGTGACGCTTAATGCAGTTGGTTAAGACTGACCACAGCATCATCTTAATGGGATCAAACCGTCCCGCTAACGATTCTCGCGTATAAAGATTGTTGTACAAATTTACAAAAACAAGTTCGCTAAACACCAGAATTCAGGGATAACATTATGATGTAAAAAATTGCTTTCTCAATAGATAGTCACAAATGATCGTCACTTTCCTCCCAAAACATAATCCTGAGAAAGATCGATCAACGGAAGAGAAAACGATCTATAATAGAATCTGTTTACTTACTCGTTTGTCTCTGAAGAAGAAAAGCAGCAGCGTTGTTCACCTTTTGTCTCCAAATCTCGGGGATCGGGAGAAAGCCGATCAAACAGAGCCTTAATTGCGCACGTAGGGACACAGCGAGATATCTTCTCCTCAGGTTGTGCAAGTAGAGCGAAGAGCGGCGCTGATTTGCCGTACGAACCACTCGGCAAATCCCTGAACAACCCTCCCTTCCTCTCTCCCGCCCCACTTCCAGACGCAAGAACAAATAGGATCGGCTAGCGAAAAAGTCAGGGGGGGGGGACCGGGAACACATATTCCACCTTGTTGTATCTCTCTGAAGCAGCACTCGGTCCATGTGTGTTCTGCACAGATATCCTGCAGTATTCCAACGTCCCGTTACACGCGTCGAATACTCGCCGCGATTCCATCCAAGGTGTTACGACCTACGCAAACAAAGCTTACCGTCTCAGGATCTTCGAAAAAGGATGATCCAAATTGGCTTACGTTTTCCGAACTTTCCACACCGAAGAGTGCAAAAGAGAATTGTTTAAGGGTTCGACAAGCTGCGAAACATCGCGTATGATGAACGTTGTAGCCCACTGACAACACACTGACAGCACTATATACGCTAATGTGTATACTGGAGAAGTGGCGATCGGTTCACGATCTGCGCATGCGCCGGCGCCAGATGATTATTGATTCGTAGCTTGACGCTGCCGAAGGTGGATCACACCGTGACGCGAGCAGTTGTAAACAAAGATTCATCACAATGGAACGTACGCTTACAATTTCGTGTTCGAGATCCAAACTAGTGACTCTGATTTTGTACAACAGTTCGGTCGCAATAGAAGTGTACTGATCGTGTTGAACCATGTTTTGCTGCGGTTCGAACGAAGGATTGTTTGAGGACTTAAGCGATCTAGTTTCAAGGCATTTGGACCACCATCAAAACTCTCGATGTCCCGAAACTTGGACCATCGACGTGGCTCATGTGAGTATTAAACCTCTACAATTCGAGAAAGAGAAGTTTAGGCATTCGAATGTTTTCCTCACCCTGCGCATAATGGGTGCCGAGCAGTTACCCTCTAGTCCGCAACCCTCTCCGGCGTAAGTCGGCGTTCTGTATCCAGAGCAGTGTGCTCATGTAACGGTAATAACCTGTAACAAAACCAACCCATCGTAACTGAAGAAACGTGAAAGAGAAAAGCCAAGAAAGCGAGGCGCAGGACTGGTAATGTCAGAATTCGTATTCTCAGTGGGTGCCAAGACCATGCAGATCCCTGGCCATTATCGGGAAATCCAGCCATCGAAAGCGTGTTTGATGCCACCGCGTTTCACCGTATCTAAATCATCGCCGCTGGATGAAAAGCGGAAAAAAAGAAACTCATTGGAGGTTGAGGCTCTCACTCACTCTCTTCATCATCGCAATTAGAACCTCCTCGTTGTGTCGCCGAAGGTCATCAAGGGTTGGAAAACCCGGATGACCAACCATTGTCACGGCACACGTATATTCGCATGCTGAGAATGGGAAAGAGCGCGGAAGTTCCGGAATCGCGAGGGTGATTATAATTTCCCTCTGCTACTGGGAATTACACTCCGCACCACTTCGCGTACACTTACCAGAATCTGCATTGCGGTGGGGTACATTATTCCTCTGGTGCACTACCGCCGCTGGAGAGGTGGAGGGGGAGGGAGGTCTTTGTGGACGATGTGTACCTAATAAGGCCAACCGGCCACGCTGCTTCTCTTCCACCCTTTCTACCCGTATGTGTACCGCCACATTTTACCTCCCGCTAAGCCACCGGGAATTAGGGCTTTCAGGACTTGCTTCTCCACCCGCTTTACCGCATGCCGATCCTTTTTGCTCCGACGGTTTAGCAGCAGGTCTTTATACTCGAGAACATACAACTGGGCGATGAAGCTAATTTTTCAATAGCGTTTTGAACATTGTTGTTTCAATAATTGATTAATTAGTTTTATTATCTGCAGCGAGTGCTGTGCTAATTTGGTATTTGATCACGACTGCAGAGTGACAAGGTATATGTATTAAATGCGTGTGTGACGTACAAACGCAGTTTTATTATTAATAATAATCTATGTATTATAATTGATGCGTATTCACAATGGGTGGATGTGTTTATACGAACACTGTACATATTGTGCCTGCATTATCGATATCATTATTGTTATCGCGACTATTATATTTATATCTGGATTTATTAATTTTAACAATCGAATTCGTAAACGACGTGTGTGGTATCCAAAGCTGATCGAATTGAAATCAATTACACTCGGTATTCGTTTGTTGCTGCATCTACCTATATCGGTATGATATTATTGGCTGACGAATTTTGAAAATTACAGTCTCTTTCGCTGTTATTCGTTTATTATACGCGCGAATTATGCCCATCGCGATCAAGTACGCAAAGGTATGCATAATTCAGGATGAATACGAGCAGCACTCGAGTTGCGATTTTCCAATTTACGTTTTGTCGCCGATTCCCGGATTCTGACTCCCATGTTTCCGCGAAACAACAGTTATGAGTGTGATACATATATTTACTGTAGGGACAAAAGAGAGAAGAAAAACCGAAAAGGCATTTCATTTTAGAACGAAAATCAACCTCAGCGAAACAGATGAGACACAAAAGAAAAGAATTATTGGCGATTGCAGGCTCTTTTGAAATTCGCATGACAGGGGATTTGGACTCGTTGTTATTATTCCTTTTACCTTTTCCTCTTGATTTCTTTCCCCTTTTCAAACCACTTTAATTTCTTGTATCTGTAATCTCGTACCCACGACGAAAGCGAAGGATGTGGGGAGACGAAGAAAGAGGAAGAGAGCGAGCGAGAAGGAGTGAGAGACAGGAAAAAGGTGGCGAGGTGGTTCGCAGAGTACGTGACACGCCTGGGGATTACCTATTGCATGCAAACTGAGATTTCCGAGGTACCTACAAGATTGCCCGAAAGCTCGTCGAAGAATTGACGACACCCTGAAAACAGACTGTTGCTGTACAAGCCTGCAACAAAGAGGAAAACTTGTTTTTTTCTCCAAGGGGTTGAAGCTCGGCTGCTGTTGGGTTGCGTGAAAAGAGAGAAAAAGAAAAAATTGATGGAGATGGGAGATCGAGAAAGAAAACAATTGAAAGCAGGGTGAATAATACGCGAATGATTAATTTCCGGGTGGGGATAAAAAAAGTAGAAAAATCCACGAATCGACGGGCTACAATATCGAATTTTTAAAAAAGCGAAAACTCGATACACAGAATTTGAAAATATTGAAAGTCGGAATATGGAGAAGTAAAAGATTAGAAAGGCCAGAACATAGAATCGCCAAACTGCAGAATCGTCACAATTCCTCTCGATAATATACAATCCGATACAGATTCTCGATTTTGCTCTTCCATGTTTTGGCTTTTCTATACTTTATCTTTCTGTATTTCGACCTACTATGTTTTCAATTTTCCGTACTTGAATTACTCACATTATCAAATTCTACCAACAAAACTTTCGCGTCTATAAAAATTCGATGTTCTCGACCTTCTATGAACGGGCAATTCTAGTTTTTTTACCCCCACCCTTAATTTCCGCCGCAGGCTCGTGCCTTGGCCGGTTGAAAATGATGGTCGAACAGCGAGGCTGCATCGGGTATATAATCATAGGCGCGCCCGTTTTTGGATCGATAATAATTACAGCCCCCCGAACAGCTCGACGTCGGTTTCGAAGGAGCCTCGATGCGATCCGCAGCTATCGCGATTAATTAATTAGCCCTGTTTGGATAAGGCCGAGCACGTGAGAGGCGCTCACACACGTGGAAATTCACACGTCGTTTATGTACGCAGGCGAGCTCGTTTATCTTGGGTTGGCGGTCCGCCATCTTGAATAAACCACCACTGAAATACGCGTCAGCGGTGCAAAATCCGACCGGATTCACCATCGTGTATCACATTTGCCCGAAATATTTAGTAAGTGGTTACGAGTTGTTTGTTCAACGCGCGAATTACCCTCACGCTTCACTGATCTTCACCCTCTAGAATATATTTACAAGCGAATTACATGCGCTGGAAGAAGTTATTCGGGAGCCTGTTTGCAAAATCATTCAAACGTACATCTTGCATAATTATTCTTTAATTATACCAAATATTATTATATGTAATATAATATTGTTACAATGGGTATAATTATATGCATTGCACATACACTACGCTAAATTCTTGTTGTCTGTTTTTTTTTTTTTTTTTTTCTTCTCTTTGGTTTGTTCCAATCATATTTATACATAATATTTAGTTAATTACAGGCGTTATTCTTATATGAAATAACCAGCTTATAATTGTAACGATAAAAAATATATTTACAGACTAATATATATGTATATATATATAAGTATATATATTTATTATGTGTTACAAAGACCAGCAGGCTTATAATGTATCTACGTATAATATCGTATTTAATATTGATTATTTGTTTACTTTTATTTTCGTTTCTTAGTACTGCAGAATAAGCTATCCTGACCCTTTTGCACCCCGATAATCCGAGATTTTGTTAATTTATTCACAGATAATTGCATTTACATGCATACAATGGGTATATTTTGTTAGCTATTTGTTTTGTTTTTTTTCGCTTTATTAATCGTTTATAGTTTGTTTTTTTTATTTTTATTCTTCTCTTTTATTTAGAGCACGTTACACCGAGCCGCAAAAAATTTTGCGGAGGCTATATTTGGCATTTCTTGCGTCTAAGCAAACAGTGAAAAACGAGAACGGCTAGCAGTAATTGTACTAATTACGGTCCAATTTTATATTCTACAAATAATCTAGAGAGCAGTTTTTATAGATTGCGTATAGAATTGCGGGATATGTCATTTTATACGCGCTAATATTAGCTGTATATTCTAACCACGCGAAGGGAAGAATCTTCAAAACCAGAAATAAATTAAGGTATTTTTGGAAATTGAAAACTAACGATAAATCAATCGTGTGATTTCATATTATCGTAGCGCGTACAAAGTATTACATTCACGGTATACAAATATGATATATTTACAAGTATAATTTAATTTCAAATTTTCCATTTTGAGCTCTGTCTAATTCACAAGCAGATGCGTATATTTTTCTACAAGACAAACTTCTGGATCAGGGTAATTATTTATCAGACAATTATTATCAATTGTTGTACGATGTGTTAGCAATAGTAATCGTATTGTATAGAGTTTAATCACAAAAATTCATTGAAATATACAAATATGTTTTCACTATAATTAATTTTATAGCGTCCACTTCCTTTGCGGTTTCCTTCGTTTCTTATTTGACACCGATTACAATCCTTGTAGTAGTTCAATCTCACAGATCGGTACAAAACATTCGATTGGTCCACTTGCAAAGTAATTTGATACCCTTACTGCCGAAATCGATTCTTATTAGTCTCAGTTCCATTTGTTTATTTATTCATTAATTTATTCATTTGTCTTCATTTTTACATAAATTTGATTTTTTTTTTATTTGCTGCTTTATCTTTCACCTTTCGTTGCCACATACACCTTTTATAATGAAACCTTTTTTCTTACACGAACAAAGCTTGTGAACCCTTCGGAATCATCGATTCATCAATATCGAAGCGTCGTAGAGCATTTGGCGTTGATAATGAATAATCAAATCTCACTAAACCTGGACATACACTGACCGTGCAGTTAACCGTAAGAGTTTCCCAAATCAAAATTGTGAAATTTTTTTGTAACGAAAATCAAGTAGACTAGCATCAAATGAAAAGTAACGCAATCATGGTGAACATTCGAATTATAATTATCATCGAGGTTATATGTATAGGACAAGTATATGGTACAACGATACAATAATAATAATAGTAATATCAACAACAATAATAACAATGATAGTGGGTTCATGTCAACTATATATTATATATATATGTGTGTGTGTATATATGTATATAAGATTTCAAGCGATAGAAAATTACATCACCATGATATCGTTACGTCATATTATTACATAATATTGAATATTCGCGCCCTGCAGCTCCGGACCTTCAATTTAATTATAGATTACCACATCATAATATTATTCATACGTAATACCGTCACACAATATTATATCCTAGCATAAAAAATCACCGCTAGCTGAATCAGCAAAATAATTTTTCCGTCTCATTCGAATGTGGCCACTTCGACTTCACATCCCCTTTCTTTCCTCATTTCTTATCGTTCGTTTAGTTTCGTCTTTGCAAGTCTTCAGGCCTCTACTTGGTACCCGAAACAATTTCGAAGCTCGTCGAAAGCTGGATCAGAGCGTACTAAAGCGTCTCCAGGAGGTTCTGGACGAGGAGCGCCGGCGCCGTGACTCGAGCCTTCGTCTTCCTCGACTGCCGATCTGGACGCACTCCGCAACGCGGCGGTCTCTGGAGCTGCTCGGATTTGTTGCTGTCCTGCTCCAGCTGGACCGAAACGCTCGCGACCCTCGGGGTCGTGCATCCCGTTTCCTGAAACACCCGAAAACACCCAGCGATGTTAGGGATATGAATGAAAAAGGCGAACCTACTTAGAGAAAAATAATAAAAGACGTTAGATGGAATTGTAACGCAGGAAGTGGAGATTCCTTGAGAACCTTTGAGAGAAACTTTGCGTTTAGTCCAAATTGTTTGAAACTTGGAACAATTACGGGACAAGTACCTGCGTATAATCGCTTCAGCGGCCGAACGAAGAGAAATTAACTTCCGACGATAATAGCTGTATCTACGTTATATTATACACTGCTAAAATTTTCCACGACTCGGTGGAGCAGCGTTCAACGTCTAGAAATTCGATAGGAAACAGTCTTCGTCGAGAAGACTTGAGCACGGAGACGAGAATAATTGCAGAGAGAAAGTGCATGAATGGGAGAGAGAACAACTAAAGTACTTACAATGAACATCAGTTCAGTTCCCCTCACTGATTTCGTTGGGACTCATGCTTTTTGTTTTTCTATCTACGGAAAAACGGTTCAAAGGGGTGAAAACGACCCCCAAAGAATGGAATGTTTTTTACTGAATAGGAAAACTGCAGCATTAGTTTCATTCAAATCCATCAAGCGTGTCAAGAAATCACCTCGTTGGGTGCCAATTCTTGGGGGTCGTTTTCACCCCTCCTAACCGTTTTTCAGCAGGTAAAAAAAAATACGCGTTTCTTAGTTTTTAATGTGGAAATCAGAGGGGGACACCAAACTGACGTTCCTTGTTAGTATTTTCATTAAAAGCTCAAATTCCGGCTCTTCTTTTTGATCCGTCTATTGTAATTCAACGTTGCAAATGTGGAAAACTTGTATGAAAGTTGGACGCGACTTGGAAAGGCTTCTCGCGTGATGAGTTAGGACACTAACTCGATTAGCCGCAAGTACAGCAAAACCGAGTTCTAATCTCTGTCCTCTCATGCAGCTCCGCTGGAACTGAAACAGAACTTTATCACCGGTTCAGCTGGTTAACCGCGGGCATAGTGTAATACAAGTACCCTAGTTTTTACAACGTGGAGATTTTCCAAAGCTGCACAAAGTTCATTTAGATCAGCGTCCTCCATCCCCGCGTTTCGAACCGTGACGGTCTAGCCGCAGGTTAATTATAGACGAGAAACGTGAGACGTAATCCATGCAAGTTTTATCAGCGCAGCGAGTTACGTATTATATAAAAAAAAGCTTCTTTTCTTTCTACCCTCTATCGCAGAGGAAAGCGAATCAGCACTGCAAGGGTCGGACGGTCTCCAATACGGCGGAAGATCAGCCCGATGGAAAAAGAAAAACGCGTCTAATAAAAACAACGTTACCCACATGACTAGCTATATAATATGTAAAATTATGTTTATACCTACACGTATAGATATAATATCACCGGCAGGTGTTGAAAACGGACAGATAATAAATCGGAGAAAAAACATAGAGCGGGCTTCTTCTATTCTACATTGTGCAAATAATAATAGGAGAAAAAATTTTTCGCCCCATAGCGGAAGGCCGCTATATTTAACCATGAAGGTGCACGTGCAAACATTATACCGTCGCCTTCATGATGCACCGCTCCACACTCGACTGGCTCGAATCAGTCCTGCAGAAGCGGCACAATTCGCAATCTCTCTCTCTCTCTCTCTCTCTCTCTCTCTCTCTCTCTCCCACTGTGTATACAGTGTTTATTATAAATTCTGCACGGTGTTACAAAGAGGAGATTAAACGTGGTCTCGGTCGTTTATTTACCCAGTTGACGTCGGCTTTCCCGCGCGGAATAAATTGGCGGGAAAAAAGTTGGAGAATGATGAATAAAATATAGCAACACAGACGTGAAACCCGAGCCCGAGATAATCATGGATAAGAAATCGTAGGGGAAGATAATTAATTGGGTTCGACCGATCGAGGCGAGTCTCGTGCGGAGAAAGATCGAACCCAAACTTTTGTCGGATCAGTAACTGAGATCTGGAAAATTTCTCTGAGTCAAGAGGCAACGAGGTCAACCTTGTTCCTCGAGAGGCGAGCTTTCCGATCTCTCTGTGCAGTGGCTAACTGGAAAGTTAGAAGAGACAGAGACAGAGAGAAGCTTACGCAAGTTGAACTTGCTTGACGATTTTCCTGTCGCAATTGGAGACGAGGCGATTACAAGTCGAGCTTTATTCCAATAAAGTATCTTTTAATTAAAGTCATGAGACCAGAGGAAAAATCCTAATTAAATTCCGACACGAGGGCGTCACGCTGTTTTTGTGGGAGAAACGACATCCTTCATGACTCAACTGCATCTGCCGGCTAACATTTGCAAAGTGTAATGAATCATGGAAGAACAAGAGCTTCATCCTGTGCTGCATGCACGCAGAATTCCCCATCATCCGTCTTTCCTTGCCTTTTATCCCATTCTCTCCCGCATTCTCTCGCTCTCTCACTCTCTCTTTCTCTCTCTGTCTTTTACGCTTTATCTAGAAATTCTACAGGCCTCTGTTGATACGACGTAACGCATTTATCACGCGTTTCTATATCGTGTAGTAGTATTTCCTGATGCTCTTCTCGAAGGCGTCTCGTTTTCCCCTAACCATTCATTTGCTGTTGCGCCGACGAGATGCTACATGGGTATAATACATTTACGGTTGACTCGCATCCGTTGAAATTCGAGGCCATGCATAAGTCAGGAACTACGGAACGCTTCGCGTCTTTCTTCTCCGTTGTTAAAACGAATCGAACGATCTCCCTCGCCGTTCGTTACTAGCTCCGAAAATTTTTCATCCACTGAAACAGACTGATCCGACCTTTTTCCCCACACAGGTGCCGATAATTTCGTTCAATCGTCAGATCATGCCAATTCGTAGCTTTCTGTTAGTTAAGGCAGTTTCATTCAATGATTTCCGAGAAATTCAACGATTTTTTCTTTTACATCGAGTCCTATTAAAATATTGTTTGACCTAAGACTTACCGGAAAATGTATTTCAGGAAAAACGAAATGACAGCTACGAAGCCTGTCTTGATGTGTGAAAATTGAATCGGCTGTTTCAAGACCGCCTCTGCTTGGTTAAAAGCTCTCAAAAGGGTGAAACAGCGTCTTAGGAAACGCGAGGTCGTTGAATGAGCGAAAGTTAGCGAGTCAGCGGGTTGTTTAATTGAAAGCTATAACGATGACGGTGATTACGCGGGTATTACTCGACTACAGTCAACAACATCCCCTGAGCAAGAGGACATAAGTATACACCTACGCGTGGTGAAAATCAATGAGTAATTTCCGGTTTCGTTCAGCTCGCCTCGCGCGCGTTCCGTTTTTTAATCTAATTCCTGATCGGCCCAAGAGCGCACGCTTATTGCGAGCCGATTTGAATCTGGACAAGCGTGCTATCGTCGGTCAATCGGGGTTGTATTCGCGTCCCCTGGGAACCCGAAGCCCCGATTCCATAAGCCGGGCTGTAATTCCAGGACTTAAAATGCGTCGCCAATCGGATCGTCGGGATCGATCGATGCCAATGAAAATTTGTCGCTCGTTTAATAACGCACGATTTTCAAAGCGATACCGATTCTAAGTCGGGGTGGAGTCGGAGAGAGGGGGGGGGGGGGGGGGGGGGGGATTTTTAATGGAACCCGCTATATGTATATAAGGCTCGCGAAACAACCTCCCTGGGGACTTTGCCGCTTATAGTGCTTTCGTTATTCCCGAACGAACCCAGAACCAGCCACCCAGCGACCGACTTTAGTCTCGTGGAAGATACCAGGGGGCGGTATCGAAGCGACGGGGGTCCCTGTAACTAGAGGGGCGGAACGATAACGGGGCTCTAATTAAATCCGAGAACTGTTATCGTCGTATTACCATCATTTATGGTCGTCATTGTTATCTCGGATACCGCTGTACATTATTTTTCTCGTGCCATGGTGTATAATCAGCCGATCCTCGAGACTCGCTCAAGTAATTGTGAAGGGGTGTCGCAGCGAATAATTTTTACCCATTTTTGCAGAACGTTTGCAATTTCCGCTGTTTACTTTGTTGAAGTCGTCAACTTGCGGTACATCATCATGCAGGGGAATGACGTGTATAATATTTTAAAACATGTAAGACGACTTTATTGATCAAAGATCTCCTGTATACCTTCTCCGTTTACTTGATCGCGAAAAAAGAGGTAATAAAAAGAAAGATGAAGAAAAAGACTCACCGTCAGGCAGAGATTGTGCTGATGCTGATGGGATCGATGACGAGACTCACTCTGCAGCTGCCATGCCCGGATGTAGAGGTCCCCTCGATAAATCAGACCCCCTCGTCTCGCTCGTAGCATCAAGTGCCACCTGAAAATGGAGAGAAAAAATATTTCAATTATACTCGCATTGGAAGAGTAAACGCAAGAATTGTTCCTACACGCGGAGAAAGGATTCGTTGAATTTGCCAAATATGGCGAACGAAATGTTTTTCGACCCGATGAAATGTTATTCGATCAAAAAAAAGGGGGGGATCAAAACGATAATTTATTTTATTAAGTAAACCCAAATTTATTTGTATTTATAAAATGTTTCTTTCGTATATTCAGTCATTTTTCTTTTTACTTTCGTGTCTATAGGATACTGCGAATGAACGCTTTTTGACCCGACCTCAAATGCTACTAATTTGAATCGCGGACTGAACCTCGTTCAACTTCTAAGTACCTCGGTTAAACCGACGTTTTTTATCCACATTTAGCGCGGTGTTTGCGAATTGGAAATCGTAACGGTGAATCGATACGAATCTCTTCGAAGCGCGAGATGAATTAACCGTCGACCTCCGATTGCCAGCCCAGGTCAAATACTGTTTGAGATGAACTTCACAGGACGGTTTTGAAGGGGTGGAGGATGATGCGAATCAGATTTTTCCAGCTATGGAAAAAGATTGGTTTCCTCACCCAGCGAGGTCAGCATCGTCCTTAATTACTCGGGGTTTCGCAACTCAGAAAGAGAGAGATAGAGAGAGAGACGGTGAATCTGAATTTCAGAAAAGTCTAAAGCTTATATATTCAAGAACCGAATACGCCGCAGATTCCCGAGCTGAGGACGCATCTCTTCGGTTTAATTCCTTTCGTTGTTTTATTTCCTTCAATTATTACGTTCGACATCTAATTGAAAAAATCATTATTCTGAGGCCAACCGATATTTTTGAAAATCATTCAAACTTGAATTTCGTTACTTCTTGTAGATAGATTCTGAAGATCTTTACGATGTCGCAATATCCGATAAGAATTGAAATACTCAAATTCTCTTCTTCGTGCCATTTCATCTCTCCCCTTATATTTTTAAATGGTGTAAATGGATTATACCAGCTAGCAGACGTCGAACGAATTGGTTAACTGCAAATTTGTTGCAAACGCGAAGAACAAAGTCAGGGCAATGGATCGGGAATCGATGATATCGCGCGCTAGGTTCGGACGCGGATATATAATGATAGGGGAGGGTCCGTCGGTGATTTATAAAAGCGCCATTCCGCCGACGAGATAAAGGTAATGGCCAAGCCGGCAACGGAGCTGCGCTTTGACGGTGGTTTCGGGCTTGCTTGATTTAACATTAGCCACGTGGCATTTTCCGGATTTTCTGCTGCGCCAAGTTTTGCGCGCGACACGTATAGACACGCGCGTATCGTGCGAACTGTTATTGCAAGCTTGGCACCCGCCAAACACCCTCGCAGCCGAGTTATCATTTTTCCCGACACACGGAAGCGGCGAGAAGAAGGGAAACGGCCGCTCGTAAATTCCCGATTTATCAGTTCACCGGCCGCTCGCACCTCCGCGGAAAACGCCGACGACTTCGCGCCGAAATTACTATCCGGAACGATATCCGCGACACTGTTTTCACATTTCAAAAAACCGTAAGCCGACCCCCGCGCACCCTGCACCCCCATGCAAATCCGATTCGCGCGTCCGAATTTTCTACCGTAAAATCTACCCCGATATAGTTAAAAACCGTTCGTGTTTCGACGAAATTAATTTTCCCAGGTGAAAAAATCAGATTCAACGTTACGATTGGATGTGTGTGAGAACACTTGTGCCAATACGAGTTCCGCAGGGGCGGCTGGGCGAAGCTTTAGCGTTTATTTTGCGGTAAACGCGCGGATCCGTCATGCGTGAATTTAAAACTGCACGCACCGATAGGTGAAAACCTGCGGACGCGTTTTAAGCGGCGGAACAATTCATCGGCTGGTTGTTCAATTTGATGGTCATAGCGATCAAAGGATTGATAACACATCGGGTGGATGAGGGAAGATTTTTTGAAAAACCGAAAACAAATGAACAGACAAATATTTGAATAACGATTCGAACTGTACGTTACGTCATGCAATATTATGTTCGTCGATTGTGGGTAACGACGCTTTAAAATAAGTTATTCGCTGAATTCGAAAGCTCTCAGCACTTCACTATTCATGCTTCGATGTAAACCGCGAAATTTGAGAAATTTGTCTTCAATTCAAACCCCTGGATTGAAAACATTGAATGGGAAAAGTTATAAGCAAACATCCGAAAACTGATCGTTGTTGCAGTATTGATGCAAAAATATACTTATGTATTGGGCGTTCTACGCCAAATCGGACAGTTTAAAAAATTATGATTTTTGATTCCGTCAATTTTTTTATATTTTATTAGTACCCTTCAATAGAGCCTTTCTGCTAAATTTTGAAATTTTTTTGATCACTGGTTAAAAAAATGTTAAATTTTCAAAAAACTCGAAAGATACACTCACTTTCAAAACCAAGATGTAACACTTGAAATCAAAAAACCTTAATCAAAAATACCGTGAATATTTTAGTTGTATTTTTTTATATAAAGGCCATCTCAAAACAAAGATTCAAAAAAAGATTTCAGGTTTAATATTTTTTTACCAAGTAATAAAAATAAATCTCAAAATTTACTAGAAAGACTCGTTTGAAGCGTACTAAAAAATATTTAAAAACAAAATTGAGGAAACAAAAAATTAAAATTTTTCAAATACCCAACATACACACAAAACAAAGAAAATTGCGAAAGTACAACAAAGAGTTAATTTGAATAGCAAGCAAATTTCTCTGGCCGAAAAACTGTTCCACATTTACACTAGCGTTTTTTGCTTTTTTTACGAGTAGGGTGGCGGGGGGGGGGGGGGGGGGTTACTTGATCGGGGTTATTAATCAATCAAAGTTCAGCTGCGCCGGAAGTCGGAATGCAATTGGTATTTTGATGATCCAGAGATTCGAAATGTTTCTAGAGTCCCTCGGGAATGAGTGCGAGGTTGGATCGGGCACGCAGGGTGAAACGAAGCACAAGGCTTTTGCCCGGCTGACGTTTGTTGCACGCCTCGCGCTTGACAGCCGCGAGGGTGAAAGAGATTGGAAAAATTCTGTCTTTCGTATGGTCGGTCGATTTGCTTTTCCCCGCAGCAAAGCAGCGGCTACGTTTCAGCTCGCGAAACAACGGCGACACCTCCGCAATTTTCTATTTCCTCCACGTCAACGCCACCTCTAGAAGCCATCCACTTGTCACGGGCCGTCGCGATTTATACTCGAATTTAAAATCCCCGATAAATGGAGTGGCCGAGTTTAAGGATGTATCGAACGTACCGTCCGGTCAAAGAGTTATGACGACGGAAGGAAGTATGACGCAGGTGACGAAGGGCTGAAAGTGCAGCTGAAGTTAATCGAGTCCGATTTCGTCGAAACGATATTTTTTCAAGATGGAAAAAAAATTTTAAGCAAGAAATTTAAGAGATCTCATCATCGTATCATTTCCACAATAAAAGAATCGCATCATTTAACTGACTTCGAGAACTTACTGAGAGAAACTGATTTTGTTCGTTAATAAATTCTCTACAAATCTAAAGAACCAGTTCTTGCATAACGGTGAATTATTTTTTATTAAGGTCTCAGTATATTATTCATCACAATGACAATGATTTCAATAACTATGATTTTTGATCAAATAAGTTAAATGAATGATGTAACTTTGATGATTTGTAGAGGATTTATTCACGATCAAAGTGAGTCCTAGTTCATTAAAATCGTAGAAATATTCCGCAGTGAATTTATTTATAACACAATTTGCTGTTAGTTCAACACTATTGTTGTCCAATTCATCACTATCATTGATTTCACATCATCACATTCATACATTTATTAACTATCTTAGACTAAATTTGTGAGTTAACCCTAAAAACTGTTCGAAATAACTCCACACCGGCTGATTTTGATTCTAAATTTTTGACAAAAATGTAATACAGATAATTCAAGAAGTTTTGTTTTTTATTTTGTAATATTGTTTCAAATAAAATTAACTGGATAAACTTCATTTTCAATATTTTGGTCCACTCGGTGAATCTTTAACCCGTATTTGAATCCAAATTCACCCCTAGACGTTTGGCGCGACTCCCACCAGAAATGCAGACTCGTAAAAAAAGAGGCTGAAGAATAATAAAGCGAGGCGGAAATTATTCAAGCGAGGTAATACACCGTCAGTTTTCACCAGTTTGAACCCCTCTCTTTTTTACTCCATTCATTTTCATCTTGGCCTGTAATTAATCGTGTCACTTTAGCCCCTAAAATCGCCTTAGACGTACCTCGTGACGAGCTGGTGAACCCGAGGCCACTGTCCCCTGGCACGAAGGATCCTCGCCGTGCCGAGAAGGGAGGCTCTGTGACAGTTCGAGACCTCCATCCCCTTCAGAAAGTACCTCAGAGCGGCAAGCCATTTCCCTGAAACAACGGGAGAACGTTTTCTTTTCATCGATATACCGCGAGTTTCCATAATTAATTCGGCCGCATTTGGCAATCAACGCGATTGCTCGCGATTCGCTGCGAGCCAACTCTCGAAGGACGAAGGACACTCGTCACCTACCGTTGCTGTTCAACCACGCCGCGTACTCGGCTAGGTGATCAGGGCTTCGGGGCTGGAGACGAACGACGTGCCGAAGAAGCGCCCCCGCCGTTTGCCCGGTCGCCAATCGCGCCAGGACTAGGTAGGCGGGGGTGTAAGCTGGGTCCAAGGACACGCACCTCTGCAGCATCCTTATGCACTCGTCAGTCCGGTTAGTTTTCCTGAAAACACAAAGAAAAGAGCAGAGATGAACGTTGGTTCGGAAAATTGAAGGAATCGTTTTTTGGTTACGTTTTTCATTCACGTTAAAGTATTTCGTCGTCCTGGATTTTCTCGATGGTGAAATTATTTCTCTTATCGATCCTTCGAGGATCGGGAACTCGTATACGTAACGGATTCCTACACGGATTGTGTACCGAGGTATGTATAACGGTGCACGTATGGTGGATTCCCGCGCCATAAATTCCACCTTGTAATAAATTAAACGGCAATTTAAAAGGACTTGGGGGAAGGTGAATTATGGTTCAGCTTTGACGGTTTACCGACTCCGTGGCCGTAAAAAGGGACGCGGTAATCACGTTAGAATCCCCAATGGTCAGGCCTGCAGGGGTGGTAATATGACAATCCCTCGTTCGTTCTTAACCACATAACCAAATCCACGTTGTGTGCGAGGTTATTTTTCGTGAGCGGAGGGAAAATTTTAGGAAGAAAATCGAAAAGAGTGAAAAACAACGCAGCAAAGCTTTGGCAGATATACATTGAGTGAAATAATTTGCGATCATCGTGTGGATCCAGCGAGCGAAAGGGAATCACAAATTTTCTACTTTCGCATAGATTTTCCCGGTGAATCTAGAAAACGCGACAGATAATAATGAAAATTTATACGCTTGTGTAATTTTGGAACAACGACGTAGCAGCGTATTTCTGACGGTTTGGGAAACGTCGAGACATTCGTGAATGAATAAACACCGCAAGGAATATTCTCCCGCTTCTATCAGAGCCACGAGTTCGCGTACATTCACATTCGGTGTATATTTTCATTCGAGACTCTGGTATTCTCGAGTCCTCGCGTAGGTACTCGGAAAATTCAGCACTCCGCAAGGATTTCGCGTTAGAGACATTCTATATGTATAAATGTACATACATATGTAAGAAATGTCTGAGGGTTTCGAGTAAAATATTCAACGCCGCAGGATGTGCCCCTGAAAAACAGCCCCGAAAAAATCAAAAGAAGAGAAAAAAAGAAAACCACCCTTCCTTCCTCGAAGTCGCAGCCGTATTGCGTTGATCTTTCGAATCCTGTGCTTTAAGCTGTGAGTATTATGACTTGATTTTTTTAAATACTGGTATAGATTTAATGAGTAAAAGGAAGAGAAACAAGTGAAACGTGATTTTGCGTTCCTTTTTTTAACATAGCGCTAATGAAAGAGTAAATCCTACGTTATTCACCCTAAAAGTGAAAAAAAAGAAGGAAATCATTATTTGGATGAACTAGGCGAGAGAATGACAGAAACTATAAAAAAAAACAAGAGAATTAGGCCAGAGTTGTGATAAGTTACGGAGGGCTTGAATGACTACAGAAAAGTGACCTACGCACGGTTGAAACGGAATCACGTGCAGAGGTATAAGAGATGTATACGCAAACAGAAGCAACAACAGTCTGCGAAGCTTTTGCTCGTGTTAATTAAACTTCAATTTCGTCCAAAGCGGCAGGAATTACCCTGGCACGCAAGATTTAACGCGTGAAATTCGCGCGAGCGCTTTTCGGCCAATAAAACGGACAATAAACTCTTGATAAAATTGTCCCGTGCCTGCAGCAACGAAAGCGTGTATATATATATGTATATACCTATATTATACGAGCTATTATTTCGCGCGTTCATCTTTGTGGGGGTTCTAATTAATATTTTCTGCTGAAATATAGAAGCAAAACAGGGAAGAAAGAAATTCGTGAAAAACAATTCGAGAATCATCAATTACGATAAGATCGCGATGGATATTCGCGATATTCGTTCACACGCAGGCTGCCGTCGTCAGAGCGACAATACAAGTATTGAATTGCATATCTTAATTGAATCTGCGATTCACGCGAGCAGCTTTTTCGCGGCGTTTCGTTGCTTTGCGGCGAGGCTGGAGCCGAGGGGGAATTATAATGCGAAATAAATTACCTGTAGAGCTGGCCAAGATTGTAATGAGCGTTGACGTGACCCGGCTGGGCGTTAATGGCTGATAGAAAATGCCGCTCCGCCTCTTCGCCGACCGTCAGAGTCCCCAGGTTGTTGTGAGCACTCGCGTAAGTCGGCCACAGCCTGAAACAGACACGAATTAAACGGGGTGAAGAATCCGGGTGAACGATTGCCTGTAGATTTTTGCCGATCGTAGACAAACAAGCCGCAGGGATCTAGTTATCGATCCCCGTATCGATGTGAACGGCGAAAATTCCGCACAGTGCAGAAATGAGCGGATCTCCGGAACTCGGTTAAGTTTCCTGAGCGGTTGCAGTTCGACTGCACAAAGCGACGTGCGATTCAGAGCTCTCGGTTAGCAATCGGGGATTAATTTCACCGAATCCGAGGCTGTCGGGATATTACGCTCGGGCAGAATCCGCATCCCCCGCACAGCTGAAATATCGAATCGGTGCAGAACAAACTACGATTGGCAGCCAGATTGCAAGCTTTGCTGAATAGCTTGGAATAGTCAGCTGCCGGAGTCGGGGAACTTGAACGCGACATTATAGTTTCACTTTTGCGCTGGGTAGAATAATTCGAAAAAACTTTTCCCACCATTGGAATACGCTTGCTAGAAAAGCGTGGGGTGATTGGCTGAACCTGAATTAAAATTGAAAAGGGGAAGAGAAAGGGGAGTCTTGAAGCTGCTCAATGAATTACCAGCGCATTCCTGACTCGAAATTTAGCGCCTACTTTGAACCTGTATTATTGAAATAAATTTTAAACAAAACAAATATTTTATGTCATGAAATTTGAAAATTGTAGGGATTTATTAATTTTATTTCATTAACGGAATAGCCATTTTCACAAAACCAGACTAAATATAAATCGTCTCCTTTCGAGTATTTGTATAAATAAAAATATCTCAAGCAATCTAGTTCGAAAAACAAGGTTCTTCTCTCCGTTCAACGAAGGTAACTTCTAACTTGTCTTCACATTCAAACGGAAAAATACGTCGTTGTGAGTGGTTCAGGGGTTGAACGATCGCTTAATTTTTCCCTTATTCTGGTCTTCCACCTTCCTTATTCTCGTGGTTCTGAAAGGAAAGTAACAATAAGTGCGGATCCACGGCTAGGCGCCAGAGGCGTTGGTGAGGTAATCCAAGCTTCATTTCGCGCTGCACACATCGAGATATTTCGAGGCGACGACGGCCTGGATCCGGGACTCTGGTACTACCCGCAGGAAAAACAAGGATCCTACCGCCTCGGGGAAGCGATTTTACACTCGACACCCGCCGCTAAAGCCAATTTCAAACACTTCAGACAACCGTGCACAGCCAGCGCTGCGGCGACCTTAGGTAGACAATTTTCAACCCTTAGGTAAACGTATAGTCGGTGGTGCCGTGCACGCGGTCGGTTCTTATTGTCACCAAAGGAAAGAGACAAACTCAGACTTGGAATTCCTCGCAACTTCGGGAAGATTTCATTCCCTGACAATTACGAGCCACGGAAAAATTCCTAAGGGAAGAAAGAAGCGGTTTTCCTCTCTTCGTAAAGGCGAGCGATGAGCTTTAGACAGCAGCGGGACTAAGATCGGCCAGTAAGATGTGAAAAAAAAAAAAAATAAAAAATAAAACAGGAAGCGTTACGTTCTGTAGACTGGAACGGATTTTTCTGCGAGACCCCGCGTTTCGAACATCGAACCGATATACGACCGGGATTAAGAGCCTCGGAGTGAAACGTCGGCTCGACTCGGATGCAGCTACAGTAGTAGTCGAAGCTTAAGTCCGTTGATCTGCTTGTTTGGATCTCGAGCTTCGTCCGATCACTCTGCACTCTTCTCCGCTCTTCTACTCTTAACGATCGAAATCGCGGTGGCGGTGTGTAAAATATTTGAACCAGCCGTTCTTGTTTTATTTTAGTTTATGTTCCAGTCTCGCAAAGGTCAGCAGCTACACGAGGTCGAACGATCATGAGAATTTCTGAGTGAGTATGCAAAGAGTAAAATAACTAAAACTGTCAATTTTGACTGTTTTCTCAAAACCTTGGCTATGCAGTTCAAAAATGACTTCTGATTTGAATTCCTGATGGTCAAAAACCACCATAAACCAAAATACACTCACCTAATATTTTGAATTCAGACCTATTTTGACTAGACTAGAGAGCTAAACTCGGATAGTTCGACGTAGTTTTTCAGAGAAGAGCTCCTTTTATGCACGCGTAATCCCTCGTGAATTGTTAGGCAGATGCGAGGACAAAAGACGCGAGAGTTTCCCATACAAAGCTGTTGTAAGTCGGCGGAAGACTGAAGTGGTCTTTCTTAATTACCGGTACGTGACAACAAGGCGACCACAGAGGCCACCGGAGCTCCACTTCCGGTTTCGGAGGCAGGGTGACTCCACTTCAGAGTTCGAGGGCAGGGGGTGTATAAGGCTTGGGAAATACGGGTCATCCGGAAGTTGGACTTTCGCCACCCGTGGATCGGCGAAAGCCGCAAATTTCACGACGCTGAAAAAGACGGGTGGAAATTAACGGCACGCCATTTATCACGGCTCAGAATTCGCTGGTGTATTCTTACCATGACGAATATAATGGCGATAAGGAAGAGCGATACGAGGACTGCACACCGGAAATCCAGATTGGCGAGGTGCTCGGGGACCTTCGCGATACGAGCCGAAACTAAGCGGAGCGAAAGAAACTCGATCGAGTTAAAAGTAAATCGATCACATATAGTTTTAAAAGTTATTTAAACTTTCTCCATGTACCTGCCCGTAAACCCACCCCCACCCCCACCCCCGCGTCCCTCGTCTCTCGTCCCTCAAAGTCTCTGGTTAAAAAGTACTTCTTTGGACTTATATCGACGCGACGCGACGGGTCAGAGCTGGTATATCGACATGCTTCTCAACCTTATCTAACGTCAACCTATCTCGCCATCCGACTACTAACTCTGCAGGGAATGTGGCTCGCAATTTTCTCCGCGGAATTTACTCTTCGCTACTGCATTCTGAGCTGAGTGAGACTTTGTAACAGAGACAATGTCGGTTATTGGATATTCACGATGCACTCTAAGAACTCGAAGTACAGCGCCAAGTTCAATTTTCTAAATTCTATTTCACTGAAGATGCAATGAAAAGTATACTTCACGTAAACTGTAAATTCCTGAACATTTTTATCGCTGACACAGATACTTGAATAATAGTCGTAGCTTTTTCAAATCCCCCTGCATTTTCGTTGACTAAAAAAGATTGGTGAAATAAATATTGATTAAATGGTAAGTCGAAAAATCGGCAGATGATTTTTCAACTTGTATCAACAAATTTCCAAAATCTGGTTAACCGCGTGTCACGTGGGATGGAGCGTGGGCGAAATGGACTTCATTTCTCACTTGAGGATTCGGGTATGCGAGCATATACGAGTACGGAAGGGTGGGTCAAGTTGCGAGGGGTGGAGAAGAGAGAAAAAATTACTTCTATTATTTGGAGCGCTTAAGGGAGGCTCGATGCTAGTTCATTCGGCAAAGAGGCGCATACAAAGAGGGCGGCGAGCGGCGTGGCTTGAGCCTATACCTATTCAGAGCGCACGCCGGCTCGCTTTATCTTCTTCTTATAAATGAAACAGGTTATTTATTATCCAATAAAGAGACACTCGCTGGGCGAAGCGTCCCAGCGGGCTCTGCCTCGAGCTTTTCCTCCCTGCAGGAAAAAGCGCGCGAAATTCCCGCGCCTCCACTGGACGTATAAATATCGGCGGCAACCCCTGACCCTCACCCAAACAACTAAACACATAATCCAGGCGCTTTCTGCTGATTCCGGAAATCTAGTCGCTGTAGACTTTGCACACGACGAGGTTCGAAGGAACACGCAAATTGTTTTGGAGGATAAAAAGCATCCTTATCGCATCCTGAGTGGCAAAAGCAGCGAGTAACTTAAGAGAGATCAATTTAAGATGTTCAGAGAAAGAGAAGTCTACAGTCCTCGCTGAGCTACTTAGAAAATACCAGCAACGAAAATTCAAGACTCTTTATCTAAGGAGTGACAGGCGTTTCTCGTGTATCTTAACTCGCAAGTCCAGTAACCTTAACAAGGTGTACCTTTTATCCGTTCCCTTTTTATCGATTCAAACGTAGTAATAAACTCCATGGCAGCTGATGGCAAGGTTGAAAAAGCAAATCAAAGATGTAACAAAAGGGTGACGGCTGAAGAGGGGAAAAGGAACGAGTATCAATATAACATTGCAAGAACAAACGACGCTTCCTCTCTTCTTTTTCACCTAACTTTCGTCGATTTTATCGTGGTGCTGCATGCGACGCGTTATCGATAGGAGGTCGGAGGATTTTATGGTCCGAAAATTATGGGGCTCGTTGTCCCTGGTCGATGCAATCGGAAGCCGACTGATGGATTTCTCCTCAAACCGCGAAGCGGTCGAATTTAAATAATATTGTTTCCGTGAATCGGTAGCGCTGATCACGAACAGACGAGTCAAAAGGTCCTGTGAGACCGTGAGCATTGTTTGAATTTCAAAAACGCCCCGATAAATTCCCTCAATTCCCATTGTTCGCCTCCTGCAGTCGAAACTCTGCCTTTTACGTGAATACACTTTATATCTATACGCAGCAGAATTTTATTTCGTTTTATTCTAGCACTTGTTAGCCCGCCTCCAGCAACCGATACGCGAGACAAATTGGTGCCTCGATATGCCAATCCAAAATTCTGATGTTTATAATAATGGATACTAGACTGTGTCAAAGAAGTGTCCAATTTTTTTTCAAAATTCAAGACGAGCATATTGTTCCAAGTGACGAAAATAAGATGTTGTTCGAATTTCAGCTTTTAATATTGATATTTTGAGAAGCCTCATCGCGATTTTTTATTTCGTATTCAAATAACATGGGATAAATTTATTTCAAACTATTGAATCTTGTAACTCGTCAACGCATTAATACACTTGTAAGACTTTTAAGAACGTATTTTTGTAGGGAATTGAACGCTCTATAAAAAAAAAAATTTCACATCATTTTATGATAAATCCACTCTTTCAAAAATTATCTAATTTTAAATAACTTCCGAAAGAGTAGATTCATCATCAAATGATACAAAGCCTTTTTTGTAGAGCGTCCAATTCCCTACAAAAATATATTCAAGTCCAAAGTTTGAAACAAATTTTTCCCATTTGACTTAAATGGAAAATAGAAAATCGCGATTACACACCTCTAAATGTTAATAATAATAGTTGAAACTTGGCCAGAATCTTCTTTCCGTCATTTCGAACAATATTTTTGATTTGAATTTTGAAAGACATAAATTTTTTTGATACAGTCTAATGTGTCAACATATACTCTTCCCAAAAGTCGTAAAAGTCGAAACAGGATGACGGAAAAAACAGCGTTGAATGCGTGCAGCTTAACCTTCTCCTAGGATCGAATTATACCCGTATTACCTGTAACTCGTATACCACGGTTTTTATTTTCTCTAAGCTTTTTACGAGATGCACATACGTTGCGTCAATGTATTCAAAGGTTTCCTTGCTTTTAGCCTGATTTACTGCGGCTGATATAGACGAACGAGCCGATATCCCATCATCCCCGTTTTTATACCCCCTGGAGAATAATGCCCCCTATCTCTCTCTCTCTCTCTCTGCTTGTCCGGGGCAGCCAAGGATACCATAAAATTGCAATCAAACAATGCATTATCGTAAACATAATGTTCCTCGTGGCGCATAAATTTTCACAGCTTATTTATGTACACGTACGAGTATATGCATTTCCGCAGTGAAGCTTATATTGTTGGTATGTTGGTATTGCGCGTAATTTGTATTATATTATGTAGAATAAAGATATAATGAAGGTATTATCTACGATATGGTGTGAATTGAAGAAAAAAAGAAAAGAAGAAAAAAAAAAAAAATCATTTTCCGTAATATTTTAATTCTGCGAAATAATTTACGCTCGTTAGATTCAAAACAAATTTAGTTTGAAAAAAATTTCATTGCTGTGAAGAAAATACTTCGTTATTTCTGCGAAGCAGAAATTAATTTCAGAGTTTAACTTATTTTATAACAATCATTTTATATACAGTATTCACAGCACATGTAATATGTGGCTTATTCGGCAAAATTCTAAAAGATGATAAAGTTACTTGACAAAATCAATCAATCTCTCTAAAATATGTCGAGATTGCCTTCCATTAATTCGTAGCAAAAGTATAAATGAGAAAATTCCTTTCAGTGGAATTACAAGTAAATGTCACGATAAAATCAAAGCATAACGACCATCGAAGAAGCTTTTCAGAGAAATATGCTATCCAGTACTTGTTTCTGTTTTGCTTTCATTTCGATAATGCTCGTCAATTGATATTTGGAGCCTAAAGCTCATGCAAGAAAAGATCTTTATCTTAGTGGGTTTCCAACACAAGGACGAAACGGGTTCGAACTAATTAGCCGAGGGTCTCAGTCAGCGTGGTATTAAGGCTCGGATGAATTCGGATGTATAAGTTTAGCATAATTATTCGGTGTAGTTTGGGATTAATCAGGTAAACTGAACCGCAGAAGTTGATGCTGCCATCGTGCTCGGTCCCCGAGGAGTCGGCTGTGTAACGCTTACATCTTTACCGATTAATTTCACGACCCTCTTCCAACTGCCTCGTCTCGCCTCGTGAATTGATTGCTGCTTTGAAGTGCTTGAATAATTTCTCTTGCCCGGTAATCGTGCTTGCCTTAATTTGCTGCTTGACCTAACCAATTTACTTAACAGCAATTTGCGAGCTCACCCAATTGGTAAGTCTCGAATTATATAATTTCCACTCCACCTATCCCATAAGTACCCCGCATTACAGTTATACAATATACATCAAACTTTTTCCAAACTCAATCCTTCTCTGCACTTCAACAAGATGAAACGCGCTTCGCTCAATCGACCGAAAACTTTGGAGTTGCATTTATTTCATGCGGGTAAACAAATCTCACAGGCTTACATAATCACACATTGGAAAATTGAAAAATACATATATCGCTTCCACAATTATCCGAGTAGGTTCATTGGCCAAGAATAAATAAGCCTCGCGGGTGAAATTGGCTCGTGTGCTTAAGTGTGGATCAAAATGAAGCGATCATTCGAAAATGCAATATTCCCAGAGCAATTACGTCATCGTGAGCTTTGATTGTAAAACGCCACGGTGACAAAAAAATAAAAAAAAAAAACAAAAAAAAAAACAGCGTGTACTCAATCGGAAATTGCCATTTAGGAAAGGCTTAAATTTTTCGCAAATTCATCCTATACAGCGCACGTATTGTACACGGGAAATTAGATCCTCGATTGGAACGATGCGAGTGGTGGGAAAAGCGAGGCACGGTGTCGATGAAACGTAATTTTCATCGCTGTTGAAGGCCCCAGAATTTTTACTCGTTTTCATGCACGCCTGTGTTTGCCCGGAGTGATTGCATTTTCGAAGACAAATATTGCGCCATTACGACAACGTGATTGGGTGCTGCAGTACGGAGATACCTACCCCCCCCCCCCCCCCCCGGCCTTCCTGCTGCCGCTGCTGCAGTTCGCACGTGCAAACCGCCGTGGCTGTTCACACCCTGTTTATTGCCGTAATTGCACCCCCTTAATTGCCTCCAGTTCCGCTTCGGCAGTCGGCACTGCAGACTTCGACGGGACTTTGAAACTGGCGAAAACTATCGGGCGAAAAATCGTTCGACGATTCGAGCCTCGCGTCTCGTTATAAAAACGGGAGGAACAATATCGCGACGAGTTTGGGAGAATGGGTGCTAATTATTCTCGATGGGCACTCTCCTTCGGCAGCCTGCGTCAATTCCAGATCCAGCGTTTGTTGGCCTGGCTTAAAGTGGCCCGTCAACCTACACGTGCAGTAACCCTTGCCGAGGGGAGAATGGGGGAGTCAATTAAGCGCAGTCGGTGCAGCACGTGCTTTTGAAAAAACTCGCGAGAGTGTCGGGTGCAATGTTTTTCGTTCCTCAATAGAATCGCGAATTTGTCTTCGAAAAGGCACCTCGCTACGTTGGTTAATAGCGCGATTTGACGAATGATTTTTGCGAAGAAGCTGCGGTCGAAGGATCGATGATCAATTGATCTCTAAGTCTCGGGATAATGTGTTTACGCGACTCGACAGCAGTCAGTTTTTTTAATGGAAAAATTATGCAGGTGGATGTGAGATGAGGAGTAGTTCAAAGTTTTTTCTCTCCCGCACTTGTCGTTATTCTTTTGCGAACTTCGCTGAGCGACAAGTGCCTGTATTTACGCGCATTAAGCGACTCCGACTAACCGAGAACACTCTCGTGTTTTACGCGTGACGTGCCGTGAACTTGGTGAGAAAAAGGAAAACCGATTGTGAGGCAGTTTTGAACCGAGGCACAAGGGCCGCATGGCACGCTGAAAATACGAGAGGACTGCGTGGATTGCGGTAAAATTTTAGCGTAGGAAGGAGAAAATAAAGGACGGAAAATAGTGGTAACGGGGAGAGAAATTAGAATTAAGATTGACGAATGTTTTCAGTCTGGAGGTACAACGAAAAAGAAAAAATTGCAGGGTATAATAATGACTCTTAGTTTTGAAAACCGGCTTGAGAAAACTATGAAGATTTCGAATTAAAAGAAGCAAAGTTGGGGGGTTGGTGGTCATTCGGTAGATTTCAAGCGAGACTTTTATTCAACCGCGCTCTCAGTTTGCCCCAAGGAACGAGGAAACAAGGGTATAAATTTATCGTTTGGAAAAACGTTTTCTCGTTGGGAAATTGACTCGTGAAATTTGTACGAGAAGAAGGGAGTGAGAGATGGTCTTAAAATATCCTGAAATATAAACTTAACGGCGGGAAATCGTTTCTCTGGGGTTTGAGCAATTATTTAGAAATTATTTGATTAAAAAGCTAAAGACGAGAAAAGGCTGCCTTTGGTTTTAAGATCTGGTCACAAGATTTCCAGCGAAAACTGCCCACGTTTACTTCGTGAAAAACTAGAAATATGGTATTATACGGTATCACAGAAAGGTCTGAATCGTCCAGAGAAGCAGCAATGAAATATGTGAAAAGTTGTTTTCGAGAGTAATCGCTTATGTATCGTGACGTTCTCGGTACTTCATTCAACCTCAAAATACCAAAGACATCTCGCGCTGGTGATAACGAGGGTAATTCACTCGGCTGAAGGTACTTTCAATGAAAACGTAAAGAACGGAAAAGAAACCTTGCGTTTAGCATTGGTATACATAATACAGAGCTGACGAAGATTGCATCGGATGTGCTTCAGGCGCGAATTTCAATTCCGAGGAAAGTTGCTTAATGGGGTCGTTATCCCTCAGGTCGAAACTTTAAGCCGTCGCGACGCGAACCTGGTTCCTGAATCCATTGAGAAGGAGCTAAGGGACACCTTCCATCGACAAGAAGTCTCTCCCTGATGTTCAAATTGAAAAGAAGTCACTACAAGGGGCAGCCTGGGGTTTTCTGGAAACGACTCTTCCCAAAGAGAGAGAGAGAGAGAGAGAAGGACTAAATATGGAAGAGAACAACGAGCCTTGGTAAGGGAATATCGATTAGCAGGACGCTTTTTGTTTTGTTTTTTTTTGTTTTTTTTTAAAGCGCTAATCGGTTAGACTTCCAGACACAACTTGATACTCCGTGGTCTTTCTATCCAGCGGTCAATGGGATAAGCGACAAATGAGTGAAAGCCTTTTGAAAGCAGCACGCTTCCAAGCGGTTGGATTCAACCGCGCTCGTCGATAAGAATGAGAAGGGAAAAAGAGTCGAAGTTTTCAGGATTCCGTCGTCGAGTCCCGACCATGTTCAAAGCAACAAGAGAGTGCAACTCCGAAGTCACAGTATGTACAAACAAGACTGGAAAAAGGAAAACAAGAAATCTGTGAGATAGGGGGGCCGATAGACTGGGCGAGTGGTGGGAAAATAAGGCGAATAAAAGAGGGATGAAAGAGAAGGAAAAATAAATAACACCGGCTTCCTACTTCGGTTCAGGCAGATCGAAGATCTCGGGCTTTCGAAGTCTGAGCCTCGAAGAGAATCTATAAGTTCGAGGATAGAGTGGATGAAAGCTCGACCTGCCGTACTGAGCGTCCAGAGTAGTGGAAACGGGGTGGCAGCTCGAACATCAAACGGAATCTTTAGTGACCGATTACGGCGGCGGTTGAAGTGCGAATCTTTTTCCGCCCCGCGTGTCTGCAGCGACTTTTCCTCCATTTTCATACCCGGCAGGAACAAGTACATATAGGTACGTACTTCCTCGTTTCCGTCGTTCCGTCTCTACATAAACTCTCGACGTAACGCGACGTCTTTGAGACACGTTTCCAGTGCTTTTACGTGTTATAAGAGACCCCGTTATTCTTCCACCTCCACCTCCACCTCCACCTTCCTTCCCGCTGCGTTATACTCGTTCCGTCATATTTGCTCCGATACTGCCGAGCTCAATATATTCACCCTCCAAAATCCCCTTATGAATTTCCATCCACCCCCCTCGCGGGAGAAAATGAGAACGCATCGACTCTCGCCGTTGCCGTTGCTGCAACGTCGCATGAATGAATGAGTGAGGTTAACAAGAGTTAAAACTATCGGTCTAGCGCTGACGATGACTATTTCGTTTCATTTTTTTTTTTTTTTTTTTGTTTGTTTTCTTTTCTTTTCGTTATTCAACAATTTCGCATCCTCGCTATAAGTGAATCAGAGCCACAGAGTACGGTGTGAAAAATAATTAACAACTCGCTCTTCTCCGAGGTGAAAACCCTGTGACGTAAACAAATGGGTTGTTAGCGAGAGATGAAAATCTGCGGGTAAAGGGGAATAGATTTTCCCCGAGAGCTGCGGACCGGCTAGCTAGAGACGGGGGGAGGAAAAGGAGATGGCCGTACAAATTGATGGGTACAAAATACGCCCTTGCCCTACGTGCGCCGATGTATTATACACGTGTTCACGTAGGCAGGCACGTAGTCCTATACGTACAACGGGGTTGCCTACGTCGTTTACCCCGCCCGCGAGCCCTGCAGACAGAAGCAAAGCTTCCGAGTGGAAAATTGAAAATCTTGTGTATGCACAACGCGAGGAATACAATCCGGCTTCAAAGGATCATAAATAATTATCTTGCGTTCCGGTTTCACGTGTTGCGTATGCCAATGTACAGTTGTTGGGGTGAATAGCGGTGTGTGTTCTTAAGCTTGAAGTTGAAAGAGGAACGAAAAACGCAGAACGAGGAAACTGGGGTGAAGTCTTCCGCGGTTCTCAGTTGAGACAGAGGCCAAAATCGGCGGAGGACCGCTCAGCTTTTATATGGAAGTTTACTGCTTTGCTCAAATCAACTCAGTCCGGCCCCTCGCTAAAACATCACGGAGCAGACGAAGCGAGTTCGAGTTTCGTCTCGTGGAAAGAAGCAACAATTCGGTTAAATATACCGCCGCCTTCTCAGTTTACCCCACGTTATATTCGTCCTTTTCGTTTACTTCGACCACTTCACGTTGACTCGATTTCCTACTTGCCACAATCTGTTGTAATAACTATATATACTCTTCAGAATCTGCCTTTGGCAACACTTACAATCCGGGAGACGATTTTTATCGTTCTTCAAAACTTCATCCGGCTTTTTAGTAAAATTCAAAGTAGCTACAGATTTACGATTCATGATCCAGGATCCTGTTTCACCATAAAAAAGGAGAATAATTAATCAACTAGTCGTCTCTACTCACCAGAGCGCCAAGTGATAGTGGATGATGGCTCGTTCGGGCTGCGAAGAGTCCCTGAGAAAGTTGGCGAAATTGTAATGCATCTTGGCGTTGTGTGGCAGGGTCCGTAGGCCAGACCTGAAACGAGATGATCGTTACTCAGAGCATTCGAGCTCGGTTATGCGTGCTTACTCCGCAAGCCCACCGGCGCCCGTTAATTATCCGACACTCTGTTCCACACCCTGGCAATCGGTGGCTCGGGGCCAAACCGTTGTTTAGAGGCTCGACGGGATCCGTAAAACCTTTGCCTCCCCGCTTATACTGTGTATGTCTGCTCACTCAGGCGGATTAGAGATCGCACGAGTGAATTTCGCGAGTGTTTATGCGGGTGACGAAAAAGTTTGGTGTCAGCGGTTGTCGGGGAAGGAGAATTGCAACTGCACTGCGCGAGCTCGCGAATTGCTGAGAGAATTGCAGATCGGGGTGAATTTGTTATTCACGGAGGATGCTGGCGAACTGGCGAACTGGCGAACTCTGGACTCCCTCGGGTCGGCGGAAAAGCGGGAAAAGATGTCACGACGCGGCGAGGTATAAACCCAATATAACTTCTATATAAGAGTAATTCCCGGCCGAGACTTTCAAGCACCGTATACCGCGGCCAAACAAAGCAAAGACCGAACCAGACTCCGTCCTCCCGAGGGACGATTCCAATCTAACCAAACCGGCTACAGCTCCCACACCGGAACGGCGGCACTCCGCTGCACCTTCACCCTTGTCCCACTTTTTCTGCGCAACGGGAGAATCGACGTCGTGGAATAGACAAGATCTCACCCACCTGAGCAACGTCTCCCTCGACGTCCAGTCACGGTTCCGGAGCACCGTCCGACAGCAGCCCGATGCTAAAAGTAGCACCACTCCCGCGGTGATGAGACTTCGTCTCCGCGGAACCGCCGTCCACGTCACCTGAGCTCCGTACACCGTCAGCAGGATCGAGCCGACGCTGGAATTGCATGGTTGGATAGTTACTTCGACTTGCACTCTTTTTGGCATGTCCCGTCGAAATCTGAGAGCAGTGAGACTTTTGATCTCGAGATGACCTACCTGGGTATGTAGAGGATTCTTTCAGCCATGACGAAGCCAACGGTGACGAACAGGTTCGAGGCTGGTAGAAAAGGCAGCACCAGGAACATCCAGCCGAGGATCAAAGGTGGATGCCTCTGTTGCTGAAAAATGCCAAATCGCGGGGTTCTCGTTAATCGTAAAAGCTCCGATGAGGAATGAGCTTTCAGCTGTACAGTGGATGGTAACGCCTGGTCGGAATGACCTCGATACATCGTCGTGTGACGTTAATTATTATAGAATTTCAGTGCAGTTTCTAATTAGAATTCCATGATCCTCGAGAGCCGGGCGAGCTTTTGTGCGTCTGAGTAACGCTCGTTTATCGCTTGCGATGTAAGCCCGAACTGCATGATGCAGGTGTCGTGCGAGATAGGTGGTGCATGGTCAGGTGGTTGTATCCCGGTATCCCGGTATTCAGTTGTGGAACGGGCGTGTACGGGTCACTGGTTTGTGTCCAGCTCGTGCATTGTATTTCAATGCTACGCCTGATATGAGAGGGCAAACATGGAAATGATTGCCCGGGAATTTGCATATTTTAATAGAAACAACACACGCACACACGGCAATCACGCCACTGCCAAGCTCCAGCGGAGGTCTAGCGCCACACGTACCAGCGTTTTATAAATACGTAACCGTGCGCGTCTGCTCGGCAGAGACGAGGTGAGTCTGTTGCACAGGCGTGCCTGCTCGTGTTAAATTTCTGTGTTCTACAACCCCCTCCTCCTCCATCCACCGCTAATCTCCTCGTCACCCGTGTTGCCTCCGTTGCGTGCGTACCTCGTGGTTATTAAGTATGTCGTGCTGAGATATCACGCGCCATTGATGGCGATCAGATATTAAACGAGATTCAGGGATGATCAACCGACAAGAAAAGTACCCGAAGTAAATATAACACCACGATTTTTCCCGTTTTCTAAGATGTTGTAGTACATCGAAAAACATCTGCAGGTACGCTTTTTTCCGCGAGCTGATTCTGTTCTCAAGAGATAAGCGATGCAACCCCGGGGGTAAAATTCATTGAGCATAATTTTTTCGTTGATAGTGAATAACGTCCAGTCGGTTTCATCGAAAACTTTTCAGTCGCCGTTGTTGAACCCTGTAAGAGACCGTTTTCTGGCGGTAAGGCTTACGGGCAGTTTTCGCCCCTTGAACGTCTGAATTGGCACGTGAGAAAAAAACGGGATCAATGCTTTTTGATGTACTACAACATATCGCGGAATGAGCCAAATCGGTCAGGTACATCTCGGGCACTTTCCTGGCAAGTCGTTTTGCACGACGCGCTACGTTGGGGAGGAAATTGCGAAAGTCAAAGAGCCAAATTTTCCTCGAGCTGTGAAGAGAAGGGTCGCAACTCGGTCCGGTCATTCCGGAGTCTTAGCACCGGTGAAATTGGGTGAAGTTTCGAGTCGTGCGCATTCGTGTGAACGCCGAAACGACGCGGGGCGCTTAACCGAAAACTAGGAGCCCAGCGTCGGTCGAAATTAATTGAAACCCTCCGATGTTTCATCCTGACTTCAGGCCGTTGAAGGAGAAAGGAACTCGGCGACTCGCGATCTTCCGGCTCTTGGAGCCGCGCCCTGATGCGTGTATGTTATGCCTTGTGTGCGAACCCACGCGGGATGATATCGCTTTGTCTAATTATAATCGACGCGGCACTATTCATCAATTAAGTGAACCGCTGTTGTGGGACGCATTCCGGAAACGCCTCCTTTGCCCGGAAGCCTGCACCCCGATGTTCTGCAGCTCGACGTGCCCGCGGGCAAAACCCCGATCCTACAACCAGTTCGTGCGTCGTTAGCACGCATTATTAACACGGCTCGATTGGTGGCCCGCACCCATACACACGCTTTGCTATCGCACAATGGAATCAGAGGATTTGTGGTCACGCCAAGTCAATAGCCATTTAGGATATTCGCGGTCTTCCTTTACGGCCGAACCCCCGGCTGCGGGTCCTCAGACTTCGATCCCGACTCGTCAATGCAAAGGACAACGGATCACTGAAGTTGAGTTGTTTTGAGTTGCGATTGAATTGTTGTTTTCTTAGTGTGGAAACTTTCTACGTCTCGATTGTTCACTTACCTGCGAGATCATTTTTCGTTTTTATTTTCTTCAGAGGATGAAAAAGCCCCGGGGAACTGTACGAGAGCAACTCAAGGCTGGTTGGACCTTCGCGTCCAATTTGAAACTCGTGTAATGCAGGTTATTGCGGAAAACGAGATCGTAAAATAGTTTTGAAAGAAGTTCAAAAGCGCGGAACCGTTCACAGGGAGTTATGTAGTATATAGTTATATGTATATGTATAACCTGAGAACCTCGCAGAGAGTACAAGAAACTTGTAATTAATCTTGGAATTAAGTTACCGCGCGTGTATTGTTCCAAAGTTTTGCCAACTGTAGTACACGTCGAGAGCTACACAGCCGCAAAGCTCTCGGTTCCGAGTCGTTTTCGCCACAAGAATGAAAATGGAACGGATTTACCGCGTACGCCCTGGTAGAAAAATATACGAGATATACGAGACCCGATTTCAAAGTTTTAACGCTGTTACCCGCCGCTCTCTCCTCTCCAAGATGCAACGCTGTTTTCCATCGCGGCAAGAGCTGGGCTCGCGTTATTTGCTCGGCCGTTTAACGATTCTTTCAGGAACGATGAATTCCGATCGTAATTAGAATCGCAATATATTCCAAGCGCAAATGATGTTTGCAGAAAGCAAAGGACAAAGGACAGTACGTGATTATGGTGAAAGTAACGAATGAGCGATTGAACGAATTATTGGAAAAGCTGCAAGTTGAAAGACACTGATTGTGAAAGATGCATCTTCATAAGTAGAATAGACTGTTCTGAAAAGACGAAGGAAAATGGAAGAGAGAAGAGATAGAAAATTCTGCACCAGCTCATTAACTTACAAGGAAACGAGAACCTGTTATTACTCCTGCTTTCCGTTTATGAGAGTTTCATCGTGGAAAGGCCGTTAGAAACTTATTGGCGTGATAATTTTCCGCCTGATGTCTTCCGATAGTAGCTTCAGGGAAAGAGAAGCGAAGCGCTGAGGATTCACAGAGGGAACTGCAGCAGCAGCAGCCACTGCGGTTTAAATTTCTATCCATAACTGAAAAGGGAGTTTAAGCCTACGATCCTTCATAATCGTCGATATAAAATTCAAATCAGTGACTTGACCGCATGATTTTCAAAACAGTGAGACTTCTATATCGTCCGATGCATCGGGGCGCTTTTTTGCGTTTGATAAACCTGCTGTGAAAGCTTGAAGATGCAAAAGGGTGAAAGAGAGAAAGAATCAGCGTCCTGGCTGAATGAGAGATCGCGGTGAGGACCTAATTGAGGATTAATTAAGATGACTCTGGTTATGTACACACAGGCGAGCTCACCTTTTGTCTTTGCTGGATTGAAAATACGACAGCCAATCTGTCTTCGATCCGGACGGATCTTCTCGGCGGGGGATTAAACTCGGGATAATGGGACAACGAAGGTGTGCAAGGCTATCAATTTAATCCCGGATGTTGTATCGCGAGCTGAACCAGCCGGGTAACACGATCGCCCCACACTGACGCGAACCTTTTACTGGATACCAACCATCCCTGTCATTCCACGACTGTTCAATGAAATTTGGTGAAAAAAATTAATGAATACGTGCGATTGAGGGTTGAATTTGATGTGATTCTTACTTTTTTTCCTTCCTTATCACGAGTGTAACGAAAAAAATTGATCAATCATTCTCAAAGCTCCCATCATTTTTTCTTCATTTTAACATATTAGATGATATAGGTACCAGGAACCTGTACGTATGTAGTGGAGAATGTAACTGAAAGATTACAACAGATGATGTTTTCTTCTTCTACTTCTTTTTTTTTTTTTTTACTCTTCTCCTCATCTTATTTTACTTGCGAAAAGCGATCCGTCGTAAAAGTAAAACGCCTATTCGTTCGGCCAGTCAACTACGTCCATCCCTCATGAAGTAGACCAACGAGAAAGGGATATAAATAAAATTGAACCATCAAAATGTGGGGGGGTTGAGTAGAAAAAAAATTTAGTGCGTTTAAGATAAGCGCTCAGGGCATACTAAAAGTTTCGGTCTATATTGTGTGTATACATGCGGCGGAGTATTTTCTAGCGCTTGATTCGGTCTGGGGATGGGGGAGAACGAAGCGTCGCGTAGCTGAAGAAAGAGATAAAACAAAAGAGAAGAAGAAGGAAGAAGAGAGAAAAATAAACAGCGTAAAAAAGATAAACGGGTGGAGAATTAATGGACACTCGCTCAATGCCGCGGAAACAATTTATCCGGAAAACTCGGTAGCCGTGGGCGCTTTCACGGGATTATCTCGGTTCTGTTCTCGGAGGCACGTCCCTCGGCGTCGCGTCGCTTTCGTCGGCTCTTCTCCGACGGACCCCGATGAGCTAAACCCTTGCGAACCGACCCTTGCTGCAACCCCTCGTTGTATCTCGCGAGAAATGTCCACCTGCGGACAGTTTTTCACCCTCGAACCTACGTCGGGCACGAAAAACAAGTCATCACCCGCGCAAAGCGTTCGGGTGTTCGCTCATTTTCACCTGTCTGAAAACAATCCAGACGAAGTGATCCCGAAACAACTTTAATGATCGGAAAATTACTGGAATTTTTACAAAAATTTTAGATCTTGCACAAGTTGTATCGACATGTTTTTTTCTAGAGAAGAAATTGCAACGCACAGTTTCAAGTCGTTGCGGTAAATCATTCGAAAGATACGTTCAACCGAAAAACGAAGAAAGCTCCTCATATTTTTACCCCTCATTATCACACGGTGTTCTACATAATATGTTTCTTAAGCTTCTGAGGTCTAAATTACTCGCCATGGGGTTTCTAAAAATTTGTTCCGCGCAAAAAAGTTTTTAGGTCTCAATAAACCGATAATGAAACTTCTATTCCTCTGCAATAAGGCGCAAGAAAATACTTTTAATCCATAAATTTTATCGCACACGTACCTATAGATTTCATTGTTCACCGCTAATCTTAATCCTATTCATTCCCTCGCAATATCGTATCGGGTAATCGGGGAGCGCGAAAGCTTTCGCAAATCGCGTTGATCGCGTGTATCGAGATCAGCTGCAGGTGCTCGAGTATATCCACCGTTCGTTCTCCTGCATCATTACCCGCTTGCAGTTCATAGCTGCGACTATGCTGGTACCGTTAAGCGGGGCATTACACGATGGGTTATGGTCGATAGAGGCCGTATCCATAACATAACCGATTATCAGTACGACCGATTTATGGGTTCGATCGCTTTCGGGTTCTGAGAGGATTTGATCGCACATTATCCGCGAATTACTTACTGTTCAAAGACGGTTACAGGGGTGGGTTTCAGGACCACGAAATCGGAGCGGATATTTTTTCTACAAAATTTTCTATCCCAAAATACACGGAACTACTGTTACTATTTCTTGTAAGATTCACCGATCTTTGATCGTCCACTTGCGATGCGGTACAACAAGTTTTATTTTTCATAAGGCGAAATGTCGAGTGAAATCAAAGTCTACCGTAAGCTGCAGAGAGGCAGTCTGGGAGCGGGAATGGAAACGGCAGGGCAGAGTTAGCAGCTTATAATAATATATACGAGAAAATATATTTGAGCTGGTTTTATTAACTTAATTAACGATGACGCCCAAGTGCCAGGCGAATACTCGTGTTAATTAAAGAGGACTCCTTCGGTACCGCAGCAGGCTTGACTCGTCTTCGGACCACTTTCTGGTCGGTCTTCAAGTTATATACCAACTCTGCTCAGCGCCTATATAATCGTCGACGAATTCTTGACTACACAAGGGTGTTCAACAGGCGCATAATGGGCGTAATGGTGGCGGCAAGTTTGGGGGTGTGATTTAATTCCCAGGACACTCAGAGATCGTTTGAAAGGCGCTAAAACGACTCACCTCAAAGTCCGTGAATGCTTTGTAAGTGAGCACCACGCAGCCGCCGAAGAAAAGACAGGTAGCCAAATTCCTCGCGTCTGCAACCGACGCCACAAGGGGTACCGAACCCATTTGCCAGTCGTGTGACAGCGTCGCGGGGCATACCAACAGCCAGAAATTCAGTGCAGCCAGGTAGCAGAAAGTCAGCAACCTGCAACAGATTTTAAAAGACGATTCAACACCGTGACAATGAATCCAGATCGGAAGATGCGGGAGGTAGAGGAAAAAAGGACCCTGACGATGAGAAAACGCGACATCCGTTGTCTTGTTGCGGAGACAATGGATGCCGGTCTAGGCGTATGGACGATGGGAGGGTGTCGATATAGTGGAGATTATATCGAGAGATGCTGATAGTGGGAAAATGAAAGCTCAGCGTCAGCAGCAGACGCCTCTGCGGCACGACGAGCTCGCACTTCTGAAAGCACCATCCAGAGCTTTTTCTTCTTCAGCTTGTTCGATAGCCGAGCCACTCGAGGTGCCGTGAACAATGTCAACCCCGGTTCGAGACCACCGAGCCTTCCGCGAGTGCTTCACCCAGCAATTTTTATCGAGGCGAAATTTTTTCGGTAAGGGTTGCAATTATCCATGCGTTGTACACGCGCGATTCGCGACCCTCTCCACGTTTCGACCCGGTCCTTTATTACGACCCAAGATTGGTCCTCGAGTCGAGGCAAGAAGAAGTGAATTCTTTTCGTCACTCGAGGTGGTTCGCTCATCGCGAGTGATTGAAAAAAGCTGCCCGCCAGTCTTGAAAGTGCCTGCAATCCAAAAGAGGCATTCTATCGATTTTCTCTCTCGTCACTTCTTCTTCTTCGCTTCTACTTCTTCGTCATGTTTTTTCACCCTAACTTTGATCGTTCCGACTCCTCCAGCGCGGGTAGTCTGAATTTATCCGATCAAGTGAGCTGTGCTTTTTTGTTAGTTATATATTATTCAGAGCCCCCGGTTCTTTGACAGGGTTGTTTAGACGCGGTTTTAATATTGTACCACGAGGAAGAATGATCGTCGGAAAAAGTCCTCACCGTGGGAATTTAAATACCGAGTAAAGTCGAGCGTCTAGACTCCGTGCAGCGACGAAATTTTGGGCTTAAGGATATCAACGCTGAGTTTTTGACAAGTCCCGTCGAGATAGTTTCACCGAATTTGAACAACGATCCTGGTAACTTCTCGGTGAAACGGCATCGCACGAAATGCTATGAGCAGAGCAGAGGAAAGGAAAGAGAAGGTACCTTATCGATACTATATCACGTTAGCATAACGAGAGAGATCTGCAAGTCCAACGGAATTTCTCTATACGCATACTGAGACTGGGAACAAAAGTCGGATCTCGGTTTTGCCTTGGATTTTTATTTTCAAGAAATTTAACCCCCGTCAGGGAGTCAGAATTCCAAGGTTTCTCTGTACAAAGGGTCGAAGAACCGAGTGTAGGTATCACAAACAAAATGTAACATTGAATTAGGGTGAAAAGCATGCACGTTTGAATTAACGATTATACCTGAGCCCCACCCGACCGACGTCGCCTGTTGCCATCTCCGCTTCTCCATACTTTAATGAGATTAGCTCTCCGAATATTAAGCTCCTTCTAATCCGTGGTACATGGAAGAAGTGTCTAGCATCAAAATTCCGCGTGGTCTCTATATTAATCCTCACGGTTGGTCACCGAATAAAAAGAAGCTTCGATTCTTTATTTTTCTCACCCTCGTCATCGTCGTGGCCAGAGGCGACGCACGTTCACGAGTTATCAAGTTGCGTGACACGCAGCGTTTCTCTTGTACACACAACTCAGTATCAAAAGATGTTAATTTGTCACCTGCACGTAGTACTCCTACGCTAGCGTGCGTCAAATATTCAACCACCATGATCGAGAGGTCTGTCACTGTTAAGTAATTGTTAATTAATTACGTTCCGCGATGTGTGCAGCAAGTTATGACCAGCAGAAAACCGAGAGGGACGTTGCCTTGAAAATTGGATACAAGACTGTCGGAGAAACTGGCCTCCAACAAACCTGACTTCGCAAGGGGTTCGGCTTGATGACCGTGATGTTCCACTCGTAATATCTGCCACTTCGCAGTTGAGTAAGTCGGTAATAACCAGTCTTGAGTGGGCCTGTCATCTGCCCGACCCATGTCAAGTATTTCTCTCTGCTGCTCAAACGTCGCGCTGTCAACACTTTCTCGCTGTCTTGGAGTCTGGGTGCAATCATTGGTTCCCAGGCGACATTGGCCACGGTGGATTGTTGACGAATAAGCCGTCGGTACGACGAGAACAGTTTTTTTTTCTCTTTTTCTTCCGCTGCGTCTTCCACTCTGCGAAATTTCAGATTCAACGTAACCTCGAATAAGTGTATAATAAACATTCGGAAATGAATCCTCTGGGTTTCAAACAGCTGTTAAATTTTTTTCCATTCAGATTGCAAAGCACCGCGTGCTGCTTGGCTGAAAATACGGTTCAAGATATATCTCGGAGATTTTTTTTCTGCGAGCTTGAATTTTTCGGGGTTCTCAGCCTGATACTAGGAATAACAAATTTGAGGGTTGGCAGGACGAAAAAAACCCCATCATGGCGGACGTCCCAGGATAAAAGAAGCACACGTGTCAGGCTCCTCGTCACTGTTGCTTCGCAAAATTGTCACATTAGCTTCCATCGCAATCGCAATAACAGTGAGCGAACAAGTTCGACGATCTTTCTACCTCCTCGACGAATTTTGCACTCGTATCTCCCCGCGGATAAACATCCCGATTTCCTTTCCCTCGACGCTTCGCTAATGTACTACAACCTGGACAATTCTTCTCCCGTTGACCGACTCCGCGGAGCCCTCGGTCTAGCTGCAATGCGGCACACCAGACTCCTGGTCGTTTCACCCTGGGGCACCAATGACCTCCGTGCATTCCTGTTTCCCCGGAGATCACCTGTGGGTACATTCATTTGCCTTACTCGGTTGCACGTCTGCGACACTCTGGCAAAACGGACTTGCAACCGTTACAAGCAGTACGATCGAATGCTCGGAAGAAGTTTTTGAAATAGTGTCTCGGTGCTGTGAAAAGTTGGTAAATTTTGGTCTAATCAGATGGTGAGGTCGTTAGGGTCTTCGCGTAAGATCGATGGGACGGTGATTTCCAGCATTAAGCATTGGGTGAAAGGTTACATCTCGATTCTTCGTCTTCCTGCGTTGCGATCCTGTTCCGCAATGCAGGAATTGAAACAAACAAGACGGAGATTTGTAGGTGAAAATATCCGCGCTTAAATCGTGCCGAAAAATATCGCAAAAACGATCAACAGCGTTGGAGGAAAAATCTCGGAAGGCCAATCCACAGGCCGAGATTTAACGCTGCTGCAGAAAAACGTTGATTAGTCAAGGGCAAAAAGCGGATTCTTGCTCTCTGGACGGCAATTTTATGGCTCAGCCCGGCCACCGCCCATCAAAGTTACATCGGAGTCCCCGGGGAGCAGTGCCCGCCAATTCGTTCGCATTTATATATGGGCCGGCTCCTTATCTCGGAAGTCCCTGACCACCCACATCCTCGATCCTCCAGGATGGTCCCGCCGGCCACCGTACTCACTCGAGGCAACAAGACCCGGCATTTCCGGCACTCTTCCCTGATTCACATCCTGCGGCTACCCGAACCCGCCCAACCATCTCGTCCTCGCTAATTTCCAAGGTGGGAAAGATTTCGCACTTCGAATGTCCTCGCGTTATCTATTCCCGAAGAGCGAGAATCGACTGCTGTCGAAGCGTCAAAATTTCACGTTAATCAGATTTTCCGTAGGTTTGAGGAGGTCTTCACATCGCCGTGAGTGCCGATAACCACAAATAGATGATCCTCGCTGTTTCAGTTCTGGTAAGGTCGAGTTACGGCTTGGATAATCAGACCAGAGGTCAGACCTGCTGGCCAACTGCTACCACGGCCACACCGTTTACTCCACGGAATAGATTTTTACGTTATTCCAGTCCATTGGCCTCTAACAGGGACCACTTCGCCCTGAAGTCCAGAACGTCGTCTTTAGCCTCTAACCTCAAGGTCAAACCATATCGAAATCGGTTCAATTTTTGGCGAAGAATTTCATCGCTCTCGTTCGGGTGGAGGTAGGGTGTTCAGGACCCGCAGTGTCGTCAGTTTCTGGTAAAGATTTCCGTCGCCAGGCCAAATCGTGTAGTCTCTGGGTGTGAAACTCGTAATTCCTCTACCGATACTCCGCCTTCTATTCACCCGTATAACAACCCAGGAGCAGTGAAGTCTGAAATTCATACCCAAGCACCAGATCAAAAGCTTCGATGCAAGTAGAGGTTGGAGAAAAAAAATCTCACCCTTGAAATTCTCTTCCACTCCCTACCCAAATTACGCAAGGATCGTACGCGTCGGAGGCTTCAGGTTTCTTCGAACAATTTGAAACCGAGCAGGGTTCAAGCACATCCTGCTGGTATAATTAGCTCACAATTACCAGCTCGGATAAATTAGCTCAAGGGTGTGCCGGGGTGAGAGTTGCGGTATTAGTTGCTTACCCTCAGAAGCGTCTCGAGGGCAGATAGCTAGGTAGGCGTGATATTGTCTGACAGGACGCGTAATTATTACCCTCGACTAATCGGCACGCGGTAATTCCGTGCATGTTTGTGATCAAAAGGAAAACACGCACGAGCTTCACGCTCTTTCTCCTTCTCTCATTTCCACCATTGTATATGGTCGACCGCTCGTCAATGATGATTCAGCAAATGCATCCACAAGGAAACATCGAATATTCATAAACGACCCATCGTCCGGAATGCGAGTTTTCCAACTCCACCGTGTGTACTTTGGCTCGCTAAGTGCGGGTTTGTGTACCTATTTACTTTGGCCTCTACTTCATCGCCGAAGTATGCCGCCGTCTGATACGTGTCAGAACCGACTGGGTTAAGTGCCGCGGCATCGAGATGGAAGAATTCGATCAATTTCGTGCACAGGAAATTCCGCGTCGGATGCAAACAGACCGCGAAGTGCGACGGAGGAACATTCCGTTTGTTTGTGAGCTGGTGTGAATGGAACTGGGCGTTTAGCGTTCAGAGGTCAGACGCAATTTAGGAAATATACTTGACTTCTGGACACACGTGTTCCAACGTTTTTGTTTTTCCCCGATCAAAAAGATCGTACGGTCGGGTAAAAAGGGAATTGAAGAGAGGCACTGGGCCAAAAATCTTAGCGGCTTACTTCCGGCAGGTTTGGTAATGCGGGACAGACGGGGAGAGATGATGATGGGAGAAAAAAACACGCGAATACAACAGGGTAACGATATTAATCAATGCCCAAAAGAATTCTTCACAAAGTTGGAAAGAACAATGGTGGGAAAAAGTTAGCACTCGAATAAAAAACAATGACAATATAATGTATTCTAGCTGCCGCAGCGGAAGCGCGGGTTCCTTTTCTCCGCATAATCTTTCTTGCACAGGTCCTCTAACCGCGTGGGCCTGCGGACATTTTTATTTCGTTGACATGATTAACGACCCTCTCTCTTTCTCCCTCCGTATTGTGTAAGTCCCCCGTGCAGAGCATCCCAGGAATTTCTTCGCCACACTGTGGATTCAGTATACACAATACCTATCTTCATAATTTGCGCGATATGCAGACGGAACGTCGAGCTGAGGGTACGATTGACCCGATTACGCAGCGCGGTTCGAGTGCGGCTTCCGACTTCCTGGGCACCTTTACATTCGGCAGAGGCGTCAAAGTGGAAGGCGTCACCCCCTCGTCACTCGACAATGTATACGACCTCGTCTACGTCACCCTCGGTGTACTTGAAAGAGGTTTCGCCCCCGCCCAACTCCGTTTGCAACACAAACGTATCAAGTGTCCCCGATCTACTCCCCGACTCGATAATCCGGTCGCAATCTGAATACAGACCGCGCAGCTTGCAGGTTTAGTTGGCGGAAGTTTAATCCGGCAAAACTTAAGTTTGAACCGGAAGTCCAGGCCTTTGAAGTTCGGACTGGCTAGTGAATAGGATGGAACTACGACGCCGAGTTGACGTTATGTGTGCAGCGATTTTGGTAAGAAAGCAACAGCCTTGGCCTTTGGAGATTGGATGGCAAGTCGGTATCGTCCTTCGATTCTTCAGCATACCGTGTGGACCACGTTTAACCCAGTGCCCTCCGATCTAGCTCAAAAGGCTTACAATCCCAGCCTAGGGTGTAAATATAGATCGAGACGAGAGAGAGAGAGATCCAGACGAAGGTGGGTATCTAGAAATTGATTCACCATCAGAGCGCAGCGTCGCGTCCGGGCTCGAGACTTGAGAGAGAATTGATTAAGGAGTACGTGCCTGGAGAATGAAATTAGATGTAAAGATAAATAAATCCAGTGAACCGACTGGCTTCCTGGCTGCCGGCTCTCGCGCTCCCGGTTCGCGTGCGAAAACGGTTCTGCGCCTGCGGCCCGGAGTTCCGTGGCCCCGAGATTGTATCGAACTTTAAAGCGGATGGATTTGAATATTTTCATTTTCCCGGTTACCGGGTGCCCGGTTTAATGTCACTCGTCCGTGGATCGATGTTCGCCATTTTCGCTGCCGCATGTCGTCCTCGAATCGCTGGCTCTCTCCGAAAGCTTCCATTAATTCTTAGCATCCAAAACCGACCCCCTATTCCTGCTTCAACCTGTATCGATACCCGTCTTTAATGAAATCATCCGCCCGACTGATTGTCCGAATTGATTCCCTTCATCGAACCCCCCCTCCCCGTTCCTCTCCTTTGCCGAGCTGTTCGACTAAATTAGACCCCATAACTCGTACTCGGGTTATCGTTTTCTCTCTCAGGCTCTAAGGGATTCAAATTGCTTCTATCTGATCGTTATCTGTCGCAATAATCGTCGCCATAAATTCCCCCCGAATTTTTTGTTCCCAATTTCTGTAAGGTTTTTTTTTTCTTCTTTTTATTCATCCTCTCTTCGTCCTCTCGCGCTGCAGTAGCTTTTAACCGAAATTCTTCCCACAGAGAAGATGTTCTCCCGTGACTCCAACAGCCCCTTTCCCCCACGGTTTTGTTTTTTCTTCTCACGATATGAACGCCGCCGAGTCGAGCTTTTAAATCTGTCCTTGGGGTGAGAGAGGGGAAAGGAAGAAGGGTGCAGCGTATTTGTGTCGGCGTGTCAGATTCCATTTCAGAGGCTCTTGGTGTAAATTCAAGAGACAGCTATCCGCAGAGAACCTCTTCTCCGAAAGTGCGTCGACTTTCTCGAACTGAAATCCGAATTTTCCATCTCCTCGGCCGCCCTTCGCTCCCTTCCACGCCTCAGACGAGACGCCGAGGGCGCCCTCAGGCTCGGATATATCCCTCCGAAGCCTCCCGACGGGCTAATATTTCAAATGTAATTGATACGTTCCACCGCCGGTCTCCTTTTCATCGAGTTTTGGCGGCCTGGCTACATTGGCGGAGGCTCGGATCCCCCTCGTTTCCGCCGATTTCGATTTTCCCTCGGCGTTCTTCCCCCGAAGAAGACGGTGGCTGTTGGATGGGGGGAAAACCGCGTCGCCATACGGCGATTCGCAGTCGAGTGTTGCTTCATCATTTATGGGCTGCTGCTTGACAGGCGCGAAGCCGGCCGGTTTTTGTCGGTGCAACTTCACCTTGGTTAAAGCCGAGAGATTCCGCACGCGGTGTAACGTCGACGGAACAGAAAAAGTGCCAAAGGATAAGACGCGCGAGATATGAGTGACAAATTTTATCCTCGCCGGGGTATATCTCACCCCAGCAGGTCACGTTGCAACGAGACGGGGGTGAATTTCGACTCCGTCTCGGCGAAGAGCATTACTCGCGACGTTATCTTGCCAAATAGAAATTTCGCCGTAGTGACAACGCCGCTATTTATCCTCGAGGAAAGAAAAAACTCGGGGAATTCCCAGTCAGTGATCGTCCTTTCGTCAAGTAATTCAGTAGAGATATTCAGTTGGTTAAATTGGTGTTGAAAATTTCTACTTGCGCCAAATTACAGATGATCCTGATAATTGGGGTGTGAGTTGGAAGAATTTTACCGCCATAAATACTCGCGAGTGAAATGCAAGATAACCGATCGAGTGAGGGGTGAAGTTCATTCGGAATGAGGGCGGAAGAAACTTTCGTTGTTCCAAAATCACGCCCAGCAAGTCGAGCATGACGATCGACTTCGCTTTGGTTCTATCTGTAACAAAATCGTGCATAAATACCTGCATCTGGCGGGAGGAGGAGTCCGAGAGTCTGAATTTTCACCCTGAAAGTTTCCCAGAGGATCGCAGCAGCACCGGCTTCTCCGAATTGGCAAACCGGCGTTACTTAAAATTAGCATCATCGTTTGAGCCCTCGAGGCTCGCCAGCCGAGGGTTGGCTGAACAAGGTGGTGAAAATTTGACTGCAAGGTGATACCACTTTTAGCCGGAGCCGTCCTTTGATCCCTGATACCGGCTCTCCTCCACCTCCACCTCTGCCTTTCCTCCCTTTTCTCCCTTTATCCCCTTGCTCCCCACATGCGAACATTCCACCCCTAAAATTCTCCCCGAATTTCGTTACTCGTGAATCCCTTTCTCATTTTCGCCAAAAATCCTCCCTCGTCGCTAATTGTCGGCTCGTTTTGACGGTGTGCTGTAAGTACGATATAGTATATCCCGGAGAGCGAAGTGATCTTTGCGGGAGAACCGCGGGTCTCAACCCTCTCCTCACCTACCGGTCGGTGGGTATTAAGTTTTCCAGTACATTCGCCGCGCACTGATAACGGTGTAACTTATCCATTTACGTCCCGGGTCATTACGCCATAACTGGGCTAATTTATGGGGGCAGAGTCCCACCTAAATCCAAGCACGTACTCTCTCGCCCGCCAGTTCTGTCTCGCTGCCGCGTCCTGCAGGACAGACGGCTCCGTGGGGATGGGGGTGTTCGACCACCTACCTATACACCCACATAAATTCACCAAACTCGTATATAAACCCGTCATGTTGTACTCGTGAAATTGGCAAAAAATTCTACACACGGTACGGAACGCTCGTTGCGGATTATTTCCTGTACCGGAATTTCACCTCACAGTTTCCTATTTATTTTTTCATAAGCTTGGCGAACCTTGCACGGGTAGCATGATTGCCTTGGATCCAAATTCGAAAGGTCAATGATCCGTACGTTGATCTCAGGGTACTTAAAGACGAGAGACACGGCTTGATTTTCGATAACCGTGACCATCAAAGGACCAATAAAAAGTACCATCTGAATTGAACATGGATCATCCAAATCAAAAGCAACTCCGATATACGACTCGATTGATAAGGTAGTTGAGGCCAATCATACGGTGTATTAGGATCAATAGTTAGATAAAAACTTTACAGAGTCTGGCTAGTGATTTCAACTCGTACAAATATGAAGGTGGATGCTGAAGGTGAAATGAAAGTTAAAACTTCATTCATGTGCGAAAAAGGTTTCAAATCTTAAATTACGAGACAAAAGATGAAATTTGAGAAGATTATCGACGTCGAAACACTCGGCGACTGGCTTCCAGAGTAAAGGAACAGCAGGATAAAAATGGCCATCGATGGATTCGAGATAATACAGTCGGCCGAGGGAAAAATTCGAGTAGCTGACGGTGTACTTTTCGGGACTTAAGCGTATGTAAATATCCGGGTAGAATGTCCTCGGCAAGTTTTTCAACAGACTCTGGAACAAAAACACACCCACACAGGAGCACATGATAGTCTTCCGGGTTCCAAAGAGTAGGGAGCTGGACAGTGACCAGTTTTTTCGAATCCTTCCGAAGGGAGAACCGCCTGCGTCGCGTTACTTTCCGACTATGGCGTCTGGCTCGAGCCAAGGTGAAGACCCTGAAGTCGGCGGGTAACTTCCGCCCTGAGTTGAGTGGGCTTGTCGTGTCGTAAGCAAAGACGAAGAGCCATGGTGCTCGGTATGCACCGAGGCCAAGACGCCGGAGGCGCTCTCACGTCTCATGCAGCCCTCTTTCTGGGCTCCTCTCACACCCTAACCTCTGGGCGATGGAGTCTAATTGGACACTCTCTCGCCACGTGGGTCGCTCTTATGATTCCCTCGGGTTCCTCAGCAGCCCCGTTGTTGCTGGTTTCACTAATTATTTTCCACCGACAGAGGGTCAGGCCGATGATAGCTCGGAACAACTGTCTCTAAATTCTGCACGGCTGCTGAAGGGGAATCTTGATACCCAGAAAGTCAGTTATTGCCACTGCGATACAGGCTGGTGAATTGAAGGGGATGATTATTGCACTGACTTAATGATTCGTGATTCAACCCCTGCGATCGGATTATTTTGCGGAGTACTCGTGAATATACCAATGTCATAGTGAGGGTTGACTGTCTGTTACTTTTCATTTTGCATTTTCTTCTCCGAAGAGTGAACGATGCAATATCTAAAAAAGTTGGATATAAAATTTAAGTTTACTTTTGATGAGTCTACGGATTTCCATCGCTGTCTTTTGGACTTCAAATGATATTTGGTTCGGGAACGAAAGCTGGATGGTCATCACATTTTGGTGGGTCTGGCCAATGAATATTATTATTATTCGATACCGAGGAAAGATGAAAGAAACGTAGACGAGTACTGTAGGGAAGAATTTATTATTCAGGGTGACATTTTTGCACCGTCGAAAAGCCCTGTTCTGTCTTATTCAAAGCTGCAGAGACGGGATGAGGCATTCGTCTGGGTGCGATAATCTCTCGGAAGTATATCAGCCTCATCGCGCGAAAACCAGGAATAACTTGTCAGTTATCCGTCTAATTCCAGCAGCTCTCTCCGCTGCGGGAGTCTTAAGGCTGAATTTGGAGCGAGCTTTCTGACCGGATTTTATCTTAGCAACGGGATGAGAATACTCGACAATTATTTCAAATTCTAGACATTCGCTAAACGTGACCTGAATTCCGGCGTTATTTGTCGCCCCCGCGTTATTGTCAGGCGATGGAAGACTTGAAACGTAGGGTGATGAGAGGCTTCGGCTTCCACGGAGGAAACGCTTTCAATATCAGACGAGGTGCTTTAATTTTGCTAATGAAAAACCTGGGGGCCTTGTACATTATGTACAAGCTCGGTGGAACGCGCGTCATGGACAAAAATGTCCCCCTTATTCCCTGTAATTTCTTATCGCGAGAATATACGAGAATGTGACGTTGAAGAATCAGTCACGATAATTACACGACGGATGAGCTGGCGTGAGTCTGATTTGATCCCTGTAATTTTCGCCTAGCGAGCTTTCCGCGCGGTAATTTGAACCCGGTGAATTCAAAGATCTGTGCTTTTTCGTCAATTAGTTTAATGGTTGCGGAAAATCCCGTGACACTAAAATTCGGGAAATCGGGCGAGCCGCTCTTCGCACGTAACAGTAATTATTCTTCCGATTGAAAATATGATTAGCACGTTTTTCATCGTATTTCGCGATTATACTGCCAAATAATCATCAAAGCTCGGGGGCTTTGTCAAGCTAAAAAACTCGCCGTTCCAACTGTGCGACATAATTTTCCCTCAAACAATACTCGGCTTCAAGGTTTCCGTTTCCACCCCTTTGACACGCCCCGCCCCCGATCCGGTGTTCAGGAGCCGCTGAAACCCGTTTTCGGCACATCACCAGCGTTTAGTGGGTCGCGCAATAATTCCCAAATCAAGCCACTGTATGGAGTGTTTATACCCATTTAAGCCCGAGACGCACGTTCAACGTTCACGTCCCCAACTCAAGCAGCTCAACCCGCTGACGTTGATTGCCAAAGTAGTTCTCACCGCTGAATACAACCCTCCACCCCTCCCAAACGAAGTTGAGGCAGAGGGTGAGAAGTTGGCGGAGGAAAACACGCGCAAAAAGGCTCTTCACGTGACACCCCGCGGGTTAACTTGGCCGTTCTTTTTACTCCCGTGGATCGATTCGATCAGCTTTAAGATCAGCCCTGCACGCTGCGAGGTCTTACAAGGCATGCAGTAGAGTCAGATTACAAAATCCTGCCAACTAACCGGCGGATTCGGTCCGAAAAAAACTTTCATCTCCGTAGCAAAAATCGGTAAAACACCAGACCAAAAATAGGCGATTTCTTTCTCCCCGGGCGTCAAGCACGCGTGGTTTTATCCGCACCGGATACACCGTGCATTTCACATTCCAATGCCGCACCAGGGACTGGGGCCAAGTTTCAGGACGAGGCCGAAGGACTTGGGCTTGCTTCCAACTCTCCCATCGATACAAAGTGCAGGTATAATGCAAGATCTGACCGAGCCGGCGTGGCGGAGTCAGCGAAGGGTAGAGACCGGGGGTGGAAACTAGTCAGGGAGTCGGTGAAGTTTGATAAAATATGTACCTACATTAAGGGTCCTCGAGGCGCGAATGTCGGGTGGAAACGTCTCCGGTCGACGTCGGGGCGAAGGCGAAGGCGAATTAAGGTTGTTCGGGAGACGCGTTATCGACGTATCGACGTGTCGAGCACGCGGGGGTGGCGGATGCGAAGAGGATCACACGGCTCGTCCTTGCACGCGACAGGATAGAGGCTCCCTGGGGAGGCGCGTCGCGTCGGGGCCCAAAGAGCCACCACGCTTATCGCGAATTCCAAACGCTCGCGTCTTCGCGTCGTAGTTCGAGGTTGAAGCTGACACTTGAGCCTGCTGACATTTCGAGTATCCTCGCGTCATTTGAAGCAAATAACCGGCGGAAGATCCGCCGTTGAAAATTTGACGAGAATTTCTTCACCACCGCGCGTCAAATCGACTGTCGACGACGGAATAAACTCGTCAAATATCGAGTCAGGCCGAATATTTCAAAGGCAATCCCCCGGCATGGCGTTTTGCGAATCGAATTCGTTCTACTCTTGTTCGACTATATGTATACAAGCGACACCTCGCAGCTGGAAACAGGCGCCCATCTGCCTGTGTAACAGAAGCTATTCGCCTCGTTCCTACGACGATACGCGTCCCGGCGTTTAACCGCAACTCTTGGCTTTCAGACCACGATTCCAATGTCAATCCGCCCCGAAGGTACCAATTTGCTTCCGTCGCACGGCAGGCTGGGTTAAATTCCGTCGATGCTGATCACGAACGCTGAGAAAATAAGGCCAGCGAAACTGTTAAAAACACTAGTTCGACGGGGGGCGGGTGCATGGCGGACGTTTTGTCCACGCCTGCGTTTCACCCCCGCCCCTGCTGAGACTTGATTGAAATTCGCGGCTTGTCTCCAAGGACCAAAGCCGGATGGAAAACTCGCCCAGTGAAAGTCGGGTTACGGGAATTAAATGGAACAACAATTAATGAGTCTTGGATTTTGAATTCAGGGGATTCATAGTAGTTTTTACGCAGCTTGTGTGACGCGTTTTGAATGCCGATAATATCGTGCGATGACACATGCGCATTATATTGCGAAAGTTGAAACGACTTACCTGACGTGTAGGCACGGATGAAAGGCCGCCGGGTTGTCCGGGGGTGAGAACTTTGGCAGGGAACCGTGGAGGAGGGCGAGTCTCACCACCAGGAGAACTCCGAACTGGAAATAAAAGTAGGAAAGTTAGAGAATTGCCCGAGTCCGGCGCGTGTATGTCGGCTCTCTGATGGCCCTCGACGTAACGAGACTTTGCGCATGTTTTCCCTTCTTCCGCTCCCCCGCTCCCCATTCACCCCCTTCCAAAATGACCCTGGTACATCTGTACGCAATGGAAGCACCGGCCGAAGCTATTTCCCCGAAGAAACAGATGCAGTATAAGAAACTTCCTGTCCCTGGGGATCTCCGGATGAGTGAGAACGAAAGAAAATAATTACAAAAACGAAGTATGCTGAGATTCCGGCGGGAGAAGAATCTAAGAAAAATTTAAAAAACTTGAATTTTTCTCAAGCTGCGACGTCGGTTCTGGTCGTACAAGACTTCGATCGGCGGTAAACAGTCGTAAGCCGGCTTTCGACCATCGACCGGACCTCGATAAAAGCTCACGATGCCTATTCGATGGGGTAATTTGATTTTAACTCCAGGGTACGACGATGCGAATAGGAGTCGGTGAATATGGAACTAAAGGGAAGAAAGCGGGGTAAAAATAAGGGATGATAAAAGCTCGTGCAAAATTCGGAGTAAGAACCTTTCGTCATTTAAATCTATCGCACGAGCACCTGCAAGCTCCGATTCCCAAAGTAGAAACAGGACCCGGGATTCGCCTTTCGAACTAACGAAGCAATCGCACCGGGTGTGGAAAAGGCTGAAAAATGATTACCGGTAATTCGTGGAGCAAAGTGAAACCCCGGACGAAGCTCTGGCCGGAATTTTATACAAGGTCACGTCCGGCGGATGCTCGCTTTTTCCTTCCATCGAGACTAATCAGAAGTTCGCTAACGGGATTCGGTCGAGGTTTGGATCGCGGGGTTGAATTAGAGGGACTCCTTGACGAAGCTGCCGCTTCTTCCCCGCCGTCCTGTAGGATGTATCAAGATCCTGACCGCCGTCATATTTCCGTCACGTTCCCTCAGACCTTCGTAACCCAATAACTCGACTTCTGCGTCCGCAGCAGCGGTTCGACACCTCGAGGGGCGGCCGGACAATATCTGCGAATCCGGGCAATTCACATCTTCCGAGGATTTAAGTTGCGGCGAAACTCCGTCAGGAGCGGCTCGTCGATATAGATATAGGTATCTATACGACCGCGAAGATCCAGGTCCCGGACTTCCAGCGGTCACCGGCTCCCGGGGTCACTCCGCATTATGCCGAGAGCCGGCCGCCCGTCCCGAAGGGTGAATAATATAGTCACCAAGCCGGAAATTCAATTTTCGTAAATATCTTATGATCTTCCGCTACCCCTCGTTCACTGAACAGCTCGAGAGTCTCGCGATGCCAGATTCGGTCTGCGTGTGCCTACAGGGTGGATCAGAGAGAAGCGAGGCAAGATCGCGAAGTGCTTTACTCAAATTATCGACTCATCGAGGGCCACCCCGTGCATGCGGTGATCGGATCGCAACCCTCCTTCCACCTTCGCGCAACCGCGAACCGGTGGTTGAAAGGAAAAAGGAAAAAACTGGGAGTCGATAATTGCCTGTGAAAGAAATTCACCGATCCGATCGTCCGGAAGCTCAGCGTTAATCTAGTATAATTTTTTTTTACCTGAAAGATTTTTTAAAAGGGGGGAAACGGAAGTGACAAATGCTCGATTATCATCAAGCTGCTGGTATGACAATAACAATACACTCATACTGGATTTTAACCGTCCTTTCTTTCCACGCTGACGATCCACGAATTTCGAGTAAATGAATGAATAAATAAATAAACACAACGATTATCGGAAACTCGGAGGGTGAAGCACAGTGCGTTATGGGGGATGTTTAGACGCGAGCGTGTTACGGGTAACATGACGTCACCCGAAGACTAGTCTGCAAAAACATGCCTCGATTCCCCGCAAAATTTGTTAAGCACCGCGTTATTCAACCCTCACGGAGCAATATCGATGTGTTTCACGAGGCTAAACGACTGCCGTTTCGCTCTGCAATATGGCTGGGGGAGAACCGTCTTTGCTCTATCCATAATCATAAACAGAGTGAAAGTGCCCAAAGTTTGAGCGGAATCAGTGCTGAATATTGCCTCGTAAATTGATTAAAAGTAAGCGAGCCGAGGCCCGAATTCTGAATTTTCACTACCTCGTAGCCGGATAAAAAAATTTCGACGATCTTTTCTCTCCACGCAGCTGATCCTCCGTCGATATTTGATTGTTTAAATTGAGACTCGACGCCCGCTCTGACCGTATATAAACTAATTTTCGCAATTTTGTATAATTAAGTAACTTTCGAAAAATTTCCGGGCAGATTTTTACACGGTATGAAGGATAGCGCGTGGAAACTAAGGGATGAAAGATGGAGATGAGGATATCCGTGTTGCGTTCGTTCCCGGCATGAATTAGCATGCCTTCCACGGCTCGGCCGCGTTTGTATCGTGATTATTCCCGGCTGTGTTGCACCGACGAACCGACACCTCGACGCTTCTTCGTCGCTATTTCACCACCCTTCATCTATTGTGAATTCGCCTCATGCAGTACCTGCCCCTAAGCACGGGCAGCTCGTACATACCTGCCTCGGTGTTTCTTGTCCCCGTTAATCTCGCGCCGAGTGTTAACAGGAGCTGCACGTAACGACCCGGATTTTTCAAGGGGTTGCATTTTCCGCGATGCAAGCTGACTTGTGCAGGGATAGTCAGCTCGGGAACGAATTCAATAATAATTTACCTTTTACTTTAATAATTACTCACAGCGTAAACGAATTGTTTATGTGTTTTTCCTCGCCGACGAGACAACGCGCGTTTATCGGGAACTTTTCGACCGCAGGTCAGCGGCCAGCCGGGTAGTTTCGAGCAACTTCGTTGAGGCCATAATCTGGCGTGCGACGAGCTTAAAGCGGTCTGGGTGGCCTTGTAGAAGTCGTTGGAGGATCGGTCTAGGAACTCGCGTGGAAACTTTCCTCGTAAATTTCTAGCACTCTAACCATTCGGTAGAGAATATAAGTATACGAGAGAAACGTGCTTTGAACAGCCGCGGCGCGAAGGCAGCAGAACCGAAAGCACTTGAGAATTATCGCGCGGTTTTCACTCGTCAATAATAAACATGTGCAAGTACGTAATGTGACTGCAGGTCCTCGGACGATTTATAGAAAATTGATCAGTCGACGATCAATTCTTGCGATCAACTAGAGGCCAGTTGCAAATCATCGTCGCCCGCAACAACGTCAGAGTTTTTCAGGCTTGATGAAGCGACGGGTTATTAGCAGGGATTTAATGAAGTCAGTGGATCGTGTCGCCGTAAAAATCCCGAGAAATACGCACGTCGCGGTGTTTTAACAAATCTCTTCATTAGTCAAGCCCAGTCTCGTGACGTACGCTGGGTGTTTTTTCGGCAAAGGTCATGAAACACTCGTGATACGTTGGACGGCTTGTCGATACGATGGAAATATCAAGCCGCACGCGAATGTAAAAAATTCGACGAAACCGTATGAATGACGAAAGCGTCAGAAATAATTGCCAAATAACCAGAATCCAGAGAAATTTTGGATGTTTTTTATTCACTCGTTCACTCATTCGATTTAATCTACCTCTCTCTCTCTCTCTCTAATTAGTAAGTAAGTATTGTTATCTTTATACAACTATAGTTTGCCTAAAGGTCATACCAAGGCATAAATATACTAATCAATCAATCAATCAATCAATCAATCTCTGCTATTCGATTTCGGCATAATAATAACCGGCCATAAATTATAAACAACTGCAAACGTCATGAATATCATCCACCGCATGTGCATTAATTGACTGCAACGCCGCAGGACGAGTCTCGAGGCCGTCACTCGTCATTCATAAAAAATCGAACGAGGATAATTGGCGGAGGGGAGCGTAAGGGGGAAGGGCTAATTGCAGCAGACGTCCGGGGCGTCAGTTCTCTTCAATTACGATTTTGCGCATTCAATTCGCGCCGCCAGCCACGACTCGCGGAGGGAAATTTAATATACGTCGCGATAAACACTGCTTAGGGGCGAAGCCGTCTAAATTAATTTGTCGCCGTAAACTCGATGACCGAGGCTCGCTTAATTTGCTCCCCTGGCCGACAGGTAGTCCGGTCAGAACTTAGGCTCGACCCCGTCCAAGGGTTGGACTAACACCGCGAATTAAGCAGCCCCGCCACCTTTGGTGCTGCAACATTTGTCCTCGGGGATGGAGGATCTGCTTTGTCGAAGTGATCAAAAGTCAGCTGCTGGAGAAGCAGCGTGACTTGTGTTATCCGGACGCTAAGAATGATTCCGTGATCATGCATCGTTGCACCGATCCCTCGTTACCACCGGAACGCGACGGTGCAAAAGGCTTCCTACCCTCCGACGATGCAGTCACCCTTAACAGGATTTTGTCTTGCGACGCACGACCGCGAACTGCGAAACCCTCGGCTTGATTCGATTCCACTATTCTCGTCTTCGCCTCAAAGCTGATTTGCCTGCAAACATTCCAACCCTCTTTACGCGGTCAAATATACCTGCGGAATTGCTTGTTCGCAAATTTTTTTAGACACGCGATCGTTTTTCAGTCCTAAGAATCTACCTATGCTAGAATTTTGCTGACGATCAAAGCTCGTTACGTTATCAATTGCAAGTTGATTATTTAGGATCGTGTGAAACGACAAGGATCATCGCCTGAAGGACGACGGGAATGAATCGCGAGGCCAGCTCGCGTATCTACAAGGTATTTGTACAGAGTTCGCTGAATCGGAATGATTTGTCTGTAAGCGGAACTCGGTGGGTAAGGGAGGCTCTTCCTCCCCCGACGGTCTTCTCCTTTCCGCATTTCTCTATTCTTGTTTTCTTCTTTTTTACTCCATCCCTTTCCACGAGCTTCAACCGCGTTTCCGTTTCCGTTTCCCTTTTACCCCCCGCGAGAGACGTGGCAATGTTCCAATATCGCAAAACACGCTTTCGCGATATTCAACCTGCGAAATTATTCCCCGGAATAAAATCCCGACGTTGCATAAATGTGTATACAGCCACCCCCGAAATTCTTGATATGTTAATACGTGGGATTCGGCCAGAATTTTTTTCTTCTCCATTCGTTCCTTACCTCGAAATTATCCTTTTTAGTGTCACTATTTTCGCAAGGAAGTGCCTGATCAAAAAACAGCTGACCGTAAGTTGAGATGAAATATAATATCTGGAAAATACCTACAACCGAATGGTTGAACGGGAAATGTGATGATTGCTAAATAGTGACGTCACATTGTTCTTGTTTACCAACGATTAGCTGCACTCGATCTTCAAGTCACGTGTCTCTCTGATACCGATATCCCAATAATTCTTACCCTCGACATAATTTTATCGGAGAAAAATTTTTTCGCCAAATAACGACGCAAGATTCCGCATCGAGACAAATTAGAAGATGGAGCTTTTTTGTAAAAATAATGTTGCTGAATAAGAGGAGAAAAATATTCTTACCCAAGAAATTGAATCGAGTTGATTCTACGTCCAAACTTAAATTTACTCTCGACATTCAAAATCGTTGACCTTCGATGTATTATATTGTTGCAACAGGGTCTATTCCGCGAACTTGGCTAATCACTTCTCCTGGGAGGATTACTCCAGGTACAAATTAAAGGAGGTATTCCGGTGGTTCGGAACCGGAAGCGCGTGTATATACAAGCGAGGGTATGACGAAGATCGTTAAGGTTAATTAGAGGTCGTGTTCGGGAACCCTTTCAGGTCCGCTCAAAGTTATCAGCCATGCCTGCTGTTTCTAAAGGAAATTTAAAACTGTTACACGGTCAGTGCGTAACGCGTTTTGATCCCTCGAGTGTCGTGTTGTTGTAAAAATGTTTGCGGAACCCACTGGATGTGTGGGTACGTATAAAACCCTCGTAACTCTACGGTTATTATACTGCCACCCTTCGCCTCGCACGTATTTTCGTACGTGTTTCAAACCCCCTTTTCAACCCCTGTCCCGAAGCCATCACCTCTTCCTCCCTCCTTCCTCCTCTTCTCGTCCCGCCTACTTCCAGCAAAACTCCCGAAAGGCAACCCCGTACAGCTACTCGATTCAATTACGGCCAGATACCGGTGACTATAATATGCACCACGCGAATATCAACTGGCTTCAAGGCAGAGTGCTTTGATGCTGGTACAGTCACTCGGTTTCCATTTTTTTATGCCACTCTACCACCGTAGGTCGAATGCCAGACACCTTTTTTCTGATTACTAAAGTTTTGATAATTCGTTGGCAAATGAAAAAACAAGGACAGGAAATTAATTGCAACAGCATTGAATAAAAAATTTGCAATTTGGTGACCTAATTTCGTCCAACTATCGGTGCAAGTTGCAATTGAAATACGGGCTGAATCCACTGTATTTCATCCCGGCTGCAGATTAAACTTTTTTCATCACGAGCTAAACTGAAAAAACGGAAAACTACAAAATGACACGGAAAAAAAACAGAATCAAAATCACACGCCGTGCGAAAATCATTTGATAAATGGTGAACTACAGTGTTTATTTATATTTTATGGTGCATTCATTCGATATAAAACTGCGATAAGTTTCAAAATCCGATGTTTCTCACCCTCTCAACCCTTGAATCCGATACAATTTTCATATTTATCATTTTACTAATCAGGGAACAGCATCCCGAAAAAAGTTTGGTAAATTATCAAAGTGAACGTCAAGCGGAGGGTGATAATCCGCGGCTAAATTCCGAGCGAAGGTGACGCGCGAAATAATTATCTAGGTGACACGTCGTAGAGGTTGTCCCAGGAGCGAAAAGAGAGGAAAAGAGGGATGTAAAAAGAGGGCACGAGAGCGATTAAGAGCTGAAGGGGAGAAAAAGCGTCTTGGGAACTCTCGGCGCCAGTTTAGAAGAGCATCCTCGCCTTCAACGAGCATCTGTTTCTTCCCGTAAGCAAAAAAGTTCGTTCCACCAGCTCCCACCCCTGCAGCGGGTGCCGCGGCTATGCTGCAGTGGCGAAAATTTTCGCGGCGTATCCAGCGAATCGAGTGCGGTTATAAAGCCTGATCCGATAACCCCTTTCCCAAATTCTCGAGTGGAAAAAAACCTCGAGGATTATACCGTGGGGGCGTTTCAGGGGCGTTGCGGGGCGTCAAAGAGCTTCGGCGTCTCTTAAATTTGATTTTTATGGTCGGGTATATAGGCAAGGATGACGAAGACTTGGATATATATACTCACCGATACGAGGAGAGCCGCGGCTCGTCGTGAGAAATTTCTCGATTCGTCGTTCCACCGCGCCTCAAGGAGCGACCTGAGAACGAGAAAAATTTATATGAATATTTCAGATCCGGGATTTGGAATACATATTCCGCACTCGCCGTTTTAGTATCGGGCGGATTTAACGTAGCGTTGCTAATTCCCCTTAATAGCCTCAGGCGATATCTGCCGGATAGCTGAGAGAAATTTATTACCGAATGGATCGTAATTCGGGCCGATTGAAATTAAAGTAAAAGACGTCGTTGTACAGCGGCATCGAGGAAGAATGATTCAATCGCGAGAGGGATTCACACTTCTATACATCAACGTACGCACACATATATATATGTATGTGCACACGAGGTGTAGTAAAAACTCGGTATAAAATCGGAGCCTCGATGGTCCTGATTAATTTCATCAATCATCCCTGCGGAGAGCGATTCAGTGCCGTAAAAATGCACACCTTCGCATCTCCGCGTAATGAGAACAGCAAGGCACAGGAACTCGACATGCAACGAGGCCTTCGGCCAATTTGCATATCGGCCAAGTCGAGTGGCTCGTTTTTCTGCAGTCGCATGCCGCCTGTCGCAACCACAATAGCGTTTGACTCCTGAGTCAAAGACTTCTTGCGGCCAGGAAGAAACCCCCGCGAATTACCAATCGGCCCCTGCTATCCACGGTTCTCCTAACTTTTTCTTCCTTTCTCCGCCAATGGTCGAAAAAATTTGAATTCATTTTAGATAAAATCCGAAAAATCCGGGAATTCTCACAGCGGAATTTTGACGCGAGGGGATGCAAAGGAAAGAGGAGACGGATCGTCTCACCTTTTTATCGAGTGCCAGGACCGACAGAGGTCGTAGAGGAGATTGAGGAAGAGCACCGTGACTCCAGTCTCCTTCGCCAGCATCGACAAAGCACCGAGTCCCACGCTGCTCCAGACGTGGGCCGTTTGTTGACTGAAACAGAAACCAATAAACGCAAAATTTTATTGCGGGAAAATGCTGGTGCGGAACAGAACATTCAACGGCGTCGATGTCACGTTCGCCCAAATTTGGGTTGAACCATCGAGCAACCGTATCGCGTGTCAAACTACATGGAAAGCGATAGGCTTGCGGCTAAATTTTAACCTTTGACTGTCACAAAGTGTGGTATTGATCATTGGCAGTAACACCGTCGACCCATGTTCATTTCTCCTTCAGAAAAAAATGCAACTCTGGATCAAGTCTTAAGTTCGAGGCAAAAAACAATTGTCAGATTCGAAAATAAGATCAAGTTCAGCGTAATTTCGCAGTCTGTGGGAATAATGAAGACCCAATTTTAATTCTTCGCTGTATTTAAAGCGGTACGATTATCTTAAAAACGACGATTAAGATTCTCTCATCACGCTTCGTCCCAGCTGATCCTATTCTACAGAAGCATTAGCATCATTTATTCATAAGATAGTGAGGTGCAATTATGACTTGAAGATGTGGAAGAGGAAGGGAGGAAATTGCAGCGATGCAAGTTTAGCCGAATATATTAAAACCGACGATGAGTATTCTTCTGACACAATCCAGACCTACGTCTCAACGATAATTACCAGAATCTTGTCCGTCTGTTTCCTCGCCGCTCTTCTCACCCTCCGCCGAAGGGAGTTTGAGAAGCCGTAGAAAAGCGAGAGAAAAGAGAACGGACCGTTGAAATCCGCGAGACGCGGGGATAAAGTAGGTGGAGAAGCGGGGAGAGAGGTCCTTTGTGGGGTGTTTCCGAGAAGAGATCCAGCCTCCTCGGCGCGGCAGGAAAGCCGGGGGAATAATCTGGAAAAATGACTCGACCATCTTTTATGCGAGTATTACAGGGCTGGGGCAATCTCATTCCCTTATCTCGAATGTAAATAAGTAATAGAGGGTAATTTCCGTGTCTCCGTGTATATCTCTTCGTTATGTTCGGTCTCGCGCCGAGAATTTCCACCGGATACCATCACGCCCATACACAACCCGCTGCCATAACAAGTTCGACGAACTTACCGTCGCCAGCTGTGCCAATAGAGATATATTCCTTCGAGCCTTCGCCCTCCTTCCAATAATTTCCGAAGGGAATATGCGCAAGCCTTGAAGAGTTTGTGCGTCTCGCGTAATGTGATTTCGGTATGGGAAATACCTGATCGATCTCTGCCCAAGCTCCAAAGTTCCGAGCTTTCTCGCCGAAACTTTATCAGAAGGGGTGAATTATTATCGCGTAAAAAGCCGACAAGAATTGCGAGCAAGTGATTAATAACAATTAACCGTCAAATTCTTCTCACCAACGCACTTCGTTCAATTAAAGAACCCAATTCCTCACATGCTTGCATAGACGTGCGGAAATTATTAGCTGATACGAGCTTGCGGGTGGGATTATCAACTGGGGTGAAAGGGGGGGAGACTGCCCCAAGTTTCGTTAAGTTATAACCTGTTTTAGCAAATGAGGATGCCGCGCATCAATCTACGTTAGCCATCGTGCATGTCGCGGGTTCGGGGGTTGAGTGTCCCCGGAGGATCGGGGAAGTGTAAAGCGGCGGTTCCTCTTTCCGGAAGTTTGTTTCAAGGCTCGAATTCGTTTGCGAGTCAGGTGGCAAAGGGATAAAGGGACGCCGGCTTCGCACCTCATCGCTAATTCGAGGATATATAATAATAACAATAATCGGGGTCCGACACACGTGCTGCCCCCGTCGCATTATCGCACAACACAACCCTTAATCAACGATGATTTGGATTTATGGGACGCGTCGGTTCGCCCAAGGGAATCCCAACGCCCAATGCGATCGATAATTTTTTGCCAATTTTTCCCCGAGGGTCGTCGACTCGTTCATCGATCAACGCCGCTTTTGTTAGCTATAATGATAAGAGTGTGATTAAAACCGCGTGCGGGTTACTCGACGCCACTTGCGCCCCAAGGTGTCTGGCTAATTACTGCTTATGACCAAAGCGCAAAGTCAGACTTGAGCGGAGAGAAAACTGCGTCAACAACGCGTCAATTTCGTAGGAAGAAACTAGAATGCCGCAATTGACGGTGGACGATCGATTTCACCGGTCAAATTTTTCTTTGTCCAGCAGGTACTAAATAGCTCCTAAATTGGTACGGGATAAAATTTGAAAGCAGTTTGGATCCGGGCCGGGGTTGGAATTCCGTTTTTGAAAAGCTCCGAAAGTGCTGAATTCCAGATTTCTTGGTGGCGAACCTTAAACTATACAGAAATCAAACTTTGATGGAAAATCAAAGTTTCTAACGTGCCGAAACCCGACGTTCAAAGTCCCGGAAGTGAGAAAGTGAGACCATTTAAAAATTTGAAACATCGAAGTTTTTAATGATCGAAGATTTTCAGTTCCGGGAATTTCTAGCTAGATGAAATTTCATCACTTTGATCTTTTTTTTTGAATCCTGGTCATTCTGATTTTCGGTTTTTCTGATTTTCTCACACCCACTCGTCGAGTAAACCACGCTGTTTGATTATATTTTAATTGTAGAATTTCGCTCTATCAAAATTTTATTTTCCAGAACTTTGCTCAATCGCAACTTGAATTTTGAAAACCTAGCGTTTTAGAATTTTTAGCCATCCTGTTTCCGACCACTCGAAACTTAGTTGTTTCTTCAGAGTTTCATCTCTTGCTTCAAGTTTCGCCACCAAATAATTCGGATTCAGGCGCCTTCAGACCTTTTCGAATTCGGAACCTCAACCCTGCCTTTAGAAACCCACCCATACTCGTCCACGATCTCAAGTTTCATTGATTCGTCTATGCAAATTTCTCAATTGGCAAACCAAAATCATTTCGGTTTCTTAAAAAATTTTCGTTGCTTCTGAGCAAGAAACTGTACCATGTAACTACAACCACGCCGGGACAGGCGCGTGTTTCTCCATTAATTATACAGCCCAGCGGCATGGCAGGGTACCGGAGTTCGAACTTTACTATGTAAATAAGTAAATTTGTAAGTAAATGCCGGTAGCTCTTCTGCAGGTTGCCCTGAGGGGAATATTAGGGAGGAAAGGCAGCTACAAAGAGGATGAAATACTAGATAGACTCGTTGAATTTCCGGCGTTGAGGCACTGAACGTCTCTTGGCACCTTCCCACCTCGGGGGGCATGGGGGGCGGGCGGCGCGATTCATCACTCGAAAGTACGACGGTTGACACACTTCTCTTTGCTCCTGCCATTACTCAGGGCGCGCGCACGGCTAGGGATGGAGAGGGGGGGTGGGGAGAGAGAGGGGCTGTTTTTCTCAACTTCCCTCATTTGCCTCGCTCGGCGACCGCTCGAGCTCCGACTGCCTTATTCTCTAGCTCCGACCGCTTACTTATTCCTGAAAATATTCATGTGCCCCTTTCCCCACCCCCTGCCCTTCCTTCTCCCTTTCGCTTCTCCTACTCGTATACGCGTAGAATAAAACGAGCGAATGGTTAATATTCCGGCGTCATCCTATCCTGCACTGCGTGTCCCATTTGTTTCTCCTCATCTCCAACTGCGTGTTAAGCCTGTAAGAGGATCAAATCCGTCTGGAGGAAGCTTTGTTTCGACTCTACCCTCCCGGTGTGTATTTCCGTTCGTTTCCGACTCTCGAGTCGATCACGGAGACACTTTTCGTCTCCGGAATCCTGGATGCCGCAGGAATACGGAGACTGCGATTTGACTTCACGTTTTCCCCCGCTTGACGATCGTCTTTCACGCAGAATTCGCCCCTCCGGGAAAATTACTCTGCGATTGGGGAACGAAATGTTGTCGCTTACAGGAGCTCGCCAACATTTATCGTTAAAATATTTCGTCCCGGGGGCGGTGGAACGTGGATGAAGGATGCCGGGCGCTATACGCGTGCGAAAATCGTCGACGGGATCCCCGGATCCTCCGGCTACGGGGTGGAACGTATTTTAGTAAATCTCGAGTCACCTGCCCCGGTTTTGCTAGGTTGGTAAATTAGTTTAGTTTATAATTTTCACACCGCCTTCGCACTCATGAGAATGAATGGGATCCGTTGTTTCGAGGGCTGGCAGGTGTCAGCCTTGCAGTGGCGTCGCGACGCCGCGTTTCACCTCCGACGCAACCCACCGGCGGGTTGATGTACGCCCGAAAGCCAAGTTTACCGGGATTATACACACCCCAGAAATCCATCATCCTTATCCCCGAATTGTCTGACTACTCTGACTGCGGATGTTCGCCTCCCGTGACGAAACAAGCGAGGGTATATATAGACTAGAATCTCGAAACGATGGGGAGAAACGTCTTTACCGTTGAAAATAATGAACGTTATTTAAAAAAAAAATTATAGCGTTTCCCACTCTTGTACCAAACTCGATGAAGAATTTTATATCGAAATTAATCAGCCCAGAAAGTTACGATAGAAATAAAAATTACTGGAATTAGATAAAAGAAATGCTTAGTTTTCGAGGACTCAAATACGCCAAATATATTTATTTTTTTTGTAATTGTAACCAAAGAAAATAAAAATGATTTTCAGATATCCCGGAAAAAAAAATTTCGCAATGCTTAATAATATTTGTAAAAGTCATTTTTTACTATTTAAAAAACATTTTGAAAAAGTGAATTTTTTTATGAAACTTTAAAGGTACCACCTCCTTACTCCGTCTCTACTTTCTATCGCGCAATAAAACAAATAGAATAAAAATTGTAATATATTTTTGTTTTAACAATCTGCACCTCAACTTTCCGAGTAATTGTTTATACTAATAACTTTTAAATTACCTCGGGGATCGGTTACCGCGCTTTTAAAGTCTTGACCATTGCAGACGTCAGTGATTCGCGATTTCATGTACGGTTAGCGTGAGCGCAATACGCCCACCTAAGTCCCGTCATTGTTTTCTCAATGAGCGGAGTAAAATGTGAAAATATAGCCTCAACATTATGAATTACCAGGGGGGCTTAGGTTCCTTCCCCTCCGCCCTTGCGGCTCACCGTTGCCAGAGTCTGTTGGCAATAGCGGCGAGATATTTATGGTTTATTGTTTGGTATGCATGAGCCGTGGCTTCGACCTACGCACGCATACGTCATACATGTACAAGCATACACGTAAACGCTTCGCGCGATAAATTAACTAAGTAACTGAGAATATTAATGCGATTTTATACCCCCCGGTTCACTCTTATGCCCTTTCAGGCGTTACTCCGACACATTATGGCCATAATATTTGCACCGTATTTAACTTTCCGTTTTCTCTTATACTAGTTTTTTTGTTGTACAATCTCAAAACGTTTTTGTGGTTTCTTATTCACGCAAAATAATTGAGGAGTGCATTATTGCAGCACCAGGTGAAATGAAACTGATTATTTTCACTCGAGACGATTTGAAAGTAGCCAAAAAACAGACGAGAAAAAATATTGGGTTTCTATTTTCGACTTGCAAGATAGACGCGAACCTTTTATTGCTCTCGGTAGAGTAATGAATTTCGTATAATGTATTCAGTTTTCAATATTTTCCTTGAAAAATGTGACTCGACTGAAATTTAAGGACCTAAAACTTTTCGGACCGAAAGCTTATTCGCGTCTCTCAAGGAGAAAGAGTGAAAAAGTGAGGTAAAAAATTTTCTGGCAAAGATTATTAAATTAAGTGTTTCATACAGTTGAATTAGATCTGTTGATGGAATTTCGTCGAGACGGTTAAAATCGTTCTTCAACAAATCTTGCTGAAAATGTAACGTCGAGCATCCGTTCTAAAAGGTGAATTAAAAACAGCGAGAAACTGTCGATCACTCGACACTTTTGCGGCATTTTCTCGCGATGTTAGCAAGGCCCGTTAAGCGACTCTAAGCGATGACACTTGTCGGAGCCACGCATAAGCACAAGTTGCGGTATAAGCTTATCGACAATAAGCGAGAGAGCCGCAGCCATTCATTCGAATGGGCGATGCGCTCTGCTTTGATGCGCAAAATCTCTGGTAATTCACACAGTCTCGTTTGCTCGGCTCGCATGACTGCACGTTGCTTTTCTCCCCTGGCAGCTTACACATCCGTGTTTATATCCACTTGGTACCTGGAAGAGTTCGACCTCTGTGTGGAAAACATTTCTCTACACGAAGCTTGAGCAGCTCATATCCAGCGTCTATCAACAGAACCATCACTTTTCAAGTACGAGTACGGATAATCGTTCACACCCTCCTTCACTATCCGCGAGGATCCTGCAGTGACTGTTTTATGGACCATCTGGCTTAATCATTTTGAGTAGAGGACCTCGGCTTACCAAGAAGCTCCTCTCGTGCCGTAACGCGACATACCTAAGGTTGAAGGTACAGGGGCGAAGATCATTCCGCGGTAATTATTTTCATCGGTTAAACCAAGATCATGAGAGGACAGAGTTTGCTGGATCAAAATAAGCCCGGGAAATCAGGCATCGATGACCGTAAAGCCGAACCTGTTCCATGCTGTGAACCGTGGTACAAATGTGATACGCATTGGAAGTGTGTTGCCTGTTGAAGTGTCACGAACGACCTTTGAGATTCCGATTTTGCGCCAGCGTGAGAAGCGCTCGAAGCTACATTGCTTAGCGCGATTGAAACAGTGTTCGAAAATCCGTCTGCTTGGCTACACGTTATGAAAAGTTGCGGTCGAGTGTTTGGTGTTCGGGTTGCTCAAGGTTAGCTTCAGCGATCTTCTTGTTTATTATCCGACTCCCAAGTGACGATGTGAAGTTTTTTTGTGGACGAAAGTGAGTTTCACCTGTCTTGTGTGTCTTCTGTGTCTGGAATATGGTGCGACATTGATTAAGGATTCGACGGTAAGTACATGAGACTTTTTTCCCGCAACGATAAAAAGAAATTACTTCGAAAATGGCTTTTTTATGAGTTTCAACCCTTATTTGTGCTCTAGCCTGTTTTTCCCATCGTCTTGGTTTTCTACTTTTCAAAAACATGTTACACTGATTTGTATCGCGTCTCTTTTATCCGGTGAAAGAAAGATAGGCAAAAATAGAAAGCGAAGGAGAAATGAATACAATTCTTTGGTGCTGCCCTTGACTTCGGGTACTTAAATAATATTTATTCGGGAACCATGCAAGGTGGATGGATATAGCCAAAAGTTGAAATCCGTTTTGTTCGAAGGGCAGTGACCCTCGGGAGATAAATCCACATTGACTACACGTTTTCCCCACAGTCACTCGTCTCACCCCCGGGAAATCCATCGACAGCGTGTTTTCCAGTCGGAAATGGTTTATTAAATTAGCTGCGTAGCTCCGCTTGGTTTTGAATTCACTCACCCGTGATAGGCCAGGAAAGACAGCAGAAAGAAAATACAGGCAAGCACATCCGCTCTCCCGACAATCCCGGTAACCTGGAACAGAGAAGAAAAAAAAAATTTAAGTCTTCGACGAGGGTGCGACAAATGCGTTCGGTCAGATTTCACCCTTGCTAATTATGAGAGCTGGAATTTAACGTCACAAGTCAGCCTCGTCACATGTGGAATTGGAAATACTTCCGTTTGAAATCCGTTGAATTCGGTTTGGAAAGAAAGATGGAGGTACGTAGCGAGAGAGAAACAGAGAGAGAGAGAGAGAGAGTTACCGTATATACGTGCGAAAAAGTATCGCGGAGGAATATATATGTCGGAGAAATTGAAAGCAGATCTCCATTTTCAATTCCCCTGAGATATACGTATACACGTATACATTTACCGATAATACACATTCCTTGAGGATACACCTTCAGATAAATTTCCATACAAAAATAGATTTCCTCGAGGATATACGTCTGCGTTTGTACGGGTAGGCGTAAAAGCACATGTGCGTGATGAAAATGTCTCGAGACCGGTTTTTGAAGCCTGTACTTCCCACCTCAGAGTCGCCTCCATTTACCCTTCCTCCTCGCGCTTACGCCAGGTGCTCGAGTGCTAACCAACCTGAACACACGTATGCGAGACACATTCCCCATCGATCGTGACATTAAATATGAACCACCTGCATGTACTTGTGTACGTTATATTTGTATACATTTGCCAATTCGACGTCGCGAATATTACTTCGACGTAGGTGGGTGCCAACGTAGTCATTCTTATTTACGGAAGTGCTTCCCACCCCCCTCGCCTCGATATATTTTCTAAGACTCGTACCCGAACAGGATTCTTTATCATTGTTCACCGAACCGGATTTGACTGAAAATTCCGTACTCAAACATAATATTTCATCCCTATTCTAATCATTTTTATACTTGAATGAAATATATGAATTTTTTTGCAATGAAAAGAAATATATTAATATGAATTAGAATGAATTTTGAATTCTTATTACGGTGACGCGAATGAACGAAAAATTTAGGTATATTCGTACTTGCATATTTTTACGAACCAATATTTCGCGGGAATTTTCAGCGTCGCGCGCATAAAGCCGAAACGTACAAGTATCAAGGGTTCGAGGATGGGGTGGGCACCTGTAAAAGGTTATACGCGAGGGCGTGGGAGGACCTAAAATAACGCCACGTACGTCTGGCATTACGGGACGACAGATTGAAATTGGATCCTATTCGAAGGAAATCCCGGAAAGCCTGGCGAGCCGGATCCCGGCTCGGTGTGCTCGGCAGTCGGCAAACAAGGTGGCCGACAAGATAAGGGGTTGCCGAATTATTGATGCCGGGCCACCAGTGAGTGATAACCGAAGCTTGCCGAAGGACCTCTCAGCCCCGGACAGCTGGGCCGAGGGTCGAATCGCGGCCGAGTCCTCGTCCGCATAGCATCCCTAAAAAAGTCCACCACCCCTCCGCATTCGCGTTTCGACTGTTTTTTTTTTTTTTTTTTTTTTTTTCAGTCTCGTGTGACAAAATGTTAGTTTGTTATGTTTTAAGAGCCCACTCCAAAGGACAGATCGAAAAAAAAAAATTTAAGAGGTCGCTCCAAATTTTTTAAAATGTTAAAAATCGTCATAAAGTTAAATTAAAAAAATTATATTTTCAGTATTTTGTTTGATTTTTAATCGATGTCGTGGTATATTGTTATCGATTCTTTCTTACTAAATTGAAGAAAAAAAATGTATGAAATTTTAATATGAATATTAAAAGGTCGCTCGAAAAGATCTAAAGAAATGCACCAAAAAATTATGAGCGACCTTTAAAAATTCAAATTTTGAACTAAAACTTTCGGATACTTATTTTTTTTGTCTATAAAATTTTACCGTAACAAGAGAATTTTTTTTTTTTTTTAATCGATTTTTGACGATTCCTGACGTTTTAAAAAATGTGGAGTGACCTCTGAAAATTTTTTTTTTTTGAACTGTCCTTTGGAGTGGGCTCTTAAAACATCAAAAACTGACATTTTATCACACGAGATTCAACAAAAAAAAATAGTCGGTTTTCTTGCGCCACCCTAGTATATATGTATGTATATATATTTTCTATCACTTGGCCCCTATTTTAACTTCCCGTTTCTCTGTTTTCCGAGAAAGTATCAAGTATTGTAATCAGTCGTAAAATGAAAAGTTGACTTTTCACTAGATCTCGACCTTTCCAGATCTGGAGAATCATCTCCGACCTTTTTGTTTGTCCGACAATATCTTGAGAATGAGTTACCGAATTTTAACGGTTTAGTCTCAATCTAGGCGACTTTTCCAAAATTAGAACTGATTAGATTTTGTCTTTGATCGGTTTGGTAGTTTTTCAATTATTTAAATATCAAAATTCAACAAAATCAAATACAAATTATGATAACCTAAGAATGGATGAATGGATTTGAAGGAAAATTGGTACCTTGAGGTTTCTTGCGCCACTAATCACGAATCAAAAGTCAAATTTGCAAAATTTAATTTTGGCGTATTCAATGAGCTGAATAAATAATTGAAAATATTAGAATTTTTGTAAAAATTGATACTCGCCGGCTTGTTTTTTTTGGCTAATCACCGATCTGAAGTCAGGCGAATCCAATATATTGAAAAAAAACTCCAATTTTGGTAGAAGTTAGTAGATGAAGGTGTTTTGGGTCACCGATAACGAATCCAAGGTCAGACCCAAAACTTGTAATAGTGAATCCATTACAGTGGTTCAAAATAACAAAAAATTTTCATATTTTCATGTAATATGGTGTCCAAGTACTTTAAAATCGTTAATTACGAATCTGAATTTATAGTTCGAAATTCTGATTGTAAATTATTATTTTTTTTCTTTATAAGCTTGAAACCTGCAGTGTGAGAGCGGGAAGTTAGAGGGCTAGTCTAGAGCCGCTTGTTCCTTCTACCGCCGCATCAAAAATCCTTGAATACATTATTTGCACCGAAATCTCCCCTCTGTTTTCCGCTCCCTTTCAATACATCCTTTTTTTCTTCTTTTAATTGAAACACCAAAAAACTCTGCGCCTGAATAGCCGTCTCATGGTCCTAATCCACGTCCCCGCATAAGGGGAGGCTTGCCTTTTTGAATTTTCCACGACTCATGCGGGGGTCGCGCGCACTCTCGACGAAGGGTGGCGTGGTCATCCAGGGGATGCGGTCAAGCATTCGTACTCCGTCAACGTCGACGGGGTCGAAAGAGAGAAAGGGGGTGGAGAGAGGGGTGGATAGCATGCCTAGCCCCCGGGAGAAGTGCTTCTTCCCGCTTCTACTTAAGATAACAGAGATTGCTGCCTCTTCTTTGATAAATTTCCAGCCGGCCGGGCAGATTTATCGCGGCCACCGTCGGCCGGGGATCCAATTTCCAAAATAGCTGGTGACGTTAATTTATGATCCAGGTTTCGAAACGCGAGATCGCTTTCGAGGACTACTGACTCTTGACTTTCCAGGCCCTCTTCGCCCTCGTCGTTGAATCCTTTTCATTATCCTGCAGCATGCTTCTCGAAGAGCTGCGGGGTTGTTTAAACTCTCGAAGCGCCTTTGTGCCAAGTGCAATCAATTCCTCGTGCGCGAAAGTGTTCCTCCTCTTTCTTTTCTCTTTTTTCTTTCTCTTCTTCTTATTCTTATTTACTTTTTCCTCTCTCTCTCGAGGCATACGAGTGTGTCACAATCCCTCGCTATAATGCCTCGCGGAAAACACCCTGAGAACGAGGAATATCTTTTTCAACTAAACAAATACCTATGGTTATGGGGGAATGCCGGATATATGTAGGTGCGGGAAATGTGAGGAAATGCCGACAGCCAAGCATCCCTCAAATACGGCACACTCGTCAAAATAATTGTTTGCACGACCGGCTTCCGCAGGGGGTGGAGACGTACATTGTGGAACTTATGGATAAGACGTGTCTTTCACCCGTGACTTGTTTCGTTGTTGTGTATACGCGGATCTCTGATCCCTGGAAATACATGATTTTTCTGTTTTTCGACAAAGTTGCCACACGTTCAGTTATTCCTCATTTACAGAAACACGCGTGTAAGCTCTCGAAGTACTTTAAGGCTGCTGTTTTGTAGTATCGTATAGTTCGATTGTTTTTCCATTGCTTCCGGTCATTATTTCTCACGCTGCGAAGTACAACAGCCTTGTATTACAGGCCAATCTTCGGAGTGATTGAACGATCGACGCAGACCTGTCTTTGACACCTGAGCAGAAGCTCGTGCTAGCGAACAAAGAGAAAAGAAACAATCATAAACCACTAATATACGGTCGATTCGGAACGCAGTATAAGTGGCTACAATTTTCAAGTCAAACTAGACTAACGCGGTAGAACATATATATATATATATATATATATATATATATATATCGATCATGAATATCAGAAAAATGTCAACACAGCTGAACGAAAGCTCGGAGCTTTTACCACGGTTGCACACAACCACGGGTATTTGCTGGGCCGGCGTTTACTCGGGAAGACAAACGATCCCTTGTATCGACGAATCTGTTGATCGAGAGTTGACGAGGCGCTTCAGGCAGCTAGAGAATCACGGCAAAAAGTTGTCTAGCTCCAGGGTGAGATGAAATCGGGAACAGACTGAGGTCAAGGTGCAGGATCAGTCATCGCAATGTCATTGAAACCTATATATAGCTCATATCATATGTCTACAATCTACATAGTTTGAATCGATAATTTTCCGAATCGCGACCGAAGAAACATGAGTCGGTTTCGTTTTGTGTTCACTTTGTCTCCTTCGATCTGAGCAGCAGCTACGCCCTGGTGTTAATTTCTAGCACCCTTGGCGATCGAATGACAAAGGGATATTCGAGCGAAACGGCATTGTCCCTATTGCCTGGGTTAAAGGACCGAATATCCCGAATGAAATTTGAATAATAATATCACGGCACACTCGAGTTTTTTGGTCATTTCATCGCGAGGTTGGAGGTCTCGTTTCGCAGATTGGGTCCTCGAATGTGTACATGTGTATACATACAGACATGAGGTATGGCCGTAGGGGGTAGGGGGCAATCAACGGGTCGGGGTTCGAAGTTTGGAAATGGAATGAAACGATACGAAATTAAACAAAATGGAATAAAATAAAATGAAAGGAAACGAAACGCAAAATGAAATTCCTCGTTCCATTAACATCCTCGAGTACCACTGCAGCGGAAAGCGGGGAAAGCGGTGCCGATATACGTATACCTACGGTGCGAACGACGACGAGTTTCAAATAATTTCGTCGACCGACAAAGCTCTGTCGTACCCCCCCACCCCACCCCGGCCTCTCCTTCCATTCTCTTCTCTTCTCTTCTCTTCCCGGAATTCGTTCGTTCTCGACAACGATTCTGGTCGAACGACCGAGGTATGTCAGCCTCCTGCGAAATATCCTGTGCTCGAATCCTCTGCTCCTACTTCTACACTCGCTAGCAATGGCCTAGACATTGTTCTGTGTCGATGGATATTGCACCTATCCTTGTACACCCCACCCCCGATCCTCGTTCGCCCAGAACTACCATGTTCACCGCAATTTTTCAGGTCCTATTTCACTCCTATGGTATTCTTGGTTTTGCGATAGAAAAGAAATGCCGGAAGTTGCTGTCGCAAGAGTAAGCCGAGGTTTAATGAAACGCTATTTTTGAAACTGAGGAGAATTTTGGAAATACTTTTGATACTTATATCTTCTCTTACTAGGTCACGAGTTCCACGCTGTTCAGGTCGTCTAACGAGTAAGGATATCGTCGAATCTAGTGTAATTCCATCTTATAGTTACTATCATACTCTCAGTACTCTTTCAGGTTTTTCGTTCAATTTATAATTCAGAATCGTTCCGCGAAAATGCGGTAACAAGGTACCGTTTCAAGGCCGATCATTCGATTACGGCAAAAGTCAATTAAAAATTTTTCAAAGTTCCTAATTACACCCCCACGCTCAAAGGAAGGTTCGAAATCTGAGGAATCGATCCAAAGAACGTTGTAATAATATTTCTGGCAGGTGTATCTCGGTCTTGAAAAGTGTCCCTGTGGGCGATGGGCCGGCGATATCACGGGGGTGTAGATGGGCAGGTCGAAGCCACGTGACCCAATTCGAAGGCTCGAATGATGGGCTAACCGAGATAACCAGGAATAGAATATGTATAGAAGGTGTATAACCCAGTAGGTTTAACAAATCCTGCTACAATATTAAGTAGCATAGCGATGGCGGGAAGGGGTGAGGATAGAGAGGGGGGGAGGGGGTGGTCTGCCCGAGGGGACTGAGTCGAAATGGAAAGGGTGGTCGTGGGTCGACGAGGGCCAACGGATACGAGGTCGGGACGCCGCGTCGGGAGGTTAGCCAACCCGCCGGCCATTTCGTGGTTACGATGTCGTTGCCGTATCGGTGTGTATATTCAACGTATATTGCGAGCGAAGGAGAGAGCGAGAGTGCGGGATATGCCTTCTCTCTCCCCCTCTCTTCCTTTCTTCTCCTCTACCCTGTTACTCTCGCTAGCGACGACGAAGGAAGGACCAGATGCCAGGCGGGCAGCGTGCGGCGGCCCGTGGTTTCAGGATAAATTAAACTGGCGCTTGCCACAGGTCGTTCACGGAATGTTTCCTTTACGGTCCCCTTGGCTTCTCAGGCCTCGGCCCAGGACACGACGATAAAGGGTTGCAGGGCCGTCGGACCGAAGGAAAACCCACAAGCTTCGAGTCACAGACCGTGAAACCTCCGTCGATGCTCCGCTCCAGCGGACGTGCGTTAAGTAGACAGTGTCTGAGCCCTGAACCTGCAGGACGAAGTTTATACCCGAGGATGTACGTTAAGGTGTTTCGAAAAAAAACAATTTGCGATTTTCCAGTGTGACATCCCCTGAAAAGTTTGTTATACGTTGTGTGGAAGGTCGCGCACATCAGATTTTGCACTTTTTCACATTTTTTAAAAATGTTTTTGAACGCACGTTATTTTTTTATGAAACACCTTGATGTACCGTTATCAATACTCGATCACATGACATTGATATTGAATTCATCCGGGGAGCACAAAACCGTCGTGCAGCTACCTGTGTTTACTAGTTATTATGGAATTCAGAATGTGAATCTATTAAAAAGTTTAATATACCAACAGCTACATCAAGTTTCTTCTTAAAAAAATGGTCATTATCCAAATGCTCCCCTTTTATTACATCCAATATCTTGACTTTGCTCGTGAAAGTTATCCAGCCAGCGGTTGAGAAGTTTATGAAACGAGTTGATATAAAAGGCAAACGAGTACCCCTTTAGAGTAAGAAGTGATAAGAAAAAAAAGAAGCGCGAGCATTATTATCACGCAATTGAACTTGAAGTGGTAAGTGTATTATATACTTCAAATTTACGTTGACTTTCTTCAAGTCGGATCATCGAATAAGTTGAAACTTATCGAAATCACCAGGCGTTTCCGCGGTACCGACAATGCTGCGTATAACATATGGGAAAGATTCATCCCTCTTTGATTTGGGGAGGACCCGTGGGATAGGAAATGACTGAGCAGGTGCGGTCGGGATTATCGTGCCCATCCTCTTCCGTAATGGCGGGATCCTTGAGGGATGCGAAAGGATATCATGTATAGTACGCGTAAATCCTGAGCTGATACACTAACGTGACCACTGGGATTTTGCCTCACCGGCCTCGCACTATCATAGCCACAGCCTGCAGAGCATATAGATGGATCGGCGGTTCATCTCGGCCGATGCGAGAGAGAGAGAGAGAGAGAGAGAGAGAGCGAAAGCCCCGTGTAATTACCCATGTGTGAATTACCGCCCAGCCTGCGCCAGGGGGAACGACCAGTTGGTTCCGGGAATCGGGAAACGGGTCTTGGGAACAAACGCGAAATTATATGTACGCGACACCGCGGCAGCTACTTCGCAAAGGAGGGTAAATAATACCCGGGGGTGGCACGCGGCCTCCGACCTTCACCCTCAAGGTTCCCCGGTTCTGTCTTCTCGGTCTACTCATCCCTCTGCTGCGCACGAGGCTAGGCTAAGAAACTTCTCTCCGCAAGGTTTTACTGCCCTTTGTCCGGGGCGACCGTGGTCTTGGTCCCATAACCTTGCCGTGCCTCTCGAGTACCCAGCCATGGCTATAAACTAGACGCGATGGCGACTTTAGAGTCGGGGTGACAGTTTAGGCCTTTCTGAAACCACCCCAATTCCCACCGCTTCAATTCGTACGAAGTATTAAGGTGTTCGACGTCGGTTAGGGTCAATCAAAAGGATCGAAGCTCATTAACAATCAATCAATGCTCGGTAGCACTATTGGCACAGCTTATGACTGATTGAAATCAAAGACGACGAAGCTCTCTCTGAGTCTCGCAATGCCATGGTGAATTGGAACTCTTGCCATTGTCCGAAAACTATCTTAGAGATAGTTGAATGCAAAGAACAGAAAATCCGTGTCAGGGAGAAAATATAGGGTGTCTGAAACGAGGGGAAGCTCTCGTCTTGAAGGGGATTTTCTATCGTAAAGACGAAAGCTAGGGCACATTTAGCGGGGTGGTGCGGCCCGATGCTGGCAGTGAATCCTTCTCGTAAACGAAATTTAGCCACAATATTCCCCCTCAGTTGTAAAAGCAGAATAATAAAAAGCAAGAAGAAAAAAAAACGGCAGGGAGGAAAGGAAGAAAGGAGGTAGAAGAAGAAGAAGGAGAAGAAGAAAAAGAAAACGAAAGTAATAAGCCGTCGTCAAAATGGAAATTACCTCGAAATAGGTAAGGTGCCGAGGTGAAACCGTACAGCCACATCCCACCTCATCACCGCGGAACGGTGCCGCGGTGGATCTCGATTTGCGGAAAAATGACGTGTAAAAAATGCGACAAAATCTGCCTCAAGTTTCATTTCCTCTCCCACAATTCGCGGGCGAAATAAATCTGTCCCGGCTGAATCTCACCCCCGAAAGGGGTTGCCCCTTCACGTATGCGGCGGGGTGGTGGGTGCTTGGAAATATATACTAGGATAATAAAAAATGTGAGATAGACGAATGAATCGGATTACGAAGTGCCCAAAGCGATCGGAAAACCCCGCGCGATGCTTTGTCGAGATCTGCTCCCAGGGTGGACGGCTACTCGGAAGAACAAGTGCACCGACTTGACGGAGGAAGGAGGACGATTTTCTTGAACGAGGACGAGTCGTCCTGTCCCTGCGGGGAAACAAGCCGGATACTTCTCTGGAGCAATATCCGTTAATGAAACGTCCAACTGGAGGTAATGGACAGCGCGACGACCACTCTGGTCAGCTATCAAACGCCTTTCTCCATTTGTTCGAGATTGACTCTCGGATACTCGCCCTGCACTTTGAGCGTGTCGCGACTCAAGAATAGCGCGCCATCAAAGGCGTTTATATCGCCCGATCAAACTGATTATTTGCCCAATTGAGCTTCACGGCGCTTTTCTCATATATATCACGTTTCTCTGCTGAATTACTCACTATGTCGTATACATGTCTGAGGAGGGGGAGCTTTTTTGCCGTTGAAATTTAAAACTCTGCCGAAATCATCACGCGGAATTGATGCCAAAATGTAGCCACTACTTCTGAACTCCCTTGGGAGAAAGAAAGTTTTGTAGTTCGCTGAACCGGTGAATTGAAATTGCTCGGTATACTTGAGGGTGAAAAAATGTTACGAGGAATATGAAAACCGGCCAGTTTCCGAGGGTTCGAAACCACAAGGGGTTTCCTAAACTCCCCGCACTCGGTGGATCTTGGTCGGATGAACTTACCGGGACATCCCAAGGAAGGGGTGATTCTCGAGGGTTGAGCTCGGATTGTTCGAGACTTTAGAGGAGCTTGAGAAAAGGGTTCCCGCAACTTTTTACTGCTGGCAGGTGGTCGCCTAAAATCTTTACCGCAACGTCCAGGACTGATTTATCGTCCGGCGTGATTCAGGCGACTTTTCAAGCGCGGAAAACAGGCCGAAAACGCAATTGGATACTACAAAGCAGCTTCCTCGATGTGTACAAAACAATCGAGGTGTCGTCCTCGTTATAAGAATTGCTCGTCAGACCGAAAGGGGCATAAGCACCTGCCTCGGCCGAGTTAACCGCGGTTATGTGCTGCAGAAGCGGAGTGGCGTAAACCGCTTCAACGATGGCGTCTGATTACGACGCGGCCCGGCCGGCAGGCTGGAAGCTGTCTGAGTGCCGGCTGAGTCAGGGTGGTCGGGCTGGGCTGGGGGTGGAAGTGGAAGTGGAAGTAGAAGTGGCGGTGTAAGTGGAAGTGGATGTCGATGTGGAAGTGGAAGTGGAAGTGGAAGTGGAGATGGTTATCTGGAGTAAGGGCTCGCGGTGCGAAGCCTGCAGGCTAGAAACGGGGGCCGCGGCGTTCTAACAACTCAAACATTTACATACTGCTCCGCCCGTGATAGCAACTGAGTTATGTTGACTAATGCGCTGCTTCCTCGCCACGGTTACCGGGCGTCAGGGTAGCGCCAACCCTGTTCGCCCTGCACGCGGGACCCTTTTAGCGCCTGGACGCGCGTTACCGGAAACGACCTCCGTCCCCATCCGGCCTTGAGAAGAGTTAAGCTGGATTCGAGCTTACGAGTAGCATAAGCGTGATGATGAAATATGGATGTACAATGTATGTACGTGTACCTGGCACCCTTGATTACTACCCGCTCTCGTCACGATGAAAAACCTCCGGATGTACAGGTTTACCGTTCAACTCAGGATTTACATTTTATACACCGTGTGGTTGAGATACGGTGATGTTTACCTGCCGACTCCGTCGCTAAGTACTGAATTATAGATCGCAATTAGAGGATGTAAGCCAAATTTGAGATGAAATCGAACAGCGCGATATATTTCTCGAAGCGAGTTACCTTTCACGATATGCAATCTTGTCAAAGTCCCTTTTTCTCTCTCGTTGAAATTGACAAACAGACAAAGCCCCCGAATCTTAGGTACTTATTAGCCGATACCTTCCATTTTGATACCCTGGAGTACTTCGGGAGCAATGGAACGTGGTGGGTGGGAAGATGAGACTGGCACATTAGATACACGGTTGGATCGTTAGCGATATAGGCTACTGTATAAGGTACATTGTCGGCAAGCGAGGAGGCATTACCATATATACTTACTTAGGTATGCATATTTATGGTACAACATGGATGGAATATTCGTAGACGATTAGGCTCCACCCAGGCCCGCCTAGACCGTCGGAGATGAAAGCAATCTGCCGTCGCTAAACCGATTGGCTCTGAGCGATCGATGTAACCTGAACTCCGAAGCCATTATGCAGCAGCTACGCTGTAACGCGCGTAAGAATTCGCAATGCCGTTGGAAAATTGACCGGGTATGATGAAAAGTGCAGGAGGCAATCAACCGAAGTACCTCTAACCTCCTAGGTGTATGAATAATGGGAGAGGAATCTTCTCCCGAGAAAGATCCGACCGGGGAACTAACCGGAGGAAAGTTTTCCCGGATGCAGGCGAAACCTCTCGTAAAAGCTCGTCGTCGCTCGGAGTCTGGAGTCGGCAGTATTAGTTCGATGCGAACGGGGTGAAAGACGCGGGAGAGTCGTCTCGAAAGGATTGCAGGGGTATGAATGGATTCGTTACAAGCCGCGCTTGTCATAGGGCGTAAATTTTCCTCCCCCTCCTTTTCTCTCTCTTGGTTCCTCTTCCCGGGTCTCCACCCTCCTCGAGCACCAGTCGACACTCAAGCATGGCCTTTCATCCTGCCGTAAATTCGAGTTTGTCGGATATGATACAATGCGCCCGGTGATCCTCCGCTACGGAAACAACGCTACTCGAGCCTCCGACGATCCTCGCAACGCGGATGCTCAGCGTTCCGCCCCTAAGGATGGATATGAATCGCGTTATCAAAGTCATCGACTAATGCGCTACGGCGTGGTTGGAGGGATTCAGCCCGGCCAGGAATTCCGCGAAGAATCTCTCTGAGAGCTTGCAAGCGTTCTCGGAACCGAACCTCATCCAGGATCAGGGAGTGAATGCCGACGTGCATGAGGTTCCTGGATTATCCCACTCACGTGTTTCGGTTTCGATCGTGGAAGACCAAAATCTCTCCGACATTACGTCTTGGCAAGGGTGGTCGACTGATTGTAAGCACCGCTCAGCGCTTCACGTTTTCTAGTTAACTTCGTGCCACTCTTGGACTGTTCATCCGTGAAATACGGGATCTTGTAATTAGTTTGGTGCAAGTTTCGTAGAATTGTTTATTTTATTTCTTTTACCTCTGTTTTACCCGTTTTTTATGAGCGTGCAAACGATTAAACCACGCGTTATTCCGATTTCTTTTTGACCACTGCCTGTCTTTATTTCCCTTCAAGCTTCCCACCCCACGAAATATCGCTTTTTCAAGTTTAGTCCATGCATGCCCGTCGAATAAAAATCAACGCGCGCCTCGCTCACATTTTAAAACGCATCCCTGAATCGAGTGCGCAGATTTATCTTCCCCTCAATTCCGCATCGCTGTCAAATATAGGTGGAATCGCAGGTGAATACCTACACTGTATACGTATAGGATATTGCGAATTTATTTGCAACGCAGCTGCAGTTATCGGGCGGATATACGCGGATCTTTTTTTGCCTTTGCAGTTTTTACTCGCAGTTTTGTTTCCTTATTTAAGTAATAGAACTCCATTTTTCTTCTCTGCTTTTTTTTCTCTCCCCTTTTCGAACTCCCCATCGTTTTCAAACTCTTCAATAACATAATCGATGCTGCATGTCGAACCCTTGGAATAATTCAAGCGAGTGCAGCTGAACTGTGTTGCTGCAGGATTGGCCGAACGGAATGACGCGCAATCGGAATAATTCCAACTGACCGTGAGCCTAATGGGGATTTGAAAATCGGAAAAGCGTTTTTATGTTATGCCTCATAGTATTGATGCGTACGTGTGCTTTTCATGCACGTATGTACATATACGACCGTTCGTCCCAACAGAATCTCTAATTCCTCGCCAAAAGCCACCTTATTCGCGTACAATTCTTTACGTCTGCATGGATAATCGTTATGATAATTATAGTATGACTTAGGCAATTTAAATTCTCAGCATCTAGCCTCAATCCGCAGAGTGAACGACCGAACGAACGAATCGGCTTTGTGGCTTGCGAAACAATTAACTTTTCAATCATTCGTAATCTCGTTGCGTTGCGGCTTTTCACGAGTGCATATTATATATATATTTATATATGTATTTATATATATAATATATATACTCGTATATCTATGCATGTATACGTACATATTATTATATAACTTTCAAAATAACGTTTCAACGCGTTTTCCGCCGTATATAAACTGTCACAGGTTGTGCAGCCATACATTATTCTTTAACAATGACTGACTAGTATCGACAATACCGTGAATAAAAAAAGTGTATTATTATATATATACAAACGAAACAAAAAAGAGGATGGATGAAAATAAAACTTCCAGACGACTGTGTATGATCGATAGATCCCGACGCGTAGTAGGTACACCTATACGGCATCGCACAATGCTTTACAGACCACAAGCGGGGGGTAAATTGATCGAACATAAAATGTGTTTTCAATTAATATCACGGCGTAGATACATTTCCCGATGTACCTACACGTACAAACGATCCATCGATTTTACTTTACTTTTCCACGATTACCCTCGTATATATTCTTTGAAGTAACGATACATTTGCTAGAGTATATAGGTATAATATATCTACGCACACTTGGTCTGTAATTCAATTTTTAAATGACCATTAATTCAATATTTTTTCCCTTTTTCTTTTTTATATTCTCTTTGTGTCACTCTCACATTTTACATCTTTTATCGTGTGCTCACTCGCTTATGATAAATGGACTCGAAATATGATTGAGATCGGGAGCGGATATACATTATAAAGAATATAAAAGTCCGGTGGATATAACTCGCTACTGAATAAAAAATTTCTTACCCGCCTACCGAAAACGAAGAGTCGCGCGGTGTGAGCTATACGTTTCACAAAAGAGTAAGAGAAAAAAAAAACAGAAAAAACAGAAGAAAAAGCTGCTCCCCTCTCTTTACACGAATAAGCAGTAATTTTCATCTATTATACTATTGAATAAATTTCACAAAAGTGAATGGGAACTTTGCAGACCAATAGATCCGCTCTACCCCTGTTGCCTATCCGTGGCAGGCTCTGCTTTACACGCGTCCACAGAACTGGACGAGTATCCGTCGAACTCCCCGCCCCCTCCACCCCCGTGGAAGATCGGGCTAAAGTGTAAAGCATCGCATCTCAGCGCTTCTGCAGTGCAGGACTGGAGAGCAGTAGTGGCTTTAATCAACTTTTCAAAAGGATAACGAACTTTTCAACGGGGTCGTGGCTAGCGCACCTTTTGTGGTGTGTAATAACGCCCTGGTGCGATGAGGGCGATGGAGAGCTACGCCACCACCCTCTTCCACCCTTCTATACGCCTGGAAAGAGTCGGAGGGCGAGATGCTGGTGCGAATGAGCCGGTAATTACAAGTGGCAAAAAGAAGGACAACACCCACGGGACTCGGGAAAGAAGTGAACGGGCTATCGTGCAAGTGCTTCCTAGATATGAAACCTCTGAAGCACCTGGAGTTGGTTTTGCCTTGCCTTCGACCACGATTCACCTTCTCTTTGAACAAATCACGACCACCGTTCATGGGAATAGAGGTTTTGATTCAGCTTTGCGATTCACGTTAGCTTTACCTGTTATATGCATGTACATTGAAAGGAAGCTGTGCCTCAATTCATTGCATCAATCTTTTATCTTTATTACACTTTTTGAACTGTGGATTTAGTCGTGTGTTCGGAGGCTCCGGTAGAAAAGATCAAAGTAAAACACTCAATCAGCGAACAAGACTTTAATTAATATGTGTTTTCTACTTTGAATCCCTTTCAGCGGGTTGAAAATCTACTAGCTAATTTAATCGATCTTAATCCATGGAATCATATTTTGTTTAAAAAAGCTATTATTCAAAAATCAATTGAATCTGTTGAACATTTATGTTCATTGATCAAGTTCAGAATGCGTTAATTTCTTTTACCACTTTGAAGTGATCGGAATAAAAAATCGATATTGCAACCTGTTATTTATAACTAAACGAGACAAAAAAATTCCCTCACATTCTCGCTGCTTACGAAATCCATAAATCTGATGAATACCCGAAGTGCGACTGTATCCGGTGATGAACGAATTAAGGAAAAAGCATCGCAGATACTCGAGTCCCCAGCTTCTCTCTCTTCAATAAGTCGTGACTCGCCTCGGGGGTCATAATTTATTCTCGAAACGACGGAGGCTCGTGTATTTCAATCTAAGTTTCCCGATATCGAAAATAGCCGAAGCAGCGGTTTTCCGTATTGAAAACAATCTATAATCTCGGCATGAATGTGTGCGCACATGCGGCGAGTTAAAGTTGGCTCCCATAGTGCTGCAGCGGACTTCTTTCGCGGGCGAACACCCGGGGACGAAGAGAACTTTCAGCGCTTAGTTCATAAATCAGAAATAAATCACTTTAAATTCGCACTGTTAACTCCGGGAGTCTGCAGCAGTAGCAGCAGCAGCAGCAGCAGAAGCAGACCGACTTCGAGACTCTTTTTCACTCTCCCTGCCTCCCTCCTCACTTCCACCTCCGGGAAGAGAGGAACTAGCATTTAATTATAATAAAAGTCGTAAAAAACAGCCGAGCCCGAGTCTCGTTAACCTGTTACCAAGCCGGGATCCACGACTCCCCCCGACGAAACCGCAACCCCTTAATCGTACAAGAAATGCGAGTTCATCTTGACCCGGCGAGAGGTGAGCCGGTGGCATCGAAGGGCTGCAGGGGAAAAACCGACTTGTGGACATCGTAAAAAGTTTTATTTTCTACACAAGATTTATTCCAAAGACGTTCTTCGGTTTCATTTCATCACCCAACGTGGCTTGAATCGGCGGCTGGCAGCTAGTGGCATAAACCTGACTTTACGCTACACGGTCTTTGATTTTATTACACCGGCAATCAGGCTACAAACTCTTGTTCGTTCGATCTTTTCACCCTTGTGCATGGCTGTGTCGAAGGCGTGATACACCAAGAATTAATTACTTCGGATCGGCACTAAATTCTACGGATTCTACGGGTCATGGAGTTCTTTTTTTCCTCCAATTCGTAAGAGGAACCCACGCGCTACTCATTTTCGAAAGTCAGCGTTTCGCCACCCTCGGTGAATTTTTTTCTCTGTCAGGATTGACGAGGCGGCTCGGCGGGCAATCGCAGCTCTCGGAAACTGAAATTTTATCAACGATACACTCTCTGCAGTTGGCTCGTAAACATCACCGAGGGGTGGGAAACGAATGGCTGAGGGATACCTGTGCGACGGAAATGTGTATACATATATGTATGTGTATTTATATGTATAGGTTACCGATCGCGATCGGGATTGAAGAGTAAATATGAACGAAGAATTTTTATACGAGTCTTGTGCTCGGCGCAGATTTGAAAAATTTTCATTTTGAAAAAATACCAGCAGCCTTGATGCGGAAATTGAAAAAAAATGTACTTATTATGTGTTCACAGGCTTAGAGAATTCGAAGTTAAACGAACATCTCCGCGAAGTTTTATCCCTTTTATTTCTCTCTTGTAACAAGAATTATTTGACAAGGGGAAGGAATGGTCGCTCTGAGAAGGTTGGTGTTTTTTAAAGGTAGTTTCACGCGATTAAAGCCCACGACGATGGTATGAAGGGTGCAATGAATAAAGTAGGAGCATCGTGTGAACCGGGAAACTTTTTCCACCCACTCCGAAAATAATTGCCTTTAACGGCAAAGGGCCGGGAGCGAAAATTGTCGGTTGAACAAGCGAATGTCATCAGTTCGCAAAATAGCGGTTAGCGTGTTTTTAGCCGGCGCTTAATCCCGCAGGATCGATTTTTCCTGGCTCGAAAACCCCGTGACCTCCGTTCGGGGTTTCGGTGTTGCGGCGTCTGCGCGAAACTCAAAACACATTTTAAATCGCGAATTTTCTGGCGCGGTGATTTTTCGTTTCAGTTCACCAGGAATGTCGCCCGCACGTGTGTCGGGGTTGGCGAAATTCTGCCGCAAATTCGCCCTCCGTAATACCCCGATTTCCACCCTCGACAACATTTTAGTAATACACGAGTACGCGAAACGTCAAACCGCGAGGGCCGTTTCTCCGTTGGACCATCGTAAGACTCGGGCCATTGATTACGTCACGGAAAATCCGTGGAAAATCACGTATTTTGTTTCAGCTTCAAACGTTTTCTGCAACCCGCGGGACCCCGAAACCTTAGATTTGTTGTTTCCCTTCTCACGTTTTATTCTTCGTTTTTTCCTCCCACCTATTTATCAGTTTCCCTCCGTCGTATGTTTTCTTAACCGTCCACTTTGTCTTTGGGGAAAAAGCTGACTGTATTTTGCGTTTTCTATTATCTTGAATATGGTTTTCGTTCCAATTTTGGATATTCACGGATATTCAACGAGTCTTTGAATGACATGTATGGTGCAGTATTTTTAATCCTCGAACAAGAGAGGACAGGAAAAAGAAAGGATGTGTCACGGGAGAAAGAGAATGACGAACAGAAATGGGTGTTAAAAAAAAAATCATTTTTCACCGAAAATTTCAGTAGCATGTAAAAGCGCTTTCCTTTGTTCGAGATAAAAAAAATTAGCACCGATGGACACGTAACATCGAATTGTGAAGCTGTTTGGGATCAACGAACAGATGATGCCCTGTACAAACGGTCCCACAGCTCTCTGTGGACACGCAGGAATTTCACACAATTCAAAGCACATCCCCTGCAGTGTAACCCACATCGTACCCCTCGGATGTATCAGCGCATGATTCATTCGTTTCGATGTATCAAAACCGGATCCCGGATTAAAACTAGTTGGACATGAGAAGCACACGCGTAAAATATGACGCGGAAATTGCGTCACGACGCGTTTTTCACTGATCCATTTGTTCCCTTCTTTCAGCGTTACTTTTTCCTCTTTTCTATTTTCTCGACCCCCCTTCAATTCCAGGGTGAAGTTTCTTCCCGATTCATCTTATCAGGGAGTGCGAATCATCTCGCGATACTCGTCCTGGTTTTCCGCTTCAATTTCCGACGAAGCACATATCATAATCCCAGCAAGTCTTCCAGCAACATTGTACCAGTTTTCCGTCCTAGGTATCATCTCGAGGCTCGGGTATTTCGTCAGGATTCAAGTACGTGTAAACCGCCCCCCTACGCCGCCTCCGCTCGTAAACCCACTTTCCAAAGCCCCGAGCTAGGCGTCCCGCTGGGGCTCGACGAATCCGCCACAAAACTCATTACATTTTCCGATTGATTAGCCTTTTTCACGCTCCACTATACCGACCTCCCCAGGCATTGCTGATACACACCGCGTCAGCTACGCAACCTGAAAAGTACCTGATCACCGGCTGATCCTCCTTGACTGATGGAAATTACCAGCTGCGTCTCTTATACCGACCCCCAGAATCCATTTCGAACCTCTTTGCGACGGAGGTGCGGAAAATTCGATATTTCATTTGTTCCAGAATCGCGTGAAACAGGCTTTTTGGTAGATACAATTTCGTAGTTTGTGTGCTTTGCAAAGAAGTTTAATATTCCTACCATGAACATTAGGAGAGTCATTTTCACCGGGAAGATGCTTTCGAACATTAACCATATTTAGAAGCATTCTCAACGATATTTACCACGTCAGTGCTTCAAACGACTTCAAAATTTGTATAGAAGCTATATTTCGCGCGGTGAATAAGCATCTTAAGCTTGGCTGACATACACCAGGAAATAAATAAGTTCAAAATTAGAGCGCTCATTTTGCCCCTAACCTCAACTCGTGAAACGATATCGAAATAGCTCGCACCGGGAGCCTCGCAGCAGCAGAGCTAGTATATCGAGCCGAAGAATAGATGACTGGGTGGGACAGTAAGGGAGGAATAGAGCCTTATACTCGACGTAGGAAGAGAGCGGAGGCGTTGTTATCGAATAACTCAAGTGTTTACACGCCAATATTGCACTGAAACGCCTCCACCCTCGAAGCCCCGTATTCCGAGATATACCAGCGCCGAACAATATGCTTCTTCTCCTCGAAGGGCTTGCTTTACAAAGTTCCGACTCGGTCGCTGCAGCTGCCGCCGCCCTCGAGGGGAGTGAGAAATGGAAAATTGAAACGAACCGAAATAATTCGCGACGCTCTGAGGAAACGGGTGCAAGACTATTTCCGTCGACGATTAATTAAATCGTAAACTACGTTTTCTCTTCTCTTCGTACATTTTTCGAAAATTTTTCATCTGTATCAAAACGAAACATGAAAAGTAGAAAAAACGCGCAATTTTTCCACAGTCTAGGCTCAAGTGGGGTGAGTTTCATGGAGTTTACGGTTACCCCGATAGAAATCAGAATTCTTTTCTCCCCGCCCGAGGCCGTCTACCCAAATGGGGCGTTTCGTTGCGGTAAGTGAAGCGAAAGCAAAACAGAAGCGAACTCCTTTTCGTCAGGGGCAGAGGGAAAGAGGGAGGCTGCAGGACGAACTGGGGATGGTTTCCCCCTTCAAAGGTATAAGGTACGTTCCGGCTACCATCAATCAGAAATTATTCCACGCTCTGAATCCGTGGACCTCGGCGCAAGGTTAAATCGAGGAATCGCGTATAATATCGGAAATCAAAAGATTCCATATAATCTACCTTGATATATACATGTAAACAGCAGCTACCGCAACTCCCCTCTTGGTTGAACTTCACCCCCTGACCAAAAGTTACTACGTATAATACTTTTGACGATTCGCAAAAGTAGCTCGAAAAGAACGAAGATTTTTTTCTGTTTTATCATGATCGATTTCTTCTTTTCTTCTCTCCCCTCCTTCGGGTTGTCAGAAAAATATTTTTCGTTATACCACAACGATGACCCGCATCGAGTCAGTACGATATTTCATTCTATTGTTACCAGAAGAGAGAAGAAAAAAATACTGTGTACCTGTCAAGGGAAATTTCGAAGAAAATTGCGACCCTGAGGAATTTATAATTTCCGCAGAAATATCTCGCTGGCATGTTCCGCCGTCTTGTCCCCTTTTCCATAAACTACGTTCTCTGAGCATTGGTTGTGCACGGTGATGCAGGTGGGATACGCAAGGCACCTGCTTGAATTGGCACGCGATCGCTGCACAATAGGAAATACTCAAGAATTCCGTTCACAGTCCACTACCACAGCGCTATTCACGCCTTGGAAAGCCAGACGCCAAAGACCACGCGCCATCTATGCGGCACGTATACATACCATCGCCAACCTTCCATGAAACATCGAGCATCCAGTATTCCAGCTATGTACCTAATAACGTTGCTACCGTTTTACTCCCTCATTCAAACATCAAAATCTCTTTCAACATTATTCCCTGCATACGGTTTTTGTTCCCTTTCAGTGGGGAGAACCCGTGTTCAACAAAGTCTGTGAATAAATATTGGGTCGAGACTGGACCAGAAAAAACGGTGTGATGAATATAGAGCTTTTGATAAGCCACGATTGAGTTAGTAGAAAGAATTGAATTAGTTGAGAAAAAAAATTTTTTTTACCGTCTGTATAAAATTAAAATTCAGAAATTCAAAACAAAGTTTTGATTAAAAAATCTTTCAAATTTCGCAAAGAGAAATTGTAGAATATTTTTCATTTATGGGAGGAGGGGATGTTGATATCCATTTGGATTCCAAATTATCGTTCTGGGAATAACCGATCCGAACGTGTTCGAAAATTCTCCTCGCTTATCATCTCTGCAATAGAACTCGTCGCTATCTATGCATATGTTCGGTTCCAGAACAGATCGTATTCCGAAAATCCGGGGATCGTTTGATTGTAACATACTGAATATGCCGCAATACGGGACGAATTTCAACATAATACCAACCCGCAAGTCTATGTACACGCTCGAATAGTGCTTTGTGGCCGATCTTGTCTAGTCTAGCCTAGCCTAGCCTATGCTTGCACGCTCGGAAGAGGCGGAGGACGGTAAAACCGCGTATCTGTTATTTCAGGGAGTTCAGAGAACCGCGTGTGTTCGATTATGCGGGATTATATCGCTCGCACGTACCTGACACGGGACACGAGACGCGGCGCTTGGCGTTGAAACCGCGACAAGCAGCCTTCTGGGTCCCGAATAGGGCTGAACCTAGGCGATACCAGCATCCGCCACCACCGCCCGGATCTACGACTTACTTTCAAATACCTACCCTCGCACAATGGAGGAAGGATGCCGTGATTGAGCTTGCGGCACGGTTGCGGCCGCGTGGGAAGCCCGCCGATATCCTTACACTGCGGGTACATCTGCCGTCGAAGCTTTCACCCCACACTTCTCGCCACGCGGTGCAAATCCATCCTACGGGTTCGACTCACTCGCGTTTCCACCACTCACTCGGCCAATTATGGTTTGACTAGTTTAACGGAACGTCAAAGCCACCCCGCGGACAGATTCACTATGATAAGGGTGCGACTCCGATTGTTGTTAAATTACCCTCGTGAGGTGCTCAAACCGAAGGGTTTTTTAATCGTTCCAGTCGAAAACCAATTTTTATTACGGTTACTGTGAAATTGTAGCAAGAAACTATCACTCCGTTTGAAATTACTCAGAAATTGGTTTAAATCGGCTTGAAACCACTTTGAAATCGTTTTAAACCCCTTCAAATTAGTGCGAAACTGTCTGTGTAATCAGTTGTCAAACGTTCGAAACCGTTTGAATTCACTACCAATCGAATATCAATAGAAACTCCTTCGAGTTAGTTTGAAACCTTTTGTCATCATCTTGTAAGCGCCCGAAATCGCTCGGAAATACCTTGAAACTCTTTGAAATGAGTTTTGAACGGCTTGGAATTATTTTTGAACTCTATCAAATTGTTCTAAATCGTGAATGACTTGATCTGTAAGTGAAGAGCCCCTTCGCTGGAATGTTGATTTTCGTGACGAAAAGATCGAATGTCTGGTCAGTTAGATCCGTGGAAGCGACTGCCAAGCGAAGCAAAGTTGGATTCTTTTATCTTGTGTGATTTTAGACAAGGAAACGCGGGTCGTTTCAAATTCTGATGCAAATATACACGCGCAAGAGAATGTAATTTCGTGTAAGAATATATGAGATACGATTTGTACACACATTTCGAGTTGGAGTAGTAATGCGATATTGTATAATCGGCTTTGGAGACGAATAAAGATGAAACTCAGTGTATTTTCTGTACCAACGGCCACGCTCCGTGCTGCTCGAAACTACCTACCTCTTTATGCGTAAATCTCATCTAATTCTTTTTTATTCTTAGGTAGATATATTCTTCGGAAAGATATTATTTCTTTTCTCTCGACCTTACCGAGTGCCGATGTTGATACCACTCTGTTCTAAAAACGCTTTAAAATCTAAAAAAAAACAAAAATTCGGTTACGTGCGTAAATTGCGAAGCGAACGAAAGCGGAGTGACGTAAAACAATTACGTTTTTTGCTATCCATATCATAAAATTGTCTATTCTGGTTATTTCTCTCAAATTAGATTTTTCTTCTCTTTCTGCTTCCCCTTCCTTTCTCTTCTGAAATTGAATTCCAAAGCTCGCCGCACTTCCACGGATTTGAATCGCATCGCTCTACTCGTAAGGTGAGATTTTCATACGCGAAAAGAGGATGACATCCGGATTACTTCGAAATCACCTATGTAACACATACATGGCTCGTGTATTTGAATTCTCCCCGTTGCGAATATTTTGACGCCATTTTCCCACATCTTGGTTGTGTGTACTTTGAGAGAAAAAGAAATAAAGCTTTGCAAGGAACGATGAACACGAATACAAAGTGATGGTAGCAGGGCGAAGGATCCAGTCCAATTTCTGATTGCTGATCTTTGCCAAGTTTTTGTCTGACTTGATCCGGATTCTGCTTTTCCGCCACCCTGATATTTCGCTTCACCTTCTAAAGCTTCGACGCTGCCCAGTAAATTGATCCAATTTCGAATACTCACCGCTTCCGTGTGGATCGGGTGGGCTGCGAAAAGGAGGCCGGTCAAAGCTGCGAATCCGGGTCGAAGCGAGGCGACGGCGAGGCTAACTTTTGTGACGAGGACGCAGGCAGCCGCGTGTAGAGCGACATTCGTGACGTGAAACCACATCGGCGTCAGACCAGCGGTGAGGTAGTTCAATCTGGAAAAAACAGATGAAAAAATAGCGGATAAAAAGTGCTCTTCAATGAGATGGGAAAGAGAAATCGGTCAATGGAGACGGAATAAAGCTAATCGATGTAACCATGGGTTGAGTTGACTCGCGATCATTGATTGCCAGACGTCCATCGGATCGCGCGAAGTGCAAATCCAGACAAAATCCTCTGAATTTCTGTTCAGAAACATTTTCCTACCGGTTTTAACCCCGAAATTTAATGAACCAAAATGGCAGCTTTGAGATTGAATATCGAGGTAACAGATCTGCGGAATAATTCCTGTGAGTCGATAGCACAGAAACGTATTAAGTCTAGGAACTGAAATCCTTGGAACGTGACACAGTCGGGGATACCTAAGATTTATTAGGTCATATTTCACCCGATGGAGAAAGAAGACGAGTAAAAAGTGCGTGAATATACGTGTAAAATACGCACCCTGAACTGACTAAAAAACATGCAGGTTACAATCCACGTATACATTTATGGGAAGAAAATGAACCAACGAAGAATACATGATATAACTGCGCGCGAAGAAAATCGATAGAAGGAAACGTTGAGGGATGAAAGTAGAGATAAGGTATTCCGGCGAGTGGTCAGCCACCGTTTGACCATTCGAAAAACATCAAAGCCGCTTTTCCTCCATACCGTAAGTCTGTGCAGTCGCGGACTGAATTCACCTTTGTTAATACGAAGGAGCGTGCGGTCCGCTGTGGCATTTCCGGCCACCTACGTCTGCGGTTTTCGATGTTTCATATCGGCGGAAGTCCGGTTCGGAGACGAAACCGAAGAAGCGTCGATGTTCGAGGGCGAAAGGAGTCTCGAATCTCGAGCACCGCTGACGCCACGAAATCGCGAGTTCGGATGATACCGGCAAAAGCTCTCCCTCGGGATCCCGGACCAACTGGACTTTTGGGCACCGTTCCAGGTGCCAACGATCACGCCGAGCCACCGTCGGGACTTCGGAATCTCGTAACTCACTTAGCCACCGGCCATAACACCCCGATATAACCCCGTTACCCTGAATCATTGGAAGCACGTTCTTCGCCACAAGCTGGCCTCGGAGACGCGAAATGATACCCGATTCGCAACGGGAAGTTTGAGGGAAAAAGTCGTTCAACGATGCGAGCTTTTCGAAATTTACCCTTTTCGATTCTAGACAAGATCGAAGATCTGAACACCTCCTTTGTGATCTTAAACACTCGATTAGTTTAAAATTCGCAACTTATTATAGTTCAAGGCACACCAATAACGGCAAAACGGTTATGGGAATTTATGGAGCGTCGCTTTGGGGGTGAGAATCAAATATTGCAAGTTCTTTTGACGGGAGGCGGGGGGTTCGGAAAGACATTTATCTGTATGATGGGGTACGGATATTATTCGCAACTCGTGAGAAGCGAATCGTTCCCCGGAGTTTTGAGAAACTTCAAACACAACTCGTGGTGTTTAAATTTAATCACACTTGGAAGGTGAACTCGGGTGCGGAGCAAAGGATTTGAATAAACAAGAGCTCTACGCTGGAGTGCCGGCTACCTACATATTGTGCATACGAAGGTACCTACACACCTACGTACGTGCAACATATGGAAAGGTGGCGGAAATATCTCGAGTTCTGGAAACCGGATGCTGAATTTTGTTGCGCGAGGTAGAACAGCGACTCTTTCCCGTGGTGTGAAATCGAATTTTAATTTTCGTGTTTTTTTTCCTTCTTTCTCTTCTTCTTCTTTTCTACCCTTATTCTCCCCCGTACCGAACTGACATTAATTGACAAAGGCACCTTGTTAATGTCGGCAAGGTTCAGGTCCTGCAGGTTTAATCATTTAATTTCGTTTTTTTCCACACCGTGCCGCCCCTTGCATATTATTTCGAGGCCTGAAGATCTTCTTTGTTACGAGGTAGCATTCAGCTGTTGACGAGCCACCCCGGGATTGCGACGGCTGCTAAGTAGATGTAAAGAGTTGACTCCTCTCGCAATATATAAAATTTCTTTTTTTTTTCACTCTTTCATGCGAATTTTCTCCCTTCACCCTCTCTATCTTCCCTTTCCCCTCCCCCCACCGCCTTTCTTTTTCCTCCTATTTTCTTTGGAGTCCTTTGTTCGCTGACAACAATGTCTAAAAGCAGTGCTGTCAGCCCTAACGTGACCTATAAAATGTTACAACTCTTGGGAAATCTGGGTTGATTGAATTCTTATTATGCAAAAAATAGATAATGAAAAGGAAATAAAAGAACTAAAGTAGAAACGTGAAAAAAAGACGACTTATCTCCGCGGTAGTTGTAAATATGCAACAGTTAGAAGAGCGAGGGAAGAAATGTTATATATTTGGAAAAAGTTTACGTTCACTCTATAATTTCATCGCCACTGTGCGACGACTATCTCGAAATTAAGTGTAGTAATAAAGCCTTTATAGAACGTTGACAAATGTTTTATCGTCTCTCCTTAGGCTTCGTAAATTACTGACAAAAGGCTGAACGTTCTAGATTCAGTAAACGTGTACAAGCATTGTGAAAAGGCAACTCCGAAAACTCGAGAAGGCTGAATAAAATTTTTTGATCGGCGAACGCAGCTGCCGGAAAGTCGTTGAATCAGACCAGTTTCAAATACCTTGACTATTTGCCAGCGACTTCCTCAAAGGTGGATTCGCCAAGTACCTAAGACCTCATCTTTAAACATCACTGACTCAAGTGGCCGTCCGGTCCCTTTGACGATGTATTGGATACGCGACGATTATGTATGTATAAGCTTGAAAATACGAGCGGATAGAACTTTCCGGTCTCTTTATACCGGGAACTACTTTTGGTCGGTGATGAAAAGTCTTTCAAAGTACCGCAGGAGCACCCGAAATCTACTTTCTTGAACTGGGGAAAAGTTGAGCAGCAGAGCAGCGCACTCTGACTTCTCGTGACACTTGTGTTTCATGTCTTCCTTTAAGCACCCGTTTCCACGCAGATCACTCGTCAGTGCAATATCCCGGTGATAATTAACCCCTCGAACGAGTCTGCAGCAGTGTAGGTAGTTTGGTTCGATTTTTTGAAACCACACCCTTCGAACCGAGGCTTTAATTAACCTGGAGCACATTCACTCTCTATATCTCCCACTTTTTATCCCTGTTTCTTTTTTATTCCGAAGTTTAAAATTTCATCCCCACACCGCGGGGTTGCGTGACGGCGTGGATACGCATATAACTGACATGACGGTGGGCAAAAGTTTACGTGGCACTTGTAAATTTTCTGATTTATCGGGCTGACATTGTTGGGATCCCTTGTTCCAAGCTGAACCCAGTCGCTCAAACATGGTAGGGTAGAATCATCGAGTGGCGATAAATCACCGTCGTGGCCCCTAAATCGGTGGATCCTAAGCAAAGTGAGCTATCGCCGACCAATATTAATCTCAAACAAATTAAATAACAACCGAACAGCCAGACTGAAGCCCGGCTGCTGGGCGCGAAGGGTTGTGTAAGGTCGTTCTGCGGCGAGGGTCAAGAGGGCGCGAGGGGCGGCGCAACGGGGGGATGGAGGGCAAGCTTCGGCGGCGCATCGGCTATTAATCATCGACCCAGGCAGGGATGCCGCCTTCGCCACCCTTCTCTGCGCCCCGGGGTCCTTGGGTCCATGAGTCCACAGCTGGCAATGAGATTACCCTCGCGATTAGTTCACCTAGCAGCAAAGCTCCGAGCCTCGTTTCCTTCTATCTACCCCGCCGTTGCGTAATAATGCCTATACACGACTATGGATTACCCGTTTCGTGCGGCACCGTTATTCTTTGATTAAAGGCCCGCTCCATCTACGTCAAGACTTTTCTCCAAACAATTTTCCACCCTTCGTCATCACCGTTGTCTGATTTACTCAGCTTTACACGCAGCTTCTCCTAACTGGAGAAACGTGATTTGCATGAATAAATACAAAGGGGCAGGCACATTCTACGTCGTTCTTTTTAACTTGATTCAGGTTATCTCTCGGTCAGCTGGATGCTGATCGTCTTCATGTTTTTCTTCCGGCAAGTAATTAGCGACGGTCAGCTTTCGTATTCCAAAAACTTCATCGTTGCGTTGGTTTGGTCACTGATGACGATGATGGTTTGGTGCATAAAATCATCCAACAAATCAAAGACGTAATGGACGGATGGAGTAACAATCTTACTGTATAGATTGGTTCGACGACAACATCGGGACTCCATTCCGAGCACTCGAAAATATTGTGACAAAAGTGAGTCATATCCGTAGATAGATTTGGTAACTTTGGCACTGATGTCAAATGCGGGCAATACGTATTTATATTACAGTCTAACCATCGAATCATTCCTATACCATTTGCTTCGGATTGGACATCGAATTGATATACTGACTATAATTTGATATCGGAACTCTTTACTAGTTCGTCTTGGCTGGTTCTACCTAAGCGTGTGATAGAAGTAGATTCGAATTCATTTCGAAGAGTGTATCGATTTCGTTTCCTGATTGAACGTTGTTACATGAGGGTCTATCTAGATGAGTGACGAATGTTTCGAGTGGAAAGATAACATAACGTGTGTAATAAATTATCGCCGAATGTCTTCGGTGCGAGAAACAAGATCTCACAAAGATCATACTTTTTTCGTATATTTAAGCAAGGCCCAATACGACATCCGCGGCATGATCAGTTCCATTAAATCATCCACAGCCTGCTGAATAAAAGTCAGTTTCGACTTCAGGATTCCAGCCTTACCCAATGAACAGCCACATCTGAATCACATAACGCTGGGAGTGCTGAGCTGAACGGCTGCTTTGAGTAAATGATGCTTCGTTGAAATAATACGACGTGGAAAGTGATTGGTTTATGAAGAAAAATAAAGCTGTCATAACTTTTCACAGAAAATTCGATCGATTCATTCCTGAAGAATTTCAAAAATATTCTTTTCGAGAAGAGCGGGCCTTGAGGGTGAAAACGCCTCTTTGTTTTAAAGAGAAAAAAAATTCCTTTACCCGTCAACATTTTAGTGCTCCAACCAGCCGAGAGTCAAGGCACGAAAACATACGTCTAGTACCCAGAACAAGACTTCGTAAAATTTACTCAGCCACTTTCACCCCCCTTTCATATTACGCCCATGTTTTATAGCAGCACTAGTTGTGAGAAAAGATGTATGCTCACAGGATACAAGTGGGTGCCAAAGTACCGTTATTCATTGTGATCATTCAATGGTTAATGGATGTAACCTTTTTCAATGCACTTGCAAATTAATGTATTTACATCCAATTCTTGCGGTAATCATGTAATGGCGCGATCGAGTAATCGATATCGAGGAATGATCATGAAAGCGGGTAGACGCAATTCGTATTTTATATTGATAAGAAACCAAATATATCTTCACTGCTTACATAGCCATTGCTTATCTTTACCTCTTCACAGTCCGTCTCGGCATACGTATTCCAGATATGAATCTCGAATCAAGACCAATCAAGTCGTGTCATTATTATTATGTTGATAGTGTTGCGTTGGAGATTGCACTTCGTCCGTTTCTGATAAGATATTTTCAACGCCACTTAGGCACTTCTGCAGTGTTGAGTAGAGGTTCTAGTGTCACGATGGATCGTTACTTTGTCGGGTTGATTACTTGCTTCACATTTACGACGTACGTATGTTTCAACCATCTATAAATAGTTAATATGGTTGGTGATATTTATCTTTTCCGCAGAGTATCCTGCTGCGACATCGTCAAGCTAACTTTCCCAAGTGGATTTCGCTTTGGAGCCGCAACTGCCTCGTACCAGATCGAAGGGGCCTGGAATGTCAGCGGTATTAAAAAGTTGATTATTCAGACCTGAAATCCCTGATCACCTTCCACTCGATACGGTTCAACATTTTTCAGACAAGGGGGAAAATATCTGGGACTATTGGACCCACAACTACCCAGAATACATTGCCGATGGCACCAACGGTGACATAGCCTGCGATTCTTACCACAAATACGAAGAGGATGTACAACTCATTAAGTCTGCAGGAGTCAGTTTCCAGGATAAATAGTTCGATGTAACACATTCTCAGGAGGCTTAATAATACGCTTACACTTGGTTTTTCAGTTAGATTTCTATCGATTTTCCATCAGCTGGTCACGCGTCCTTCCGACAGGCTTTACGAACGTAATTAGCGAGGACGGGCTCCAGTACTACAAAAACTTGACCGCGGAGTTAGTGGCGAACGGCATCGAGCCGATAGTGACGATATATCACTGGGATCATCCCCAAGTCATAGAAGATATGGGGGGATGGACGAACGAGCTGATGGTCGATTGGTTCGTCGATTATGCCAGGGTCCTGTTCGAGGCGCTAGGAGATACTGTGAAAAAATGGATCACCATCAACGAACCTCGCAACATCTGCCTCCTCGGATACGAAGACACGCAAAAGGCTCCGGGTAGGCGAGAAATTTCAGTCGAACGACGATGAACGTAGGTAGTTAATGCCGATAATCAAGTTTCTCTAGTTTTCGCTGTGGTTTTTTTCAGGAAAGGTGATTCCTGGCATCGGGGCGTACCTCTGCATGCACAACGTCCTGAAGGCGCACGGCAAAACTTATCGAATGTACGACGAAGAGTTTCGCGATATCCAGCAGGGCATTATTGGCATAGCATTTTCGCTTTTTACAATAATACCAGCGAACTCTAGCGACACTGTATCAGCCGAGGTAGGCTTCCAATTTCAAATAGGATGGAATACTCATCCCATATACATTGGAGATTATCCGGAGGTTATGAAGACCAGGATAGCCATGATCAGCGAAGCTCAAGGTTACCCGAGGTCCCGCCTCCCCGAATTCACGGACGAATGGATCGCCATCATCAAGTGCGTCCATGATGAATTCTCGTAAGTGCCAAAAAGTGATTTTTTGATTGATCAATTTTCCTGTTCTCCAGTGGTAGCTCCGATTTCTTTGGAGCGAACCTTTACACGTCGGGACTCGCCTATCCTGACCCTGACGAGGAGCTCGGCATTTACAACTCAGACAGCGGTATCATACTCGAAGTCAATTCGAGCTGGCCACAGGCGGCCTCCAGCTGGTTATACGTAAATATGTTACGAAACTTGAGCAAGCTGGTATTATTTCCCGATTGAACATCCGTTAACCCCGTAGGTCTATCCTCCAGGATTTGGATACATGCTTCGCCAGATCAGGGACTACTACAACAACCCGCCGGTATGGATAACGGAGAACGGCTACTCGGACAAAGGCGAGTTGGAAGATTATGACAGAATCAGCTACTTCTACGACTACCTGAGGGAACTGCTCATCGCGTTAAAACGAGACGGATGCGACATCCGAGGTTACGCTATTTGGAGTCTGATGGACAATTTCGAGTGGCAAGACGGCATTGCGTGAGTAACAACTCACTGCTTGATCATCTTCGAGGTCAGCAACGAGTCTAACGACAATTTTATACCACCTAGGGATAAATTCGGTATCTACAGCGTGGACTTTGACGATCCTGCCAGAGCCAGGTCGTCCAAGCTGTCAACAGCATGGTGGGCGAAGGTTACTTCAACTCGTAAGCTTCAGCGTGTTCCAACGAACAGTAATGCTCGAATTAAGCTGCCCTGGGAGTGACAGCTTTCACTGTCTTCTTAAATGAGGAATTTCAAAAGGTAGAACGGAATCGAGATAACCTTTCAAGAACAGTTCGCACAAAGAATTCCTCTCGGTTTCTACCTTTGAATCTTTCTGTGTACGCGCGTATTATACCTTTGTATAAATTATCTTAAACATTTCAGAGAAAGCGGTGTAACAAAATAGATTAATTCGTGCGACGTATAACCTCATTGTCTAAATGAAAAGCATTCTTGCATGATGCCAGGACAGGGTGCGTCTTCTCCCTACCGGAAACATTTTGAGAAGGCCAAGCTCTCAAAGGATGAAAGCTCCACCTTGTTTAAAGAAAAATTAAATTCTCCTACCACGTGAACCTTTAATACCGCAGCCCCTCGCAAGCGTTAGCACAATATCTTTCGCCCCAACCACCAAGGCAAACGTAGGTACAAACTGACATGCATGCATGCTGAGTTGTACGTAAGTTCTCGACGCAGTGGCACGCGTGGCTAGCGCTGGTGAATTACATCAAATTCACTCAGCCACTTTTAGGAAAAAATGTCGTTAGTTCAGAAAACTGGATAGTTTATGGTATATTGTCGGTGCAGGTAGAGCGAAATTCTTCCTCGTATCATATGCATCAACAGTTTATTTTTTTCGCGCTAACATCGACCGCAACGACGTCGTTCACCAAATGATGATAATTAGCCCCTTTCGCGCAGAATCGTTGACTTTCCTCTCCACGGTTGCCACCACATGGTGGCTCGTTTAAACCACATCGCTAACGAAGGGTTAATCCTACTGTACATTGACGCGTCGAGGTTAGTGCGTGACGAAGCCGCGTTTACCGCCAGTACCTAACTCCGAACAGAGAGGAACTCGACGAATATTGCCCATAAAGAGTAGCTCGAACCGTTCGATATACACCTACCCCAACACCGCACGATTCAACCCCTGCCGCTTATGAATCCCATTCATTCTTATCCAACGCGGTTTCAAAGGGGGCGAGAGGACTGTAAGTCGACTAGTTGTCGGATGAAAACTTCCTGAATATGAATGATGCAAATGTGGTTCGCTTCAGTTTTTTCTTCACTCCTTCCGTCTGTAATATTTTACATCTGAATCGATGTCAAACAGCGAAGAAGGGTTCGATTTCTTATCATTTTTTCCCTCTTCCAAATTGCTAATTCACAAGTTCAACTCTCGATAAACTTCTCGAAATATTTTGACTCAATAAGGACGTTTAGTTTTTAGATGTTTTTCGTGTGGTTGTAAGAAACAAGCAATTCGTTAGAGAGAATAAAGAGAGAGAGGAAATATCGTAAAGATTAACAGAGAATTAATCCCATACTAAATAGAATTGCCGGAGAATGATAAACGCAAGAAAGTCGGACGTGTGACGAAATGAGATAAAAAAAAAAGAGAGAGAAACGAGGAAGAAGAGAAAAAATAGCTGTAATCGAAAAACATAAAACCGCGAAATGAGGGCGAATCTCACGTGTTGTTACAACAGCCTTTGGGCGACCCTCGATACAGGCACTAGTCCAAATATAGTCGGCGTACATGTATGGGGAGTTTTGTTGTTACGTCTGACCCTTCTATTTCCAGAGGGTATTTCTTCTCCCTAGCTGCCTTCCTTTTCCTCTTTTCATCGCATCACGTTGTCGAGTGGAACGATCCCTGAACGGCGCTGCGACCGGGACACGAAAAGTGGGCGGTGGTGGTAGGCTGGCAAAAATGGTGGCGAGGCTATTCCGTTGACTACGAGCTTAAAGCACACACAGGACTCTCTCCCGCCCTCTCCATCTCTCCATCTCCATAACGGGACACGCGGGCTTACAAAGCTTAAGTGATCCCCACAATAGCGAGCGGTGCGAAAACGAGTCAGCGGTTATCCCGCGGCGACCGGCCGGTCGGCCATAACGCGGCCGTACCGGCAAATCGACCACCCCTAGGTGGGTCGCCACCCTGTGCAAGACACGGAAACGCGGGTGAAACTCACGCGTTTCATACGAAAAAAGGGGGGTAAATGGCGAAAAAAAGCACCATTGCTTCTCCGGCTCACACATCCGATCCCGCATCGCTCTTTTGATAATGCGGTGAATTATGATCGCGGTTATACACTTTGAACGCCGCTCGTATATCTCCGGATCAGCCGGTTATTTCTTTCGCAGATTGTGTATCGGGAAATATTGTCGGCGGGTGGGCGGGGCTGCGAGAGACCGAGCGTAGGTGCCTGTTCATGTCGGAAATGATGAAGGTGGATTTCCTCCGCCGCTGTCCGATCTCTTCTCTACCCCTACGCCGAGGATATGGACCCCCGGTCCTGCCGGTCCACCCCCCATTATATATGTATACGCCGAGCCTTGTGCCCCTCCGATTGAAATCTTGACAAGAGTTATATCACCCTCTTGCAACTCTCCGCCGGAACACCTCAGACAACACCGGAACACCGATCGATCCGCCTTTTCTCGACCATACAATGCTGAGCCGGTATAAAGAGGGAATCCTGCCTCCGAGGCATAATTGCACCGCGACTGATTTTCTTTTCTCGTTAATTCTTTGCAGTCGAGAAAATCTCCCGCAGGTTATAAATATCGTGACAGTTATGAGTGGCAAGGTTTATTTTTACCTACCAACGGCTGGGCTCTTCGTTCGTGAATAACGGATATTCAATCGGTTGGAATCGCGGTGCCAATCAGGTGGAAAAGTTAAAAAATCAATGGATATTGGTCGACCTAGCGCAAGCTTGGATGACCTTTTAACTATGAAGTCTGTGAAATCAGTTGTAATAAAAATTTATCGACAATAGCGAATGCATGGTGAAAACTGGCTGGTCCGAAGTTGCCAATTAAAAAACCTGAACGAAATGATTCCGCACGACAGAAAGCTTTTTTCAAAAATATATCAACCTTGTACCGTTGGATCAATTATATTACTATTCAACAATGAAATTTACGCAGCGTTAAAATTTTATGTGCAGAGTTTTATCCGGATGACGCACAGTGCAAAATGCGTTTAATAGGTACTGGCAGCTTGCGAATAGAATGAATTAACAGTTTAGCCAAACGGGACTAATTTCGTTAATCCCGATGCGATTGCCTGTTATTAGAGTCGCGATTATTGATATTAGCCCGAACACAATCAGAAAACAAACGGGCTTCGGCACGAGTTGCGTTGTGTTAAACGTTATCGTGAAGCGCTTCGAATATCCATGATATTCTGTCCCAATAGCGAATTATCGAACGAGCCGAGCTGCTAATCCCTGGGATCGAATAGCTGGAAATAAAATCGGACATTGGCGATCGTCTTTCGACCCTCTTTCCACTAGCTCGAGGAAAAAAGTCTTGTAGGTACCTAACTAGCCAATTCCGTTGCAGCTTTTGTCCGATTCGATGATTTAGAAGGTAATTTGGCACGCGGCCACCAATCAATGCCTTGCCGCAGATTCGGGCCACTTCGTATATCCGGCTTCCGCAGCCCATCGACGCGGCTTTAACGCTGCACTCGCTTCTCTTCCACCTCCAACCGTTGTAGATACCCACCGGATTTTCACTCCGACGCCATTAGCTCAGAGAGAGATGCTTATCTCTTCGAAGTTGGCTGGTCAATCCGATTCCACTTTTAAGTTATACGAAGTTAGTTAAATGCGAATCTAATTGTAAGATTTTCGTATGAATACATTTGGGTGTGGTCTTCTTTGGGACGCTTGTATGGTCTTGAATCTTCCGGTCATTATATGTCGCAGCGAGCGAAGTCCAGAGTTATTTTTTTCGGGCCATTGTGCCGTTCGAAGGACTGACGAGACCGGCGTTTGAACCTTTTCAACGATTCGGTCGAATCCGTGAACCTTAATTTGGCTCGGCGGTAGTCGAAACGATTGAAAGAATCGCGGTTACGCCCCTGCAGCAAAACAGGGGTTGAACACAAAACTAGGAATTCGTGAGCCGTAAAGGCTGATTGGCCGATCTGATTGTTGGCTACTCCATGGCCCCGGGGGCCTATGTGTACTAAATAAACAGAGCGGAGAGGAGCCGAACTGAACGAAACGAATGTGAGGATGAAGGCTGTCAGTAATTGGAAGGATAGTGATAAAGGTTAGCGGAAGAAAAAGAATATGAAATAACAACAACGCAGGCACGCGAAAGCTGCACCCCTTCGCAAAATCCGCGCTACTGCGGAGGCACCGGCATCTGTGGAGAACTAAACCGCATGCCACGCAGCTCCCCGTTATTCGAGGCATTTAAATGCGTACGAATGCGGAATGCGTAAGTGAGCGCGGAAATTTAGACTATGGCAGATTTAAATGCGGATACACGCCGTCGGCATTCATCCGGGATTGTTGTTGAGCCTGCACGGGGCTTATAAACGTACATAATCCGACATCGATGCCTGTCTGGCATCCGTTTCCGGAATTCAACTGTCCCGGGTTTTTGAGCCGGACAAAACGGGGCAGGAAAAACGCGGCCGCGTGTCCCACTCTTTGTCCATATTTCTCGTCGTTCCCGTCGCTACTTTTCAACGAATGACCAAACGGAAAATAAAATCACGAGGACAGGTAGATCAGCGGAATTTTGTTCGTTATATTTTCTTTGACGTGCACGGTGTAATTGCCAATTTGCTGATCTATTTTTCTCGTTTTATTTTCTTGTTCTCTTCTTCTCTTATTCATCTTCCGTCCTACTAAAATTTCCCGTCCCTTTTTCTCCCCCCGTTTATCTCTCTGTTATTTGCCAGCAGCTGTAAGTAGAGGAATCGTATTTCGTTTGAATATTCGCTTTCACGATCCTTGACAGCTAGACATTGGGTCAGAAACCAGAGGGATGGGAAAATCAGATAGGGGCGAAAGACGAGCGCTGGACAAGACGGCATTGTCTGTCTCTGCGAGACAAAGGACCCGTAGGCACCTGTATTACACCCAAGCTGAGCAGATCTTGCAAGGAAGATCGGGATACATTCAGTTTGATTAAAAGGCGTGACAATCGGGGGCGAGAATTTGGCTCGAAAATCACTCTTGCAAATTGTCCACAGTTAACCGCTGTCAAAATTACAGCAAAAATTTCTTCTCGTAGGGATAAACTCGATGAAACGAAGGTGACTTCAATCTCGCACCACGTTTCTTGGGAAGCCTCGCTGCCCTGCCGAAATCGAATGCAAGAGGGGGTGAAAGGGCGAATCGACGGAAACAAAGTGGCCAATATATAAATACTTGATACAGGGGAGAACTCCTCTCAGCCGGAACTCGTACTCCGATACCAAAAGCGAAACTGCGGCACTCAGTCACGTGGCTTGTATTTCTAGTATTCACCCCCACCCCTATGAATCCCTCCGACATTCTTCTAGCGACACCCGCGACGTTATATCGAGCATTTGCCGTGCTTTGCATATCCAAAAACCCCTTTCGATCAGGGAACGTGTACATTTTGCTGACGAATAATGAAGCGATTCGTCCTTGTGAACGTGGTGAAACCCGTGAGGAAAAAAGATGACGATCGGTGGACCCGGTGAAGAAAGTAGGAAAACAAGAACGGTTTCTCGTTTTTCGTCGGTGGAGAAAGCTACTTCGAAAGTGTTTTAAAATTCTGTTTGAAAAGTTTCCCGAATGCCTTGGAAGGGGGGAGCTGCGTCAGCCAAAATGTTCGGCAGCGTCACTTCGCGTCGCCTATTTTAGTTTCCCGAAGAAGATTTCCCTATTTTTCTCATATACCTACCAGTTCCAGAGAACTGCTGTCACCTTCCGCTCCGCGCCGAAAAACTCGGAACTTTCAAACGGAGGTAAAAATTCCGAAGGAACGAATTCGCTCCAAGTTTCTACCGGGGTGACAGTCTGCGGGTATCACCCACCCACCAAACCACCCTGTGCAATCCGGGGCAAGACCTAAACTGAAAAACTTCAAGGGGTGGGATGCCCACTTGTCGCTACAAGATCCTCCAAGGGTGCGAAAAGGGTTGTCGTGTAATAACAGGGAAGTCGATAAACTGTCGTGCAGGGTGAGAATCAAGACGCTCTTTGAACTTTTTTCAACCACAAGTTTTAAACGGTATGCCTGATAATTGGGGCAATTGATCTGTGCGGTGTGCTTCGCGAATTTGAGGGGCGGGGGAGGGTGCAAGAAAATTATATCTCTTGACGAATAAAATATTACCCGAAAAGGCACCTTGGAATGTGTTTCAAACCACCCTACACCACCTTGAATTGTTCACGATATTGTTCCCGTGTTGCGGGAAAGCACAGGGTGAGCTTTCGTCGCACAGGCTAAGATAGCTTCCAGAGGAAACAATACGCCTAATGGCCGGAGTCAGGATCCCGCTTTGCAGACGCCTCGGGCTCTGAATCCTCCCAGCTACTTCCCTCCGTCACCATTTCGGCCGACTCACCCCAGATCGGCTAAACACCCTGGAAGCGATGCTCGGCCTCCCTATAAACCGGAGATTCACTGATGACAATGAGGACTCGTCGGTACCGACGACAATGGATGCAAACTCCGATACAACCCCTCCTCGATTCCCCAGGTTCTCGTGTACTCAGCTCTACCCCTGTAGGACAAACTTTATCCGTCTGTTGATTCTCGACTCATGCAGGCTATTCTCTTATTCTCTTCCCAAAACGTCACCCTGTTTCGCACCTCGGAATATTCAGAGCCGCTGTAAACCTGCCGGTATTATCCTTCTTCAGTAAATATAAGAATATGAAAATATTCTTTACAGTATTCTTCGTAATTTCAAAGGTCCAGGTAGAATCCGTTCATTTTGTCTTATCAGGAAATTTTAGTCACTAATTATTATCGTTTGGCAACGACGAAATCTAGTCGAGAGCATTCAGAATGGATTATTTCGATTTAAATTAGTACGCGAAACAGTTTTGTGGGAATGAAAAGAAAGTCGAATTTTTACCTCCTTGTCTTTATTGCTTCTCCCCCGCTCTTTCCGAGGTCGTGTATCTCGCGAAAACCCGCAGTTACGTCAGACTGCCTGCGAAATATATCTGCGAGGAAGAGACTCGTGAATTCTGGATATAGTGAAAAGTCAACTCACGTTCCGTCCCCGTGTATAAATAATAATGGTAATAAACACGCACAATGACCCGAGCCAAAGCAGCGAGGTGGATGATTGAACGTGTGTCGGGAGTTCTGCAGGTTCTAGAAGGCAATTTCGTTTCACTTTACTGCTCATCGATTTATATTAACCGTCCAGGCAATAAAATTCTACGCTATTTTCCATGGTTATCATTCTTCTCGCGATCGTATCGCCGGTAGCTTATCTGTGAGCTTTTCATCTGTTGGTATTGATGTGTTTTTCACAATTGCAATGTCGAGTAATGCGATGATTTGGAAAACCATCGAACGCCGATCTACGAGCTCTCCCAATTAAGAGCGTCATTAAGGGTTATAAAAAACATGTTCGTCGAAACTGGGTCAGCTAGATGGGATGCGATTGAGCGAAGCGACATTTCATGTCCGTGAATAACAGTAGAGCACCCCATGATTTCCTGTCTTTAAACAACAGGCGTAATCGTTTGGCATACAAGTCTGTAGAAATTCCTCAACATTACTACCAAATGATGTCCATAAGTGTGATGTGCCTCGTTTGGTTCACCGTTAACGATGTCAATATACAGTAAATGTATAATAGAAGCAATATCGACCCCCTAATGGGCAGATAATGGCAGCGATATACATCGAATGATGTCACGTTAATTTTCATAAATACCGAGAGTATTGATTGACGATTGAATCCAGTAATTTCCAGCTGACCATACGCCAAAGAAATATAAAGCACACTAACGTTGATGCCTGAGGTAAAAGCAAAGTCGTCCGCATACCTACCACACATACTTTACGACGCAACTTTTTTCATTCGAACTAATCGAGCCAAGAGGGTGAACTGTGGGTATAAGGCACATGAATACAGTTTGCGAAAAGACGTGGAAAACTTGGCGAAGGCTTATTCGTCAATATTGCGTTGTTTTCCGTGTTTTTTCCCCTCCTCCTTTTTTCTCTCACCAAGACTTCTATCTGTATTGAAAAAGCAATCTCCTCGGGCTTGCCGATAAACTTAACACGATATCTGGCTATCCAGCCAAGCGTTCAAGAATGTAGATGGGTTGATAGGTACGTTCCTGTTTCTATTCTTGTTCATGACTATCTATGCAAGAATCTTTATCAACCGTAGGATAGGCGAACATTATACTGTCTACCGAAGTACAGCCGTCTATCACGCACCCAGGTACGAACTGAGTGTTTATGTCCTATAGTTTTATTGACTTGGTACTGAAAGCTGTGAACGTTGAGGTTGAACATTTTGCTTCGTCCATATCTAACAACAAGTTTTCTGTTTCCAATCTCCGTGAATCACCTGAAAAGCATTTTCTTTCATCTTTTTACCATTTGTATGGAGATGTTCTTTTTCCTTACTGACTTTCTTGGTGGCAATTTACGTTCAAAAAACATTCTACTCGAGGAAAAAAATTATTCCAAGATGAAAATAGTTGTGAGCAAAAAAATCAATCATAGCACTTTATGACGTGTGATCTTCAAAAATGCTGTCTTGCCGCAAAGCGGAACGTCCGAATGATTTTTTTCGTTTTCATTGTTGGTGGTTCGCAATTGATGTAATATAAGTTGTTGAACAAAGAAAAGATTACACGCTTCTCCAACTCTGCCGGTCATTCTACTCTTGTGAATGCTTCGAAGAACCGAAACGTCAACCGGAACGTCAAGGCTTTTGTATCCGTCACCTGTACAGGTACCTCAAACTTTACCTTATAAAAGACAATATTTGCACGTGCGGTGAAAGAGGAGAAAGAAAGAGGTCCGGAGGGAAGGAGAAAAAACGAGGGAAAACGAGGCGGGGATGGAAAAGAATCCCAAGAGGACCGAAATGTAAACCCATACAACAATCGTACAATAAACCTGTATCATCCACACGCGAGATGAAGGCGGGACAGACTCTCTGCACACAACCCATCCGTCCTGGACAACGCCTCGTGGGACCCTCGTCAAGCTCTGCGTTCTGCCCTCCCCCATCCTTATCTCGTGCTTTCCCTCGCTCTCTCTCTTTCCCTTTCCGTATCTATCTCTTTCTCCCTCGACGTCCCGGGGTCACGAGCTGCAAAGGTTAAGGGGGGCACAGAGGGCACCCTCATTATGCCGAAGTTTGAGCCCCTTGTCTTGAGGGTTGCGTATTGTTTTAGGCTGGTCCTTCCGAAAATTGCTACCCAGACGGTTCTGCGACGATAATATACGCGGGCCGACGGTTGTAGGTGACCGACTTGGAAACACGCGGGAAGGTTCGTCGCAAGGGTATTCTTTTGATTGGTAAGAGGGTTGTGGCTCGGCTTGACGCCTTGCGGTGGAAAACAGGCACTTGATTGACAAAAGCTCGCTCACTTCAGTCTCACACCGCAGGGACGATGCGGAAGTGTGTTTTGTCCCGCTTTCGTCGTTATTCCCATGCGTACCGGCGCCGAGTCCATTGTCACATAATGTCGGTGAGAAAATTGAAAAAAACGTTAATGACATCGGGTGGAGCGCGGCTCGTACCCCGTAATTGGAGGCGGGAAGCGGGAGGCGGCGGCTCGCTTCCTGCTCACGTACGTATTACCAGTAAGGCTAATTTGTTTCACAAAGGAAATGCGGCGACCGTGTTCCCCACCCTCGAAGGGATAGTGAAAGTGTAATTTAAAGATCACAACAGCCACCGCAGTGTACAGAGTGCTGCTTTACCGGGGTAATCAATTGTTGTGAGGCGTCACCGCGAGCTAGTTTACCCCCGTATTTTCTCAAGCACCACCCGTGGGCAGCTCTCGAGATCAAAGGCGTTGAAAACCCGATTCCTTGAGCCTGAGTTCGAGTTTTCGAGGAAAAATTTCAAGTCGACGAGCTCAATTAACTCAACCGAACTCTGTTAGAGGAGCAATGCTAAAGCTTTACGAATTGGTGACAGCGGTGGAACGGCCGATGAATTTCAGAATTTCAAAATCGTGCACCAGCGCAGTTTCGAAGTGACGGGGTTGAAGCTATTCTCTGGGCAGGTTGGAAAGGGAAGAAGAGAAGGGAGAGGCTGGGTGAGACTAACCGCTTTAGTTGAACGACGGTACGTGCGATTTTGTTCTTTTTCACGGTGAAACTTCTTCTCTCGAGGTACAGCGAATACCCTGCACGTGATAAAGCAACCTCGGGAAGTCGTTACAGTCACTGAGCCCCGGGACCCGGGTAAGACGAACAGATCGTCTTCGCGTGCGCCGCAGTTTCGGCTCGATACTCGCGGGACCGGAGAGGGCAGATTGATACGCGTCTCACTTTCTTATTCGCGTCTTTGTCATCGCGGCTTAAGGAGCGAAAGAAAAAACGCAAGCTGCACCAAAGTAAAAGTAAAACTTCTCCCTCCTTAAACCCCGCTTGCATTTCTTTGCGAGTAACGCCTCGAGCCGCCTCTTCAGAAGCAAAAGAACTGAAAAAGCTCTCTCCGTGCATCGAAAGCGTCCATCCACGTTTATTCACCGCATCCAGGAGGGTTCGCAATTCCGAGCGTGAGGTCAGAAGGGTGCAGACGGGGGCGGCGGTGGCGCCTCACCCTCCCCGATGCTCCCGGCACGGTTAACGTCTGTCACTGGAATCTCCTGTCTCTGCGAGGTAGAAAGGTAATTTGTGTCAACCTGACAGATAGACAAGACGAACTGACAGTCGTGAGATACGGCGATGTTGCTCAACTTATTTTCCAATAAAAAACGCCGATTTAATGCCGTCATTTCGTTATAACGCGGAGAGAATTCACTTCTGAGCCACTCAATGCTTTCCGAAAGTTGCACACAGATTCTATAAGTTGATTCGCGAATATGTTCATTGAGGTTTTTGTTCTTGTATTTCAACGAACGAAGCTATTCCCGAGACCACGCGTCTGCAATAGATAAACGTCAAAGGATCAGACCGTGAAATATTCGCTTGGAAATTTCTCTGAGACCTTTTGATTTACTAACAAACTCTTGATTTGGCAATTTCCGAGTTACCTGTTCCTCCCGCAAGTCACAGAACGTCTGTATTATTTCCGTTAAAATGTTCATAACGTATTTCACGAGCCTTAGCTGTATTCCTACAGCTCGAGTAATACTGAAAATTACAAATATCTGAAAATTTATTCTCAGCGTTTGAGGGAACTTTGAGGAAAATATTACCGCCAGATTTCAGAGCGTTCCTTGCTTCTGAGATACGCAATTTCCGGCAGTGTTCAAATAACTACACGATGACGGACTAAACTGTGGAGTGGAAATTGGCGAAGTATCGAAAATCTGAACGATCCAACGTACGAATTGGCCTTATAACCAAGGATCAGGCACACCGCTTTAGGCGGAGGTAAATGAGTTTGTTGTCCGGTTAACGGTCGACCCTGTACCGATTGGGCGACGGTATATTGGAGGGCGAAGGCACGTATAGGTAACGTGTGACCGAGGGGGTGAGGGAGCGAAGGTATCGAAGCGGATATTGGCTCCAATTAGAGGAATTTCCGAATCCCTTGAGTATTTTGTCACGGATCGAGCACTCTGCACCACCCTGTAGGACCCGCTCCGGGCAAATATTTTGAAAGCGGAGGGCCTCGATGCCTCTTTTCCTCGCTCAGCTGTGGGAGGCCTGGATGAGGAGAACCTAGACTGTCTCCTGGCACTCGAGGCAATCCAATTACTCGGGTGGCAATACATTCCCGTTTCGGTTGTTCCGCTTAATTAACAAGATACGTAACCCATTTGCCCTTTGTCACGTATATCTTACCGGATCTTATCTCTCATGTCTGGGAGTCGCGTTTTTCAACTCCGACACATACGGTCGCTGTCTCTCTCTCTCTCTCTCTCTTTCTCTCTCTGTCATTCTCTTTAGTCAACTCCGCGTCTTATATACGCTAAAGCTACGCCGAGTTTAATTAATTTACTCTTCTCCTAAGTGCACGTCTCCCTCCATCGCTTCCTTTTCTTCTTTGAATTTCCCTCACCCTTTTTTCTTCCGACTTGTTCTCCCCCTTTTTTTACTCTAATTATCCTCAATTACTAGCTCGACACTTCAGCCGCGTCGTCGATTGCTCGAAATTGTATTTCTAAATACGATTCCATTTTCTGACGTCTTCGGAGTACTTTCACCTTCTTATAGGTACTTTTTACAAATTAGAAACTGTTTAAATTTAGGGGGAAAAACAAAAGCTACCTTAATTCACTCAGTCCGCTTCACTGTTGTTCGAAGTTTGAGGCTTCTGAGTTCAGGAGACGACACGATGGTAATTGGAAACAGGATCCAGCTCGTATTCTTGGAGTTCCTTCGTATCAAAACGCGAGTACATGGAGAGTGTACGTGGCGCAGAGTGAGGTGGTAAGTAAGTTCGAAAGCGAAGTAAATATTCGAACGAGGAGGAAGATGATAAGGAGGAGAAAGTCGAGTGACGGCTGCACGGTCGGGTTCGGGTTCACAATTGAAGATCTCGTCGATTCTTCACCCCCTGGAAAAAGTGTGCGTGTGTTTGTGTTTATCTGCCTGTCTAACTGTCTGCCGGTCTGTCGTAGTACTTTTTAAGTAGGTAAATCAATTTCCGAGTTCGGCACCAGCGCCCCGACCTTTACACCCGCGGTACCGTCGACTCGCATCCCCAAGGAATCCCGGGAGGCACAGGTCGACCCTCTTTCCCGGATACGGAGGAGTCAAGGTTCTCCTGTATTCTAAATCAAAGTTCCCATCTTCGGGTTCCGGGAAACGGAGAGGGAAGACCGGATTCCATGTCGCGAAGGTACAAGATCGAGGAATTTTTCATTGCAGACACAACGAGTTCCCATGTTCCATGGAGCGCAGCGCGTGTTGTACTTTTCAGTGAAAATCTCGATCCAACGTCGTCTCCTAGCATGGCCTTCTAGTCTCCGATTGGAATTCCAATCAATTCCGCACCCCGGATCCACGGCTGCAACAGCTGATGGCTCCTTTCTTCCTGTCCGCTTTTAAATTAAACAACCGTCGAGTGAAAGGAGAAAGTCGTGGAGTCGGCCTTCAGCGGGTCGCCAGGCTTCTACCAAAACGGTGGCCAAACGCCGTCCCGCCGCCGACTCTTCGTCCGCGAGGGGAATTCTAATGCACACATTCCGCACATATTGCTTTTATGCGATCCACGGTCCGTTTTAAATATGAACGCAAACGCTCGCCGCAAACGGAATACAAATCTCCCGCCACCGCGATGCGCACCTTATGCACGGGGATTTCGGTCCCACCCTCGCCTAGGACCCCGACTTTTTTGTGGTACTTATCGTTTACCGGGCGTTATACTTCCCTTCCTCACTCACCCCACACGGAACCCGATCGGCTTCGAGCTTTTTTTCGGATACCTCGACCTCCGAGGTTCCTCAGTCTCGGACTATATACACACGGAGTGTCGCGGAGAGACCCTGTCGTCGATGATGTCCTCTCCGTGACTGGAAATGAAAATTCCTTGGGGGCGAGAGAAGAGGAAAAAACAGGAAAGACGGGGCTGCTGAAACTTTTTTTCATGGGGTGCACGGCGGCCAACAAATGGAGGTATTAGAGAAAAAATCCTGTCCTCGTTCCGGGTGAATAAGAAATGGAACGGAGAGAGAAAAAAGAGAACGATGCAAAAAAGCAGGAAGAAGAATCGGGAATCTATATTGCCGATGATCGTCTCCCGTCCCCAATAATATTAACCTGCTAAGGCAAAACAAAGAAGGGTTGTCACCGCTTTTTATACGTAGACGGGAATGTATAGATGCGTGAGAGTTATTTTTCTCTCAATCAGTTCTTTTTCACCGCAATGCGTGTAGTAAAATTTCCCGCTCCGTTGAATTCTTGGCTAACTGGTGAAGCTATAGGATGGTGATCGTTTCCGATACCTACAAAATCCAACTTCCGATGTAGTTTGCATTAATACGTCGTATTATTCCTGTTCACCTAGTTCGTTTATCCCATCCTATAGTTCAACCGTTCAATCACTGGGATATTAGGGATGCGGAGATGCGGAATTAGGTCGGGGAAACAAAGATGCTGGAGAAAAATATGTTCGAGACAATGAAAAATCAACCCGACGTTCAATAATACAAGAAAGTATATGTATACATATATGTATACATTATATACCTACTTTGAGATGGGTTAAGTGGGGGAAAAAATATGGGGATGATCATTTAGCGGAGAAAAAAAAAGCTCCCCAGGGGGTCCCTTGATTTCGAGGAGTCGTCGATATCGTTCCAAGCCTCTCTCTCTCTCTCTCTTTCTCGATTACTTCCCGCTTGTCCTCTCCAACACCGGCATCGTATCTTCGATCTGCCTCCCCCCCTTCCCTGGTTCTCTCCCTTGCTTACCGCGGCTTCCTTCTTATAAGCCCTTGAAAGTGTGGAGAAAGAAGATTGAGAAAGTTTTTAAGCAGAGGCTTATCTACTGCCAAGAATATTTCTTAGAAGCCCTCAAACGGCCCACGAGTAGGCGTGACGTGATCCATCACGTCATTTTCTCCAAACTTATGCCCACGCTTTCTCGCATAGATGGTACGGGTGTACAAGTTTACTTTTATTCTCTTTTTTCTCATCATTTTTTCTCTGCTAATTTTTTCGTCGATCTGGTTTATCGTTGAATTGATTTTAACATATCACGTAATGAACGTGTCTCGCAAGAACATAAATATTCAAAACGATGTGATCAATTGATCAGGAGATGTAGCCACAAAATTGAAAATGCTTTGCGTAATTCATCATCTTTTGGTTCAGAAATGAATTTTCGCTTAGAAATATTGTATTCGAATAATCGTACATCATACTACTTTGACACGCACCGCCGACGCAGAACCAATCGGGGACTGTGACAAGGTAGCTCACATTCCTTCGGGACCCATTAGAGAGCAATGTAACATGGTGGCTCCGGTCTATTCACCACTGATTTTTTACCTATTCAACACCGTGCGCTCGTCAATTTCATCGCAAATCCGAAACTCGAATACCCCAAAATAACCGGCCTGAATCGATTCTCGGAAGTGGTCAATGGCTTTTGATTTCTGTAATAATCCTTCCATTTCAATCGAATCACGGAACATTGGGGAATCGGGAACGTGGTTGGAGGAATCTAATTTGATAATCACACTGAGGAATTATCGTCTGATTGACCTTTCTCGCAATCCGTTACACCGTACGATTACAGCCTTGTACAATCCACGGCACGGAAATTCTCAGAACTCGTGCAGAGCCAGCAGAGTGTATATAATTGGTTACCGCTAATTGCGGTATTAATAGTGATATAATCGGGCCGGCAGCTATAGTCGCAGCTACAGGAATAGTACGTCGAATTAGGAGGATATAGCGGTGAGCTAGACCAACAATAAGGGAAAGCTAATCCACAGCGCTACAATCTCTGGGAAGAAAATCGGTGTGTCTGTAGTAATTTCGGTACGAATTTGCTGATTAAGCGTGTCCGAGTTGCAGGCGGAAAAATTATAATAAATATCGGAGTAAAACGAATTTCCATAACCAGAGAGATGGGAGGACGATTTAATGGCTGCTCGTGCAGGTGTCAGGGAACATACGACTCGGAAATATTAGTCGCAAGCAATCGATCAAACAATCCAGATCCAACCCTCGTCACGAAGGCGGCTTCCTTTCTTCCACGCTTCGACTACTCGGCTAGGGTCGAGAACGAGGAAGCGGCTTATCGGGGCGTAGGAAGCGAAACACAGCCGGCTAAGGATCACCTGTGAGTATAACGATCTCGGCCGCGAACGTTCCGACACTCGGTACACATATACACGCAAGCTTACCGTTGCCCAGACACACGGGCACGAAAGACAAAGTAGCTCCTGCACAATGTCTATAACCCTCGAGTGAACGAACCGGTCTGTAATCAATCAGCAATCATGATCGAGCACTGTTAATGGTCGGGAATGAGATATCCGACTAATCGGTATATCTGCACTAGAGTACCTACAATAATAGTCGAAAGGAATAAAAGCACGAAATGGAAAGGAAAACGGAACACTGCAGGCTGGTCGTTAGTTGTGGAAGAACGGAAACGGAAACGGAAAAGGTGGTGCCACCCGATTCGGGAAAACCTGTCACACGTTGAACTGAATCAGAAATTTGTCGATTTGTAGGTACGTAACGACGTCAATTTTTCCGCACGTGACTTGTGTTACTCGTACAGCCATACCTGCGGTTCCAAAGTGAAAAATAAAACATTGGCCGTTTTTATCCACCGGTATTACGGCCGTGGATGCGGAATGAGTTTTAGAACGAAGGTGCGAAATTCAGGATCGCGAACGGCAAGTATAACCCAACCCATCTCTACCCAAAGCCTCTAGTCCTGGCGTATGATGAATAACTAAAGGGGGTACGTCACTCGCCTGATCCACCCCAAGGTTTTGCAATATTTTACAGCCAGCTGACGCAAAACTTTGCCGCTTCTCATATGAAAATTCTTATCGTTGGAAAATTCTATCTCGCACATACCCGTGGAACCCACATATCCACTTATAACCTTCACTCGTTTGCTCGCCGTGTCTTGACACATATCGCACGATGCTGTCCCGATGCGATACGCATACGTACCTCCCTTACCCCATTGACGAACAAGGAAACAGCCAGTAACAACCTGCTCAAAGTTCATACAACTTTTTCCTTCTCGTGAATGGGTGTCTCCACTTTTTATCTCCCAATACCGATCAGGGAGGATTTTTATACAGTAAAAACTCTAGACGAGGAATGAAAATTGAATTCACCCAGAGCAATCTTCAGGCTGCAAAATCTGTATTGGATCAAATCAATTAGCTCCTTAACCCTGAATGTTCATTTCAAACACGGGATATCGAATTGGATTCAAGATGTTCGAGAGGGGATCGGGAGCCGGTCAATCCGACTCGCAGTTACGGAGCATGTTTACACAAGTCTAAATGTGTTTTGCCACGTCGGTTCCGCACCTCACATGCCTTGCGGAGGCGTTATTTGGCAAAGCCTTCGGGGGTGAGAGCCGGCTTCCCACTCAACTCACTTCGAAATAGGCCAAGCCTCTGGGTTTGATTCGCGCGTATCGAACTGGTATATGGCTTGCAGGGCCCTGGCAGCATGAAAAACCGATGAAAGAATTCGTTGACGGATTGATTTTCACTCATATTTGTATAGAATTTACCATTTTTCTTTCTTCCTTCCGTTTCGGGGCGACGAAATAAAGAACCGGCATCGATCATCGGCTGCAGGTAGCCACGGGAATACGAAGTTATTATACCGAATACCCGAGGCGTGTGGGGAGGTTTAATAGAGAGTAGGTTTGACGTGAGCGAGATTGAGAACGATGCGAAGCTTTCGACAACCCCTCAACGGGTTTTGACTAATGACCTTCGCGATGTGTGGCTTGAGGGGTAGGCAAGAAGGAGCAGGAAGAAGGGAGGCTTTGTATTAATACCAGAGTAGTACCAGGTCTAAGTACCGACTATTATCTCGTGTTTCCAGAAGTTTACCCTGCTCGGGGCTAGAAAGCGGTGGGTGAATCCCTTTGTAGGAACATAAAAGCTGATGCGCCAGCCCCGGTGGTCTACGGACCCCAAACGGTGGGGTCGACGGGGCGCCGATTTGCGATCACGAAAGCACGCGATCAGCCGGACCGCGAAACCTCGCGACGTTTCTTATTCAACCCAACAAATGGGTTATAGGTTCTCACAAGCTTGGCCCGAGATGTACGCCTGCGGATGCTGGACGCGTCAAGGAACTAAGTAATAAGACAGCGATGTCGGCCTGGCTGGCAGCCAGCCGGGGGTGGTTTATTAACGTGATGAATGATAACCGGACCCCGGGAAAACGGCGAGATGAGACAGAGTTGAGGTAGGGATGTGGCGCAGTCGGTAATGCAGCGACCTCCACGCTGCTACGCGTCTGACGAATACAAATCACTTCTGTCTCGTGTGGGTTATTCCCTGCGTCCTTTCCTCTCCCGCAACCTCCCGACGAGCTGGATGGCTGGCTGGCTAGAGAATAAGGTGAAACAGGACCGGATAAGATGGAAGCTCCCGGGGTTTCGGTCGGACGAATGAAATTCATCCCGGATAACCGAAAGGTTCGCCTCTTCGCCGAGGAGAGCGCGGTCCTTATACCCGCCATGCTTCTAGACCGCAAAACACCGACTCAACCAGGGTCCAGGACCGACCGAATTCTTGGCCGCGGTTCAAACCCATCGCGGTATACCGAGTCAGCCATGGGTTCATAACGCGGAATGAAACTGGGGACAAGTGATGTATGAAGTCCCGTAGAAATGTGCTTCCAGACTGTATAACTCCGTGAGTTACATCATATATATAAATATATATATACCTATATATATGGGTGTGTATAACCAGACCTTGTGACAGGGGATTGCATTCGTCATTTTACAAAGCTCGAGTTCGTTCCCTTTCTGTCTCGGTCTCCGGCATTTTTCATCCTCACTTTCATCAACCGTCATTCCTTTGCCCCTATTCTCTACTCCTGAAATTGATGATGCTGCGCACCCTTCGAACATCACGCCTTGTTCGTGCCGATTTTTTACCTACTCCGAAATCACAGCTTTTCCATATCGAGCTTCGAGCTTTCGCGATCAGCTGACCGGGAAGCTGACGCTGGTTCAAATCTCGAAGTCCAAATTAATCCTGGAAGTGTTGCAGGGACTGCACCGCAGCGTATAAAGCATATCGCAGGGGAATCGTTAGCGGTAAGCTCGTCGTCAATTAATCACTCTCCAAAATTGGTTAACTGCCTGGAGTCCTGATTCAGCCCTCGGACTGTGTATGTGTGTGGATGGACAACTGGCGGAGTAATCAGCTCACTAACGAAACGCTGTGAACGTCATGTTCGAGTGCCAATTCGTTGGTGGATCGAAACTAACCGAAGATCTTGTGAAAAATTTAACGCTGTAGAGAATAAATTCTTCGAAGGGATGCGAAAGCTCTCCGAGGATTTCACGATGTCGCATTGCTTCGTCTGCTTCCCATCAAATATACCTTCTATATATGTAAGCTATTACGAAATCACTCCGTAATACGCACATCTTACGAAAATTTGATGGTAGTAGCTACGGCGATATAAATGGGCGACAGCGACTTGGTAAGGTTCGCCAATTTTTTACAGAGGATCAAGCAATTGTGTTATGGTTTTGGAAGGCGGTGTGAATACACTCGAATCGTGTATTTTTACTCGTGGTAACTTCTGAACGATATTATGCCGCACAGCGTCGTCTTCTATGTATCCACAAATTAATCTCGAGAACAAATTTCTGAAGCTCTAATGAACACGTAACGTTCGTCGTAAAGATATAAGCCAGCCGTTGTATCAAATTTCGTTACACTAATTTACTCCATTTGTGTTTCGTGTGTCACATGTACTTCATAAAGTCTGTAATTAAATTGATGTTGTCCTTTCGCATTATCAATCCCTGTGACAAGGCTCCAATAATTTATCAAAGAAGGTAGCTGAGTTTTTCTTAATTCTAGCTTTCATTCATCGCGCTTATAAAAATGTTATGGTGAATAGGATATTATACAAAAGTTATTATATAAAAGTATACGATGATTCTCATGGCCTGATTCATCCGGTTAAGAGTAGGCGAATGAATGATCACCTCGCGAGTATGAATATATGTATACCTGCAGAAAAACTGTTGGTTAGGCTTTGTTTGTTCCTCAATAACAAAACCCATTTCAATTGTTCCGCATCATCGTACAGCGTGTATGGTACAACATACACACATGTGTTCTAAAGTACATGATACCAACCCTCGATGCTGCAGCCGCATCTAAGCCGAGGTGAAAATATTGTCCGTATGTAATGAAAGGCAGACGTGCTCAATGCGTTCTATCGATCAGTGGATTTAATTCCTGAAGTGAATCCATTAATTAAAAACCGCAAACATCGTTTCCAGCAAATATCACGTATGTAAGTTTGCCTTCAGTTTTTCTTACTATCAGACTAGTAAAAACTCAAACTCTTATTTCGCATTCGCGAGTTGCTTTACCAAAAACGAATAAACTACGGTTGAATTCGCCATATTCGCACCCAGCGCATCCACGGTAAGAAAAGTGTAAATTACTTTTGTGGAGTTGAATGCGAATGCCGGTACGCACCGCGATACGGAGATGTGGAATTTGGGCGATTCACCCGCCGGTCGGCGAGGATCCTGTTTGTTAGGTGTTATCAAAATTTCATCGCATGAACTTCTGTACCTAACCCAATTTGGGGAACGGGCTGCGGGTAAGGCAAAAACACGGCATTTTCTTTTTACTTTTTTTCTCTCCATCTCTCTCTTTCTTTCTCTCTTTCTTTCTGGAAAACGGGGATGGATCTCTTTCTCCGTTTTTTCAACTCATTTTCCCCGTTTTTGTACTCGCACCCCTAAAACGAGGTATCCTTGCGTGAGTATAGTAAAGGAATGAGAGACATAGAAACGTCGTCACTTGAACTTTCTTCAGTGGCAACTTTGCCCGAGAAACAACGAAGAAGACGAGACCAAAAGCATCCCAATCGTGTCTCACAGTGTTGCCTAAACTGCTGGAGTATAGACCATTTCTGAAAAGTTTGTACCGAGTTTAAAACATGCGAGCTGGGTGAAGCTATGCTATTGCTTCTGTATAGTGCGTGTCGGTGACTCACTACTCGGCTAGAACACCTCCTTGTTCGGGGGATGAAAGACTTAAAGCAAATAAAAGCGAGTCTTTCGACTCACAATTTTCAGCTCCGAAACTCACAGTGAGACGTGTAGAAATGTCATTTTACGAAAGTCCTGCATCTGGATATGTTATATTGGATAGACTCAAGCATGTATGGTGATACGAAATTTCTAATTTAGTGCTCGTCTGGTGTATTGTGTTCCAGCGGTTTTCGCACCTTTTTATTTCGGAGAGTTCTATTCCCACACGCCTGTCAAGACCTTCGTCTTATCTCAATCCGTTGGCGTCTTTCTCTGATCAAAGATCTGGATGATTGATGATTGATTATTGGAGTCCGTCGTAACCAGTTCAACAACGCAATGGATTCAGCGAATTTATTGCTACGCCCACTTGGATATCTGGAATTTACTAGTGCTGTGCTCAAAATAACTTGGCCAACGTCTCGAATTCACGTGGCGCCATCGATCGTGACTTGAAAAAAAGAAGAGGAAAAACTTCCAGAGGTCCAATAATGAATTCGAAGTGAGGGAAAAGCCTAATTGGTAATTAGCCGTTGGCCAGAGTTCGTTCGTGATTTGAAACGGAGTTCAAGTGGAGCGACGTCATTGTTTCTGGTAAAAACAATACGGACGTATGAATTCCTTGGTGAAGAAGGGGGGAAAAATCAGCGGCAGACTTGAGTCAAGAGAGGAAATAAAGCACGAAAACAAAAACGAGAAACAAAAGTAAAGGCAAAAGTCAGGAAAGAAACCTGCAAGTATAATAGCCAACGCTGAGGAAATCGTAAGAGCTCCTTGCTGCAGGTGACACGTGTACAATTTTCAGCATCACCAGGCTTTACTTTACAACTACATACCGAACGACTCGACACGATTCCGTGTGGCAGAGCCCAACGAGTTCCATGGGCTGGCGACTCAACGACAACGACCACCATATCGACATCCGGTTGCACCGCATTACAGCTACTGCAAACAACGGACCACCACTCACCGACTGAATTCACTTCATCCTGATAGCCGATCGCATGGCCAATTGTTCCGACGTGAAGGCCAGAAGAAAAATAAATTTTGTTCTTAACTTCGCGCGGGACAAAGCAATGGTGACTTCCAAGCGACTCTTCACACTTCCATCAAAATTACTACCCTCGTCCATGGAGGGTGAGTATGACGTCTGGGTTGGAGGGTTGGATTATGTGTTAAACTAATGGATATGCTTGGTTTGTTATCCTATATTAACAGGTGGAAAAAAATTATCATTACCGGAAAGGTCACGGAAATTAGAGCGCTAATGCATTTTGCAGTTAACGCGCGCTCTTCACTTGCTCGTATAAATAGCTGCGGTCTCAGATTACAACGTCTACTGATAATGCAGCGAACAATGTCAAGAATAAACGTTTATCGCTGACCATTATAACGAATCCCTGTCTTCATTGTAGTCGCGTTCCCTCCTCATATTCCTCGGCCTTGGAATGCCTCGGCTCAAACTACCATTTCTTATGATTTGGTTAATGAAAACGTCATTAGATTTTTGAACACCCAATCCCCCGGTTGAATATTGCCAAGTCGCTAAGACCAGGTGCAAATCGGGCAAATTTATTCCGCTTTCAGATCGAAGTGTATGTCAAGCGATTGTAATGGAAATAAGGAGTGCTGGAGACGTTAATGAGACATTAGAGTCCAGACTGTTTGATACACTGCGAAAGCCGTTCGCTCGTAACGATCACGAGATCATGCCATCGCTATAAAGTATCGGACAACTCGGAGCACATTGAAGAAGTTGATATGATAAATGTTCTGAATAATCGTAAAATAAATCCTGTGATAAATCGTGCGCAGTTATGAAAGAAATCAGCTTCGCCTTTATTAGGTAATTTATGATATATTTTATTGTGTGATTTGTTATACGAGTTATCAGCTTGATATCAAGTACATCATTTGATATCTGATTTAAAATACAATTTTTGATATTATCAGATTTCGAAGGGAAATAAGAGATTTTTGTTGAGCTCGGACCCACGTCCATCGCAGTTTGAGCCAGTCACTCTACCACTTTAGCCACGGCCTTTGTATAGAAAGAATCATTTTCACAGTAATAAATCTCAACTGCGTTAAATGAGGCGAATATCTGTTTTCAAATATTCACAAATTGGAAAGAAATACAATTGGATTACTTGATTCAAGAATTTACTTCAAAAAATCAATATGACCGATTTATGGAAATCTTTAAACACCGAAACTTGGATCAAACACTCGTGTGAAGCATGTGATAAGCATCATCGCTAATTAGGTTCCAAGGTATAATAAAACTTGCTAATCATTTTCTTTGTACTGCAAAACTGTAAGCAGCTTAGTGGACAAATATGCGTTATATTTTTTATATTTTACTCACTTTCATTTACTCAAATTTTTCACACAACTCCGCTCAACTCTTAAGTTTGACATTTGTGTTTGCTCCTTTTTTATTTGAATGGTCAGTTTTATAGATATTTTCGAAATGACTATATGGATCACCAGATGAATCAAGATTCGGATAAACTGTACACTATTATGAATTCTTATAACCTAGACTTTATCAGACTGGTTTTTTTCTATGCAATGAACAGCTGAAGACTACGTGCTTCTCTCATCCGTGATTAAAATGTGAACTTAGGACAAGAAACTTATATTGTAGTAGTATAATAATAATTTTTCGTCTCTTGCAATCTTTATACTTCTCATTACAAGGTACGACCTTCCCTTTTATGAGGCTTGAACAGTGATAAATGGATTGATTAATTAGTGATTATGGGTAAAAGACTATTATTACGTGATTGTTAAGCGTCAAGCTATCTGCTGACAAAATCTGAGTTCATTAGTAACTTATTGCAATTTCTCGTCGATTTTTGTCAACGGAGCTATTGTTGAAAGATGATCGAATTCGAATCCAAGATTACACCATTCGGATAACGATATTTGATGAAAATAATCTTTTATCGCAATAGTTGATCGTAGAGAATCAGTATATTAGGCCAACGGATATCGAGGTTTGCATTTGTGGTCATTGACAGCAGTCATGAAGTTACAGCTCATTCTGGTCGTGGCTTTAGTCGGTTCTGCAATTGCGGACGACGATGCCGAGAAAGTGTGGACTGAAGATGAAGTGGAGGCTCTTATGGCCACTGCGACTAGCGACGTGAATGCAACTGTCGTGAGTATAAGTTTACCAATAAATTTTCGTCCATCACAAGGATTGCAGAGAGTTCGGATCTTGTGTTGTCCCTTGGCTGATTCTTCTGTTTTCTAAAGCCCGAATTGATTGCCCAAAACGGGTACACGGCCGAGATCCACTACGTGACGACCGAGGATGGCTACATTCTGCAAATGCACCGTATCCCTGCAACTCCTACGAGCCCCGCATCCGATGACAAACCTGTCGTATTCCTCATGCACGGAACGGTGTGTAGTTCCGCTGACTTCGTGATCATGGGACCTGGAAAAGGTTTCGGTGAGTTGACGGCCGATTTAATAACGTACTTCCGATACATCTTAAAACGTGTAAGTTCGGTGAACAACGTCTCCTTTGTTTTCTTCAGCTTACATCTTAGCCGATGCCGGATACGACGTGTGGTTGGGTAATGCGAGAGGAAATAAATACTCCAGAAATCACACTACCTTGACAAATTTTACTGGCCCAGACTTCTGGTACTTTGACTGGCATGAAATTGGTTATTACGATCAGCCCGCCATGATAGATTACGCTCTTGAAGTGACGGGTCAGGAAAAAGTGATATTCATAGGTCACAGTCAAGGCACAACAACGTTCTACGTCATGGCCTCTTTGCGGCCCGAATATAATGACAAGATTAAAGTCATGTTTTCTCTGGCACCCGTTGCTTATATGACAAATTTGAAGAGTCCGGTGTTGCAATTTGCCGCCAAATTCGAGAGTTATTTGACGGTGACTAATATTTTTCAATTGCAATTTGGCGTTCGTCAGTGTCACACGAACCGTTCGGTTATGACATAAAAAACTTTTTTTAGGATCTCTTTGAGCTCATCGGTGAGTACGAGTTCTTTCCAAACGGCGATTTCGTTACTGAAATTGGATCTACTTACTGCGACGACGATGCTCTAACGCAATACCTTTGCAGTAACGCCCTATTCTTATTGGTCGGGTTCGACAAAGCTAACTTGAACATTGTAAGTTCATCCGTACCTAGTCGGAAATCCAGCGAAATTTAAATTATACTTGTTTAACGATTCTGTTTGATTACAATTCGAGCCATTCATGATCGACAGACCATGCTGCCAACTATCTTTGGACATACCCCAGCTGGAGCCTCAACTCGCCAAATCGTTCACTATGCTCAAGAAGTTCGATCTGGCAAGTTTGGGTATTACGACCAGGATATGATATCGAATTTGTACAAGTACGGGTCTATCGAAGCACCGAACTACAATCTCAGTGCGATTACTGCTCCTGTTCACGTGATCTACGGTGCCAATGACTATATGTCTGCTGTAGAAGTAAGTCAACTAAAGCGGCTTAGTACGCTTCCCAAGTCCTGCTGTTATGAAAGTTCTTGCATGATCTCAAATCGATGAGACGTTCAATTCTTCTTCGGAGAATCCATTATCAATTTCAGTCCTGGAATTATCCTGTGAGTAATTCGACTAAAATACCCATTCCACGACTCACTTCGTTTCGCCATTTTTATAGGATGTTGAGAAGCACTACACTGAGCTTGGGAACCCAATAGAGATGTACCGAGTGCCTGATGAGAATTGGAATCACGTTGATTACCTCTGGGGTATCACTGCTAAGGAACTTGTTTACGATCACGTCATTTCTACGATAGAAGCAAATTACAGTGACTAATTGTACGACGAATCACCTAATTTTTTTCAATAACTTTACCGCCAAGCTGCGATACCGAACAGGAACTTTGTTATAACAACACATACTCGAGTAACCGAGTAATTAAACACCATTTCAGCAATAACCTCATACTTTATTGACGTGGGAAAAAATGAAACAGATACGTAACACTTTCATCTAGAATACTTTGATGTTAACTCAAAATACGTAGTTGCCAAAGCGTTTCATGGCCATAAACGTCTTGAAATTTTCATATGGGGGATTTTCTCTCACATCACCTAATCGGTTAAGGTTACCGACGACCATCCTTTTGGCAGTTTTTCCCTCGATAGTGCTCCCAAAAAAAATGATGACATGTTTGGCTGTTTTTCGAATAGGTTTCCCAGGTTTGCCACTTCTATTGGTTTTCTAAATTATTTTGCCTATCCATATTCTCGAAAATTGGTATTTTTCAATTGGCTATAACATCCACAGCGGTGGTATTTTTCGAAAAATAACCGGAACAAAAAATTTTTGGGAATGTTCACGCTTTCCAAGGAAAATAAAAAAAAAATTCCCAACCGCATGGTTTCCAGATTTTCTCGTTCCAGAAATTTAGATCATTTTTTCCAAGTTATTTGGACAAGGTGGATTTCCAGAATGAAATCCAAATTCATAATATACTATGTGAACGTACAACTTTGTTTCGCGAAATCAAAGTCATAAATTTGAAACCTTCAAATAGGATATAACCGTATTAGCTTTCTGACTTTTGCTGATTCGTATCGCTAGTCACGGTATTGTGTTTAATCTAGGATGTTGCAGTAAAAGTTCTGTTAGTGCAAAAACGTGAAAAAATTTATCGGGTGTAGATTTTGTTAGTAATATAGCTGGTAATAAAGTTCTGTTAGTTTAAAAGCGTGACAAAATTCATTGCAAACTCGTGAGATTGATTGTGAACCAGTGGCAAGTCAAATTCACCTATAAATACTGGAGCAATCCTTCCTAATTTACAGTTAGTTTATTATCACAGTTGGTTCCGTCCTGCAAAAACATTCTATTACTTTGGTATTATCTCTCGATTATGCGCCAGGAGTAATCCTGGTAAGTTGACAAAAAAAAACCTTCGCCATTTTTTATGGATTTTTGTTCCGTCGACGATTATTCTTTCTCGATCCAAGTGACCGCGATTGACTACCGACTTCTGACGGTGTGATTCCTTTACATTAGAACCTTTGTATACATATACCCTGACATCTTCTCAGGGATTTTTATAGTACCCCTAAGTATAGAATTGAACGCAATAGCCACACGCAATACGATGAGTGTCAACGAGTAATTTGTTTTTAATTTCGCGTTACTCGGTGTCAGAAAATTTTGGCGTACTTTTTTCCATCATTTATGATTCTTCTTTTGCGAATAATTTATTTTTCCATTTTACAATTCAGAAACCTACATCAGAAACTTCATGCTTCTTCACCCTCCGTTTGGATAATCGATCACTAGTAGCAAAATTATCCTCGATTTTTCGAAGAAATCTGACTTGCACAGATTAACGTATAAACATAATTGAAGGGAAGCTTCTCTTTCCTTCGATTCATGAAAGATAATTTTGAAGATTAAAAAATCGTAAGATTTTGAACAGGATAAGTAATGCGTTAAACAATGAAGAGAATTCATAACTTCGCTCCGTAGACCATATAAATGCCTACGTGGTTTTTCAGAATATTTATTACATTGCTATTTTGAATGGAAATCGTGCTTGATCCACAGTAATAAATGGATTGATTAAATAGTGATGATATTGCGCATTAGAAATATCGGGCATATTAGTGGAAGACTATTATCACGTAATTGTTGAAGTTCAAGTTACCAGTTGACAAAATCTGAGTTCATTATAAACTTGTTATAACTTTTCGTTGATTGTTTCAATGGAGCCATTGTTGAAAATGATCCGATTGTGAATCTAAGATCACAACAATATAGGATAACGATATTGAATAAAGGAAATCCGTTATCGCCATAGTTCATCGTACAGAATCAGTATATTGGGCCAACCGAAATCGAGGTTTGCATTCGTGGTCATTGACAGCAGTCATGAAGTTACTGCTCATTCTGGTCGTGGCTTCTGTCGGCTTTGCAATTGCGGACGACGATGCCGAGGAGAAGGTGTGGACTGAAGATGAAGTGGAGGCTCTTAAGGCCAGTGTGACTAGTGACGTGTATGCAACTGTCGTAAGTATGAGTTTACAGATAAATTTTTGTCCAGCACAAGGATTGCAGAGAGTTCGGATCTTGTGTTGTCCCTCGACTGATTCTTCTGTTTTCTAAAGCCCGAATTGATTGCCCAAAACGGGTACACGGCCGAGATCCACTACGTGACGACCGAGGATGGCTACATTCTGCAAATGCACCGTATCCCTGCAACTCCTACGAGCCCCGCATCCGATGACAAACCTGTCGTGTTACTCATGCACGCATTGCTGGGTAGTGCTGCTGATTGGGTGATCATGGGACCTGAAAAAGGTTTCGGTGAGTTGCCGGCCGATTTAATAACGTACATCCGATACATCTTAAAACGTGTAAGTTCGGTGAACAACGTCTCCTTTGTTTTCTTCAGCTTACATCTTAGCCGATGCCGGATACGACGTGTGGTTGGGCAATGCGAGAGGAACTAAATACTCCAGAAATCACACTACCTTGACAGACTTTACTGGCCCAGACTTCTGGTACTTTGACTGGCATGAAATTGGTTATTACGATCAGCCCGCCATGATAGATTACGCTCTTGAAGTGACGGGTCAGGAGAAAGTGATATTCATAGGTCACAGTCAAGGCACAACAACGTTCTACGTCATGGCCTCTTTGCGGCCCGAATACAATGACAAGATTAAAGTCATGTTCTCTCTAGCACCTATTGCTTATGTGTCACATTGCAAAAGTGTGTTGTTGCAATTTGTTGACCAATTCGAATATGGATTGTCGGCAAGTGATATCTTTTAATTACAACTTGACGTTCCTCAGTGTAACGCGAATCGCTCTGTTATTACGTTAAAGACTTTTTTCAGCATCTCCTCAAACTCATCGGTGCGTACGAGTTCTTACCAAACGGCAGTTTCCTTACGAAAATTGGGTCAGTTTACTGCAACGAAGACGCTCTAACGCGATACCTTTGCAGTAACGTCCTATTCTTGATTACCGGGTTCGACATAAGTAACTTGAACCAAGTAAGTTTATCCGAACCTAATAGGAAAACCAGCGAATTTCAAATTACACCTGTTTCACCATTATGTTGAATTACGATTCGATCCACTCATGATCAACAGACCATGCTGTCAGCTATCTTTGGACACACCCCAGCTGGAGCCTCAACTCGCCAAATTCTTCACTACGCTCAACTTATTCGATCTGGCAAGTTTGGGTATTACGACCAGGATTGGATATCGAATTTGTTCAACTACGGGTCCATCGAGGCACCGGACTACAATCTCACCGCGGTGACTGCTCCTGTTCACGTGTTCTACAGTACCAATGACTATTTTTCTGCTGTAGAAGTAAGTCAACTAAAGGGGCTCAGTATAATTCCCAAGTCCTGCTGTTACGGAAGGTCTTGTATGGTCTGATATCGATGATTCGTTTGTTCTTCCTCGGTCAATCCATTATCAATTTCAGTCGTGGAATTATCCTGCGAGTAATTTGACTAAAATACCAATTCCACAACTAAGTTTATTCCGCCATTTTTATAGGATGTTGAGAAGCACTACACTGAGCTTGGAAACCCAATTGAGATGTACCGAGTGCCTTATAAGAAGTGGAATCACGTTGATTACCTCTGGGGTATCACTGCCAAGGAATTCGTTTATGATCCTGTCATTTCTAGGATAAAAGCAAACTACAGTGACTAATTGTACGACGAATCACCTAATTTTTTTCAATAACTGTACCACCAATCGAGAACTTTATCATAACAATATGTACTTGATTAATACAGACCGTAGTGACACTTTTTTTTATTTTTTATTTTATTCTACTTTAATTTATTTTATCTTGGTTTATTTTATTATATTCTATTTAATCGGTTTTGGTATTTGATCTTGTTTTACTTTACTACATGTCATTTTATTTTACCTTATTTTAATCTGCTTTATTCTATTTTATATTATTTTACGTTTTAGTGATTTTACGTGACCTGACTTCTCTCTATTTACAGTTCATTTTTATTTCTTGTTCTGTATCGCTGTACTTACGTTTATTGGTCTTTGATTTTTGTTTTTTCTTTCTTGGCTGTCTTGTTACATATGAATTTATTCAGGTCTTTGATTGTCACCTACTGTGATTTGTAAAGCTCATATGTATTTCTGACCCTAGTTGTCCAACATTGCTATGGGCATTAATATACTTAACCTAACCTTTATTCTCGCGTGTTCGTGATCACTGTGGAATTATAGTACAAACAGCAACAAACTGTGTTGTCCGACCCACTCCTGAGTTCCCGTCAACAAGAACAAAGAACTTTTTTTCACCGTTCAAAAAATGGCAGTTATAAAATTGATCAATAGTCGCCACCCTACTCAAAAACTTTATACGATAAATCTTCTGAAAAATCATTAACGTTACTTTCACCCGATAATTTATTGTGTATTCTGATCCAAATTTCCTCAACGCAGTTGAGATTTATTATTGTAAAACTGATTTTTTCCGACCGACCTTAGCTACGACGGACGTGGGTTTCAAACCTAACGCAAAACTTTCTTTTCCTCCGAAATCTGACAGTATCAATTATTGTATTTTAAATCGGATATCGAATGATGTACTTGAAATCAAGCTGATAACTCGTATAACAAATCACACAATGAAATACATAATAAATTACCTAATAAAGGTGACGCTGATTTCTTTCATAACTTCGTACGATTTATCACATGATTTATTTGACCATTTTTTATAACATTTATCACATCAACTTTATCAGTATAAGGACGACTTGAGTGATGTTTCTCACCCTCCCTGAGGGAGGGAGGGGGGGGGGGGGCACTTGACGGAAACACGCGAAGCCGTAAACCCATCTACGGGATCGAAATCGAAATTGAAGCCACCCTCTGGAACTGGTTAAGTACGATCATTATATCTACTGTCAAGTTATCAAGTGACGTACAGACGAGGAGGTAAACGCCGATCGTATCGCGATTCGAGCCCTGGCGGCTAATTGCCCGTTCATCTCGGCCTCCCTCTCACTCTCGTTCACCCCAAGCATTATCCTCGCCCGTTCTCCATGCTTCTGTCATCTTCCGTCCACCGCACCGGTAGAACCGGCGTGGCGTGCAGCTTATCGCTTATCCCCTGGCGCTTCGCCGCTCATACACATCGCTTTCTTGTTTCAGATTTCAGTTGTTTCCACCCCAGCTAGGGGATGATACGTGCCATTCGATGTCTGGCCCTCGTTGTCTCCGCCCACTGAGCCTCTGCACTTATCCCGTTGAGCTTGCTCGTGGAGCTGAAGTAAAACTCGAAACTCACTAATTGTAAGAGCCGGCCGTTACCGGCTACTGCCGAGGAATCCCGCGACTCAAATCCTCCCTTTCCTCTTCCTCTTCCTAATTGTTTCCCTTTATCGCGACTCAAGCGATTCTAACTGCGCAGTCAAATTTCACCGAAACGCTTTTTCCGCTTGGTTACACTCCATAGTTTTCAGCTGGGTGATGAAATATTCTCGAATTTCGACGGAAAATGGTAAAGGAAAGATCGTACTATCAGTTTCAAGCACGTGCCAACTATTATTGGATATCTCCATTTATAATCGCGGACAGAGAAACGTATAATTTTGATCTCCGATGGAAAATGGAATTGTTGCATTATTTTTCGAAAAATCCGTTTCACCAAAAATAAATTCAATCTAGTTCATAATATCAGAACGTAGAATTAAACGCGTGTATGAGTTCAATTCAATTTAACCTATAATTCATGTATAATTATAATTAGTGTTGAGGTAGAAGGAGAGGAAAACTGCTGCACAAATCACAAACTAATTATAAAAAGAAAAAAAAGGCTTTCGACGTTGTGCACAGCGCTGCTCTATTCATCGTTAAATTATTTCACGCAGCTTTTGAATGCGACATGTGATTAAAAAGCATTGGAATTGAAGTATTTCGCTCCAATGTGAGAGTGGAAAATGTACGCTGCTCCAACATATGTTTTATAATTTTAGAGATCAGATTGCAAATAGTGATGAAAACATGATAGCTCAATGTGTAATATCTCGATGGTACCTTTCTTCTGACGCACCCATATCTTCTCCCATTCATGTTTTTTGTTCGTCTGACTTTTTCGACTTTTCTTTCTTTTCTATCTTGCCTCAATTACCCTCGAGATGTCTGAGAATAAAGTCTATTCTATTTTATTATATATCATTTTTTTTTTTTTCGTGCATTCCGAAATTTTCTTCAATTGACATGACGGAGATGATACAAGAAAATGGAAATACACACGGCTGTAGACGAAAAGAGAAAAAAAAAATGAGTAGAAAGTGATACAATAAAAAAACTTGGATGATCGATAAACCCTGTTCTCGGGCCAATTTATAAACTGTAATACATTTTCATCCCGGCCCGGAATCTCAACCTGACAGTTCAATTCTCAGAGGTCGTGCAGAATAACGGACCGACCTCTAATTCAAAGTATAGTTACTCTGCTGGCAGTTGCACGTGTATCCTTTCTCCATCCAGCATTTGTCCTTCTCTTCCAGCTAGTTCTTGCGGGTTTCTTTATTCTCGGTCATTAGGATAAAGTCCATGAGGAGGCGGAGGAGGAGGAGGAAGAAGAATAAGAGCGAGAGAAAGAAAGGGGCGAATAAAGGAAGCGAAGAAATGAACGGAGCTTCCTTCGCCGGTCGATTATCAACGAAGGCCAAGATATTTCTTGTACATCGGTCTGCCGTCAGAATTATTATACCCTCTGGGGAAAAAGAGCGGAGAAAAGATGGAACAGCAAGGCGAGGGTGAAAGTCGAGAGCAGAAGAAGAAACTTCGTGCAGATCTGTGGGCAGGAGGATTGCGGCCGCGTCAATTCATCAACCGTAAGACTCGATGGCGGTGCAGCCCCGCGTTAAGTCTCGTCGGGAAAAGTGCAACTCCGTTCACTTCGTCGTTCCTTCTCATCCACAACGCAGCCTGCCAAGTTTTCCCGTATTCATGCGGATTACGGAGAGGTTTTGTTTGCTCGCCAGAAAAGATGGATAAGGAAGTCTGGATGGGCAGAGTGAAGAAACCAACCGATCAGCTCGCAAAAAAAAAAACAACCCTTACGCTACATCCACGGGATTTTGGAAGGCGTGATTTACCACCATAGTCTGATTCTCGGCGCACGCAAGGTTCTCTAAGGTCATAGAAAAACCCTTATGGATTTTCTTATCCAGCTATTTTCTCCATGGTCTTGATTATTTTCTCTCTCTCTCTCTCTCTCTCTCTCTCTCTCTCTCGTCTAAAATAATTTTTCCAAGTCATTCGCACTGTAAAGAAACATTCGTTACTTCTGGATTTTCACGTATAGCTTAGATGCAGAAGGTAATGCGAGTCTTATGTTGTACCAAGTTTGTGCGAAAACAAACGGCTTACAATTCTTCTCGCCAACTTCTTTAATCAGCAGATTTGCTGAAGACTGGGAAATATTTGCGGATCGTAGATTGAGAGCAAGAACGCGGATGAGTTAAGTATATAAAAGAGGGGAAAAAAAAAATATTCTCATCGTCAAGAGCTATTAGTGACGCGGGGCGCGTTGCATTGTCAAGGAATAAAAGCACGGAATAAACGGAATACCTACCTAAGTGTGGTTCGCGTGGTGAGGCGATGATTATGAGAAGCGACGAGTCACCCTATATATACATCCGAAGTCGGAATTATTTGTAGAGTCCTCGAATTCAGCCGGGATTTTCTTTCATTTCAGTTCTTCCGATTTTTTTACATTTCATTTATCTTTTTTCCCCGCCTTTTTGCTTCTCCTTGTTCTCGCCTGGGGACACGTTGAAAATCCGAAGAGGCAAAACGGAGCTTGGTTGATTGAACCGCGGGCCGAGTGCAGCGGCTGGCGGTGGGTGACTTGCCAAAATATGCGCAGCCTCGATGAAAAATTCAAGAGACCTCCCCTCCTCTTTTCTTTTTTCGTCCCTCGGCAAAAGCCGGCATTATTTTCCATCCAGATGAAAAATGAAGGGACGAATTCAATTTTGCAAACTGACAAAACGTCCGCGAAGGTGTGCAACGCTTATTCTAGAAATTAAATCACGCCTCTATGGGTGCCTGAGCTGCGTTACAATATCATGGCTCGATATTAATTGTTAAAATCTTTTTTTCGTTCTTTCAGATCGATTCACATGATGCAACGTGACTCGTGAAACATTTCTTTCCAGTTCGAATAATCCTGGACTGATTTTGGCCTGCATTTTAACCACGAAACGATCACACTGACGTAGTTTCGTTGACGTTGTGTTAAAACGAGAAATACCAAAATGAAATCGTTTCCCTCGATTCCGGTTCCAGTGTCAGACGTCGCAGCTGAATATATACAATATACACGTGCGTACGGAGGAAAAACTTTTTTGCATACATTATAAAACTGAGGCTGATTCGCCTGGGAATTCCTAATTTTCGCATTTTCCGTAAGGCATACCGCCAACCAGTTATACGTATAATATCCTGCGCACATGCCGGAATTTCATCATTTATTCATTTTTCTCTACCCATTTATATTATTTTCCCCTCTTCGGCTTCTCTCCATCCATTTATTTTTTCACCGGCAAGTTTTAACTCGCTTTTAATAGTCGTCAAATGTTTGTTGTATAGCCACGCTAACGATCAATGCTGAACGGACGTGAGACCGTTGAAAGAACTCCGCATTATAATTCATGCACACAATATCTCTATATTCAAAAGGCAGGGGGGTTGATTATCGCGTGCGATATGGGGATAAAATAATTACAGCTAAATTGTACGCTTGCGACGAGACCGGCGACAGGTAGGCCAAACACGTATACATACACCCACACCATTGTTGTGAGAATATTTTGGCCTTATTATTAATAATTATTGTCGCTAGTCACGATGCATGATGCGTTATTATACGATCAAGCCTGCACCCTGGCATTGTTCGGGCTGCCTATTAACATCTCGAAATTGCAAGCTCGCTGATTTGCCATACAAGTGGGATAGAGAGAGTCGAGAGAACAATAAGCTCGTGTATTTCGAAGCCTTCGCTTCGGTTCAACGGTGACGGATACAACCTGCTGATGGGGAAGTCAAAGAAAGACAATTATTTCCCGATTCGTGGGCCTTGTGTCATGCTGAGTGAGACTCGAGCTGCTCACGATTCGGCGTAAAAGCTTCGAACGTACACGTAAGCCCGAGTTGCGACGCACTTTATCGCTGCCCTTTGAACTGAGACCATTTCCCATTCAAGCACTTCTGTGCATGAAGGAGACTCGTCGTTCTACGCCCTCATAAATCAAGGGGACAAAGACTGGTAAAACATACAGTGACGCGACTTAACTCCGACGACGTAGTTTCGTTTTCGGGTCAATCATCGGTCCCCAGTTTCCGTATTCCTTCCCCGTCTGATCCTGATTTATCCCTCAGGTGTTTTTGCTCGAAATTTTTGGATAGGAGAAAACTTCTTGCACGTTGAAAAAAATTCAACGACTATTTCATTCTATGTGATAAAATTATTTTCACCCTTGGTCTGGTTTCGAAGTGATTTTCGTCGCAATTCGGGGAATCGTTACGATCGATAACTCGAATTTATGTAACGTGGGACTTTTGTGAACATTGCTTCCGCCGATACGATTCAGGTTATACGATTCATTTCGTCTATCGATCGACACTGACGATTCACTTCGGTCGCCGTATGTAGAGGTGTATATTATTAAAATAGGTTCGATTTGGAGAGAGGAGCTCACACATAACATGACACTGCGTCACGGTGATGGTGATGGATAGGATGGCAAAAGCCAGCGATATTCGATTTCGGAGATCATTACTTATGTTCCACTCACCGTCGTTACTAATCGTCCAACCTAACTAATTGTAAAAGTGAAAAGGAAAAGCAATAAAAAAGCTGAATTTTAAATTATTCTACTATTAAATATACGCATACATGGAGTGACGAGGTGACTGTTCATTTTCCAATAATCTCCTGAATTATCGCAAACTTAAAAATAACGGAAAATTATCATGCGGCGCTTGTACGAATCGAATAGGTCTAGAAGTGTGTAGCCAAATGACGCAAATGACCAAAACCGGGAAACGTAATTTCAACTTGGCCGAGAGATAAACCTGACCCCGCACCCCGCACCCAGAGAAACCCAGAATTCTCTTCTCCGCTGGTCCACGAGGTCTTCAGAAATTTATCAAACGTTGCCCAGACTGTAGTTCAGGCGTGTCAGAATCCTTCATTCGCTTCTCCCCTCCATCCGAGCTCTCTAATGAAACGAGAAATTACTCGCTAGGAGCTAAGCAGCCGAGCATGGCGTAAAACAGAATAAATACGACCCTGCGGATCCCCGGTAACTTCCGGTCCTAGGTGGACTTTATCTCAATCTCACTACAGTCAAATAAAGCGCTAAACTTGTCCGCGTTAAACGCGAAGGAGATGGTGAGGTGTTTTTACCCCTCTGTTTGAGTTCCTTTTTTTCTTGCCTTTTTGTCGCCCTGGTTCGGCGGTCGTGTTCAGTGGTCAACTGAAAGAGCGGACCTTTTTCCCAGTGCCGGTGCTGATTACGGCTTTGTGTCATCCCGCGGGATACAGAGAGTAGAACGAAGCCGCAGAGAAGTACACTTTGAGCTCAGCCGTGTGCTGTTGAGTGGGTGAAAGAGGGGCGGGAGAAAGTGACGGGACGGGAAGGGGTGAAAGAAAACGGGAAAAAGGGAGCGAGATGAAGAAGGAAAAATTGCGCGGCCCTCGAGACTGAGAACTGTAAACAACTAATGAACTGTTGTTTTTTCAAAGATAACACCGACTTGCATCAAGTTTATTGACGAGCCAGATTTCCTCAGATTCCGAATTCGTGTAAGAATTCTGGACCTTTTAATGTTACAGATTTCTCAAGCGTAGGTGCACATTGAAAATGAACTAATATAATATAACATTAACGAATAGTGTAAATATATTGAATGATAATCACCAAATTCCTAACAAGATTGCTTGAGACTTTTACGAGCTTTCCGTGTAAATACTAGAACTGAAGCTCGAAGGATTTGGCCATGAAAATATTTTCACTCTATTTCAATTTTCAATGTGAATAGTTATGGACCCTGATAATTGAAATCATACATCAAAGATCGACAAGCTGAGATAAGTTTACACGAACTAATTTGAATTTCCATTCCACAGAATCCAGCGTTTCATAAAATTATTATAACGTAACTGGACCTGCATTTCTCAGAATAAACTCATCTACCTCTCCATAGAGGCAATTTTATTCTTGCTTGATTAAATTTTTCATTTTCACAAGGACGTGCACTTTTATGCTTCTATATTCAAATAGCGCGACACAAGAAGCCACCATTACATTTTTCTAACGCAATTTATTCGTAAATGTATTTAAAATCAATGCATTCAAAGCCTGGGATGAAATACCATAACGCAAGAAATACATTTCCGTTGATTCTACGAGGCATTTTTACGAGACATAAAATATCGATACACGGCAATATAAATATAAGGTTGAGTGAAGAGCACACGTGTCTTTTTCTCCGTACCAACGTTTCCAGTAAAAATTTTCGAATCACTCGCGGATTCTGATTCCATCGGATCCCAGCGCGAACCCGTTTACCGCGAATGGGGTGATTATTTATCCGTGTAACACGCGTGTAAACGCGTTCTCGAGGTTTTCCACTCGAGTTTCTAAACCGTTCAACAATTCTACGTGTAACACAGCTCGAGTACCTTTGCGGTTACGTTTTATCCCCGCGGTTGCTTTGCATCGATTTCTCATCACCGCTCGTTCAGATCCGTTTGACACTCCATGTCCGCTCCAAATTGGCAAATACATAACACGACTCCCTCCCACTCACTCCTCCTCATTTCCATTTTTGTGGCAACGATGTGGATATTTTCATCAAAAATTAACATATTAAGGAGAGTTCTGCGGACAGATCCCGATACCGACATCGGTTATCCGTACCAATCCTTACCTTTCCCATGTACCCCATCTGGTACTCGAAATCTCTACCGCTCGTACCGCTACCAACAAGCCGCGATAAGTTTAGGCGCGATCACGGGGGTACGCGATTGAGTGGATCGTCGTTAACCGCAAGATGGCGCTGATCGTTGGAAAAATAAATAACTAATCGGGAATCGACGCTCGGTTAGTCAGTCTGATTCGAGTCTCCGGCCATTCCAGTCGCGGTTGGAACTCTCGTGTTCTCTTCCTCTGCTCTTTCATTTAAACAGTAGGTTCTCGCCAGCCGATCGAATCTCCGTAGATTCACGCCTTCGACCTCTGAATCTCTCGGCAGCTCTCCACTTGCGAGATACAACCATTGATCGTACACTAACACCTCATACATTCGTTACACAACTTTACTACTGTAATAATAAGGGGTTTTTATGCGTCAGCGACTTTTCCCCTGTGAGCCAATAAATTGCAACAATTTATCTTGGCTCTATTGAGTATTTAGACTAATTTATTTCGTTCCATATTTCATCCTTTAATCCTTATTTCTATTCATATACAATCACGGAAGCCTTCTATGTTGAAAAGTTTTCCGAAGCTACATCCCCACTCTGATAGACTTTATCGGTCATCGGGAAAAAGGGGTTTGAGTCTGAGCTGTGAAGCGGCTAAGATGTCGATAATACGTCGGTATCGGGATCTGCACGCGGAACTCTCCTTATTATACTACTTTCGAATCACTCGAGTGGTCTAAAAATTGTCGCAAGATAAATCGTAAGGTTTTTATGTACATGTAATGTGTCTGTTTCACTTACAGAATATACCCCGTACCAGAGTGAATTTTTATTTCATACGTCAGAACGCATCTGACGTGAAAATCGAATTTACTATTTCGTATATGAGCACGTTGAAGGCCTTTGAGACAAGAACCTGGGACGATACGGACACGCAACAGTTGACGAGAGTTGATTCGGTTACCTACTCGGGAATTGGACAAAGGATTCTACCAAAAGCTGGAAAAATCTTCTCGGAACTACAACCGGAGGCAATTCAAACAGCCGCGTCTCCCGTCGAACGTATCTGTGTATTTGTTCACGGTTCGGTTCGGATGCTGCCGCGGGATTCCAAACTAGGAAATCCCGTCTCCCGGAATCCGGAAGTCCTGAATAAAAACTCCGACGAGCTGATGAAACGGTGGATGACGACGATGATGATAATGAGGATACAAGGAAGTCCCATTGTTCCTACCAAGCGAGGTGAGTGAGATTAAAACGATGAATAATCACGAAGAAAGTGACCAGATTATCCCGTTTTCTTCCTCTCTTTCTCTCCCCGAGTTCCGGTGGCATATTCTTTATTCTCAGAACCTCTTAATTAATATTAATTGACCGTACAGACGAGCAAGCTATCGAGATTCTCCGCGCCCTCGCCGTTCTCCCCATTTCCATTCTCGAAAAAAGCGTTCCTTCTGCTTTTTTCCTTCTTCTTCTTCTTCAGCTTGATTCCGATTCCGAGCCCCGTACATTAACATACATATACATAAATTTAACTCCCGGCTGAAGCTTTTCGCTTCGTTACATTCTCTTCTTTGTGCTTGAAGAAAAATCAGAAGAATGCAACAATTTGAATTATTGGACATAGAGAGAAGGATCAGTAATTGGAAATAATTTTCCCACAACGTGACGAGAGGAACGAATCTTTGACAATGCTTTCGACTCAATTATACAGTTTCATAGTCAGAATGCAAACGGATAGCGGCGATTCTCTTTATTTCCATTCTCCTTTTCTTCTTCCACTTTGCCTTTTTTTTGTTCCACTGTAACTTTTTCCTCTGCTGTTTTTTTTTTGTCTTTTCTTTTCGTACACTAGCTCGATTCAGTGGTAAACTTTTACCTCACGGACTGCAACGTAAGGGGCTATAATTTCACGAGCTAACGAAGCTGACGAGCAAAAAGTTGGAACTTCCTCTGCCAGTTTCGCGAGAGAGAAATCAGCAGGATTTTCTCTTCCAGCCTCCTTCTCTCACTCACTCCGAACGATTTTACGCGTGAACAAGAACCGAAAGGATATTGTTGAATACTTATACACGTCATGCTGAACGTAAAAGTAAAAAACAAGAGCAAGGAAATGAAAGCGAGGAGTAGGACAGGAAACTTGACCCAACTACCGTCGTTTCCGCTCAACCGAAAGGGCTGCATGTGACGGAAATACGCGGTAGCCCAACAACGATCGTGTCGAAGGACTTTACTTCGGAAACAGCGCGAATTGAATAGGGAAGGAAAAGTGCACAAGTTCAGAGTCGATTTATCGAAAAAGATCGTTTTGCAAATCGGAATATCACGCGATCTAAACTATCATTACTATCATTGAAAGAATAATCCTCGCAGACGTTGTACCGGAAGAGATAAAACAGGCTTAGGGGGAGGGTGACAGGGAGCTTAGCTAACTAAGGTAGTTGCCGGAGGTTATCTTCGCCGGCCCCTCGATTGCACCCCGAGCCTCCAGACAGTGCAGATAGCCGTGAAACTGTACCTTTGAGATTTGTGGATACCTACGGCATAATATATATGTATATATATATACGCTCCTCCCGCGATCTTCCATGATTTAAAGGTGGACCCTGCCGCTTAATCCCAGACCCGCTGTCTTCGCCCAAGTTTATTACTTAAGCCCTTGTTTACAGGGAGAACATTCACTCAACGGTTTCTTGCGTCAGTCTCTGGAGCAATTCCAACCCCGCGATTTATTTCACCGTTTATATTCTACTCTTTTGTATTGCGTCTGTGTACTTGTTTCGATGACGATGACGGTTCTATTCGATCGTGAAACGCGATGGCAGCGCATGCCTCAAATCGGGCCGCTTTTGAGGCATGATAATACGCCAATACTCTACTTGTTTCGTGTTCGCCGTGCGAAGAACCGTCTTTGAACTAGGTATTGCAGGTTGTCTGTACACGCCTATCAGCAGAGGATTCGGTTACAGCACACAAATCAAAGGACGCTTCCTGCATCCCAACTGATTCAAAGGAGTCTCTGCACGGCAACGACTACAGCTTCGTTTCCATCGCCGCTCTCGAGAATACTCTCGTCAATCGTTAACGAGCCATGCATAAACATAGGTGCACACCTTGTTGTATGTTCACGAACCGCGCGAATTTTTGTTTCGCAAACTGCAATCGCGTCTCTTTTCCTTTCGCGAATACCAAAAATCTTCCTCTAGGCGATGCTAAATTTTGCGTTTAGTTCTGCGAGACCTGTCACGTATATTTTTAGAGTTTGAAAGTAATTTGTGCTTTTCCTAATTAACGCGGAGATCCACTGCCAGCTTTTCATCCTCCGGGGATGTTAATTCGTGCATCTCGTTATCCGTCGACATGATCGAGGGATGGAAAAATCGGGAAAAGTTCAACTCGCCCCGATACGTAAGCCTGGGCAATAACTTCGCAGGTAACGAGATTTGGTGGCCTGGAGACGGCGTAATTATCTCCATTTACATCGAAAAGCTTGAAATTTGGCCTGTAATCCACCTATTACTTCTAAATAAATGCAAATTCTTCCTTCCCCAGAAATTCCCCCCTGCGCACCCCCTCGACGTATCTCTTTCCGGCTCCCCGCCGACCCTCGGCAGTGAGAGAGAAAACGGGTGTAGAATGAGAAAGCGGTTTCTCATCGAGTAACAAGCCGGAATTTGCTTACGTAAATGCGACGTTATTATGCGACCCGCATTACTTTATTACGCGGGACCTGCCAGAATTGCGCTTTTGTGATTCAACCTAATCAGGAAAAACGTCTGGGAAAGCATGTCGAGATTTTTGATATGATTTTTGAAGACTAGGGATTCACAGTGACGCGTATCTATCTGTTAATAGCGCTTGCAGAATTCTCTGGGCGACAGAAACGAGACTTGGCGAAACAAAATTTTGGCGAGCGAGCGGAAAACGGAGGAATCATGAGATAGCGCGAAGCAAAATTGAACACAAACAGGAAACGTATAACTGGCGATACAGCGCGAATCGGAGATCTGGATATTTAGCCTCGAAGGTTTTCGGTCGGAGTTCCAATTCCCCGGGTTTCGCAGATAAGCAGGATATGCCGAATCGGGCCGATCTCTGTTTTTCGAATACACCAAAATCACGCGATGGGGTGAAATGTAACTTTCACATGCCGACGTATGTACGTGTCACGCAGCGTAATGTGTGTTTCTTTCAGGCTGTCGTGATATGCGAAGCTTCCCATTTTCAATTCATCGGTCGATTATCCCGATCTAAAACGGTAAACAGATTGCTGACAAAACTCAAATTTCATTCGTTTTCGTTTTCCACGTCGTCTTGGAGACCCGGTGAAGCTTAAAATCCGAAATTGCAGCGATCGGATATTTTCCAAAACATGGAATATATAATTGACGACAGCGAGGCGTCCGAATCATCGATAATTGTCAAACGAAGCATAAAAATAATTACCCCAATGCGTAGTCGCGTGTATATTGTTTTGCGGAAGGAGGGGGAGGAGCTGCGTGCCGGGGTGAGTTAAATGTCGCAAACCGAGGAGGAATTTCGTGTTTAAGGTCACCGGCACGGAAACATTGAGTTAAAATTATCTTAAACTTCCTCCACGACTTGTGAACGATGTTATATTATACCCGATGGCGGTGATTCAGTGCCGCTGCTGTTACATGCGAATGTCTGCAGCCCAGCGCTCGCGCTGCTTTGCTTGTCGGACTCTGCGCATTTCGTTCGTGTTCCTGCGTATCAATCGCAAGATCAGATTTTAACTTTTACGTACGTAAACATGCACGCTTGCGGATCGAGCACTAAATTCCCCGATCGAACGTTGCGCGTGAATTCTTTCTCCAATTTCAACACGACCGTTACACCGTCACGCCTGGTGTACCTGCGGCTATTCCACTGTGAGATAAAAATTTATCACGGGATCATGAATATCTATTACCCCATAATACAAAATTTATTACACCTATAATATCGCTGACATATATTCGTTTAGTATACCAACGAGGTATAATAAAACAACATATAGGTACCTACGGTAAAGTCCTCCGGCATTATAATCACCGATCGTAAATTCATTTTCACGCGTCACAAGAATTACCGAAATCGGACGAACGGCTGCGGAGTTATTTTTGATAAATCGTAACGTAATCGGAAAATTCTTGTAATCCGTTCACTAATTCCGCGAAATAAACAGCGGTCTTTCGGTACCAAAAACCACCAAAGTTCAAGCGCTAAAAACTGCAAGCAGTAAGTCTGACCCAACAAGGATAACGTATATGATAACAGGACTTTTTTCGTAGCCGCTGTATTACGGGCTGGGATTTGGTGCGGGTAAATTCCGGGCAGCGAGTTGATGAGCCGGTTGTTAGTTCTTGGAGGGAGCTTAGTTGCGGTGGCAAAAACTACAGGGTTTAGAGTTTAGAGGAAGTAGAAGTGACCGTGAACAGCATGAAGAGCGGTGATGAGCTGGTTAAAGTACCAATTTTGGTTTCAACAGCGCGTATCTCGACTACGTTCAAGCTCCCTGAACAGCGGAACAATGTAGATACATATTGCCTCGTTATCTGCTGAGTTCAGCAGAGGTGGGGGGATGTCGAAGCGAGGCGAGGGTGGAATTGAAAAGATTATTTCGCGACCGTTCGAGTACCTGCTCGATACACCGACGCACTCTTCACATTTGACAAATATCGATGGACTGGTGCTCGAATTCCGTCACACTCGAATCCAATGCATGCGATCTGCGAATGAAAGGCATTGCGTAACAACAGTTGGAATGAATTGATACTTGATTTTTTTTTGTCCGAGCCCCGAAATTCCATCTCTCGAAATGTCGCGATAAATTAATGAGTGGATGATGCCGAAATAATGATGATAATAATAATGGTTCTTCACGGTGTCAGAATTGCTCGAGAATTATTGTACGTATTCGGATAATTATTTTGTTGGATCGATATTGAACTGCGTAACAATATTGCATCGATGATTATGAAAAAAAACGAAAACAAACAATTTTTCAAACCCCCGCAGTATAGATAAGCGTTTTGCTCGCGATATGCGAGAGTCGAGTGAAAACTTTCGCGAGGGTGAAAATTTCAGACCGTGATTCTTGATGGTGAACGATAATGGCAATTTGATCACGAGGAGCTGGCGGGTTAGGCAAATATCGAGAGGAATGATAATAGAAAAGTACCGCCACCCTTTCAAGGCGGGATAAATCGAGAAACTCGATTCATTCCACGCTAACAAATCAGATAAAGATTAAGCTTGACATATCCAATCTAGAAGCAGCGAGATTCACTTACCGACAAATAATGTCCGGGATAGAAAGGAGAAAGTGAATAAGGTAGAAGAGAGAGAGGTAGGGAAAACTAGGTTACCGAAACTTTGGTGAAAGAAAAAAAGCAAAAGTATCGCCTTTTCTCACCTCTTCGAAATTGTTGCGTATTTCCGCAAGCTGATGCAGAGGCCCAAAGGATAGAAAAACATAAACCGAAACAAGGAGAGGAAGAGAGAGAAAAATTCAAAGACGGGGTAAAAATTGCGACCACGTTTCGAGCCCGGCAATTTATTTGGGCTCGTTTAGCGCTCGAGGAATAGAACGAAGGCCGGAACGAGAGAGTCGAGAACTGCCTCGGCAAAGACGCGGCTCTAATAGGGCTCCGACCCCAACTCCACTAGATGGATGGCTTATTGGCTGTCAATGCTCGCCGTTGGCTACCGAACGGACTGGAAGCCCCCGAAGGGCTGAGCAGATTGCTCTCAGTGCGACCTCAAAGGGACCACAAACCCAGACACTGTCTCGCAGGGGTTTAAGACCGGAATTTTTCACCGGGTAATCGCTGCCAGGCGGGGGTGGCGAAAGAAGAAGGCGGGGAGCCGACCGATGGCGAGTAAATATGCGTGCTGGTTGTACTGTTTGTGTTTGTCAGATGGGGAAAAGCCACCCCTGCAGACGATAACTGCCTCGGTGCCTGCCGTGTCCGCGATTTCAATGCGGCATAACGTACAGGCACCGCAGATTATACTCGGGCTGAAATTATTCCCGGTTAATGAGGGCTTCCTGTAACGACTTTGTTACACGACACGGTTGCGGTCTCCCGACAAATGGCGCTCGCGCTTACCTTCCCTCCACTTTTTTTTAACTTCGTTATTCATTCCCAACCCCTACCCTAATCCATGCTCTGTATCATACGGACACGTTTTTCTCCTTCGCTGATCCGATTCGTGGATGGACCGCAACTTTTCACTTGTATTCGTCATGTTCCTTCAGCTAAGGCGAGTCCATGGTACCAAATTATCGAATTGAAGTAGGTACTGTAACGGATTACTCTCCTTACTGTTTTAAATATCAATAAGAATAAAAAAAAAAACAACATAAAAATGAACAAATAAATACTAATGGCTGAAGTCTCTATTTGTGACAGGTTTATAAAGGTGCGTAAACGGTGTAAAATTACAACAAAAATGTAAAATAAAATAAATAGAGATGTGTAAATTAAAACAGAAAAACAAAAGGTATATAATAAAATAAATGTAGATGTAAAAATAAAAACAAATAAGTAAATAAATAGTAAATAAATATAGACGTATAAAATAAAAACTTATCCTAGAAATGGCCAATAATTCTGTCTCGTCGTTTTCCTCTTATAACAATTTGCTCTCCGTTTTTTGTGCCTCACTCCTCTTTTATTTAAAAACAGATGACCTGTGCGGTTTCGTAGTTTTTTATTTATATAGATACGTCGTGACGAAAGGGTCTACTGATTCCGAACGCTTTTCGAATTATAACTAAAATACGTATCTTTCACACCCTTTTCGAAATAATGCGTGCTCGTACTTATCTAGTCAACGGAGGAGTCTCAGGTTTGGTCACGGCGGAAATTATCGACGTACAGATCTGAGGTCAAATTTGTTTGGTCAATAACCTGGTCGAATAAGTTCTGGGGCGGGCTTATTTGAATGGTACAGTACCTATAAAGAAGCTAACTGCTTTTTTCACAGAAAGTACATTAAGGTATCAAAAATAATAAACTGCTTCCTCTTCTTCTTCTTCTTCTTCTTCTTCTTCAAGCCAAAGATGCAAAGTCCGTGGTACCAAAGTATCGAAAACTGCCAACTGCTTTTTCTTCTTCTTTTTTTTCTTCAAAAAAAGATGCGATGGCTGTGGTACCAAAGTATCGAATCAAAGTACCAAAAACTGCCAACTTCTTCTTCTTCTTCAGGTGAAAGTTGCAGGATCCGTGGTACCAAGTCATTGAATCGAGGTACTAAAAGCGGCAACTGCTCCTTTAATGGGTTCGTCATCTCACCCGCGGCTGTCGTGCCGCTAGCCACAAGCGGTGTAATCGATCGTTCGGTCACATGATTTAATCAAGACGGTCCTCAACGTCGTAATATCTTACGTGACGTATACATCAGAACCGGACATCCGGCGATGAATGATGAGTGTAGAGGACACGCGGATAGCTTGTGACCAAGACGAGTGGTCGAGGGCGTTAAACGGGTGAAAATTGACTGTCCCGTCTGACCTGAGTGCCCTGTTTTATCCTCATCTCGCGACTTTTACGTTCGGGCAAAGTGCTCTGCGGGACTTTGGGATATGGTCTGGATGCCACGGTCGGTTTTCACTTGAAAGAATCGCGTGCGTGTTTAACTTGAGCTCGTGTAAAAACGTCGTAAAGAAATCTGTGCGGTCGGGGACCTAAATTCAACTGAATTATTGTCCTGCTTCATGCTCGACTTGAAAACTATTTCGTACACCGTACAAAATGCAGATCGAAACTTTTATTATTCTTACGGTTTCTCTGCCTTGGTCGTATTTGCTTTTCACCGTTGTTGAAGTTTTTTCCTTCCATATTCAATAACGCAAAGATCATATTCATATTCCACTTCAATATCGTAATCAAATGATCATAAAAAGTGGAGGAAAATTTGACAAACAGACGTGAGACAATATGCTATCACCGTAATAAGGATGTAGGTATACCTAAATGAAATTGGAGAAAATAGGATTTGTTAGCCTGCCGTTATATTTCGGGAAAGTTCGTCCGAGGAAAGGAAAGGAAAGGAAAGGAAAGGACGCGGGGATGGAGAGTTATACAGGAAGGTGGAAAGCGTTGATGTAACCAGGTATGGCCAAACTTTCCTCCTCTCGCATGCGAGACACGCACGCACGTACGCACTCGAGAAATCAACTAACGGAAACATGTTCCCACAGAGTCCTTTTTCCAGGAGCACGAGGAGTATAAGGTGCGGACGTAAGGGAACCGTGGCGAAAATTGGGGGAGGAGAGAGAAGGGGGAGGGCGCAACCTACGCAGCATCCTGAAGATGGACCCAACAACTCCTCGCAAACAAACCGCGAGGCTGAGAAATATGGAGGTACGTAAATTGGAAATTGAATAAACCAGACCCGCCGCTGCGTCGTCGTTATCTTCGTTCGAAATACGCAGAATGAGAGCTTCGCTCATTTCGTGACTGATTGTGAGATGACGTTTCTCTCTGCCTAGGCGTTATTCGATTCCAAGTACGATCCTTCTTGTTTCGTTTTACTACCCTTGCTCGTCGTTTGTTGCTCCAATTTCTTTTCTGTTCTCTGATGAAAATTACATTTGTTATGGGAAAGCTTTCACGTTAGTCCAACACCCACTCGCCAGCGCGTGTTATTATTCATACGTTTTCCCTGCAGTTTGGTGGCAGTGGTGAGATGTATGACGGGGGGGAGAAAAAGGAACGGAATGCTGTTTGAATTTAATACGAAGCTTCTTGCTCCTCCCTCGGCGGAAAATATGAAGTTATTCCGTCGTGGAAGGGGCTGAGGGACTGGCTTTAGTGAGGGATCAAAGTCACGAAAAATAATACATATATTCAAGGTTTGGTTGCGTGACTGTGCAGGGGAATACAAATGCGAAATGTATTTTCGTTTCGGATCTAAAAAAAAAAGAGGAATCTTCGCGGTCAATTTTTATCGTAAGAGCTAATCGAAATCGAATAAAAGAGAGCGAGAATCGTGGCTACAGGGACAGGTGTAGCGACCTTGACGATCTGTCAACCAACGGCTCAAATTCACCCTCAGACTCTGGCTAATTACGTCAAGGTAATTAAGTAATTAACCGTACCTTGCCTCGTTGATAGAAGCGGTCGGAGAAGGAGCTACTATGTTATGCGTATCCTCGCGTAGTCACAGAATATTCCTATCTGCTTACTCTGTGAGCTCGATGGATTACCAAGTAGCAACTTCATCAAATTATAGGTCTTGAATTTTTTCGTCATCCGGATGAAGTACAGCTTCGTCGTCTCCGTTGGCTGTGATTTTTTTCATTTAATAGACTAAGAAACCTCGATATTACGTCACTTGGGATGAAACGTGTCGGTCAGCTTTATGGCTCAGTAATTAAAGTTTTTTTCTTTCACTTTTCCTGCTACAAATTGGTTCTTCTATGTTTTTTGATTTTTTTTCTCTTAAATTTTTATTTTCCTCCAACCAACCCCTGTGTAATATCTCAACGTGTAATCTTAGTACACAGGCATGATTTTCTGCGTCAAAGTTGCAGCCGGAGTGTACTTATATTTCGTGCTGAAATTGATCGCGTGCTTGGAAATCGCGCTTTTGTGATAACGTGAAATCGCGTACAGTTTTGTCTGTAATAGGTATGAAAAAATCTCTTCCGAACTTTGCATTTTAATAAATGATATTTAGCACAAAGCACACAGAGTTTGGTTTATTTCACATCACGAAGATTGTCGTTTGGGTACAAATTGATACAGTTTTAGGCCATCTATGGAACTCTTTCAATAACCACGTACATTGAAACATTGAAACATTGAATCGCTGGAAAAAGTTGGCAAATTGGAAGTGCAAATATTAATTAACTTCTGCTAATATGAATACGGTGATGAAATTCTGTGAATAAAACTGTTTCGACGCGCGTTTGCGTAGTAAGCCAATTCATCGCCTGACAGTCTCTGGACTTCGGTTTCTCGTAAAAAGTATTTTCAACTCTCTGGCAAGCATCTCCGCTTTTGAATTCGAAGGTGTGGTGAACGTGACAAAGTCTGCAAAGTCCGTAGCGAGAGAGTGACTTCCACGCTTTTTCTGGCCATCGGACATTGGGCATTGTGCTCACGAGTCAGTCTAATAAAATATTGATTCGGCGAAAGAACTTGCCGATGGATGCAGCGCGAGAAGCCGACTCTCTGACGCCGGGACCTGAATAAGATCCCGGATCCGGAGAACCTACCGGCAATCCGGCGATTCGGGCAGGCGGGATGGGCGTGCATCCGGTGCCATTTCTCTACGTCTACCTCCGGCTGCAGTCAGCTGTATATTATACACCCCTGCATCCCCTTTGCAGCCACGGTTTGATCTCTATTTCCGAGATCCTCGGTTCTTCGAACGCTGCACCCTCGACGCATGTCTTTTGTGGGATTAACGCGACTCGACGACTCGGACCTGAGAGCTTTCGAAGGATGCGACGATATGCCGCAAGCTTAAAGCTTGAAAGGAGCTAAAGCTGAGCCCTTTGAATTAACGAAAAATTCCTGTTTCAACTTGGCGATAGGACTCGGCGTAAATTAAACTTTGTTCGTTTCTGTGAACGTTCCAAAGTCGTATTATATTAGTGTCTGACCCTATTTCCGAGTACGCATGAAGTGGTTACAATTTTAATTGTAATTTGCCGAGTCCCTTCTTGGAAAATAATTAGCCTACCTCTCTCTGCCTACAGTTTTTTACAGCGTTTATAATTTCGTTGCGAAGATACCCGCGACCCTGACTCGTCCCGGGTCGCCCAATCTTTTCCTAAATTTACCGAGGTGGTTAGGCACCCTTGGCGGCACTGTAAAGAACGATTACCCGAGAGTCAGGAGATATATAGATATACCCTATTCCGAGAAATGTTGTGCGTTTAAATGTGGAAGATTGTGGAGACCACAAAATACCACTTCCAATTTTTATTTTATAATATTTACCTATCAAAAACGGTGTCTAAGCGTACGTTTCCAAAGAATGCTTTCCAGTGCTTGGAGGACGTCTTAGTCTGGCAAAAAGCGGGTCTCCATTAATAAGACAGCGGGTAGAAACGATTCGCGTCAATTCTCAGAGGACCATTTTGTCTTCTCGAATCTCCGAGGATTTTGCGAGCGTGGAACTCGGGGCTGCTGCGTTTGTAAAATGTGGGAATTTACCGCATGTAGGCTGTATGTATACATAAACCGTATGTACATATCGATATTCCCAACGACTACGAAACGCCGACTACTAAACGGAGGTAGGTGTATACCTTAAAGAAAACTGAGGGAAGAAAGATGAGAAGAGATGCTGGCGTGGGGGTTACGGGGGAACCCAGCAAAGAGCGATGGTCTTCGCTGACTGGCTTACATCCACCGTGGATCCGGATATACATATAGGTCGAAAAAGAGAGGGGCCCCAGGTTAATAACGAGAGTGCTTCCTCTAGCAAAATCCCGACCTACTACAAACCACCGCAATGCCTTAATATTATGCCGCCGAAACTGCGCAACTTTTCCGAGCAAAACTTCAATGCGATTCTAGCATCCGGCTTAGGCCTTGCTCTCTATTTTTGCTGATCGAAAACGCACATCTTGAAAGAAGTTCGCGTTATTATATATGCGGAGTCCAAGGAACTGATGGCAAAGTATGCAAATTTCTTCACTGTAACCACGGTGCGCAAATGTTTTGCAGAAATATCATCAATCAGGTTATGAATGAAAATGCAACTCTCGAAATAATATGGTAACCTCGATAATCTTGAAGACTGCTGAGTAAGAATTCAAAGAAGAGAAAAATACTGATCATCCGATTATATTAGAACATTGGCTGAAAAATTTTGTTGAGCGACTGAGTACCTTAAAATAATGAACCAAATGATTTCACAAGATACCACTGGTAGCAATTCAGGCAATAAATTCTTCACCAGCGACTCAAAAATCCTGTGGAAACCATGTTCTATGAAAATTGCGCCAATTATTCAATTACCCTGACGCATTTTATCCGACTTGCCAATCAAAGAGTACAAATTTCCAGAACGTATTTGCAACGAAGAACAGTTTCCATCTATCTACAAGAGTCAAAAAGACTGTAGCGGTATGAAGTTCATTGTTGGATCACAGCACGTAAAAATAGACATGATCCACGCGACGTCCGTTCTGGAATTCGTAATCCAAAGGGCGGCTCTGCTGCTCGACATCCGTCCGGAAGATATTTGATATGAATATTCGGATCATGTAGAACCACGATACGTCACGTCGTGAAGTTCGAATGAACGGAAGCTCATCTTCGGGGTCACACTACACGCGACTTATCGTCACAGACATGCTTTCCAAACGTGAAAGAACCCGAACCGTATGTTGGCTGCCATAATGAGTGGCAGTGGGAACGATAAACAAGCTTTTCGTCCCGCTTATGCCTCGTTTCTGTTCAAATTGGTGGATGAAACGGAGCTTCGTCTATTCGTTGACAATGAGCAGGCGGACGTGGCACGCAGTGCCTACTCATGGCGAGGCATTGTATGACGCACGTTGTGTTATACCAACCGGAAGAAACGTCGAGGAGCGGATCAGAGAAAAGGAAGAAGAGAGATAATGCTATTGTGTATCAGGCCGGAAGTTTCTGGGCGTCTCCGATTCAGCCGCGAGTCACGCTTCTGCTGAGGCCAATTTCTGCAAACCATTCGGTACAGTGGCTGCAGTGATTCCAATTCTTTTCAGCCGGAAGGAGTTTGAGTTGCCCAGTAAACCAGACGGTCAAGACACGAGTAAGTAGTCTTTCTGCGGGGTATTTTTAGGACGAATTCGAATTACCAAAACCCACCCTCCGTCCTCCTCCTCCTCCTCCTTTGTCATGATACGCCCAACAAAGCTCATATGACTGATCCCAACAGCGCGCTTCTGAGATAAAAGCGACACGACATTTTCCTTCGTGCTTCTGACGTCCTGATCCCGTTGAACTTTGAGATCAACCGATCAAGCTCGGACCAACGAAGAGAAAAGTTTGAGGGCTCTCTCAGTGTCCTGAGGAAAAATAAGAGGGAAAAACTGCACGGACATATCTGGACTGACGTGGATGTTATGTTCGAGGGGAAAATATTTGGACGGCACGTGAAACGGTCCGTGAAAATGAGACCGGAAAATGAAAACAACTTCGGCACAGCAGTGTGAAAAGCGCGCGTTTGCCAATTATTCGTCAAAGCAAAACGTTCTTGATCAGCGAGCTTACCTTGCCAAACGAGCTTTGTCTAATGCTGCTAATAAAAAGGCGCATGACTCTTGACAGAGACTTTTGATCCACAAAGTAAGCGCGCAAACAGTCTTCCTTTCCATAGTAAACTCAACTAGGTGGAAAAGATCACGATGCCGAGGATCAAAAGAGGCCGAGAAGAAAGAGAAGAAAATGAAGAAAATGAGGAGTAAAAAAGAGCCGCTGAGTAAAAAAGAGGCAAAAAAAAAAGCGGAAAGTCGGCTTAAGCCCAAGAGAGAACACAGAATACCTCCTCCGATAGGAGAACAGTTTTGTCAAAGTGCCCAGACTAATTGAACCCGCCACTTTCATACTTCGCTTTGCGCCTCGCACTAGACACTCGTAGGTACCTGTTCAAAGAAACTTACGACTGTGTCACGGCCCTGACAGTTTGCGCACAAAGTCATAATTCTTGAGGCCCTTTCTCATTTTGTGAACACCTTGATGAACAGGATTAATCAGAAACTGAGTCCAATATACTCAACGACGAAAGTCCGCGTCAACGATAATTGGAAAATCTTTCTTTTTCATCTCGTCGACTTACCGGAAGGTCAGAGTGGTCAGAGGTCGGTAGCTCTTGTGGCTGTTCGGGTCCTGCATCGGGGTGCCCCAGAAGTCGTCCCTCAGGATGTTGGCAGCCGAGCTCGAGGCCAGGACATCCTTGTTCCTCACGATCGCCGGTATGTCGTCGTGCACGAAGTCGCCGCCAAGTGCGTTCAGGTAACACCCTGTCGCTACCAGGGCGACCGCGGCGTAGACGCACCATCCGGGTGGCTCGGCGCTCTCGGGGTCGCCGCAAGGGGAGCGTGCCGACCTCTTCACCTGGAGGCAGCAGCACCCGTTGTTTCTGCGTCTCATCTTCCGCTCTACCGCACGACACTCTCTTGCTCACCGCTTCCGTCGAACATGACACTAAAACGGCAAGCTGGAGAACCGTTCATGCTTCTGACGACGCGATATTCGGCACAGTTTTGTCCGTGGGCGGGTTTTTCACCCTCGTGAATCAAGACGGTGACCTTTGGGTGTCGATCGGAGCCTTGATGAGAACTTTACTGTAATTCACACGTCGTCTGTTCGATGGTGTCGGTTCGTTTGAATGTCCGAGGTTTCAAACGCGTTTCATTTGTACTTGCACGAATTAAGGACGCTAACTGTAATTAACGGTTGGATTTAATTTACAACCCTTTCCGCGGTGAAGGCTTGACTGTTCTGGGATTTTCACTATTTTACTTTTAATTATTGCTTCAGGATTATACACCGCGATACGCGTGTACGTTTATTTGATCCTTCAATACCTCAACGGGGAAGCCGCGTGTTCCAAGCACTTCCGAACTTAATTGAATTCGTTTCTTTTATTTCTCACACCCGCGGATCGATTCCCACCCGATGAAACGAACCGGTTTAGTGTGTGTTCCCGGGTTAGGATTCATATCGCACATATCAATCTTCTCACTGTTTAATTAAACACCATCCCTGATGCACGTTGATTGCACCTAGTGAGTGGGTACAACGCTCCGCCCGGATCCCTTGGGGAACAAAATGAGACCCTTTTTGGTTGTTCTTTTTTTTTAACAATATATACGTACGCGTACTTCGCTTTACATATCGACCCACAAATCCTCTATCTTCCCTTCACTTTGACAGTATTCAACGATACCGAAAGCTTTAGTTTCTTGGGGCGTGAATAATTCCGGAACAAAAATGTACCGGAAATTTCATCGATTTGGAGAGTGGTTCCGAAATCCGTTAATCGCTTCACGCTTCATCGAATAAGGACAGAAATTTTTCGGTCAAGAAGTTTGAGGGAAAATGAAGCTCCTGCATACTGGTTTAACTAATCGCAGCTGCGGGTGGGTCATCAATTGTTCAACCCCGTAAGTAAACGCTGAGCGTGCCGATTGAAAATTAAGATGCATTTGAACCTAGTCCGAGAATAAACGCGCGAAACCGTAAATCAGAAACCAGTCGCCCGACTACCCGGGATGGCGTAAACTGCAGCATGACCTACATTAAGAACGGAACTTTCAGGGGGTGAAAAGCGTCTACAGTTTAACTCACTCGGGTCATAAGTCTACCGCGTAAAATGGAAAAGCCTGAGGATTAGGCTTTACCGATTCATTTAACGAGCAGGAAAAAAAAGTTTTCCAAATTTTTTACTCTTCTCTGTTTTATCTCAATATTTAAAAAAATAAATTGCGGGCATGATAAAACAAAAAACAAGCTTTCTTTTTTTATACTTTTATTATATTATACCTGGTCTATTTAAAAATATTTTGATCGTATTTCATGCGGAAAATATTCGTCACAGATTAAACGCGGGTTGATCGTTGGTATGTAATTATAAAAAATTAGTGATCACACGTTGTAGTTGTTTCGTTTTATTTTGTCGTTTTTTCAAACGTGTCACAAATCTAAGTTCACTCCGGTTGACCGAGCGATTCCACAGCTGCTGCCGATTGGCCGCACCGTACATATGAGGATGAATTTAGCTCATGTTCTCCTCTTGCCGCGGTGTTTTTTCTTTTTTTCAACGAGAATCATTCCTCATTCCGAGCTTCACTAGCTCCAATTTTCACCATTGGTGGATAAGAAAAGTTGACAAACAAACGAAATGAAATAAACAAACAAATAAAATCGAACCAACGTCACTGCCAAAAAATCGCACCGACGAGGATCGCGGACTTACAGCAGGGCGTCGGGACGCCAGTTAACGCGAGACTAGAGGCCGACGGCATCCGCCCGGTTATATACCCGGCGTATTGTGACCCTCACCCCCTGCGGGCGCACGCGCATCTTCTTCGTCGGCGAGGGCGCCTCGCGTTCCTCCGCTGCGTTCGCCGTTCAACGTGCCTTCCTAATGTCCCGGGCTCTTGTAGGTGCAGGATACCCATATCGGCATTCCAATGTTTACATTTGTTTTCCTCTCCGCGGGAATTGCAACCCCGATCTTAACGGGGGGCGGGGGGGGGGGGGGGGGGGGGGGGTAATTGAAGATCGGCGATTATTGTCTTATACGATAGTTTCCTCCCGGAAAAGCGAGACTCGGTTTAGGTGCACGTATAAAAATCGCGGGGAAATTGATCGGCAGAGGAGAATCGCTTCGAGAGGTACACAATTGGAATCACCTATTCTTGGAAGAATTTACGCTTCGATGGAGAAAACAAATTGAAAGAACAAGCACCCAAATCGACGTCGTTTCCCTTATTCATGTAATAAAAGATTTTTTTATAAAGATCTTTATTATTTCACTGATGGATCTCTGCTTCTGACTCTACGGAAAAGTCTGATCAGTTGTAATTCGAAAGAAGCCATGTCAAGGGAACAAATTTTATTTGATTCAATTTATCCGTTTTCGAGGTATTTTTAGACGAAAAAAATTTGCATTCTCGCAAACAATTCGGGAGTGACTCAAGCGAGTTTTATTTAAATCTCCAGATTTATGAATTCGTAAGAATTTCATCGATCGATGACGAGAAAGCTAGTAATATAAAAAATTCTTGATCATGGAAGGGGGAAAAAAAATGATCGCTCAAGGAGACGTCCGTCTTAAATTCATTTTCCAGACCTGAAAACATGGAAAGCTGGCCAAAGCTTAACTTTTGATTTTTGGAGTAAAATTATAACAAGTTCCGCTGGTTTCTGAATACGAATAAGCGGGAAGTTGGGTAAAAAGGAAGGAATAAATGGGCTGCTGACCGCGGTTGGGACGTGGAATTTTTTGAAAACAAGTCCGATCCGTTCACGTAGCGTTTGCCTCATAAACCGTGGCTTACAAGCGAAAGGCGGATTCAACCGCGTCGTAGACGCGATCCTGGCCTGGACCGGCTAAGAAGCGAAAGACGCGAGCAAGGGGTGGAGGTGCGGGTTGGGTCAGACCCGCGTGCTCGATAAAATGGGTCGAGCACTACTATTTTGGTGCTTAGTCAGCAGCGATTGCAGTAGTAGGTCATGTTCGTCGGGTTCGGACGGTTCGTCGTCTCTCAGACAGTCTGAACGACCGACGAAACGTCTTTGTTCTCAACGAAGTTACGTTCTGAAATTCGACCAGTTTTTTTACAGATATCGCGAATCTTTCAATTGTAAGGTAATTGTCCAGCAAAATTAAATTTCTCGTCACAAGACAACACCAACTAGCAATGACCAAGCTTCAATCTCATCCAGAACTTAACCGTTTAATTAATATGAAGATATTGTCAGTTGTAAATTATAAAAAGAAAAAACCTTCGAAACTCTGATGGAAAGTAGTTTCGGAAAGACTGAAATTGAATTACTTTTATCCGTAACCGACAAATTTTTCATTCCCAAAAAAAAATCGAGTCTTCCGGAGAATTATTAAAAAGTGACTGAATTTGGATCACTTCTTTTCACCGCAGTTACTGAAACCGATTAGTTTTAAGGGTAACAATTTCACAAGTGAATGAAAATCGCGCTCGATGAATCGATAAGAAAAATGCAAGAGTTATAAAACTTTCTACAATTCGCATGCAGGAAAGCAGCCGCATATCTCGAGTTGATACCGAGCGCGGTAAAGTAGATAACTTTTAACGAGTGATCCTGGGTGAAGCAGCAACAACCCCTATAAATGAGAGCAGTAAAGCAAGGTTTAACACCCCTATTATTTATTCCCTCGAAGAACCGGCCGAGGTCCCGAAACAGCGAAGATCATCCCGCCGCACCCCGGAATAATACACGCGCCTCGACAAGCCGGCAAGACTAGGGGGTGAAATTAACAACTCGACCCTCTCCCTTCCCTATTTCTTCCCTCCAACTGGCGAAGAGTCCCGCCACTTCCTCCGCGATTTCCGTCTTTTTCGCGCCCATCTAGCCGCTGGTCAAATAGAGATATAGCAACCCCCGAGTCCTGGACCCTCGCCTAATAAATTCACCGTTTCACCACGTTGCCAGGATTGACTCGCCGCCTGGTAAACGCGAGGTGCAATCTTGGATCAGAGGCTTTGGACACTGTGGGGCGTCGTTATAGCGCCAGCCGGAAGAAGGGGGGATGCGAAAACTGACAAGGACGCAGGGGGAACGGGAAGGGGAAATGGCTAGAGCAAACGGAAACGGAGCGGGGAGTGCCGGCTAAGCCAGATTAGGAACACTCTTACCCCGTCTTACCGCATTACCTCCGAAGAGTGGAGGGGTGGCTATGCTCACCGGGGGTGGAAGGCGGGCTCTGAGCGACGAGAATCTGCTGGAAAATTATTGTGAGATTCAGGAGACGTGCAGGCACGATTTCTCCCCGATATTGGTGAGCGGACTTATACATAATGTACCCCGTAAGCCTCGGGAATTCTTAAATCTGACAACTCAAGGATTACCAGGGGAACGCTTTATCCGTCACGGTGTTATTCGAAAGGTAAATTCGGTCCAGATATGGATCAAAATAACCACTTTTAGAAGCAATATTTTTGTAGAAGCTTAGTTTTTTCTTTCAACCGTGTTCAATAATCTCTCACGTATTTCAGCATGTGCGAAGCTTTTTTTTTTTTGGGAGGGTTGAATTGAATCGAAGGCATTGAAAAAACTCTTGTAATCATAATCGAATCTGGAATTTTTTGCCCTTGCCGAGCTTCTGGAATTGCTTTTGCAACGCATTAAGCATCAGATTTTTGGATAATTTTAATCAATAAATCAGTTATCGGCAAATAATTTATCGGTGAGTTTTTTCTGACGCGGTAATATAATTATAAAATTTTCCGAAAACCTAGCAGTTTCTCTCATCATCTCCTTTGAGAATTCTACCAGACCGAGAATCCCATTCAGAGGATTCCCCAAATATTGAAACCTCATAACGCAGTTGGAGAAACTTTGGCCCTGAACCGGAGCGCGAAGGGTCGTGAAAAAGGCGGCAAATTTTACGGCAGTTTTATCACAAATGTAATCGCAATATGGCCGAACTTCATGCGTATCATATGTAAGAAAATTTACAGACGTGGATCTTTTGCTCTCTTATTTCCGAAATACCTATAAGCATAAATTTCAGTAAATGCAATTTGTGACTCTTTTTCAGCCACATAGCTTACCCAGATTTCATGTTTAAATTTGTGCCGCAGAGCATTCTTTAAAATTACCGTAGGAGGCAACGTTTGTACGAGGATTGAGCAGCTCGCAGAGATCAGGGGCAGTTTTCTATAACGTCGTTTATTGCCGCATCAAATCCAAGCGCGATAAATCCTACAATATGCTGGGCAGGTCTGGGGCGTCGCGACGCTTGGCCGTCTGCTATCCGCACGTATAACATACCTTATACCCACATACATACATATATAGTTATATACGTACCGGGATGCTTTATTGCAGCGTTGAATATTTATCCGGCATGAGAGGTGCGGGGAGGGGGGCGTATTTTTATGTATTTATTTTTATTAACACGACATAACGTCGACCTCCGACTAAACCCCCAAACAGGGTCGTATACCCATAATATCAATGCCGCAGTGTAAATGTTCCAAGTTCAGTTCTCCCCCCTCCTCGCGGTTCCTAAGTCCTCGTCGTTATCAATCATTCCAGTAATACAACCACTCCAAGAAACCGTCGGTTGGATCGTATTTCACCAAACTTTATCTCCGTTTGTGTACGTGGATACATATGCATGTATTTACATGTAGTTGCATTAATGTTTTGAACGTGTTGCACTTGGAAAGACAAAACGAGACTCACTGGCCAAGATATTTTTAAAACCAAGCCGTGTGATAGCGAAGATGTTGCTTGCTTGGCAGACACTAAAATGTTTAACAACAAAATAATGAACCAAGTGAATTCTTTGATAATAGACGGAATATTGTTCACTGAGTTGTTAATAAAATAAATAACTTTCTTTACTTTTCATCCCCGTAATTTCAGGTGTTTGTTAAAAAATCTTAGGACCCAGGTTAATTAAGACTGATTCCAATTTGAGCAACGATATTATTTGATGCTAATTTCGGTTGAAAAAATTCGAATTCTATTGGAAAATTGCAAGATTGTGGCAGTATTTCGAAAACATTGTACAGTCATTTTACGATGGTGAGCGTAGGTACTTAACACCGGAATAAAATTCTTTTTGCAATTTCGTTAGTGATCGCATACCCAAAGACTTATCGTAACGGGTAGGCTGTTCGACATGTCGGTGTGTTTTTACGAGTCGGGATGGCCTGAAAAGTCCGCCGACGAATCTAGCCAAACTTTTTCAATTTCCGCCGCCGTTCATACCCGTGTATTTATACACACAACGAGTTCAAGGGAAGTTTATATACCTTGTCAAATTGGGAATACAGCGGCGTGGTTACTTTTTATGGAAATCAAAAATTAGTTATTTGTTGTTGTTTTTCTTTTTTTTAGCGTCGTCAATATGCGATAAGAAAGTGAAACGAGATAATTAGGTATTGCAGTGAGGAGAATATACGAATTATGAAAAAGCTTCTGCACGTGTTTATGAGAGATTGCAATGGCGGATAATCCAGCTGCGAGTAAGCTAGTGCTTTAAATTTTATAGTGCTTTCGGTTGAAACTTTTCAAGTGGCTCGAACCGGTGGATTAACCTGCTGCTGTTCAAGTTTTCTCCTCGTGTATGAATTAAGGCGGAGAAATGGAGGATGTACCAACGGCTTCTGGATAAACCCGAGTGATTCGCACTCTTCAACTAGATCCGGAAGTAGTGGTCGCACCCTGTGGGTCACCGATTTGGCCGAATATTTGTGTACTTGAAGAGACTCACTAGTGTAGTACATTCGCAAAGCCCAAAGAATTCAAACTTACGAAAGCTGTCGTGACGAAATGGGTGAAAACAAAAAATTTCTATTTTGCAAAATATATCGCTTATATTTATTTTTCTCTTTTTATGCTTTTGTTTCGTTTGAACGAAGTAAAAGAAAAATACATTGAATGAATGAAAATTGTACGATTGTTGGGAAAACTGTGAATGAGATACTAAATCAGCACGCTGATCAAAGAGGAACAGCGATGAAGGGACAGGCAAAAAAGTCGAGTGAAAACGAGGAAAAAAAACACAAATGAGAAATAAACTGGTCCAGAATGAACTGAGTCAAACCTTGTTACAGGCTCTTACGTAACCCACGGGCTTTAAATATTATCCGGTAAATTCCAAAATAATCGCATTACTGTCAAAAAAAAAAAATGCGCTGTCTTGCACAGACTTTGGCAATGAATGAACCACATCATCGCTATGTCATTCCGTGAGATAAGACTCGAATCTTCAGTGTGTTTCGCACGTCTCTTGCAAGAGAAACAAAGATAAAATAAAAAAAATAAAATTAATAACGATTTTCAAATTTTTCAAAACCCTGGATGGGGAAAAAGCTGCCTCTACAACGGAAGACTAATCATGAAAAAAACGCACCAATGCCGATAATATTTAATTCTCTTACCAGTAGGTACAAGAAACAATTCCTCGCGGAAGATAAGGAAGAAGGTTGTTTACCATAAGCCTGGCAGTCGGGGAGGAGGAAATCCCGAAGAGAAACTGGCACGGCAGATGGAATTAGCTGAATATAAAGCCGAGCGGATATATCGCGGCTGCATTTCGCTCCGGCATCGCGGCACGACGATGACATTGGTTTCCACTTTACAAGAAGCCTCCTCGCCCCTTCGCCACCCGGCATTTTATGCGGCAATGCACTCGCTCAAACTTTTCCAGGCTATTGCATCTCACCACGTCCCAGTTTGGCCCTCGGCCGACGCTCATCCCGGGTCCCGCTATCCCCTCGACGCAGGCAGCGGGACTCGCGCGCTTGGAGAGAGAGGATCCAGCCTCTGGACCACCATGGCGGGCGCTCCCGGTACTTGGAAAACTTCTCGAGGATAGGGAACATTCGGTAATTGCTAAAGTTTACGCTTTAAATTCACCATCTCTTTGGCCACGAATTCCACCGTTAAATTGCTTCGACCCGATCTACGCGTGCCTGGCTGCCACCGACGGAATTCTCCTTCTCGTCATGTCGAGGCACTTTTGTTATATTCCCAGATTTTCCGCAATCGCTTATTTACCAAGTTGGTCATTTCCGTCCACCGTTATTCCTGATTTTTCTGACGCAACCTTTGACGCTCGAAATAGGTACGTACACCGTCTGCACCAAGTTGGAAATCAATGGTGAATCCGCGGGGAAAACTGCTCGTTAACGTGGCTGAAGTTGCCGATCAAAATCTCGGGACTCACTTGTTCCTTTCCGCGGTGCTGAGTTGGCCAACTTTTTTTCGCTCTTCTTTTTCTTCTCTTTCGTTTACTTTCTTCTTTTTACCATCCTCAAGTTCTTTTTCTTTCTCTCAGTTTCGCTATTTAGTCCGTCTTCGACTATTCATTTTGCTATCCCTCGAGAGCTCGATGTATTGCCTTCCCTTCCACCCGGCAATTCTTTCGTACCTTTTCATAGCGCATGAATTTAGTTACCCGTCGTTACAATATGTGAGTGCAGGTTTAATTTTCAAACAAATAGTAAAAATTACCAACGAATCGAAACACCGCGACCTGCGCTTTCGTGTTTTATCCACGATGGCTCAATTTTTACTTCAATAGTTTAACTTTGCGAGAGTAGTTGAAAAACATGCTTTTCAACTTAATCTGAGTCTTCCAAATCACGAATAAATCGCTTTTAATGTAGCGAAGGTATTCGAATAAAAAAAAAAGATCGAAAAAACAAAGAAAAAAAAACATACAGATTGTACTTATAAACTGTCAGTTTATTTTCGGGACTACATATGGTGAATAGAAATGTATTACTCATTCTCAAATGCAGGAGAATCGGTAGCTCCTAGCCGTAGCTAGGATCTCTTGGGTGATTGATTGACGGGGGAATAACCGTGGTGCGGTTGACTAATAACCACTCCTCTGAACGAGAATCTATCCGTCCATCCACCCATCCATCCATCGAGCGATCAACTAGGCATTGCTCCATATCGACGCAGGATGCACACGTCGTTTGGCTCGGATCCTGCACGATGCAAGTATAATAAGTCGAATGACGGGGTGGCTGGCAGCGAATGCTGCACTCGTTACCGGGGGGATGGAGGGGTGGGAATCTATTACGCAGATAAGTCTCTCTCTCTCTCTCTCTCTCTCTCTCTTCCTCTGTGCTGTGTTCCGCTCTGGGCGCGGGTAGTAAGTTGGTTAACTGGAGCATCAGATACCGAAATGCAGCGAGCTGGGACTCAGCCGGTTCCACAAGAAGAGCCCGCGGGTATCGGCCACTCCATTGACATTCAATTCCATATTCACCGGTCCTGGATCCTGCCTGGTTACGTTATTATTAAGCGGCGAAGTGCGCTGTGCTGGCCTTGCGATCTGCGAATGGACTGCGGAAGCCTCGGTCTGCGCTTGTGCAGGATATTAGAAGTCGATTCATCAGCGAAGAGACCTAAACTATAAATCCCCCATAGCGTCAAACCTTCGCTCTCCCACGTGCATTTCTCTGCATTGCAGCGGTAGCATTAGCCTCTCAGATGAACCCCGAGGGTGTCAATTGCGAAGATTGTAAGGGAAATCGGGGCTAAGAGGTTAAATCACTTGAGGAAAGAATATCATGGTTATGGATATCCAAATGACGTTGGCCATTCCTGTCAGAACTAAAAAAAAAATATCATACCTCTCTTGCCAGCTGCCAACTAATCATCCAACGTCAAACACTTGCGGTTCATGACAAGTCAAAAAATTTGTAAAACTTTTACGAGTACTCTCATTCTGTGGGGTAAAAACATATGTATTCTAAGGTAATTTCATTTCGAAACCCTCGCGATCCAAGCCCGTGGGTATCGCTCATCAGTTTGTTGAGAAAATTTTTACGGTAAGATTACCCCTGGGGAAAGATGAAGGAATAGCAAATGCCGAGTAATTTTGTACAATTTCGTTCTTTTTAGTTTTTCAAACTTTCTCTTCGCGTTCGCGTTTCGATGGGGCTCCATGAATTTGAACTCGCGCGTATTCTTGGGCTCGTATTGTAACCCAAGTATCTGTTCGATACAAGTAATGAATAAATTCTACGCATGTCTTGGCTCGGAAGACCCTTTGCTGGAACCAGCATTGTCTCCCGTAATGCATGGGGGTTTTTCAGTAACGTAGAGTGGCAAAACTCGACACTGCTTTCCTCTCAGCAGGGGCATAAAGTGCGAGAAAGGCGATACTTCTGGATCCGTGTAATTAATCTTAGTCCGTCCTGGACACGCACTAACATCGTTCAACCCCCGTTGGGATCGAGGAGAAGGAGCGCGATTTGGTTCGCCAATTTCTGCCAGGATAATTTGGTTATTTAGCCCTTTTCCATCCCGCTTTCATTCTTTCACTCTCCTCGACGAGAGACAATTAATCAGCGGTCCAGTTTCGGTCAAAATATTTATCCCTCAGCGCGCTGTTCGAATCCAATAAAACTCGACAACTCTGAACAGCCCCCGGGAAGATATTCTAGCAGGATCATCGTACCCGCCGCTTCAACTAGATTGACAGCAAGGAATATTATTCGACAGCCAGAATTTCACTGCTGATTTTTATGAGTTATAATAATTTCGTACCCGACAGCTGAGGATGTAGGTACTTTCGTTTGAATCGCAAGAATGGCGTGAAGGTTACAAAGGTGCGCTTACGTAGTCAACGAGTGACGGATAATTACCGCAGTGACGTTCCTTAATTTCCAGAATTATTCAGCCGATCTTAATAAGTCCGCTAACTGACTGGTCGACGGAAGCGAAAGGATCGTATTAGTTACTAGCTTCCTTACACTCCTTCAGTGAAATTCGCATTTTGAATAATAGATGTCTTCGGCATGAGCAACACTCAGCTGAAGCGTAATTCAATCAATTACACGTTTCATCCGGGTGTCTGTTTATTCTAGCAAAGTAATTTGACGAAGAGGAAGAAGATCGCTTTAGAGATTCGTTCACGGGTCGCTAAATATCTCGTGAAAATCAAAAAGGTAGAAAAAAGAAAAGAGAAAGAAAGAAAAAAAAAAAAAAAAGATTATGAGGGTGCCGTGCGATATCTATCTCTGGGTGTTTAAAAACCCGGCGCAACGATGTGCTGAGCTTCGTTAGAATAACGCAAACAGAATTCAGCGAGGCCGCTCGTGTGTGGATAAAAGTGCGAGGATGCGTCAGCTCGGCGTTTATCGAATTAGCTGACTGTGGTGCCATTTTTATATTCCACGTGATAAAAAGTTGATACAACCACCCCTAAATTAGATACTGCTTTGCTTAGCCATTTTTTCCGACCTTATGGTTACAGAAGCGGAACATGCTAGTGGGTTCCAACGTCGAGAAGAACTCTTGCGGTTAACCAATTCGAACCCTACGTCACCCTCCACTCCGCCAGACTTCATTCAGTAACTGCGAATGGTAAAGCTCTAAGGATCCAACAATCGATTGACGCAACGCAGCACATCCGTGAGTTTGGAACGTTAATTTGGACGCACATATTATAATGGAATTACGTGAATTAGGGGGTTGAAGGTGGTGTTCGGCCTCCTGTCAGGCCGACGCAAGTAACCAGGGCGTATTCAATTCTGGCAATAAGGCTCGCGGTGGGTGGAGGTATAATTCATCATGCACAAGCGACGATTTCCCGCAGCAGCCAAACCGCCGCGAAAGGGGAAGAGGGCAAGTTTGGTGTAACTAATAGGGCTTGTCTTGGGGGGTTAGGCTGGGCAGAACAGACGTAATTTGAATAAGGAACTCGAGCTGCTAATGGAGAAGGCACTTACGGGTATTATATCACGTCAAATGTCCGCTCTAATAACGCCCGAGGTACATCTTCAGTCCGCTTGGCATTGCTCATTCGTGGCTTCACTTTTTGCGAAGTGATTCAGTAATGTACAGTAGCTGCTACCAGCCGAAGAACCACGGTTGGCTTATTGGAGCTGTTCAGCCCGTTACGACATCGGCAAAACCTCAGCTCAGATTTCGACGAACAAAAAAAAAAATCTACCATCCAGCCACCCATCACATTCAGCACAGTCATCTGAAATTCTCAATCCTCTTTAGTTCCGGCTTTCCAATGTCTGCACACCTACAGCTGCATCACCCAAGCTGTGTCAAGCCTTGCAGTAAAAGGTGATACGGTTGCATTCTGCAGCCCAGCCTTGATCGCCGAAGGTGGCACTATACCCAAGAGGTTGAATTGTTCTCGGACCACGTTACGGCACACGTCGCACGTGTCACAGGAAAGTCATAAACTCGGTTTTATTCCGTTAGCGTAGTCCGTTTGTAACGCTGCGCTGGTACAATGCGACAGCTTTTAGTTGTTCAACTCGGTGACGCAACTTTTGAGATGGATGCTCTCTGGATTAAAACGAAGTGGATGAAAGGTGATGGTAAAAGCAGAATGCTACGCCAATTTTCGAATATCCTGACGAATGACGGTTCGATCGTCATCCATGAAATTTATAACACGGTGCTAAGCTAGTGAAAATGTTTTACAGACATCCGGAGGGAGACGAGACATAGGGCTGATAAATTGTGTAGCTACCTATGTCTCCGAAGTCTGGTGACACTGACAATGGGATAGAGACTTGAGATGGTAGGTTTTGGAGGGATTCAAATCGGTTTGAATTCCCCGGGGAATAAACCCGCGTCTCTTTCGCAATGTGTAGATGTCAAATGCCGTGCTACAGGTAATCAGCAGTCAGCAGTGCGGCGTTCTCCCTCATGTCCGCAGACAATAAGGGATATCGATAAATTCATCGAAGTGGTACTCAGCCTCTCACTTTTTCGGCGCGAGAATTTCGAGAGGTCGAGCCAACAGACACTTTGCATCTGAATCGAATGGAATTTGAAAAGCAATCCTCGGCGAAGCGAGTAAGGGCAGCACTACACTCCGTGATATGACGTGTAAAGTAAACATAATATGAATGCGCCTTACACCGTGTGCCGTGACGTCGCAACGGCAGCAGCGGCGGCTGATGTTGAGCTCGTAAAAATGGACCATAAAAGTACTGCAATCGTCCCAGAGTGCGTCTGTGACTGACGCCAAGGGTGGGGGTGTAGGCTCGCTGCGAAATATATTGCCTCTACGAAACGTGTCCTACGAAAGGTAATGTTTGTCCAGACAGCGGAACAATTTATTTGCGTTTGTCCAGTCCAGATGCCGCGCGAGGCTTAATTAATAACGATACTATTTCGCTCGAACATCGTCTAACCGTCTGAAATTTACTTGTTTCGTCACCCGTCCTCTACGAAATTCCCATCACCAAAATAAATAGCAGTTTTTCCTCGGACCACTTCGTGGGGTTTTTCACGTGATCCATAATCAACTATTTGCAGACGTGACTGGGGACCGTGGACAGGTGCAGTAGCTTTTGCAGCTGGCGATCGAATCTCGTTTCTAGAGCGTAACTTTTTACTACCAGACATAAAACAAAGGCTGCAGATACGTCTCCGCACTCATGTTACGCTATATTTGCGAAGGGCCAAAGAACCTATACACTGTAAACCTAGAGTGAACGTCAAAATTATGTACGAAATCGCTGGGCGAATGCCAGCGGACCAGCGTCAGTGTTGCAAACGTTAATTACTTCCCCGTTGTAATTTTGTATCTCGGTGCCGTTGCTGCTCACGGTTCTACGGAGGGCGAACACATACGTGCAAAACTCGCTGGCACGTGTGTCCATGTACTTCCAGCTATCTATGAACCTATCTTAGTGCTAAACACACACCCGTCTACCAGCACGGAGGAGCTGAGAATAGCTCCGAATCCCCTAATCTTCGTTCCAGCTTACCACGGACTAACGAACGGGCGGATAAATGGAACACACATAGCAACAGCCGTTGCATCTCCGCTTTCATGAGAAAAATCCGTCACGAGAAAAAAATATTCTATAAAGAATAGAAATCTCTAGTGTTAAATCGTGACTCAACATAAAATTGGTGACAGCGGTGGAACGAGTCGACACTTTCCAGAGGGTAACATCCGGACGTTAATGGCAAGTGGGGCTCTTCAGGTCAAATTTGAAATTCTCAATTTCTAGAGTAAAGCGACTAAAAGACTCCCGCTTCTTAATTGGAGTGTAAAAGCAATTTTCACGCAATTCAAAATCCAAGATCATGACGCCGGCAAATGACAGCGCTTATTGCTCCACTCAAAGTCCTTTCGTCACCAGCAACTTTCTACGCCGGTGTTAATAGTAAACAGTACGACTGGGGCTGTGAATGTTATCGCTCCGACTGTCAACCCCCATCCCATAGTAACGTCAGCCGCTGCACACGGACCCTAGGGCTTTTAGCTGTAAGCGTTGCATTCATTGTGCCACCAGACACCACATCCAAGATCTTGGGTTCATATAAACATACATATATACCTCTTACCCTCGCTCCTCTCTGATTCCTGCCCCAGAGATGCATTTCAGAAACAGTTATGATAGCAGCCGGTAGTTCTGAGTGCTGAGACTGCATTCAGTTAACATCGTCTCAGAGTTATTATGTATTAAAGCGAACAATTAGACGCTATATCCAATGACTATGTAGTTTTGGACGGAATCTACTTCGTGAGTATAACGTCCACCGATTGTTGGCGCTTGTAAGACGTATCTTCAATCAACCATCTCTGTTTACCTTGCCAGTGAACGAGTTTGCACTTACTAACTGATTTGTACCGTAGAATTGAAACGTTCATCGGTTGGTACAACCGCATCCGTGTACGTAGGTATGTATGTACAGAGTATGTTCACAGCACACAATCCTCCCCGCCTATTGATTTATGTACCCACTCGTGTATATGGATGGTGTGTACCCACTACACCGAGCAGGGAAAAAGGGAGAATGAAGAATAAGGAGAAATTCCGTAGAGGGAAGTCACCCGCTTTGGCAAACAGATCCGAACAATGGACGTAGTTAAGAATGGGATAAAAATGCAAGGCCATGGCAGGAAAGGTAAGATATGACCACCGAAGCTGGGTGACAGACTGGAAAATTCATGCGGCTCGAAACCGTCGGGCTCACACACGTCCCGGAGTTATTCCATCGCGTGTGTCTCTCAGTTTCCATCCGACGAATGCAAAACACGTAATGAAAATTTCACACTGCAGCTATGCAGACGCGGTACATGCACGACAATGCGCGCATACGTCCGGACCGCCATTCTCAATCCTACTAAAAACTACACTACTGTAAGGCAATCTTCGTTCTCTGCGCTGTGGTCACGGGGCAATAAACCTGTGAACAGTACGAATCATCGTGTGCTCAATTCCCTCGCGTGCCAGCCGTAGAAAGTCCTAACGACGGACCAACGACGCCCGCACAAACCAGGAATAAATACGCAATTGAAGCCAGACATGAACATGCAACAGAACAGTCGACTGTACACGACGTCGATGCTGGTTAGCGGAAGAAAGGGTCTGAACTTTACAATTTCGAATATACAAGGGTCAATAAATCTCGGACCAATTTCAACGCCACAACTTTGGTATGGTCCAGTCACAGAACGCTTCAAACTCTCATTAATGACACTGATGAGCGGTGCAGTCATAAAAAAAACCAAGCATCGATTCTCCTCCGAGACAATTTACTCCGAGAAGGAATTAGGAGCATTCTTGTTGCTGCTTCTGATTGTGAGTTGTTGGGATTTTTACAATAGTTTAAACTGCGGCTTCTCCGTCGAGAAGTGGAAAACCGGCGGAAAAGAACACTTGTGGTGTCTCTTAAAGTGGTATAAAACTTTGTGCCGTTTGTATCTAGGTTCTGGATCTAGAATGCGCGTATACCAATGGACCGAAGCTGCAGCTGCACGTAGAAGATACCACTGGATGTATACCTAAGATGCCAAGAATTCGCTACACCGTGTTGTATTCTCCGCCGTGATTTATCCGAACCATTGAGCCGTGCAGCAAGGGCAACTCCATCTCCCCCCACGTACATTCTGCAGGCATAATATTATATCAGAGTACCCCATGGAACCTGGATTACCGAACAAGAATTTCCTCAAGTAACGCAACATTGTACTCAACTTCAGATACGAAACGGAGTTTTTACGGTGACAGATCTTGCCGAATTAAGAATCTGACTAATTCAAAGGAAAAGAGGAGCGTCTTAAATGCATCCTCGGATGGCCATTAGCGTCTGCTGTTTACGAAGTTGAAACAAATTTCCTCAACAAACCTTGAAGTCTTTGTAGAACGACATGAGAGAAAAGGTAAAGTGTAAGTGAGTGAATGATTGGGCGATTAATGTGTTGCTGGTGGCTTTCAGCGGTAATCAGCACGAGCAGTATCTTTATTAACGTTGTTTTTTTCTCTCTCCTTTCTCTTCGCGTGCGGTGGTCAGCGAATTATCAGGTGCGAAATTTTCGCAATTCGTGACGAAGTCCTAGGGGAACCGCTAATCACGAAGACCTCAACACCGACCGTGCCGCCGTCCGAGACCCCATACCTAATGCCTGGACCGGAGAAGCCACCTCCTGCTCCTGTCGGGATGCTGGATTCGAGACAGTTGCCCACGCAGCAACCCTGACGCAGTCTTGTTCACCCGGCTTGGCTCGTCTCTCCGCGTGTTAGTGCCCTCGGAGCCGGCGGGCAGTCGGTAAGCCCGGCTTATGCAAATAGAGAGATCAATAGAGATTAATTACTCATTCAGTTCGTAGTTGGGCCTACCGCCCCACAGCTTATACCCTCTCGTAGCTATGCCGCTGCAGCTCCATGCGCCATCTGACATTTTCACCCTTCGACAAACCTCTGTCGAGAAGGTGAGTAGGTACATATCTATCACCGAGAGTTCGCCTATCGGTCGCAGATCTTTTCTTCACTTAAAAATAATTGTTTCGATTTCCGATCAGTCTAGACGCCAAGTCCGTTTCTCTGTTTTTATATTCCTTCACTTTGGTGGAAAACAACGTGTTGGTTTTGGCCGAAAGATGATTTTTACTACGTCTGGTTAATCACTCTGTGCCGTTTCTGGGATAACCGGAAGTCGGATAAAATCTGTACGAAGAGATTCACGGCTTCGGTGGTCAGTCGGTATACGTTGAAAAAAGCAACGTCTTTATCTTCAGCTATTTCCAACGCATTGACTGACTTTTGATGATTATTCAAGTCGAGAGCTGGATCTGACTTTATTCAGACATTATTATCGTTCAGTAAAAAATTATTAACAACTAAGTCAATGATGCGTTATAGTCCCGGATCAGTGTGACTGTCACCTAGTTTCACTTTGTCTCCTCGCAAATTCCCTGCTTTTCTCTCCCCCTTTTTTCACTTGTATGGACACTCGAACTGTTCATGATGAAAAGTGGTGCTGGGTGGTCGTGTATCGGTTGGAGTAAAGCGACGTCGGTGTAAAGCGTAAATTAAACTAGCCGCACGTTATCCCTGCGGTATCAAAACTTTTTTCATTCTTTTTTCTTCTTTTGTTTTCTTTCATTTTCCGTCCCTTTTCGCATATTTTATTCACCCGTTTTCGTTTGCGCGGCCAGTTTATACCACATACGAGTTGCTCGTAAATATTTAAACAAAAGACCTTCCAGCTCCAAGTGGGATTAACCTGTTCCCCTTATATTCCCGTGCCAACATGAGTAGAGCGACGTAAAAAATAGGTGAATAATATTTGACAATCCGGGCTTATTGGCTGCTCCAATTTGCTTCGCGTCTTTGACTTATCGTTAGTTCAGCTATTCCAATTCAAGGGTCCAAGCTTTTCTTCTTCTGAAAATTTACGAAAGAAACAACGGCTTCGGTTCTTCGTTCGTGTTTTTCCTTTTCTTCTTCTCTCTCTCTCTCTCTATCTCTATCTGTTTCTTTTTTTCTTACAGGGGTCCTCAGCCACTCAGATCCCTTTATTCACTCAAACGATCTGCAAATCAAACTGCATTTTGAGCCACCGGATCTCTCAGATAGCGTCGATCGTGTCTCTGGTGAGTTTTAAGCATCACCTTATTTATATTTTATTTATTTAATATAAGTGTTATCACTATAATTATCAGGTATTATTTCTACTTTTGTTACTTCTATTTTATTTAATCTATTGGCTTTATTTTAGTTTAAACTATGTCCACGCTTTAAATTTTTTTCTTTCTATCCTCCTTTCAATATCTGCACTACCATTTTTTATTTTTCTTTGAATAACTTACTCAACATTGCATGACTATGAATAAAACTCTGTCTCATTCTGTTCAGTACCTTATACTTCTTTCTTAACATCAGGTTTGATTTTCATTCGAACTCTTACGAATTCCGGAGGTAGGTATATAAATAAACGATGCGTCCCTCTTCTCGCTTCTCTCGTTCTCGGTTCACGCGTATTTATGTCTTTTCCCTCGTCGAGGGTGGGATCGATTTTTTCAATCCTCACCCCTGACACTAACACAAAGCGTGAATTTCTCTCCTTCCTTTTGCCCTCTTGCTTTGTTTTCCACCTTTCTCTATTTTCCTTCCCTCCCCGAATCTACCCGGTAGAATCGTATCCACGTACACGTGGAACAGCGTACACCGGTTCACACGTACTCATGCCTGGCAATTAATTTTTCCTGCAATCGGGTCAGCGGTTGGGCTTGGCCCAATAAATTAGCGCACCAACCAAGGGCGCAGAGATCTCACAGGGACGTATAAGCCCCCCCCCCCCTCCCCTCCCTCAACTTTCTATACTTGGCATGTCTCGCCGCAATCTTTACACAGGAAACACAGCGGGTCCCGAGCTTTTAGAATTGCCGAGGATTAATTCCCCGCGGGATAGTCCAGCCAGCTGGCTCTTATCTACGGTGTGAAATTACGATTTCACGGAACGATAAAAATACCTAAGCAACATAGGCGAGTGTAGTGCTTGTTTCGCAGTTGTACGTCGCTAATTTCGCCCGTCTGCAAGGCGATCCAGCAACAACTCATCAGCGTTTTCGTATTTCCCGAAATTTGCAGAATGTTAAGAAAAGTTCTTTGCTTCGTCCGAATCATTTTATTATTATGCCGATTAGTCAGCAAATGGAATTTCATACTCAAAAAACACATCGCTTCTCTTTTGAGCGGGTCTGAAAATTTCTGGACCTGGACTAAGGAGTGAGTAAAAAGGGGTTGTAAGGTGCGTTCGCCGCAGGGCAGGTGAAAAATGCTCGCAGTAGACTGTGAGTTCATCCTGGAGAGAATAAGGTGCGGGACAGAGGTTAGGTAGATGAATGTGGAATTTCTTGCAGCCGCATAGGAAGCGGCAGACGATGCGCCGTAGGCGTTGAAGGTAATCGTGCGGTCTCCAGAGAATTTCAACGACAATGGTTAAGGGCGCGGCATTATGTCTCGCGGTGAAATAAACGGAATACATTATGAGAAATGGCTTCCATCAAGCTTCCCCCCCCCCCCCCCCCGCCCCCACCTTCTGAACTTGGGCTATGTATATATTATATATATGTATATATGTGTATATGTATATCCGCAGGTACGGCCGCAAGTTCTCGGAGGTATAAGTTCCGTTTGCTCTCGCATTAACGAACGCGAACCACCGACAATGGCATCTGCAAAGTAATAATATATTGTGTTATACGCGATATACATACAAACGCGCAGCCCCCCATTCACTAGGAAACATCAATTCTTGCTAGGTATAATTGAAAACGCTACCTGAAACGACGAAGCTGGCAGCTCCTTTTCTGGACGTAAAAAAATTAGGGATTTCGTCGCGTGCTCAGAGAAAGCCAGCAATTTTCGGGCCGCACTTATATCCTGACAAAAGCATTTGCCTTTTTCTTACCTTTTTCAGTTCTCCTACTCTACGTTTTTCTACCTTTTATTTTCTGCCTCGTTCTCCACGAATATTTTCGCTAATTAGGCACGCGCCGTGACGTCGAAACTCTCACCCCTCGCGTTCTCTTTGTCACGGACTCTTAAGTGCGTCGGTTACAATTCCCGAAACGTGATAATGCCCTTGTTTAAGCCCCAGGAAGCTCACGTTTCATGCTGTTGTCAATTTCATACTGCATAAAAATTTTCAGAAAAAAAAATAACTGGGAATTATTCGGTGTTTGGTAACGAGCTTTCCTATGTAATTCTAAACCATGGTCACGTAGAAAATTAGCTCCATAATCAATAGAGCTTTTTCCTCTCACAGGTAGAGTGGGAAGAATTCCTAACTATGGTTTTTAATTTCCGAACATAATTTAACATTTGTGCGACAATCAATTGATGCCAAACGTACTGATAAACGAGATTCGTGTTGCAATGGCCAACAAAATGTATTAACCACCATTATAATAACACTAAATTAGTAATCCTGCCGAATTTTCCTCTGCACATTGCAACAATGGTAACCAGTTTCTCATAACTTCGGGGCGGGGTTGAAATTCCGAATTTAAAAAGTTACCAAAGCGCCAAATTCGAAATTTTTCATTGGTGAAACCTTGAGTAAAAAAAATCAAACCATGATCAAATATCAAAGTTTCGAATGTCCGAAACCTGACGCTCTAAGTTCCAAAAGTGATTATGGCTTTATCTTTCTTTGTTTTGGATTTTCGATATGTTTGCTTTCTGAATCCTGGTCATTCTGACCTTCTTACACCCACTCGTTGAGGAAATTACTCCGTGTGCGTATATTTCAATTTTCGGAATTTCACTTCATCGAAACTTTATACCTCAGAACTTTGCTGTAACATAACTTGAATTTTCTCTCAAAACCTATTTGTTTCTTCAAAGTTTGATTTCTTTACTTCAAGTTTCGCCACCAAATAATTCGGAATTAGGCGCTTTCGTAACTTTCCAAATTTAGAACTTCAACCCCGCCCCATAACTTCCTGTAATAAGGATAAAAAAATGAAATTTCTTCGAAAGCCATATTTGCTTAGCCTTCTCGGTTGCCCGGCGGTTTCTCTCCGCGATGTAATTGTTTAAAGTTTGGGGAAAGCCTCTCCTTGGGAGGTCCGTCGGCCCCGCGGCGCTCCACGGTCGAGTGGTTTAGGGCTGCGACTAACAGCCGGAACTGCTTCGACGTTTCGAACCGCGTATTGCGTTGGTCACAACCAACTACGAACCGAGAGGTGCGTACGAGACAGGTAATTACAGAGGCTTGATTTATCGTTTGGCTTCCGCTGACCCAATCTAGCAGGACGTGCGGGGCTCCGATCGTTTCGCCCTTTACCTCCACCCCCCGATTCGCAGATATTTTCGCGGACTTGGTCGATAAGGTATAGATCCCCCTCTCACCGCCCCCATAAATCTCCCTTTCTCTCCACTGTTTCCTTCCGACCGCATGGCACGAGAACAAAACGAGCTTTTCACGTCTTCGCCAAGACTGAGGGAGTCACTCGCGTTTCGAAAAATGACCAGAAAGTCACTGATTATGCTCCAGAATAGGAACGCAGTAATACACATGTATACCTTGTCACGTGTGAATATTTCTGCACTTCCTGCAATTCTAGCAATTCATTTCTCGTCGTAGTTGTAGAATTCCTGAGAATTCGTTCACCATCTCAGGGATACACCCGTGCAATTGTGATTTAGGAAATTACTCACTAAAAATCAAAACTGATCTTGCAATCATTCGGAAAATCCGTGATGAAACCGTATTTTGAATTTCCTTTTCCTCGAACACCTGACTCAAGTTATTCTACAGTGACAACAACATTTCTCATTCAGTTATGTCATCTTATATTTAAATTACGTTCGCAATATTATCGTGGAAGAAAATCGCAAGTGCGGAATAACGAATTCAATATAGGGAGAGAAAAGGGTGGGACGAATTGTAGGAGGTAATTTCCATAATTCACATAAATTGTCATATTCGCTTTTATTATTATTATTGTTGTTACTATTATTACTATTATTACTATTATTATTATTATTATGTACCCAGTGATACAAACTGATTTAACCAAGTTGAACTTTCGCTTCCGCAACGACCGCGACGCGAAGTGTAACGCCGAGGCGAGGAAACGACATCAGTTAACGCGACATAATGAGATATTCCGTCTTCTACGCGCACTTCGTAAGTCTTGTTATAATAATGGAGACTGTGCGATATTACCTGGTGTCTGCTTTCACGAAAGGATGATGTTCGGGCATCGTTCTCTGAGAAGTTGAGGCACTCTGGGTGACCTGCACTTACGGTTTACTACTTCCAAATGTTAGGAGCCAATCAGTTTCAGCAAGGATCAAATATGCAACGTAACGAGAACGTTCATCAAAATGTTCCTGTAAAGTCAAGTGTCGACTTGAACTAGGCGAATTTATATGCATTCTCGATCGTTTTTTGGATCACCTGAATATAGTGTTCTAACATAATAAAATGAATTGAGTGATCGAATTCTGACACATTGTGGTAAGTCAATGAGCAGATGCGAACCTAAAATATCACCATCAGTATTCCAAAGGGTTGATAATTTTCGGCACTGATTTTTCGTTCTTACTTGACCTCTGCGTGATGAAAAAACGACGGAAAAGAAATTAACTAAATAAAAATAACCGTAGAGAACGGATCTTGAATATTTTTATTTATACGGATGAAAAATGTGAGAGTAGAAATTCCGTCCAGTATAACACCTCGTAATTTATTCGAGATAATATATATATATATATATTTATATAAATTTTTTTCTTTCAAGCTTGTGTAATATAATAATTTTACATTTAAAAAGCAAACGAAAATACGAAACATTGTTAAAGGTGCGTGGGTGTAGGATGTAAAAACATCACCGTTTCATCTCGCGTTTAATTTCGTTTACGTAATATAATATTTTATAAATATATTTTACAGGTATGTATACCATTACAGGGACTAAACTTATCGAGTCTGCCGTTTTGCCAATTATTCTATAATACCTACGGAGTAGGTACGAGTGTTACGTCGTATAGGGTGGCGAGCACAGCGTAACTCCATATCGCGTAAACACTAAGCTGCTTACTTCGCGTTAGCAGCGTATACCCAGCATGCATTGTCTCGTCTCACGTTTATTGTGTATTATTATCCATCACAGCCCGCCCACTCGCCTCTGGCACAAAACAACATTTGGCTTTGACGGGATATTCTACACATGGTCGACGCTCACGTTGGTATATACATATATATATATATATATATATGTGTGTGTGTGTGTGTGTATATTAGGTACTTCCTGTCTATAGACCGGGTGGTTTTATCCCGGCTCGCGAAATAAACTCTGCCCACCAATTAACGGATTACAATACGCTGGATCGATAATCGAAACGTTGCAGGCTGTAATTACTTCTAAGCCATACATCGCACGAATGGCTTGGATAATAAACATGGGTTGTAATAATAATACCTGTTTGATAATAGTACGGAATCGAAGTTCCATAATTGCAATCCAATACCCTTCGCTTCACTCAGTTTATACTTAGCCCTTTATTAATCTTTACTGTACTTTAATTATCTCTGGCTTAATTTGGTTTTAAGTTTGTTAAATCTTGTTAAATTTTTGCTTCTTAATTACTTTTCTTTGTAAGCTTCGCTGTCTAGGCTCCTATTATTTTGTAATTTCATTTTATTTCATTATTTTATTTGCAGCACTTCCTTTATTAATAACAATAGTGATAACAGTAATAATAATTTTTTTACGAGACAAGGGAGAAGATGGATCAGTAACCATCATTATGTGGCTACAGCCGACTTCGGATGTTCAATAGAAACATGAAACATTACTTTTAATCTTTATTTTATTTCTTTTTCATTGTTTTATATACACTTGCTCTGATTTAACATCTAATACAATATTGTTATGGATAAAATTAAAATAACAATCAATCAATCTCTGCCTCTCTTTTTTTCTCTCTTTGACCGCAAAGGAACGCAGCCCTTGAAGCTACGCGACATTTTTGACATAATTATGAGTAAAAATTAATTTCAATTATCAAGGGGTACAAGTGCTCCACTTCTGGGGATAAGCGAGCCTGCAGCCCTTTGTATTCAGCCGGCGAAGCTTGGCTTCGGACTGTTTAATTAAGCTTAGCCTGAGGCCAAGAGACGCCGACTCGACAGCATAGCTCCTCAGAGACGAGACGAGGACCTGATGAAGACGACTGGGGTGCAGGTCTCAATGAAACGGAAGTTGAGTAAAGAGAAGCCCTCACCGCCACTGGACCTTGTTAGCCCCGCGACCCTGAAGGGCACCCTGTTGGTGCCACTTGATAGTTTCCACCCTTCCGCAGCTGAGTCGCTTGAGAGTCGACTTCGGTGGTTGAAGGAAAAACCACAAAAAACCAAGGAGAGAATACTCAAAGGGAGAAACTAGGCAGATCTCTCCTTCCGATTGAATATCCACTGCATTCAATGCTCCTAAACGTGGCTAAGCAGTCCCCTTGAAGGGGAAGCTCTTGCGGAAAAGGGAAGACTTGGTAGGTATCGTAATGAAGTGAACGAGAGTCAAGACTTAGTCTATAACAACAGTTTGACCCTCTTCAACGTGGTCATCTGAATAAAGAATGAGAGGGAGCCTCTTCCAGAACCCGATTCCCCCCTCCTAATTCCCCCCTTTCCCGCAAGCCATCCGCTTCCAGGCTTCTCTTCATTCTGCCTCCTTCTACTGGAAACCCCCGACGCTCTACCGACGAGGCATTAATTAGTTGATCCTGCACGCTCCAGCCTGCAGCTACTTTACTGGTATCTTCATTATTAATCGCAAGGTATTAGACAATTGTTGTCTGAACAATGTACGTCTCTCCCAAAAGCATGCACCAGCACAAAGTGCAATTTGTATCCTCTGAATCTGTCTCTACGAACGTGTGGCTTGAAAGTTCTAAGTGTCAATTTTTTTGGATAAACACTCGCGGAATCGTTAATCTAACTGAGTAGGAAACAGCGAACAACGAGCTGCTACTGGCTAAACTTGAAGAAAACCAAACCATGCAGGTATAATATGTGTTCTCACCGAACCGTGACTAACGAGTGTTTCACCGTGTTCGCATTCACCAGGGTCGAGGCACTGAGCTGTTTGAACTCTGTGCAGCATGCACGTGTATTACGGCAAAGTCAAACATAATATCCAAAACAGCACGGACAAGCTCAGCGTGAACTCCACTCCACAGGATTTGTACTACTTTGCTTGACACGCGCTTTGTAATTGCATGGAAATCCGCCGTCATCATATCGGCTCAAACGCGCCTTGCGAAGAAGTGACCGCAGGCCACTCGACTGTGATGTCCACTAATTAGAAGCGAGTTCGGATCACTCGCTTCATGAAGCTCACCGTAACTCGTCATTTCACCCAGCTTCACAAGTCGCGGTTCAAAAAGAACGCTGAACGCTCTTCTTGTCGCAAGAATTTAAAGAGAAGAGTCCCTGCGCAACCGTGGTCCTTGTGTTCCATTTTTTTTTTTTTTTTTTTTAATCTTCTCTTCTTTCATTGTGTGTAAAATACTATCTACCGCTGAGCCCCGATGCTCAATTACAACTAGCAGGACTAAGATCCTGACAAGATTTAAAGCGACGTAACCTGGTAACAACGGCACCAGGTCTCTTTGTGTGTAATTGAGGCTTTGGCGAGGTTGCGTTAGGTTAGACACATCTCGACAGGCAAGAAACACACAATCCTCCGACCCCTCTTCTCAACAAAGTTTTCCCCGCCACACACAACTCATAGTTGATAGTGGTTCCACGGTCTACAGGACCTAAGTAATGCCCTAAATCTGACATGGATGAATAATCTGTCGCCGATGGATTTCTTGCGCAGGACATCATAGACAAAAATAGCCAACGAACATTTGGCAGAAGAAGTAAAAGAGCGATATGGTTATATGCAATAAATGGATACACGAACCATATGCAGGGGTGAAATTGATCGGACGAGTGAACAAGACTCGTTACGCGAGCGACAAGGACACGGTAAACCTTTCAAAGATCTCCGTTTTTCCTTCCCTCTCTCTCTCTCTCTCTCTCTCTCTCTCTCTAGCTGCACGAGAACGAAAATTCCTGCGGTACGTGACGTACTTATACAGCACCCGCAACGCCCCGATATTACCGAGCGACTTGCTCCTCGTTTTTCCCTATACACGATAAATAATACAGGAGGGCATCTGAAATCCATAAAACATAATTACTCAACTCTTGGCCGATCCATCTTGTATTAGCAAAGTTTCGTAACAGACTTCTCATACCTACCTGCAGCCTAGCCAGCTACCTACTACGTACGTTCATAAATAATACAGAGCAAGGAACTTTTCAAATTATGACGTCGTGTTCTTGAAACTAATGCGTGGTTTATGAAGACGCACGACTCCTGTTGCTGATACCGAAATAAACGAAGAGTCAAAGAGAAAAGAAGATGAAGAAGAAAAAGAAGAAGAAGAAAAGTGGAAGCTGGATGGGCAAGGAGGAGAATCGGAGGAGAACGAAGTAAACTTTTTTGCCGTTTCGGTCTCGTCACGAAACACCGTATTCCATCTTTTTGCCCCCTTCACTAGCATTCATTCATTTCTGTTTTTCCCTTCATTTCTCCTGCATACTCCTCCTGTTTTTCTTTTGGTGGGCTCAAATCGTCGACTGTCAGCCTCGAGCTACATCGATATACGATAGACGGACTACGTGCCAAAGTCTAAAGAGACATAAACACGGAAACATTCTAGAAGACAGTCCGTCGATGAAAAAAAGATATTACGTTTCACAAGCGCAGCGTCGCAAAGCGATGAATATTCAACCGATGAACCCTGTCACTCGCGTCTTCCGGCTGGACGTTTACAGTGGAATTATTATAGTGTACACCTACTCTCTGAGCGCACTGAGTATTACGACCTGATGCGGATCTCACGAAGCAGAAACTCATTCAGTCTTGTCCCGCAGCTTCTAATCCATAAACATCTAACGCTACTCCAGCTCAATCAGCTTAGAAGGAATCATAACATTCCCTGATTTCCAAGACTTCACATACTGTTGTACATCGGGCATCAAGAGTGGTCCACCCATTTGATGGTTCGATTCGATGGTCGGGATTGCACCATGGCTCTTGAGCCTTGTTCCAAATCCAACCGGACACAGAAAGCCAAGAGGAGAGGAAGAGATACGTTCGAAGCTCAGACTCCAAATTCTGACCACAATTCTGGCGAAGCAGTTCCATCATTCGGTTCGTATCACGTTTCGGATTGCACGTGAGTTTGAACGAGCTCATCAGAACTGGCAAACATCGTCTGGGATATCTACCCGCAGGCTTATAGATATGCAGGTTCATATTCCCGTTCCTCAAACTTTCCCATGCCATCATGGAGATGGTGCTATGCACTGACTACAGCTACTGTCTACCTGTCGGAACGGTATGTGCATTAAGGAGAGGATACGCAGAGCGAATGAGGCAGGGCTGGAGGTGTTTCTAACTCGCGGGTAGCGAGTAGGATCTGCATCAATAGTTGGCACTGTCACCGAAGTTGAAGCAACACGTTCGCACCCGGTATCCAGCAAGAAATTTGACGAGTAACCGTAGCCCAGCATCCAAATTAAACATGGACTTTTCAAGCATAATATCTAACAATAAGTAGCTGATGGCCCGTTTCGCAATAATTGTTTACTGTTGTATTTCTGAGGACAACTGAATGAGAAAAAGTTCGAAAGAGGCCTGAACATCATATAACGTAGAAAAAAAAGTATTAAGCTGGCAAGCATAACGTAGCATCACGTCAAACGAATCTTATTTCTACTCAGCCCCTCCCCCCCTCCTCCCTCTCCAATGTCACCACTGAGGCTTTCCATTTCCAAGCATCATCAGGCATGAGTTTTTTCCCCTCTCAAATTATTCTCTTCTGTCGAATCGCGAAAAGCTCTGGGATAAAGACCGAAGCGCGCTAACTCCGAGATTTCACATCACCTGTCGTTGACAGCAGTGCAGATCTGCTTCCGGTTTTAAAAAACTGCGGGGTTTTGATCGACAGGACCTAAGTTCGATGAGGTCTGCATTCCGTTTCCAACCAATCCGCTGGAGACTTAGGCGTAATTGCGACAGGGGAATTTCTACTTCCGGGTATCTTTTTTCTCCTCTTTCATCTCCGTGTTCTGGCTCTTCTTTGCGCAGTTTAGAGCTGGGAGCCACTCGGGCGCCTCGACGCGCCGCGCTGGCCTGTCTCATCAACGAACAATGCTCAAAATGAAATATTAACGGGCACCGAACATATAATATTCATCGCTCCCGGCAGACGTTTCCTAGTGAGTAGGTAGCTATTCGCCAGAGGTACATATATATTGTTGGACAAGTGAGTAGTGGCCCGCCACCAACTCCGAGGTGAGTCTGGGACCGACGGTAAAATCACTCATACTAACCGTACCTACAGCTACGTAGCGAAGTAATTTTCATTTCCTAAATTCCACAAGCTTCTCTCGTTCTCCGTTGTTTCCTCATTTATTCACAATTTTGCAGTTTGCTTTGGTTTTCTTCTCTTTTTCCTCACATTCGTACCACGATTTTCCAACATTTTCAGGATTTAACGAGAAGTAGAAAGGTTATCGCAATTACATGGTACTGCTTCACTTTACCCTAATTTTTTCAAGAATTTTCATTCCTTGGAAAGCCGACAACCTTTACGGACAATAGTCTTGTGGTAATTGCGAAGAAAAACTTCATAAGGTGGTAATTTTTTGATGTTCCCGTTTTTTTTACTCCTCCAACTCGAGTGCCAAAAATAAAATCGAGTCAACCTCGGGAATAGCGTCGTGGACGTTCGTTATTTTATGAATTTACGCTCGCCTCGTGGTGCTGCAGGGGTGCCAACATAATCGCGTTAAAACTCTGAAATGATGCTTGTCCGCGCACTGCATCATGCAGAATTTGCGTCGTAGGTGTGGGTGGATGGCATGTACGCCGCGGGTGAAATATAATACGTGAGCTTTGCTCGTGACGGTTATCGCAGGACTGCTGCAGCAGCGCACCGTGGATTAAATGTTGTAATTATTAAAATTGCGCAACTAATTTGCTAATTAATATACGTGTAGGTACAAGTCCCGTCGACACGTGTGTGCGCGACCTCGGCGAAACTCGAAACACGAAAGTACCGCGCAATTCTGATATTGCACACTGTGTTACTGCAGCTGATGATTTCTTTTCAGATCGTTTTTAGCGCTGCTAATTAACTGCAGCGTGACCGTCTACCGTCTACTTTATTCTACTTAAATACAATCAAAGCGGGTCAAGAGGAATCTGCGAAGTAGCGAGAGTCCCAGAGAGGTGTAAAAAGAAGAAGGTATATAAAAGAAAAAGTCAACTCGGAGAGTTTACGTAGCGTAAAAAACGTATAGTTTTCGCGGATGCACAGTCACGCCGAAGAATAAAGGACAAAGTTGGAACGAGTGGGAATGGTGGAAAAAGATAGTCCGACGAAGTGATAAAAATAGTATAAGAAAAGGAAAAAAATAAATAAATAAGGTAAGATCAGTGGGCACAGAACAGGCATGTATCAGGAAAAACTACCGGGGGTTTAAGAAACTTGCCCAGAAATACTTACACACACGCACGCGTACACAGGGCAACAAACTTGTCCCTTATCCTAAACCATGCAAACGCTATAAGGCAGAAGCTGGAGATAAACCGAACTCTAACTGCAGTTGAAGCTGCAGCTTAGGTTGCACAACGGGGAAAAGAGTCATTCTTTCTCTGGACTTTTCCGCTGCAGGGGGATGAAGAATTTTACGCCGTAACTTGGTCGGGAGGACGAGGGTGGGGAATAAGTTGAACGATCGCACCGTTCTCCAACTGATTACTGGATTCGTCTCCGCTTTCTGTGTTTCATTTGCCCTGCAATTTGACCGCGAGTGGAATTACAACCCTTCACCCGTTATTCGAGGGGTTCAGGAAACGCCAGAATGAGGAGAACTGGAGTCAAGTATCCAGTTAGACTCGCGGTCCCTGCAGTCCGATCGAAGGGTCGTTAGCTTCGTCCTGCAGCGGTAGACTTACGACTCACGACTTATAGTTGGAAAGCGTGCGCTTTTTCCTGAGAATGTTTTCACCGCAACGGGGTCCCGATCGTCGTACCTATATGTATATATGGAAACAATAAATGGGAAGCCGAGTTCCAGCGGGAATCGAGCATGTGGATCGGGGCGAGCTGGCTCAAAGCTGTCCCGGAAACTGGAGGAATACGGTCCCCTGTAATTTATGGGAATATCGATGGGGTCCGACCTGTGTTTACATTGGCAGAGTTGAGTTAAGTTAACCGTGCGACGGAGTTTCGGGCGGAGGGTGCATGCATCCTGGATTCGAAAAGACAGCGTCACCCACCCAGCGAAGTTGTACAGTTGTAGCCGCGGTGTGTTGGGCACACGCTCTCTCACGGATGGAAAAGCCGACGGGACCGAACTCTGTGCCGGTGGAAATTTGATTTATATGTTAATCGGCAGACAGCTGTCGTGCCGACGTTCGCAACTGCGCGGCCGATCGCCTGGCACAGAGTACTCTTCGTCTTTTACTTCGCTCTTTCTCCTCCTCAACCTTTTCTTCGTATTCTATTTCGTACCATCCCAGACTCCATCCATCCCACACACACACACACACACACATCTATTCCAGACGACGATATAACTCTGACTTCTCTTCGAACTCGCGACATGTAACACGAATAAATAGGCCACTTCCGTTGGCTATATTTTTAGGAATGACCCATATCTTTTACTCGCCGTCACAGTTGCAGTACGTATAACCCTTCCGGGCTAAAGGAGAATCCTAGTCGATACCGTGTGGGGGATGACCCTGAACCAGGACTTCTGCTTCCCCGTCACTCGCGTCCGCGGTTCTTGCAGGCGTTAATTGTGAGGTGATGCATCATTTTCTACAAGTTGTTTTCCGAGATTCATACCATTTTTTCAAACAGATATCAGAGAATGTAATTTTAGACTACGCATAAAGGGATCTGAATGTAAATTTCGCTCACCCGTTCCGCAGGGAAATATTGAATCGAATTTCCATTTACGTATTGAATTTGTTTACCGTTTTGAAAATTATTATATCAGAATATGGGATATCGAACGGATTTTCGGTGAAAGCTAAATTATCGTGCCGGTTATTTACCATTCGGATTTCCATTCGAATTGAGAACCGAAGGCTGCTGTTTCGACGTGTATTCCATTACACATATGGCAGTAGTGATGTCCGTGGTGAATAAACAGAAGTCAAGTTTAAGCCGGTTAATTTGAATAACAAAGTATTGCAAAACAGGGAATCATTCCGTGTTTGACGATTGGTTGGAGAGGAGGAAAATTCGGTCCATCAATGAATCTGGTTCATGCATCTGGACACGTTTTGGAAATAATGCCCAGAATGAATGGCACTTTGAAACAGAAAAGCAGCTTTTTTGCCAACGTTGTTCATGCGGTATTGAAGCTAATCTAATCGCATCCCGTTGAAACGCAAGTATTTGTTTTCGGAGCGGGGAAATAGGGGATCTAATTCAATCACCCTTGAAGGCTCAATGATTGATGCTTATAACGGACGAAGTGCTAAAGAACGGCTCGGGTAATTACGGCACGATATTCGTATAAGGTATAAGGTAAGTTAAAATTTGACCAATTAAAGTGTCTATCAAAGGGGCGATAATTAATTAGTAATTAAACAATAATATTGATGAAATTCCAGCCGCTACCGCCACGCCACCCCTCCAGACGAAACTTTCGGAAACTCGTTTAAGTTCGCCCCCCACACCCCTCACCCCCTCACTACCACCACTGCCATCGTGCCACCAACTTTATCCGGTGCGTAACATCGCCCACGCCCTAGCTAGACCGACGGTCCTCGTCCTCGTCTTCGTAATCCTGGCGGTCCAGGCCGGCTGCAAAAAGTTCATCCGAGGCACGGGACGCTCGGTAATGGAATTAGAATTAACCGGGGAGGCAAATAACCTATCGGATCTGGTTAAAAACTGTGTCAGCACGAGTTCAAGCCGGTGGATATAATCCGACCGAGCTTGAACGAGCAGCCGCAAACTTACCCCTTTCGAAAATCTAATGGATCGATGATTAGACGCTTTTTTTGTACTCGCAAAAGCTCACAACTCTGTGGCAACTATTCGGTGAATTTTATTTTTCTGTGCGGTCACTTTAACCGGGATTCAAATAGATACCGGAAAGTTTGAAGAAATTCAATGATTATTTGGGCAAACTTTAGAACGTAAATTTGAAAAATCTTGACATTTCAAGCGTAATGGGAATCAGATATGTGGAAATCACGCAGACACCGCGATTGGAAAGTGACCTACTTAGATAAGATAAAATGTCACAATATGCACTTTATGAAATATGGAATGTCATTTTACTTTGTCCCAGTGGCTTCTTTTCACTTTATCAACAACGGAACCAGATCGCGTTACCGCGATAATATTTATCCAGCGGAATTAAAAACGTACCAGACGAAATAACGATGATAAATGCGTCATCATGTCAAACAGACTTACCTCAACTGCCCACCTTTTACGGTTTTCAGAAAATTGCGCAAATTGATAGATAAGTGGCGATCGGTTATCAGTTACAGGCTTAACCTCGAGTGATTTAGATCGTTTGCATTTCAATCGACAAAGAAGGAAGACACGTTGCTTAAAAATGCAGATAAAATCGAACTAGATTATCGGCTGCGTATATAAGCACGAATTGCAATGCAACCGAATCACAGACTCCTAAAATGTTTCTTCTCGCTGTCATCTGCGCGCTTGCTGTGACCTGCGGCCTGGGTAAGTGACAACAAGTGGTAAAAAAAAATTGTTCGATTTACCAAGTATGCCGATTACATATGGCGAAATCAATGATTTTTTTTTATAATAACATAAATCCAATCCTATATCAGAACAAAAATCATTATACTTACCAGCCTTTTGTTCATTCAAATGAAATTGAATATTTTTTCACTGTATTTGGTAATCTCAACAAATCCTTTCTCTGTGTAATGAATCGATCGATCAATAACTGGTGAATGTTATCCAGGATCAGGATCCCCGGCATCTTGGCGGAAGCCGCGACTACTCGACGGGCGAATCGTCGGCGGTGTTGAGGCGACGATCGCGAATCATCCGTACCAACTGTCCTTCCAGCTATACGACCAACATTTTTGCGGAGCCGCGATCATCGCCCCAAAATGGGCCATCACCGCGGCCCACTGTATCGGGTAAATTCCTGCACTGTTTCGTCAATTATCCCTCATTTATATCAGTAGCCTCGCGGTGTTATTATTGCCTTGTTATTCAACCTAAGCCATGCAACGATACACACGAGTCGGTCTTCCTCGTCATCGCATAATTAGCGCTAGCAAATCACACGCATCGAACACCGTCATTGATATAAATAGTCGGTAATTAATGCGGGCAGTATCGATCAATTTCAGTGATCGCTCAAGTCACCGACATTGTTAAATTACTCACAACTGCAATGACACTAATCGATCCATATATTTTTCATTAGGTCATCATCCACCAAGAACTATCGCCTAAGCGCCGGGAGCGCGGACAAATCCGAAGGCAAACTGTATGAGATTAAAAATGCGACTCCTCATCCTAACTACGACTGGTACACAATCGATTACGACATGGGTATTATAGAGGTTCGTTAACACAAGCTAATCTGGAATTGAGATTTGTTCAAAATTTCATCTCCGAAATTCATTGTCAATCCAAATGTCGGTTACCTCTTTTCTACTAACCTGCATCGCTAATCGAGCTTCAATTTTTCACCGAAAATCCAGATCGATGGCGAATTCGAATTCGGCGATAACGTCCAGCCGGTTTCCCTGCCTGATGTCGAGCCTTCAGCTGGCACCAATGGCAACGTGACCGGATGGGGAGCGCTCTGGGTACGAAAAAGACATGTTTAATTTTTTGTTTACCCACAAATCATCGACTCTTCCTCAACCTGACGTCAATTTTCAGCAAGGCGGAAGCGTCGCAAAGCAGCTGCAAAGGGTCTGCGTGCCGGTGATACCCCGAGATGTGTGTGCCGAAGCCTATAACGGGTTGAACGGAATAACGCAGAGGATGATATGCGCCGGCAACATTGAAGAGGGGGGCAAGGACTCCTGTCAGGGTGATTCAGGGGGTCCTCTCGTCGCGGACGGCGTCCTCTACGGCATCGTGTCCTGGGGCAACGGTTGCGCAATGCCCGGCTATCCAGGCGTCTACACAAACGTGGCCGAACTTCGGGAATGGATCAAAGAAGTGACTGGAGTCTGATCGTGAGACGCGATCTGGATGAATCGCGGATGCAACAACCTTCAGCTGTGATTTTGGCAAATGGCAATATTATCCAATACGCAACTTAATATGTACGAAAACGAGGGTGGACGGAGATTTTTGTCGAATTTAAATAAAGCTTGTAATGTAATATAAAAACAACGGAATATTAAAATGAATTATCATGTACGTTACCCACACGCGAGCCTGACACCAAAATCCCAGTTTCGCAGCAGTTCGAGGAAGTAAATCACGATACATCAAAAACGTCCGATAAAATACGAGCACTTACTCAGACTGGCGTGTGTGCGTCCCGGTAATGGATGTTCTTGGTAGAGGTCTAGAATATCGTCCGTCGTTTGCGCATAAAAATCCGTGGATTAAAATATGGTAAAATTATCTATGTTTGGTACGTCTATCTTCGATTGGACGGGCTTTATGGATTAGAGACACCCGCCCGGGAGCAAACTAGGCTGGCTTCAGTCAAACCGAGAACTCCGTTAATGTACTTCAACGATGTCCAACTCAGAGCTTGTTCTCTCGATCATTGCTGTTCTGTTTTACGGTGTGTATGCAACGTGTGACAAATTTCTGTAATTTTTACACCTCGTGTCATTAAATGTGTAATTTTCATGCACCCAGGCATCGCCTTCGCGAATTCCGAGAATGCCGATATATCGAAGTATCCCTATCACGTGAGTTGATTTTAATGCCGCTCGAACCAAACTCTGGTTGATAAAGAATACTCAACTGGTTTCAAAAATATTCCAAGGTTTCCGTCGAGTACAATAATTCTCACAGCTGTAGCGGCGCGTTGATAACCGAACTCTGGGTGGTGACGGTAGCTTCTTGTGTGCATCGGTACGTGAAAATGAACCCCGGTAGCTCAATTATCTTTCAAGACAAGAGTGAAAACACCGTCGATTTTACTTCCAGACATGGTGCGACGGGTCTCACCGTCAGATTTGCAACGACGATTGTGTCAACGGGTGGAGAACAGTTGGAAGTCGGTACCGTCATCGTTCATCCGGATTTCGATACGATATTTTACGACTACGACATCGCCTTGTTGAAGGTGCGTATTGCTGCATCCAAGATGGATTGAAGAACTCTTTATCATTACAATGATTCCAGCTGCACGTGCCGCTGCAATTCGGTGATGGTAAGCAGCCGATCGTGCTGCCTTCTTCGGAACATGAAGTCGACGATGGAACAGCAACCAACGTAACGGGCTGGGTCATGGGCACGGTGAGGTTCGGTAACCCGCCAGTTACAACCCAAGAACGAACAAATCCATTCACGTCAGGATTAGTTTTCTAAATATCGCCAATAATGAAGTTTCGCTTTTCAGCAGGGTAACTCAGCGCCCCAGTTGACCGTAGTTTCGACTCCAACGATCAACCAAACGATCTGCAAGTCCAGCCTACCTTCATTCAAGGATCTTCTGGATTCCATGCTTTGCGCTGGGCACATGGACGCGGACGCGGAGGTTTGTCAGGTGCGTGGAAATCAGCTCGTCATCATCGTTATTTAGAATATTTGAGCCGTTTGCTCGATTTTCATTTTTCTCTGCTTCTTTGTGTCAAAGGGGGACTTGGGAGCGCCGTTGGTGCACGAAGAGAGGTTGGTCGGAATTTTGTCGTACGGATTGGGCTGCGCAGTTCCGACATTCCCGGCGGTCTACACGAGGATCAACAGTTTTGTCACGTGGATCTTTGACCACACGGGGATTATAATTTATTGAATTGAGTGAGGGTGTCTGTCGGTGAATGTCGAAAATTACGGGATGTAGCTGCGGTGAGAATAAATAATTTTTTTCCTGCTGAAATCGTCGAGCAGACGTAAACAATGTTACTTCACAAACTGTATCCGATAAATTCGGGGATAAAAATCACGCAGAAACAGCCCACCTGAACAAGCTTTTACCGGATTTGAATTGGTAGCAAAATTTATGAAATCTGTTCGGGGATTTCCGGTGCGTACGATTTGCATAAATTACCTACCGTTAGACCGGATCACAGGGATCCGAATTCACCGCTGCACTGAAACACGTAGGAATGCATGGCGCGCCGTGCAGCGATGCAGGAAACACACCGATTTCCACAATTACAGGGCTCATAATTTCGCGGTCTAATTCATATTCATTACGAGGCGGCATTGAAATGAACTAATAATCAATTATTTCGTGTACCGTTGATCACTCGGCTAGCAATAACTTACACACGTCTACCCATCAGATCCGCCTTTAATTCAATTACATATCAACTAATACCTTGCTCTGATTCACAGTCAATTAGTGCCACGTTGCGCTAATTGCAGAAAATGCATAGAGCCTGTATATACCTAATACCCAAACAGCCCCTTTTCGCTGCTGCACAAAGTTACTAACTAATTAATCGATCGAATCAGCTGCATAAGTGGTTGAAAAATTACTTACCAATCATCAACAAAATATCTACAGTAACTCGATTGTTCTTTATTCCTTACGTAAACATTTTTCTGATCATACAAAGCAACATACGCGATATAGTGACAGATCTGTACAGTTTAAATGTCATCAATGTTTCATAATCCCATCCTGGAATAGCTGCGTCCAATAATTTGGTTTAGTACTAATGTTCCGGACTGCATCAATCCTCGAGATGTAGATGAATGCGCCAAATGAATCGGCGAGTAGTGGATAGAATGCAGAGATGTTCGATGGCTTTTCATTACAGATATGTATTGTCCTCAATCCAGTCACGGAAGGAAACCACCCTCGTATAAACTCCCGGATAAGACGGTAGAGCGCATCCAAATCCCCAGGATACAATACCAATCAATTTTCCATTGAGAACTAGAGGACCACCGCTGTCACCCTTCACAGAAAAAAAAAACAATATCTCAATTTATTCACACGCTCCTGCAAATATCAATGTCAGCCGATATCGGTGGACACGTAACTCATCCCATTCTTCAGTCCCTTCTTCGGGATGCGCGCGCATCTTTCGGAGGGTGAGGAATGGGGATAAACAATTTGGTAAGCGAGTTAGGTTCTACTGTGTTTGTCGCTCACCTGACACGCATCTTGGCCACCAGTAGCAAGAAGGCCGGCGCACAGCATCCGCTCAGTAATCGTACGTTCCGCGTAGCTCCTGCGACAATCGTCCCAGCCTATCAGCGGTAAATCGACCTTCTGCAACCGTCTTGAGAGACTTCCGGAGGACATCAGCGTTCCCCAGCCGGTTACTGTAGCCACCTGACCAACCCGAGGAACTTCTGCCCTCCTGGCGAGAACGATCGGAAGTGTGTGGCTATTGAAGGCCAGCGGTTTGGTTAGCTGAACGGTCAATCAAAATGCCATTAGTCAATGGTGCGAGTGTTGACGGAAATTCCGACGCTTAAGTATATTCCAGATCCTCGATTTCAACATTTGTGATACTAACTCACTTAGCGCTACGTAATTGATTGATTTTTTTAAGCCCATTTCGTACCTCTACTGCCGCAATGTCACTGTCAAGAGTGGCCAAATTGAAGTTCTCGTGCACCAGGATACTCGCCACGGAACTCAGCCTTCCACCGATGTCATAGTAAGAGGATCCTGTCCTGACCTTGAAATCGGTGTAGCTGTAGCTGAAATGATCACAATTCGATCATAAAGTAATTGATTGAATAAATTGGCGAATAGTGATCATGAAAAGTACATACTTGCGAATACAATGCCCGGCGGTCAGAATCCAAGTGTTGCTGATGATTGAACCGCCACAGACGTGATAACCATTTCGTTGCAAGGACGCCTGGTGATTAATCACACAATTGGGTAATTCTGGGTAATATGGTTATAGGTAAAAGAAGGTCCACAGTATAGTCCAATGCAATGAAGTACATAGGAAACCACACTGAGGACCGTCTCTTACCTATGGCCGTATCACCCGGAAATACCCTACAAGTAATCGATCGCGCGCAGTCTAGAGTTCGTGTTAATTTTTTATTTTTAAATCGTTTACCTGGTAGGGAAACTGCTCTATGGTTGTGTAGCTTCCACCGACAATCCGACTGACTTGTTCAACGCCTGGATAAATGATGGAATTAAAGTAAGCTCAGTATGAATTTTTGAAGAATTTTAAGTTTGACTGGTTTTACTGGAGTTTGAAATCATATTAACACTTTTTACACTAATGTTAAGGTGAGTTTTTACTCGTAGTTATGGGTATTAGTTACCTTGAAGAAAGCCGGGGTAACTGAAAAGAAGTATCAAGCAGCGGACGATCATCGTCAAATCCGTGAACAAACTATTTTCATGCATCGGAACGCCGTTGATTTTAATGATGTGGGTTCTCCAAAACGAGTATCAAATGTCCGTCAATGGCCTCGAGGAAAACAGGAAATTTCCAAAAAATAATCGAGACCGATGATACGTTCCGATTAAATCCACATTATTGACCTAATTGGGTAAATGCGACATTTACAGAATATTAAATGTTCTTCCAAACTTGCTTCAATCCCGCACACAACTGTTTTTATTCGTTACAAGAAATTTATGTTCGTTTTCACTCTTGCCAAAATTATTTTTCCACTATTAGTTTCACCATTTTCATTTTGCCGTGTCACTGGAAAGGTCAGTTATCGTCCACAAGGCTATCAAACAACTTTACTCACGACGTTCAAAAGCGACGATTCAACGTTCAAGGGGATCAAACCACTGGCTAGACCGCACAGTGTTATACTTCAAATACATAGGGTGTACCGTACACACAACGGCACTCTTGATCCTTATCTGAAGGTCTGTAGCGGTCACTGCAGGTAGGTAGAGCGAAAGTCTTATATCGACAAGTTCAGTTAATCGATTTTATGGCCACCTTTCGGTACTTCAAACTGCGGTCTAGAGAACAACTACCAAAAAAAAAAAACTTTTCAACATTCTTTCGTGTACCTTTTCCACCAAGTTTCATTGATACCAGGTCAATTCTCACAGTGATCTGAAAATCAAACGTAGTCCACGCCACAAGTTTATCTAATGACTAAGATTTAATTATAACTGTCAACAGTCTTATTCTTCGTGTGTATTTATACATCAAGAAGCAAACACCCGCCGTTTGAATCATCTAGTATTCATGACACGCCGCAACGTTCAGCTACGCTCTCTCTCACCCAGTTGCTCAGCACTTAATTATTGTCCTAATTGTCAGTTGCTCTGTTTGACACTACACAATTTATAATCTTATAATTTCACATTTAACCGTAACGGAACAAGTGCGCTGAATCGCAAATTAACAATCTGTGAAAGAAACTTTGTGGGTACGGGATACTATTCTTGCATCACGAAAAGTCAGACCTCTGATTACCTCTCGTAATTTGATAATAATGAAGCGAACTGTGTTGAGTCACGCTAATTTAATGGTTTTTTCCTATGTTGTCTTCGACTGTTAATTTACAGTCAAATGATATTAATAGGAATCTAATAGTAATCTTTGAGAACAATGTAAAACGGAATTAAAACACGAGAATTGGGATAACATTAATTGGAAAATGTAGCGAGTGTATTCCAAATATTCGATACAGAGTAGGTACACAAACATTCCCTAATATTGATGGCAGCCCTAAATACCGGCACGCTTTGTGATCCATTCCCGGATCGCAGAGACTCGCGTGTAAACCCCGGGATAACCAACGGTCGCGCATTCCGCTCCCCAGGAAACGATCCCGACCTGGATACCGTTGTAGACAAGTGGCCCTCCGGAATCGCCCTGTACGAAAACGATACTACGTTCATTCAACAATTTTTCAAAGCAGCGTGATAACGTTTAAAACAGAAGAATGACAGTTCTGCCTGATAAGGGCTAGAAATGACCAACTTTGTCAAGTTATTTTTCTTTCTCTCTCGACTTTGAAATCAGGTTGACATTTGGAACGTCACTAATCGTCCATGGGAAAATCAATTAACTGCCCAAGACCCAAACAAAGACTGCAAAATGAAAACAAGGTTCCTTTGGTCACCTGACAAGTGTCCATAGTGCCGGTAGTGTAGCCAGCGCAGATCATCTGATCGGTGACGGTGTTCCGGTAAATATAGGTGGCTGAACAGGACGTCTGGCTGACGATTGGAACGGTCAAGTAAAGTAGAGTCTCCGAAAGTGTGCCTCCGTACTGTTGCAAAAACGATGATTTAGTTGCCTATCGTAGCTTGATTTCGCTTAAAGATGCTTAAAGGTTAAAGGTGCTCGATATTACTCACCGAGGTTTTACCCCATCCAGCCACCGTGCACTGGGTTCCAATATCTATGGTGTAGCTCGACGATGGCAAAGAGACCGTGGCTACTGTCGTGGTTAATGCCAGAGTCGATGTCAACTGCAAGTAGAAGAAAGAAAGTGGAAGAGCGTCTCCCGCCTTCACAAGCCACTTTTACCTCAAGTGCTCACCTGTATCAATCCCACGTCATAGTCGTAACTGTCCTCGTCATAATACTCGTGGATGATTATTGAGGAGATTGAAGTGATCAAAGTGCCTCCGCTGCTTCTGTGCGTGCTTCCAACTCGGACTTTCAACAGGCTTGTGGTGAGTCTAAAATTTGTGATAAACACCGAACGTTCTTATTATTTTATTCGGGTCTGAGTCATTCGCTCTGACAGCAACGTGGATACATAATGTAAGGCTTGGGACATCGCTGATTAGAAATCGAACGTTGGATTAAATTCCGGTAAACATTGACCCAGAGCATTATACATATGATCTGTACACTCGCGATCTGAGCAATTATCTATATTTTATAACAATGAGTCATTATGTTTGGTTATTCAAGTATTCATATTTGGTTAGGCAAGTCGACAATCACGTTTTACGAGAACCCATCGATTTACCCGATACATTCAACGGTAACCCCTGAATTACATTCTGAATATCAGCACTAATCGATCAATTATATGAATACTTGATAATTAAGAGACAGACTACAGTTTTTAAAGTTGATTGTAAATAGATTGGAGGATCGCATCAATCACTAAAATTACGTAAAACAGTGAAGAGGTTCGTTTTAGTGAAGCTGATAAAAAAGTCCAGTACTGCTTCAAAACAAGTACCGATAACGCTCATATGAACCAGAACCACCGAATTACGGTAACTGTGGTTCTATTTCTTGGTTAAAAACTCCTGTTACAGACCCATCGATACAGTGCGCAGCAGTCAGGATCCATCGACTGCTTATCAGTGACCCACCGCAAACGTGTTCGTTGTTGTAAATAATCGACACCTAAACCGATAAGGGGAGAAATATTAATTTGTGTGAAAAAATAACGAGTCTTTCCATGAATGGTATGGATATAGTAGGTGAGTGAAACGAATCTCCTTACCAAGTACGGATGACTAGAAATCGTGGTCGAAGTTCCTCCCACGATTCTCACTGGTCGGAGGGAACAGGCCGCGATAATAAGGGTGAATAAAAACACTGCTACACGAAACATTGCTTAACCAGAACTGATGAAGTGTGTAAGATATTCACCTTCGACATTGGTTTACGATAAACGGAAGACGCTCGATAAAACCTTTCCTGATTCTCCCTTTGATTAATCAGCGATGACATTTTTTGCACCGCAAACATTTAATCACGCACCGTATTTTCTGCGATAATCGCGAATGATTTCGCATCAGATTTATTCGTCATTCACGCGATAAGTTACAGCAGGTGGGTCGAGGTAGTCATTCAACAACCACGCGACACCTTTTACACGATTATGTACAGGCCCGTTGATTCTCAGAGGTTCTTAAAACCACGGAGATAAAGTCGACCGTTATCGCGCACTAAACGAGCAGAAAATCGAATTACCTGAAGAAGGATAATTTGAATTTTCACTCAACTTATTCGCCGCTGTGGTGATTAGCTGCCATTGTCATGCTAAATTAAATACGTACAAAACCGCCTTTCACCTCGATTCTTGAAGCCCCTGAAACTCATTAGGATTGAAACTGGACATAAGATCCTTCATTGCCTCGTTATATTGCTTCGACACTTCCTGATTCCGTTTTCCGATACCAAGTTCCTCTTTTCAGTACCGATCAGCACATACTTACCCAGGCAGCACCAGATTAAAAACTATTGGGGTTCGAATCCCTCCGCCATATACAAAAATGATCGGTAGTACTAGCTGTTCGATGTTTCACACATAGCGCTCGAAATGTTTAGCCTCTATATTAACAAACGCCGTAAAAACTGCTTGTGAAAAAATTCATATATTTTTAAAAATACGCAGTCTTACCGATATAAGAATGAGACAATAATTATTGTTTAAAAATAGCTGCGGTTGCTCGATATTAAGAAATAATTTTTTCACAATCTGCATTGCGTTTGACATGGTCCAGAGGCTAGTCAAAATCCACTCCGGTTTGATTGACCAACCACTCGCGGAATACCGAGACTCGGCTGTAAACGCCAGGCTGATATGCTCCTGCGCATCCGTCACCCCAGGACACGATTCCGACAAGGATATTTTCGTAGAACAAAGGACCGCCGGAGTCTCCCTGAAAGGAAATCGGCGAAGCGTCATTTCAGTGCACGTTTCACAACTTAGTGATCGCCAGCGTTTTACCTGACAGGCATCCTTTCCTCCCTCGTCGTAGCCGGCGCAAATCATCCTGTCAGTGACCGGATTCGTGCTCGCGTAGAGCTCGGCGCAGTAGGTGTTGTTCAAGACGGGAACCTCGACGACCTGGAGAACCGTCGGCAGGCTTCCGCCGGACTAAAAAAATTCGGAAAGGAGCGGAATTATTACCCCATCGTTTCAAAAACGCGGAAAGTTCGAGAGGATGTGGATACTGACGGACAGTCTTCCCCACCCTGAGACCGCGACGAGGGTGCCGTCGGCTAGGGTGTAGTCCGAGGTCGGGATCTCGATCGGCTGGACTGTGGTGCTGAACTCGAACGGCAGCGTCACCTTTATCACCGCTATGTCGTAATCGTAGGTCAACGAGTTGTACGAATCGTGATATGTGAAGTAGGATATTGAGTAGAGGGTTCCTCCCGAGTTACGGTACGAACTTCCGACCCTGATCTGCAGGTAGCTTGTCAGCGATGACGAAAGCGACGCGACGCAGTGAGCCGCCGTCGCCACGAAATACTCCGTTATTATGGAACCACCGCATCGGTGCGAGCTGAAGTACACCAGCGATATCTGCTCAATGAGAGGAATGCCAATTTCGAGACATGAGATGAAGTGAGTTTTTTTAACATGGAATAAAAAATATATTCTTCTTATTTCTAGCGAACTTTGTCGAAATTTGCCAAAGTATTTGCGTTGGCTGTCTGTGATTTATCGGGAATGTTTTATTGCTTATTTCTCTTTGTATAGACAAGTTAATGAACTGAGTGTTATACAGTTTATTGTAAATACATGGTCGTTATCTTTCTTTTGTTAGCTGATGGCAACACTCGCAGAAGGCTTGTGTATTATCTCAAAGATAAGTGCAAGGTTTTCTAATAATCAGGATCATAAGCTTGTCGACGTAGAATTGTTAAACCTAATGGAAAAAAATTTACTCCGAACTTAGCGGCAATATTATTGATGCTATTTTGATAAATTTTGAAGAGAGATTATATTTTTCTTAAAGCAGCTGAATTTTTTTTTACCCATAACCAGAACTTTCCGTAATTTGAAAACATAATATGGAAATGCAACGAATTGAACACAAAACAGTTATTTTTTTTTGTGAAATTCGTACCTGGTAAGGATGTTCCTCGATGGTTGTCGCCTCACCACCGACAATTCTGCCCTCCGAGAAGCGAGAGATGCCGCCTTCCGCGCCTGAAAACGATTAATTAGAAACGCAGTGATGATTAAATGAACAATAGCTGTTTCTCGTACGGATTTCATTTCTAGTTCAGAACAATTTTTGGGAATATTTTTCCTGTTTGTTTTTCAGCCCGTTTGTGTATCCACCATGAAACTTCAACTACACGCTAGCTTTTATAAACGGTTATAAACGGTGTTTGATTCACTTACCGCAGGCAGCAAGCGCAAGAATTACACCCAGCAATAGTTGTTCACGTTTCATCGCTTCCGGCGGTTGACAAATGGTAAATATCACGTATATCTATCCATCGGAACTTTATCGTATCGTATTAATTGCCACATATAGCCAAACTGATAAAAGCTACCCACTTGTTCGAGAAATTCTCCCGTCAGCTGGCGAGAGTCGAGTTCTATCTTGATAAGGCAACAGCTGCATGTCTGAGAATACTGATGTTAGTCAAGGCGCTCAATCAGCGAGTTGGATCTTCATCGTTACCTAATTTCCTATCGAGAACAGAAAAACGAAACGTTGGAACAAAATCAGTGCGAAATATTCCAGGAACGAGAGGATCGGCAGATGTTTAAGCCCAGCAGATATCCGCCTAATTGCAATACAGATCCAATATCCTATTTCGCTAGATATTTTCAGAGGCCCGTATCAATATTTTGCGACATTTTATCTCGAGGGCGTGTAAATAAAAACGGGCGTTCTCAGTTTGGTGGATATACCTGTACGTGCGGGGATTCGGTTTTGCGATTCCACGAGAAAATTCTTCAGCTTCGATCGCTGAACCGATGTTGATCCTCCGTAACGTATTATAAACAACGAAGCTTGACTTTTGTGAGAAATAATATGAACCGAAACCCCAGTCAAATATTGCCCCAGAATATAGATGTCAACGTTTCTTATCCGCATTTCGAAACACGCGGAAAGGTCAGAAGACCAGCTTGTCTATCACGCAACCCTTTGAAACACTATTCGCAACTCGCGATTTCAGCCTCGGCTGAATGAGGGAGCCGATGAATGAAATTAGCGGATCATTCACCGTCGAATAGCTCACAAGTCCGCATTCATAGCGAAGAATGGTGTCAATAATCCGCGCCCTTATCGCCCTTTGAAATTTTTCCACAGCAAATTGTGTGGCCGATAGCCAGAGGGAGCCATGGATCTTCTGCGTTTACACTTCGTCGTTGATAAATATATGTTTATAGGTATATACATATTCTCGGTGAAGTGGCCACCAGATTTATATGCTAATGACACTTTAACCGAGGTCGCCATGCCAACTACCCACATCCGAAATAATTCTCATTCACTTCTATTATTGGCATGTTTTACAGCACTCGGCACAATTCGATGCATACCTAAATTGGCCAATGGGAGAAAAAAAAGTGTAGGGTATAACGAATCGCCATTTCCATATTTATTGTACAATATTTCGTGTTAAAAGGTGCATGCTCCGTTCCCATTTTCCTCCTTTGCGTCCTTCTCTTCTATGCATGGGAAATTGCGGTCTCACAGAAACAAACAGTGGCTCACTATGCAAACTTCGCAAATTGAACGGTCGGATGCGCAGAAGCATTCGGTGCTTCTGAATTCTTCGCATAATTAACTCGTAAAAAAGTGGGTGCAAACGCATAGCAGCTATTTTTGCTGAGAAAAAAATCAAAGAACGAAATGAAATAGATATTTCAACAGATGGCGTATTCGAGCTCATTCTCACGTTGCTTCGACGCCATTACACTTCGTCACGATTTCGTCAATTTCGCCAGTAACACCCAATAAAAACTGGATTGAAAATAAAAAACTCCGAATCTGGATTGATAAACGCGAACAATCAGCCTGCCAATGAGCCGAGCATTGAATCAGGGAATACTCAGCGTGTGTGCAATTAACGACAATTACATTGGAGTGTTGACCAACCCAATTCCACCCTGATAATTACAGGCTTGTAAACGAATTTTTGTACCCATACACAGGTTACATGAGAAAAATTTGAAACTTCCAATCAGTGATAATCGTCAATTCTCTGTTGGCTGAAATATGAAAACGATGTTCGAATTATCCAATCTCCCGGCAACGCAGGCCTACTGAATTTATGAGTATGGCTGATAGGAAACTCGCCGGAGGATTTAATCCCGGCAAATATTGACCAAAAATATACATGTATGCGTCTGTTCATAATCAGAACGTCTCTATTCCTCTCTCTCTCGGTGTGGGATATCGTGTTTTTCAAGAAGCAATCATGTTTGTTTATTTATATATTTGGTTAAGGTAGTAGGCAATCGCATTTTATGGGTGGCTCATCGATTGCTCCTCGATATTGAACAGTAATCCGTGAGGATAGACACGCTTTGGACGGCGTGACTTTCGGTGGGATGAATTAATGTAACGCTATAATCATAGAAGAATTAAAGTTAGTCATTAATAAAGGCTTAAACGAGTTTTCAGGTTAATTACAAACGGACGGATACAGCATTTGTTAGATATAACGTTATGAAATAAAAAGAACTAAAACTGAATAATTTCATAGGACATTTTTGGCGAAATACATTATACGTATAATATCAGGAAAAACAAAGTCCGTTAGCTCGTAAAATAAACTCTAAAAAAATGAACTGCTCTGCTACTCTTTTCACAGTAAGAATCACTCCCCATAAATCCCATAAAGAATCCCACGTCAAAATCCTGATTCAGTCTCGACTTAATGAAGCGGCGGATAAACAAGAAGATAATAACAGATTTGGAATGAAGAGCCTTGGAAGTTCCCAATTGCAGATACTTAACAATATTAATAACCGTAGTGCTTGTCGCAACGCTTTACGACTGTTGATATTAACTTTTGCGTTATCGTTTATATACCGCGAAGAAATGCGATGAGCGTAATTGTTGTTCGCTGTTTCTTTGCTCTGACAAGTTTTGCGCATATCTTAGTCTGCATCTGATCGCTTCGACGCTGTTGGGACCGTCTGATTAAGGACATAGGTATTCGCAGAGAGCCAGACGGTGTCTATGCCTAATTCGTCGACAGCGATGAAGGGAATGCTGAATCGACGAAGACAGACGCATTACGGTCTTAAGTGCAGATTGATCATCTTTATTGAAGTATTGATCGATATTTACGGCTGGATTATACGTCTGGAGGCATTATTTATGGTGCACGATCGTCTTGCTGAACGTGACCGTCAACGAGTCAAGATCTGAAGCAATAAATAAGGCAGATCCATAAACGTGCACTAATGTTTGTTTTTCTATTAGTAAACGGTTAGATCCATGATTGATCCTTGATTACCGGCATTCGGAGATAGCTTGCACCTTATTGACGAATGCACCATTTCTCAATGCACAATCATCCTGTCACTCAATTTTTTCTAAATCTCAAATTTTCTAGTGAAATGTGAAATAAGTTGATACGCCGAATCGTTCATGAGCTTATGAATCCTGCACGCAGTGGACCAAGAGCTTCTTGTTGACCCATTTCCGCTGTATCCTCGCTCTTCGCACACTTTATTCTTCGTAAAGACAAAATGCTCTCTTCTCTAGGTTTCGGATGAAGTGGCGCATTCACTGTTGAACTGAGAACTCGCGAGTTTTATGCTTTCATGCCTTCAATTACGTGAAAGGAGATAAAAAAAAATCACAACGAAGCGGGTGCAGACTCAAAGCAACGGTGCACCCACTCTGAAATGAAACAACAGCAACAAAAACCCTCTACTTCGTAAATATAAAACGAATTGTGAAAAAAAATATGCCTCGAAAAACAGATTCCCGAGTACATAAGTATAACCCACATGCGAGAGGATCAAGATTAGATATTTCTTTAATAATTTTACAACAGGGCTATCACGCGTGTCCGTTGCTTAATTTTCCTCGTCTTCTGTAATATACAGCCCAGACATAATCTTCTCACCATCATCGTGACGAGTAGATAAAGGTGAGGAATTTATACGTCTACGTATTTACATAAATATGTGATCCTTGAGCGGGGAAAAAATTTTGACAGTAGTCAACATGCTGCGCTACTTCACGCTAGTTAGCCTTCTGGCACTGTGTCACGGATTTGGAAGTATAAAAAGTGATTCTGAATAAAAATCTTTATTAGCGACGATACATGAGTCGAATTACAATAATGCTTAGACTAATCATATGAATCGCGACATATTCTTAAACATCGGTATTTCCACTTCCAGCTTTTCCGGAAGGGTTGATCGAACCATCACCTTTGAAAACCAGTGACGCGCCGAAATCGCGAATCGTTGGTGGCCAGACAACAACAATAGCAAATTATCCGTGGGCGGTGCGTTTCCGAGATTTCAAGTACCCTGTAAACTTCGAATTAATTACTTCATTGGTCTTCAATTTGATTTTTATTCCCTTCAGGTTTCCCTGCAGCATGAATGGGAGGAATACACGTACGACGCGATCCATTTTTGCACCGGTACCATCATCAATGAAGACTGGATTCTGGCCACCGGAGCATGCGCTCTTTTGTAAGAAACAAGCAATCGTTCAATTCACGCGTTAATTTTATTCACTCGCCCGTTACAAAAGTGAAAGAAAAAAAGGAAACCCGTTTCATTTCAACAAAATAAATGTGTCCCCTTTTTACGTTTACGGACGCAAACAATCGATAAATTCAACCTGCGCGCTATCCATCTCAGTTACATCGCGGATGAAACTCATTAAATTCTATTCCATTAATTACAAGTCTGTAAACGAATGTTCGTATCCATATACCACAAATTAATCAGTGAAACCCATAGCTGTGTTCCGCATTGGATCGAAAATACGGTTGGAATAAACTCACAGAGTGAGACAGTAAAACTTGGGGCCTGAATCACTAGCGACTGTTCCGTTTTTGCAGAATAGAGGCCGAGAACGTGACCATCAGAGTCGGCAGCGACTATTTCCACGAGGGAGGAACAGTTCACGAAATCGAATACGCCGTCTTCCATCCTGAGTTCAACGAAACTACACAGGACTACGACCTAGCTTTGCTGAGGGTGAACTACCACAATTTTTACCTCAATTCTCTGTGGCTTCGAAAAGTCTGCTTTCAATTTAACCGTATCTTATTCATCCTCAGTTAAACACCAGTCTGACGTTGTCCAGCTCAGTTCAGCCGATCAAGCTACCGAGTCTGAACCAAAATTATCCAGAAGGAACAATTTTCTCGATGGCCAGTTGGGGTGCATCCGTCGTAAGTGAGCCGTTCCAAACGTCATTCGTTATAATTACCAGGTAAGCCTGACCAGCCCGTATCACAAGCTAACCAAAAACAACTTTGGCCAACAGTTTCTGGGCGACATGACGACCCAGCTGCAGTACATAAGTCTTCCAACGATCACAACCGAGCTGTGCCAGACCGTGTACTTCGATCGCATAACCGATCGTATGTTTTGCTCGTACGAAGAGTACGTCGGAATGTGCATCGGGGATACAGGAGCGGCGGCGGTGGTGGACGGGGTCCTGATAGGCGAGTATTCCACCCCCACACCCATCACGATCAGTCGGCGCGAGCCGTTATATGACGAGGTCGCTTTACTCCCGCAGGACTCGCGTCCTGGGATTACGCCTGTTCGGCCTACGGCTACCCGGGGGTCTATGCAAACGTCTCGGTGATGGTCGACTGGATCACGGAAGTCTCTTCAGCCTCGACACCGGCTCCTTTCCTCGGCCTGGTCGCAGCCCTGGTGGTTCTTCTGCGCTCCGAGGCGTAGTCCTCGGTCGGTTTCAGGGTGAGAACGCGGCTTGTAATCCATCGCGAAGGAGTTCTGCAGGACTATCCAGTCAGCAGCCAGTCTTCGCGGTCTGTTCAGCCACTGGCTATAGTCACTAATTCCCGACGGCTGAGCTGCTAATTCGTCGGACAGGTTCTCGCTGCTGCGGGTTAAGGACTCCTGCAGTATAATCCAGTCCCTGATCCTCGCGAGCGAGGAGGACTGATTCACCGGGGGCGATGGGACTAGGAATAGGAAACCCGGCGGCGGCGTCTTAATCCGCAACTCGTCAGAATCCCTTTCGGTGAACTGATTCGAGACGACCGAGTCTCGAAATGATCCTGTTAAGTGTACACGCGATCTAATAACTTCTGACACTGATACTCCGACTTATTTCTGTCTTCCTCGGCTTTCCCTTATCCTTTCTGTCTCATTCTCCCTCGTTTCCTCCGCCCACGTCTGCTGCAACTATCTACCCTTTTTCTTTTTTCTTTTCTTTCTTTTTATCCATGTGAAGTCTTGGCGCGGAATCCCTTGTCAAGGTGTCGACGTTTGCTTCGAGTGAACCCGTCGATTCGAACCGGCAATTCGGACGTTTGACGATTATAGACATAGAACATTTTTATATCCAGTGATTCGGTGTTGTTTTATACCCTAATTTTGTTATCTTAATATGTGTAAGTGAACAATAAATATCTGCATCAAGTCCGTCAGGGTTCGTGTGTGATATGACCACGCACGCATTCATCACGTAAAACTCGTTAAAAATCAGCAACCCATTCGAGATGATTGAACGGCGCATATTTGATTGATTGAAATCACGCTAATTCGAATCGATTATCGCCGAGTTCCGTGGAGCAACGGCAAACATAATCTAGGATCGGTGTAATCAGCTACAATCAAAGGCATTGTCAATGAATTTTTTAAGACCATGTGATCCGAAGCTCTGAAAATAGGCGAGGAAACTACGGTTCGAGGGAAGGGAGAAGGATGCGAGTGGGAAAATGGTGTGTCGGAAGTAAGTATGAAGCCGGAACGTTTATTGCTACTATTTGGCAAAGTCGAGGCAATATCTGCGACGTTGCAACGCGGGTGCAGTTATTAGTTGACTTAACCGTGTTCCGCGCGATGTTCACTATCATACCTCGGGCTACGTCGGTACGTGCAAAGCAGCCTGAGTACAATTCCATGCCGAGAGCACACCATCGGTGTAAAATGGTTTGAAAATTCAGTTCCGTCGGTGCAGGGGCGTGAGCTTTGGACTCGCGGAGTTTTCAGTATGGTGGAAAGAAAGAAGCAGGAGGAGAGAAAGAGGGGAACTGAACTAGCTACGGATATGAATTGTTCTTTCTTACGGGGCCGAGCCATTCTTCAAGTTTCCTTGGCGCCATAATTGAGTAATGCCTTGAAGCGTTCGGAGAGCGTGGTTCATTTTAAGAAGTGCCGTGACAAATTCTCAATTTGCTACTTTATGTATACGTATACCTATATGTATATTACTACCGACATCCGTCACCGGCAGTGCTTTTCTTGAGAGTTTAACGCATAATAGATGAGGACATTAGTTAGGATTACCTGCGACAGGCTTTCATGAAAATTTGACGCCAATTTCGAGAAACGCGTGTCTGTTGATGCGTTTTTTTCCTCATCTTCGCATAGCCATTTTTCCACCCACTTCTCAAAGATTAATATCGTCCGCCTAGCCTGTTCTAGTCTCCCGGTGATATTTTAGACGGAACTATATCTCGACGTTGTAGTCGGTATGATACAAGCAGTATAATTACAATCATAAATAAGCGTATAATCTCTTGGGAGCTTTAACTACGGTGGATCTACGATAGCGAAGATAATATCCGGACGTTCGTCTTTCATTCGGTGAAACTTCGTCCCTTGAAAATTTGTTCAAAGAAATTTTCACCAGACTATAATAATGCCCACTGCATGATAAATCTAAAGGGTTTTTCTCGTCTTAGGCAGTAGAAAAGGAAGGAGAAGAAGAAGAAGAAGAAGAAGAAGACGAAAATGGGAGAGAAAATAAATTTCACCAACTTTCTTTTATCATTTTGTAAATTGCCCCGCAGCTCAGCGTGGCTCTGATTGAAATCGCGCCATTTACTGGGCTGCAAAAATTTCTTCAGATTATAGGAGCTGAGGCTGCCACGCGCACTTCCTCGCTCTTCATCCCTGTCAGTGTTATCGCCGGTATTCCTTTTGTAAATCAATGCCAATATATTAATGCAATATGTATGCTCGGCTCTAGACCGTTACATAAATCATAAGCCAGAGGGAGAGAATACCGTGGCTTTAAGTATAAGTGAAATGTGAGTTGGCTTGTCCAACCCTCTTGAAAAAATAGAAAGAGTAAGTAAGCCATTGAAAATACGTAACCTACGAGAGAAAATATTCGATTCACTGATCTTGCTCATGCATAAATAAAGATACAAGGGTGACTATACTTGTATTCTTGAATAATGCAATGTTACTCGTGGCTCGTGTAAGTAACTGTCTGGTACAAGTTCCGCTGCTTATCGTGTTTCACATTCATGTAATTCACAATTATAGGTTTGACTACGTGAACTTACAACTGAAATACGTGTCCAAAAGTGGAACTGTCGCGTCCAATGTGGCTGAGCTCTTGGTTTCTGGACGAAGATAATGAAAGGGGTGAATATTCCATAATTCTCGATCCATGACTGTATTTTCAGAGGGTGTCTCGATTTAAAGAGGATCGTTATATCAGGCATTGTAACGAATATCCTTATGCTTGAAATAATTGTATACCCTTGTGTGGATTTGAAGTGCCCATTGCGGTTCATGTTGAATACAGAGATGTTTGAGCAGTGGTAACTGTTAGAGTTTGATAATGTTTTGAATTATACTCGTAGCTTTCAATTTGCGACATTCTCCATGGTTTCTATTTTCTAAATATCAACTTACACGCTGATTGTTGAGATGAAACTTGAAGTTTGCACGTTGACAGCGTAAACTTTATTGTAACCTTATATCAGAAATTTTGCGAAATGTGGATCGATTTTGACTTAAGGCCCGTTTTACGATAAAGTGAAAGGAAATTCCAGACAGAATTGCGGAACATAAAAATACCCGGCAATGCCTGCCTCAACATTGATTCGCCGAAGCTCGCAGCGCTGTGGGATGTAATTTAAAATGCGAAACTCAATCAACGCCGAAATCCAATCAACGTTCAATTAATTCCGTTTGCAATTTAGTCGATTTCAATGTTGAGATGCTCTATAGGTATAGATTCTTGCGACGCGTGTAGGCAGGCGTCCACCTGGACTAGGTAAATCTTCGAGTCGAACGGAAGCCGCCAATTTCCCACCGTAACTCAAAATACTCGCCTTGAAATAATTCAAACGACCCAGTCGTAGAACGAAAGCTTGTTCCACACCCCAACATTCCTTATAGTACATACAGGAGGGAGAACAAAGGTTGACAAAAAAAGAACTTGGCGCATTGACATTGTATTTTCGTCAATAACAAAAACAACAACCGCGAAACTGTTTGCAAAAAATGAAAGCTGTTCCGATCGAAATATACTGTACGGTGAAGCTCGCCGCTGTTTCGGTGAAAACATGCGTGGCTGAGGGTGAGTTGCAGCTAACAACCGTGGAGCAAACAGCTGAAACACACTCCAGGGAAATTTTGGACGCGTGTCAACACCGCCATTCGCAAAAATGACGCGCAGAACCCGACGCGGTGTTTGGCTTCGAATCGCGTGGGCATTTGCCATCACCGATGGCTCGAAGAGTCCAAAGTGATTAAGCCGAGCTCGATCGACGAGTAGAAATAGGAAAAAAATTGTCGGTCAATGGCAAATGCTGGATTATTTTTCACCCGGAAATTATGAGCCGTGACCTTTTCGAACGGTACTAGGTAATACCCAACAGCCCGATTTCTTAAATGCGGTTTCTAAGTGCTCGAAAATTTTCATACAATGAAGCAAAGTGAAGTACACAGCGCGAGGTCGACTTCGGGGAGGATATCGATATGGAAGAATCGGAGATAAGCTGCGCCTGCGGCGTCCCGAGGCATGAATGCGGTGGTGAGAGCCGTGAATTATCAATGTAGTTGGGTATTAGGGGAGTTGCCGAGCGCGAACTATAAACCCGGTCTATTTCCGGCGGGATCTGACCGCCTCGCAGCCTCCGGTCCCTGCAGTCGGTTGCCTTCCGCTTGTAGCGGGTGCGCCGGTTCCGCAGACTTCCGAGTCGCTTTTTCACCCCGAAACAACCGTCGGGCCGTACAATCTTGTCGCTAAATGATCAGATAGCGCCACGTACGCCGGATGTGCACATAGAAGCGTTATGCAAATCGGTTCTTCCTTTATCGCCGTGCGATTTCGCTACCCTAGCTCTGGAGCAGGTCCGCGAAGTACATCTGCTCAAGATATAAGCCGCGTAATGATCCGCTTTGCGCCTTCGTGCCAGTGCATAATGACGCGAGTTCACCGGTTTTACGAGTACTTCTGGAATCAGCCCACACCGGGAGAAACAGGCGAGAAGCTGATCCTGCGCAATGCACTTCCTTCATACCCTGCGCAATCACGCCCCCCGAATATTCTTCGCCCAGAATCGGTGGTTAAAGAAGCCGCGAAGGCGTCGTCGTGAGCTCCTGCTGCATTCGACAATTACGACCGTTCGGGGAGGGTTATTATCAGATCCGGGGGGTTAGTCGTGATCCGTAATCACGCTTCGTGTATTTAACCAGACTTGTACAAATATATTTACCCGCTACTAGCAATTTGCATTTTAATTACTCATTACCATGGCAAATATTGCACCCTTCGTTACGCCCCCCCCCCCCCCTCTCCCCCTCTTCCCTATACCCCTCTCTCTCTCGCTCTCTCGCGTCGTCTTCGTTGCCGAAACCGTTTGTGCACCTTCTCGCGAAAGAGCTCGTAGTCGGGACGACAACAACGGTCTCGTACCCCAGCCAAGATTTACATTGTGCCAACCAGACGACCCACCGTCGCTGTAGTTCTGCCACTGTACAACCAAACCACCGAACAAACTGCTCTAATTAGTTATGCACAAACAGGCGCGCCGCTTAACACACCGCCTGCTTTCAGCAAAATCCAGTGCATTTCTACGTTCGAACGATCCCCTTTTTGCGATATGCGTTTTCGCAAAAGCCTCACACCCTCTGCCCACATATGCCGCAGTCTGAGTGGTGCAAATGGCTTAGAGGCTGGCTGAATGCTAATCTTAAGTACACCTGCACAGCCCCGTTCACCCCTGAAAAGGAAATTGGCTCTAGATTCTTGCGTCAGGATCAGCCTGAAACATTGTTCATGAAATAATTTCCGGTCAGTCCGAAAATGCAACCGTGCTCCGTGTGCTGCAGCGCCTTTAACCAGCCCGGTCCAAATCATGTGTGGCAGACCAGCAGAGACTCTTCTGGGAATGGATGGAAGTTGTGCAAACTGGGAGCACAGTATCTGGTGTGTGAGGAAAATGAGTTGTTCAATCTCGTCACGGAGCGCAGGAGGAATACGGTTTCTCATGGGATTCGGTACCGGGTAGGTATACTAATTGTTGAGGAGTCAGCGGACGGGGTATTTAGAGTCGGTTGTAAGTTAATCCCGAAGTTGGAGGAAACCGACGATTAACCCTGAGAAAATAGCTTGTTCAGCCCTGACGTAGGCTGCTTGGCATGATTTGACGGAATCGACGGGAAGCCGTGGAGTCGAGTAACTTGTTATTTCTCTCCTCTCGGAAACAAGGCTAGAAAACTGCAGAGAAAGGCGGTGCCGCCGAGACCGGAATTGATTTTGGAATATGGCCAGTTGATTAACAATGGAGAGAAGGAATTATAATACGTCCGATCGGGAAGGCGCAGCGCGCGAAATCAGAGCACTTTATAGAAATTGCAGGGAGCATTATTCCCGGATTTGGCGGCTCCTCCTGCCAGGTGATGGATATATGTATGTTTGTGTGCGACTACCCAAGCTGCCGCAGAGAATTCGGGGTGCGCTGATAGGGTGGCAGCGATTTCCGCCAGCCTCGACAGTCGGGTGAGCTCAAAACTTCGCCCGGAGTTCACAGTTCATGCTCACACTAATGGAATGGTATTTACAAACGGGAACAAACACTCCTATCAATTACAAGACGATTCAACCCACTTCTCGCCGTTCTTCCTTAGCCCCGTGCCTCCACTTTTGCTCTATCGCATTCTATTCTCCCTCCTTCACCTCTGCCATCGGCGCGCTTCCGATCCTCTTCCCCCCCTCTCTGAACGAGTGAACTTTTGATTACCCGCATCCCGTGTAATCCCCAAGTCGTGGATTCAGGTCCAGAAACGCTAGGCGTGTCGGCTCTGTAAATATTTGAATCTTGAAATTTCAGATCGACGGAAGGATAAGGATCGGCAACCCTTAGCTCGTGGGATTCCTTGTCTCTGGCTGCTTTCTACGCGTAGGAAAAGCCGACGCTGGTTCACTCTGACTAATCGGGGTGTAGAGAAGTACAGTGGTTCGGGTAGTCCCGGACCTTTTCCTTCCTTACAATTTATTGATCACCTGACGACAGTCTGGTATTCACAGCCAGAAATTTTGCTTGCAACACGTTCGTTCAAGGTGTTCGAAATTCTAACAATTTTACGATCGTTTTCTCGAGAAACTTCTAGCTGCAATTATTCATCTGACAAGTCGCATGCGCTGCCAACTGCGACTAGACGGTGTAAAAGCTCGACCGTGACTTTTAACCGTTTTAAATGAACTGTCAACGGTTAGCCTGGAACTTTTCGTTGAATGTAATGTAATGGAATTTGCTTGACAAATTGAAATCAAGTAACTACTACACTCCTCGCGGTGATGTTCAGCCTGAGGGTAACTATTCAAAACGGTTCCAAGAACTTTTTAAGCGAATTCTAATCCATAGGATGTTCCCACCTTTTTCACCCTCTTCTCCGTTTGTTCTTTTTTCAGAAAGTTGCACAAATTTCCGCTCCGAAAGCAAGGCTTGTATCCACTCCGTCACTCGGACGGTTCTCCTCGAAAAGCAACGGCTGTGACGGAAGGAGCGATGATGATGCGGCTGAAAATCAGTGTCAGAAAGAAACGGTAACTAGACATGGCGAGGAAAACTAAAAGCTCTGATTCCGAGTCCGAGCCGGAAAATAATGCTGCAATAAGCGATTAAATCGCGAATGAAAAATTAAGCTCGTTCAAGTATCAGCAATAATGCCGGTTTTCATTACTCCAAGTAAAAGTAGATCGCTTATCGTTAAAGCCAGTCTGCCTCTCAGACTGAAAAAATCTCGACGAGGTTTTGAATAGTACGACGAATGCAGTAAGAACAAAGCCTTTTATTTTGTGGCTCAAAAGAACACTTCACCGATTGATATTCAGAGGTATTAAAGGTGCCTCGTGACTGCGACGACCCGCCATCCCCGTGCTGCAATGAGGGCAAGGGTGATTATCAAAAAAGGATCACAGGCGTGAGAAACCGTGAAAATAATCAGCTGCAGCGTTTTTCTCTTTCGGCAGATCATCTGGGCCGTGACATCGGAACCTACAAGAACACCGATCACTATTTCTACACGTCGACTACGTTCATCGAAGTCTTCACCTGCCTTAGAGACTTTAGGCAGCCGGCACCGGTCGCCAGGCAAGAATCGTGAGTTACAGGCAAAATGGTGGAGAAGGTTGAGGAGCTTTAGAAAATCTCGCAATTCTTTTACTGACGTGGGCGACAAAAGACGACTCTCCGATTCGGTGATGGTTCAAAAGAGCGACAAACAAACTTTAATTTCTTCTCGATCGGTGCGGGTGACCTTTCTGCAGCAACTCACCTTCATCGGCGACAGTCGCAAAGTTCCCGGCTCTTTCTTCCCACGGAAATTAAATTCCCGAAGTCATCAATTTGAGAGCAAAAGAAGATCAGACGAGTCGCAAAAACTGCCGAGCACAGGCGGCACTCGGCTCTGCTCCTTTATTGATCTATTGCGTTTTGTCCAGATGATTTCTTCAATTCCCGAATATCACCCTCCGTTCCCACTTTTCTTTCATTGCGTGTAAAATCAGAACGATGACATTATTCAATGTATTAAACTTAGATAAAAAATCTTCTACAGGATCAGAGCGAGGAATAAGTGAAGACGAAGGACCAAAAAAACAAATGGACGATGTCGAAGCTTTTCGTAAGATGCTTGAGACATATCGTTAGTAAACCGCAGACGACTGAAAGATGTGAGTGTCATATTTTTTTACTCCATATGAAATATTTACCCTTTACAATTGTGAGAGGATAAAACGTAGACCACAACATCACGTCGCGTTTTATTTTCAGTTATTGACTTTAACGATCTTGCCAACCACGAAGGAGGCGTGCACTGTGTAAAAATTCAAATAATCATCTGTACACGGCACTCCCCAACGCTACAAACGTAATAAATTATATTTACACTTTTACTCAATCACAACCGAATGTATTTCAGTGAAAAAAGGCCGACCAACAGTTCAAATGAATCTCGACCGCGTGCAAAACCAGGATTATTCGATTCAAAGTGAGATGAGAAGTATTTGTTTGAAAAATGAAAATAAATAAAATAAACAATGGTAATACAAAAAAAAAAAAAAAAAAAAAAAAAAAAAAACGTATCCCCATCGGACTCCAGCAGGGCTAAATTGAAAGCAAAGTAAATACCTGCATACATATATATACGGATCGTTCAACCGTGAGCATATTAAGTATATAAATATTCTCAACACCATGGCATGATAATTTTATTCACCCAAAATCCGCCAACCAACCTACCATAACTTTCATCATGAAAAAGATAGAAAGGAAAAAAAGTTGAGTTTTTGTTGCCGAGTAAATGAAATTTTTCAATTATGTGGTTGAAGCGAAACTTGGAGAGAAGATGAACGCCATACACGCAACTTTTCAAATATTCTTATCACCACGAGTACATACAACATGTTTTTATGTATAACAAGAATCGCTCGTCTCCCGAGTTTCTTCATCTTCTTCTTCATATCTACATCGTTGCAAGTTTTATACGTTTAGTTAACCTACGTGTGTGTGTGTATGTCTGAGCCTCAAGCTCCTTACCCATCGTTATGAACCTATTACGCGAGGATTTTTCCATACATCGAATACTTTCATGAATTTCTTTGTGGGTGCGACTATAATGCTCGATGAAATATCTTCCTGGAAAAACCTCTTACGGGTCCTTCTATTCCAAGCGATGCGATGTGAGAAAATGTATCGAAGACGTGGTAACATCACACGGAGTTCATAGTACATTAGTCTTGTGAATCATTGAGTGAATGACGATTTAGAAAAATTCAGCGGATTCTTCTGTATCGCGAAATTTATCTGTCTTTTGAATCGTTGAACAAAATTCACGTTACTTTCCGGCCGGTAATAACCACCAGAGAGTCTGCTAGAATTTCACAACAAATTTCGTTACCTAAGGTGAAAATTTTTTTATCTGTAATGTGGGATAAGTGATTAATATACTGAAAGTTTCAAGTCACATGGAGTATTATTCAATTTTGAAAAAGGCTTGAATCTGTCAGCTGTGGAAATTTGATAATTGTAACTAAAATGTCATTTTTGATTGCAGATGTGTCATCTACCCTAAACAACACCAACTTTTGAGGGTAAAAGGATGAAGATTGGACACGTAAATGCACAGCTTTGGAAAGGGCTTTACTGATTTTGTAATTACATACATAAGTAACTTAGAATAAATGTAAGATGAAAAAAAAAATGGTGAAGAATAAAGATTGAAGGTCCGATAAGAGAATGGTTGAGTTCGAAAAATTAAAAGTATGACTCGAATATTCCCAATACATTCCAAATTCCAGAACAGCATTCTGAAAATCGGGTACAAGACGAGTAATTGAATGCTACAAAAAACGCAAAACTGCAGAGGCTAGAGTTGTTTCAGTGAAATTTCACCCGTAGTTGAGCAACGCGGGAATAACTTGATTCTTAAAGCGTCTTGACGTCGTTTTTCACGAGAATGTAAGCGCAGGCAGCCTAATTTCACTGCGAAACGACAGATCGGAAGAAAGAGCGTAATAAGTGTAATTTCCTAATTTCCTGAGATGTATGTCCTAGGATGTTCTTCATGTACTTTCTGAATTCCTCATAGTCTGGTAAATCAATATGTGAACCGACAGATCAATTGATAAGAGATGAGAAGTCGAGTTCCCTTTTTTGTACTATTGAGGGTAATTTTTGGTAGATTTCAAAGATGTTGAAATCAATTGGTAGAAAAGCCATATCAACTTAATTTGACGAAAAAAATGCGCAAGGTCTAAACTAAATGTAACCCAAGCATCGGAAGTTGCCGCTGGAAAATGGAGAAATTTACCGTACTTTCTTTGTATTACCTCATTTAACGAACCTGTGGTGTTGTAGATAAATTTTCTAAACGAACTGCACACTTAACAGTCCAGGGAAGGTCTTCCGAATGAATTCGTTCTCTAAAAGATGCTGGCTCCGTAGATCACAAAAGAAGTAAGAGGATTCCCATCAGGTGGTATCAGATATATTTTCGGAAAACTTCTAGCAATGCTGTAATCGATACGTTAAAACGCTATATCGATGGATTTGTTCGAGATGAATCAATTACGCAAAGTCTGGAGTCGCTGTAACTAGCACATCGTGGCTAACTGGCTGTTAATAGTAAACAGCTGACGTTCAGAATGTCGAAGATTAGAAGGGACCGTTACAAGTTGACGTTAGCAATAGCAGACATGCGTCGAGAAGAACAGTATCAAAGACGCCGCCGATGACTATCTTTCTGAGCTGAACTTCAGGATTCCTTAGGTGTTGGTCATACCTTATTTGATGATTTGGATGTGTCTTCTGGTTTCCTGTTGGTTCGATATTAATGAAGAGGCATCAGCTAGTGAATTCTGAAACGAAAAATTATTTGACCGAAATTTGGGTGAGCAGTAAGGCTGAACCATTTCGAGTTGTGTTCAATATTTTAATATGAAGGATGCTTAAAGCTCTTTATCGTCGTAATTATGCGAGAAAAATCGATGAGGCGCTGTCCCAATACGCTGCGAGCGATGACTGGGAAAATTCGGGCGAAAAACTCGCAATTTTCATCGTGATTTCTCTACTGCAGGTCCTACGCTCTTTTTGATGTGTTTTCTAAGTCCCTAGAGGTCCGATTACGCTAGAGAAGATCATGAAAATCGGTTCCAAGACGAGAAATTTTCGGCTTCATGAATGACCAAAAAAGTAAGGCCAACCCCTTTGGATTTTTGGCGAAGATTTCAACGATTTTAAAAAATGCTGCAATCCATTCCATAAGGCACTATTTCGACGTAATTTTGCGAAAGAAGTCGATTGAGCGCAGTCCTGATAGGCTGCGAGGAACGCATCAGAAGTTGCAGCCGAAAAACCGAAGATTTTCGTCGTCATTTCCCTGCTGTTGGTCCGACGCTCTTTTTCATGTGTTTTATGAGTTCATGAGGAACGAATTACTCTAGAAATGGTCATACTAATCGATTCCGGAACGAGAAATTTTCAGCTCTGAATATGAGCAAAAAAGTAAAACTCACCCCTTTGCGTTTTTGGCGAAAATTGCGACGACTTTGGAAAGTGCTGCAATTAATTCTTTGGGGTACTATTCCGACGTGATTTTGCGAGAGGAATCGATTAATCGCAGTCCCGATACGCTGCGAGCAACACCTGCAAAGTTACAGCCGAAAAACTGCAGATTTTCATCGTCATTTCTCTGCTGCTGGTCCTAGGCTATTTTTCATGTGTTTTCTGAGTTCCTGGGCGTCGAATGAGTCTGAGAAGCGTCATACGTATCGATTCCCAGACAAAAGATTTTTCGGCCAAAAAAAATCCAAGGCTAACCCCTTTGCATTTTTGGCGAAAATTTCGACGACTTTAAAAAGTGCTGCAATTCATTCTGTAGGGTACTATTCCGACGTGATTTTGCGAGAGGAATCGATTAATCGCAGTCCCGATACGCTGCGAGCAACACCTGCAAAGTTACAGCCGAAAAACTGCAGATTTTCATCGTCATTTCTCTGCTGCTGGTCCTAGGCTATTTTTCATGTGTTTTCTGAGTTCCTGGGCGTCGAATTAGTCTAAAAAGCGTCACACGGATCGATTCCCAGACAAAAGATTTTTCGGCCAAAAAAAATCCAAGGCTAACCCCTTTGCATTTTTGGCGAAAATTTCGACGACTTTGAAAAGTGCTGCAATTAATTCTTTGTGGTACTATTCCGACGTGATTTTGCGAGAGGAATCGATTAATCGCAGTCCCGATACGCTGCGAGGTACACCTGCAAAGTTACAGCCGAAAAACTGCAGATTTTCATCGTCATTTCTCTGCTGCTGGTCCTAGGCTATTTTTCATGTGTTTTCTGTGTTCCTGGGCGTCGAATTAGTCTAAAAAGCGTCATACGGATCTATTCCCAGACAAAAGATTTTTCGGCCAAAAAAAATCCAAGGCTAACCCCTTTGCATTTTTGGCGAAAATTTCGACGACTTTGAAAAGTGCTGCAATTAATTCTTTAGGGTACTATTCCGACGTGATTTTGCGAGAGGAATCGATTAATCGCAGTCCCGATACGCTGCGAGCAACACCTGCAAAGTTACAGCCGAAAAACTGCAGATTTTCATCGTCATTTCTCTGCTGCTGGTCCTAGGCTATTTTTCATGTGTTTTCTGAGTTCCTGGGCGTCGAATTAGTCTAAAAAGCGTCATACGGATCGATTTCTCGACAAAAGATTTTTCGGCGAAAAAAAATCCAAGGCTAACCCCTTTGCATTTTTGGCGAAAATTTCGACGACTTTGAAAAGTGCTGCAATTAATTCTTTAGGGTACTATTCCGACGTGATTTTGCGAGAGGAATCGATTAATCGCAGTCCCGATACGCTGCGAGCAACACCTGCAAAGTTACAGCCGAAAAACTGCAGATTTTCATCGTCATTTCTCTGCTGCTGGTCCTAGGCTATTTTTCATGTGTTTTCTGAGTTCCTGGGCGTCGAATTAGTCTTAAAAGCGTCATACGGATCGATTCCCAGACAAAAGATTTTTCGGCCAAAAAAAATCCAAGGCTAACCCCTTTGCATTTTTGGCGAAAATTTCGACGACTTTGAAAAGTGCTGCAATTAATTCTTTAGGGTACTATTCCGACGTGATTTTGCGAGAGGAATCGATTAATCGCAGTCCCGATACGCTGCGAGCAACACCTGCAAAGTTACAGCCGAAAAACTGCAGATTTTCATCGTCATTTCTCTGCTGCTGGTCCTAGGCTATTTTTCATGTGTTTTCTGAGTTCCTGGGCGTCGAATTAGTCTAAAAAGCGTCATACGGATCGATTCCCAGACAAAAGATTTTTCGGCCAAAAAAAATCCAAGGCTAACCCCTTTGCATTTTTGGCGAAAATTTCGACGACTTTGAAAAGTGCTGCAATTAATTCTTTAGGGTACTATTCCGACGTGATTTTGCGAGAGGAATCGATTAATCGCAGTCCCGATACGCTGCGAGCAACACCTGCAAAGTTACAGCCGAAAAACTGCAGATTTTCATCGTCATTTCTCTGCTGCTGGTCCTAGGCTATTTTTCATGTGTTTTCTGAGTTCCTGGGCGTCGAATTAGTCTAAAAAGCGTCATACGGATCGATTTCTCGACAAAAGATTTTTCGGCGAAAAAAAATCCAAGGCTAACCCCTTTGCATTTTTGGCGAAAATTTCGACGACTTTGAAAAGTGCTGCAATTAATTCTTTAGGGTACTATTCCGACGTGATTTTGCGAGAGGAATCGATTAATCGCAGTCCCGATACGCTGCGAGCAACACCTGCAAAGTTACAGCCGAAAAACTGCAGATTTTCATCGTCATTTCTCTGCTGCTGGTCCTAGGCTATTTTTCATGTGTTTTCTGAGTTCCTGGGCGTCGAATTAGTCTTAAAAGCGTCATACGGATCGATTCCCAGACAAAAGATTTTTCGGCCAAAAAAAATCCAAGGCTAACCCCTTTGCATTTTTGGCGAAAATTTCGACGACTTTGAAAAGTGCTGCAATTAATTTCTTGGGGTACTATTCCGACGTGATTTTGCGAGAGGAATCGATAAATCGCAGTCCCGATACGCTGCGAGCAACACCTGCAAAGTTACAGCCGAAAAACTGCAGATTTTCATCGTCATTTCTCTGCTGCTGGTCCTAGGCTATTTTTCATGTGTTTTCTGAGTTCCTGGGCGTCGAATTAGTCTAAAAAGCGTCATACGGATCGATTTCGAGACAAAAGATTTTTCGGCGAAAAAAAATCCAAGGCTAACCCCTTTGCATTTTTGGCGAAAATTTCGACGACTTTGAAAAGTGCTGCAATTGATTCTTTAGGGTACTATTCCGACGTGATTTTGCGAGAGGAATCGATTAATCGCAGTCCCGATACGCTGCGAGCAACACCTGCAAAGTTACAGCCGAAAAACTGCAGATTTTCATCGTCATTTCTCTGCTGCAGGTCCTAGGCTATTTTTCATGTGTTTTCTGAGTTCCTGGGCGTCGAATTAGTCTAAAAAGCGTCATACGGATCGATTCCCAGACAAAAGATTTTTCGGCCAAAAAAAATCCAAGGCTAACCCCTTTGCATTTTTGGCAAAAATTTCGACGACTTTGAAAAGTGCTGCAATTAATTTCTTGGGGTACTATTCCGACGTGATTTTGCGAGAGGAATCGATAAATCGCAGTCCCGATACGCTGCGAGCAACACCTGCAAAGTTACAGCCGAAAAACTGCAGATTTTCATCGTCATTTCTCTGCTGCTGGTCCTAGGCTATTTTTCATGTGTTTTCTGAGTTCCTGGGCGTCAAATTAGTCTAAAAAGCGTCATACGGATCGATTCCCAGACAAAAGATTTTTCGGCCAAAAAAAATCCAAGGCTAACCCCTTTGCATTTTTGGCGAGAATTTCGACGACTTTGAAAAGTGCTGCAATTAATTCTTCAGGGTACTATTCCGACGTGATTTTGCGAGAGGAATCGATTAATCGCAGTCCCGATACGCTGCGAGCAACACCTGCAAAGTTACAGCCGAAAAACTGCAGATTTTCATCGTCATTTCTCTGCTGCTGGTCCTAGGCTATTTTTCATGTGTTTTCTGAGTTCCTGGGCGTCGAATTAGTCTAAAAAGCGTCATACGGATCGATTCCCAGACAAAAGATTTTTCGGCCAAAAAAAATCCAAGGCTAACCCCTTTGCATTTTTGGCGAAAATTTCGACGACTTCGAAAAGTGCTGCAATTAATTCTTTGTGGTACTATTCCGACGTGATTTTGCAAGAGGAATCGATTAATCGCAGTCCCGATACGCTGCGAGCAACACCTGCAAAGTTACAGCCGAAAAACTGCAGATTTTCATCGTCATTTCTCTGCTGCTGGTCCTAGGCTATTTTTCATGTGTTTTCTGAGTTCCTGGGCATCGAATTAGTCTAAAAAGCGTCATACGGATCGATTTCGAGACAAAAGATTTTTCGGCCAAAAAAAATACAAGGCTAACCCCTTTGCATTTTTGGCGGAAATTTCGACGACTTTGGAAAGTGCTGCAATTGATTCTTTAGGGTACTATTCCGACGTGATTTTGCGAGAGGATTCGATTAATCGCAGTCCCGATACGCTGCGAGCAACACCTGCAAAGTTACAGCCGAAAAACTGCAGATTTTCATCGTCATTTCTCTGCTGCTGGTCCTAGGCTATTTTTCATGTGTTTTCTGAGTTCCTGGGCGTCGAATTAGTCTAAAAAGCGTCATACGGATCGATTCCCAGACAAAAGATTTTTCGGCCAAAAAAAATCCACGGCTAACCCCTTTGCATTTTTGGCGAAAATTTCGACGACTTTGAAAAGTGCTGCAATTAATTTCTTGGGGTACTATTCCGACGTGATTTTGCGAGAGGAATCGATAAATCGCAGTCCCGATACGCTGCGAGCAACACCTGCAAAGTTACAGCCGAAAAACTGCAGATTTTCATCGTCATTTCTCTGCTGCTGGTCCTAGGCTATTATTCATGTGTTTTCTGAGTTCCTGGGCGTCGAATTAGTCTAAAAAGCGTCATACAGATCGATTTCGAGACAAAAGATTTTTCGGCCAAAAAAAATACAAGGCTAACCCCTTTGCATTTTTGGCGGAAATTTCGACGACTTTGGAAAGTGCTGCAATTGATTCTTTAGGGTACTATTCCGACGTGATTTTGCGAGAGGATTCGATTAATCGCAGTCCCGATACGCTGCGAGCAACACCTGCAAAGTTACAGCCGAAAAACTGCAGATTTTCATCGTCATTTCTCTGCTGCTGGTCCTAGGCTATTTTTCATGTGTTTTCTGAGTTCCTGGGCGTCGAATTAGTCTAAAAAGCGTCATACGGATCGATTCCCAGACAAAAGATTTTTCGGCCAAAAAAAATCCAAGGCTAACCCCTTTGCATTTTTGGCGAAAATTTCGACGACTATGAAAAGTGCTGCAATTAATTTCTTGGGGTACTATTCCGACGTGATTTTGCGAGAGGAATCGATTAATCGCAGTCCCGATACGCTGCGAGCAACACCTGCAAAGTTACAGCCGAAAAATTGCAGATTTTCATCGTCATTTCTCTGCTGCTGGTCCTAGGCTATTTTTCATGTGTTTTCTGAGTTCCTGGGCATCGAATTAGTCTAAAAAGCGTCATACGGATCGATTTCGAGACAAAAGATTTTTCGGCGAAAAAAAATCCAAGGCTAACCCCTTTGCATTTTTGGCGAAAATTTTGACGACTTTGAAAAGTGCTGCAATTGATTCTTTAGGGTACTATTCCGACGTGATTTTGCGAGAGGAATCGATTAATCGCAGTCCCGATACGCTGCGAGCAACACCTGCAAAGTTACAGCCGAAAAACTGCAGATTTTCATCGTCATTTCTCTGCTGCAGGTCCTAGGCTATTTTTCATGTGTTTTCTGAGTTCCTGGGCGTCGAATTAGTCTAAAAAGCGTCATACGGATCGATTCCCAGACAAAAGATTTTTCGGCCAAAAAAAATCCAAGGCTAACCCCTTTGCATTTTTGGCGAAAATTTCGACGACTTTGAAAAGTGCTGCAATTAATTTCTTGGGGTACTATTCCGACGTGATTTTGCGAGAGGAATCGATAAATCGCAGTCTCGATACGCTGCGAGCAACACCTGCAAAGTTACAGCCGAAAAACTGCAGATTTTCATCGTCATTTCTCTGCTGCTGGTCCTAGGCTATTTTTCATGTGTTTTCTGAGTTCCTGGGCATCGAATTAGTCTAAAAAGCGTCATACGGATCGATTTCGAGACAAAAGATTTTTCGGCCAAAAAAAATACAAGGCTAACCCCTTTGCATTTTTGGCGGAAATTTCGACGACTTTGGAAAGTGCTGCAATTGATTCTTTAGGGTACTATTCCGACGTGATTTTGCGAGAGGATTCGATTAATCGCAGTCCCGATACGCTGCGAGCAACACCTGCAAAGTTACAGCCGAAAAACTGCAGATTTTCATCGTCATTTCTCTGCTGCTGGTCCTAGGCTATTTTTCATGTGTTTTCTGAGTTCCTGGGCGTCGAATTAGTCTAAAAAGCGTCATACGGATCGATTTCGAGACAAAAGATTTTTCGGCGAAAAAAAAATCCAAGGCTAACCCCTTTGCATTTTTGGCGAGAATTTCGACGACTTTGAAAAGTGCTGCAATTAATTCTTCAGGGTACTATTCCGACGTGATTTTGCGAGAGGAATCGATTAATCGCAGTCCCGATACGCTGCGAGCAACACCTGCAGAGTTACAGCCGAAAAACTGCAGATTTTCATCGTCATTTCTCTGCTGCTGGTCCTAGGCTATTTTTCATGTGTTTTCTGAGTTCCTGGGCGTCGAATTAGTCTAAAAAGCGTCATACGGATCGATTCCCAGACAAAAGATTTTTCGGCCAAACAAAATCCAAGGCTAACCCCTTTGCATTTTTGGCGAAAATTTCGACGACTTCGAAAAGTGCTGCAATTAATTCTTTGTGGTACTATTCCGACGTGATTTTGCGAGAGGAATCGATTAATCGCAGTCCCGATACGCTGCGAGCAACACCTGCAAAGTTACAGCCGAAAAACTGCAGATTTTCATCGTCATTTCTCTGCTGCTGGTCCTAGGCTATTTTTCATGTGTTTTCTGAGTTCCTGGGCATCGAATTAGTCTAAAAAGCGTCATACGGATCGATTTCGAGACAAAAGATTTTTCGGCCAAAAAAAATACAAGGCTAACCCCTTTGCATTTTTGGCGGAAATTTCGACGACTTTGGAAAGTGCTGCAATTGATTCTTTAGGGTACTATTCCGACGTGATTTTGCGAGAGGATTCGATTAATCGCAGTCCCGATACGCTGCGAGCAACACCTGCAAAGTTACAGCCGAAAAACTGCAGATTTTCATCGTCATTTCTCTGCTGCTGGTCCTAGGCTATTTTTCATGTGTTTTCTGAGTTCCTGGGCGTCGAATTAGTCTAAAAAGCGTCATACGGATCGATTCCCAGACAAAAGATTTTTCGGCCAAAAAAAATCCAAGGCTAACCCCTTTGCATTTTTGGCGAAAATTTCGACGACTATGAAAAGTGCTGCAATTAATTTCTTGGGGTACTATTCCGACGTGATTTTGCGAGAGGAATCGATTAATCGCAGTCCCGATACGCTGCGAGCAACACCTGCAAAGTTACAGCCGAAAAATTGCAGATTTTCATCGTCATTTCTCTGCTGCTGGTCCTAGGCTATTTTTCATGTGTTTTCTGAGTTCCTGGGCATCGAATTAGTCTAATAAGCGTCATACGGATCGATTTCGAGACAAAAGATTTTTCGGCGAAAAAAAATCCAAGGCTAACCCCTTTGCATTTTTGGCGAAAATTTCGACGACTTTGAAAAGTGCTGCAATTGATTCTTTAGGGTACTATTCCGACGTGATTTTGCGAGAGGAATCGATTAATCGCAGTCCCGATACGCTGCGAGCAACACCTGCAAAGTTACAGCCGAAAAACTGCAGATTTTCATCGTCATTTCTCTGCTGCAGGTCCTAGGCTATTTTTCATGTGTTTTCTGAGTTCCTGGGCGTCGAATTAGTCCAAAAAGCGTCATACGGATCGATTCCCAGACAAAAGATTTTTCGGCCAAAAAAAATCCAAGGCTAACCCCTTTGCATTTTTGGCGGAAATTTCGACGACTTTGAAAAGTGCTGCAATTATTTCTTTAGGGTACTATTCCGACGTGATTTTGCGAGAGGAATCGATTAATCGCAGTCCCGATACGCTGCGAGCAACACCTGCAAAGTTACAGCCGAAAAACTGCAGATTTTCATCGTCATTTCTCTGCTGCTGGTCCTAGGCTATTTTTCATGTGTTTTCTGAGTTCCTGGGCGTCGAATTAGTCTAAAAAGCGTCATACGGATCGATTCCCAGACAAAAGATTTTTCGGCCAAAAAAAATCCAAGGCTAACCCCTTTGCATTTTTGGCGAAAATTTCGACGACTTCGAAAAGTGCTGCAATTAATTCTTTGTGGTACTATTCCGACGTGATTTTGCGAGAGGAATCGATTAATCGCAGTCCCGATACGCTGCGAGCAACACCTGCAAAGTTACAGCCGAAAAACTGCAGATTTTCATCGTCATTTCTCTGCTGCTGGTCCTAGGCTATTTTTCATGTGTTTTCTGAGTTCCTGGGCGTCGAATTAGTCTAAAAAGCGTCATCCAGATGTATTCCCAGACAAAAGATTTTTCGGCCAAAAAAAATCCAAGGCTAACCCCTTTGCATTTTTGGCGAAAATTTCGACGACTTTGGAAAGTGCTGCAATTGATTCTTTAGGGTACTACTCCGACGTGATTTTGCGAGAGGAATCGATTAATCGCAGTCCCGATACGCTGCGAGCAACACCTGCAAAGTTACAGCCGAAAAACTGCAGATTTTTATCGTCATTTCTCTGCTGCTGGTCCTAGGCTATTTTTCATGTGTTTTCTGAGTTCCTGGGCGTCGAATTAGTCTAAAAAGCGTCATACGGATCGATTCCCAGACAAAAGATTTTTCGGCCAAAAAAAATCCAAGGCTAACCCCTTTGCATTTTTGGCGAAAATTTCGACGACTTTGAAAAGTGCTGCAATTAATTCTTTGTGGTACTATTCCGACGTGATTTTGCGAGAGGAATCGATTAATCGCAGTCCCGATACGCTGCGAGCAACACCTGCAAAGTTACAGCCGAAAAACTGCAGATTTTCATCGTCATTTCTCTGCTGCTGGTCCTAGGCTATTTTTCATGTGTTTTCTGAGTTCCTGGGCGTCGAATTAGTCTAAAAAGCGTCATACGGATCGATTTCTAGACAAAAGATTTTTCGGCCAAAAAAAATCCAAGGCTAACCCCTTTGCATTTTTGGCGAAAATTTCGACGACTTTGAAAAGTGCTGCAATTAATTTCGTGGGGTACTATTCCGACGTGATTTTGCGAGAGGAATCGATTAATCGCAGTCTCGATACGCTGCGAGCAACACCTGCAAAGTTACAGCCGAAAAACTGCAGATTTTCATCATCATTTCTCTGCTGCTGGTCCTAGGCTATTTTTCATGTGTTTTCTGAGTTCCTGGGCGTCGACTTAGTCTAAAAAGCGTCATACGGATCGATTCCCAGACAAAAGATTTTTCGGCCAAAAAAAATCCAAGGCTAACCCCTTTGCATTTTTGGCGAAAATTCCGACTACTTTGAAAAGTGCTGCAATTAATTCTTTAGGGTACTATTCCGACGTGATTTTGCGAGAGGAATCGATTAATCGCAGTCCCGATACGCTGCGAGCAACACCTGCAAAGTTACAGCCGAAAAACTGCAGATTTTCATCGTCATTTCTCTGCTGCTGGTCCTAGGCGATTTTTCATGTGTTTTCTGAGTTCCTGGGCGTCGAATTAGTCTAAAAAGCGTCATACGGATCGATTCCCAGACAAAAGATTTTTCGGCCAAAAAAAATACAAGGCTAACCCCTTTGCATTTTAGGCGAAAATTTCGACGACTTTGAAAAGTGCTGCAATTAATTCTTTAGGGTACTATTCCGACGTGATTTTGCGAGAGGAATCGATTAATCGCAGTCCTGATACGCTGCGAGCAACACCTGCGAAGGTACAGCCGAAAAACTGCTGATTTTCATCGTCATTTCTCTGCTGCTGGTCCTAGGCCATTTTTCATGTGTTTTCTGAGTTCCTGGGCGTCGAATTAGTCTAAAAAGCGTCATCCAGATGTATTCCCAGACAAAAAATTTTTCGGCCAAAAAAAATCCAAGGCTAACCCCTTTGCATTTTTGGCGAAAATTTCGACGACTTTGAAAAGTGCTGCAATTGATTCTTTAGGGTACTACTCCGACGTGATTTTGCGAGAGGAATCGATTAATCGCAGTCCCGATACGCTGCGAGCAACACCTGCAAAGTTACAGCCGAAAAACTGCAGATTTTTATCGTCATTTCTCTGCTGCTGGTCCTAGGCTATTTTTCATGTGTTTTCTGAGTTCCTGGGCGTCGAATTAGTCTAAAAAGCGTCATACGGATTGATTCCCAGACAAAAGATTTTTCGGCCAAAAAAAATCCAAGGCTAACCCCTTTGCATTTTTGGCGAAAATTTCGACGACTTTGAAAAGTGCTGCAATTAATTCTTTGTGGTACTATTCCGACGTGATTTTGCGAGAGGAATCGATTAATCGCAGTCCCGATACGCTGCGAGCAACACCTGCAAAGTTACAGCCGAAAAACTGCAGATTTTCATCGTCATTTCTCTGCTGCTGGTCCTAGGCTATTTTTCATGTGTTTTCTGAGTTCCTGGGCGTCGAATTAGTCTAAAAAGCGTCATACGGATCGATTCCCAGACAAAAGATTTTTCGGCCAAAAAAAATCCAAGGCTAACCCCTTTGCATTTTTGGCGAAAATTTCGACGACTTTGAAAAGTGCTGCAATTAATTTCTTGGGGTACTATTCCGACGTGATTTTGCGAGAGGAATCGATTAATCGCAGTCTCGATACGCTGCGAGCAACACCTGCAAAGTTACAGCCGAAAAACTGCAGATTTTCATCGTCATTTCTCTGCTGCTGGTCCTAGGCTATTTTTCATGTGTTTTCTGAGTTCCTGGGCGTCGAATTAGTCTAAAAAGCGTCATACGGATCGATTCCTAGACAAAAGATTTTTCGGCCAAAAAAAATCCAAGGCTAACCCCTTTGCATTTTTGGCGAAAATTTCGACTACTTTGAAAAGTGCTGCAATTAATTCTTTAGGGTACTATTCCGACGTGATTTTGCGAGAGGAATCGATTAATCGCAGTCCCGATACGCTGCGAGCAACACCTGCAAAGTTACAGCCGAAAAACTGCAGATTTTCATCGTCATTTCTCTGCTGCTGGTCCTAGGCTATTTTTCATGTGTTTTCTGAGTTCCTGGGCGTCGAATTAGTCTAAAAAGCGTCATACGGATCGATTCCCAGACAGAAGATTTTTCGGCCAAAAAAAATCCAAGGCTAACCCCTTTGCATTTTTGGCAAAAATTTTGACGACTTTGAAAAGTGCTGCAATTAATTCTTTAGGGTACTATTCCGACGTGATTTTGCGAGAGGAATCGATTAATCGCAGTCCCGATACGCTGCGAGCAACACCTGCAAAGTTACAGCCGAAAAACTGCAGATTTTCATCGTCATTTCTCTGCTGCTGGTCCTAGGCTATTTTTCATGTGTTTTCTGAGTTCCTGGGCGTCGAATTAGTCTAAAAAGCGTCATACGGATCGATTCCCAGACAAAAGATTTTTCGGCCAAAAAAAATCCAAGGCTAACCCCTTTGCATTTTTGGCGAAAATTTCGACGACTTTGAAAAGTGCTGCAATTAATTCTTTGGGGTACTATTCCGACGTGATTTTGCGAGAGGAATCGATTAATCGCCGTCCCGATACGCTGCGAGCAACACCTGCAAAGTTACAGCCGAAAAACTGCAGATTTTCATCGTCATTTCTCTGCTGCTGGTCCTAGGCTATTTTTCATGTGTTTTCTGAGTTCCTGGGCGTCGAATTAGTCTAAAAAGCGTCATACGGATCGATTCCCAGACAAAAGATTTCTCGGCCAAAAAAAATCCAAGGCTAACCCCTTTGCATTTTTGGCGAAAATTTCGACGACTTTGAAAAGTGCTGCAATTAATTTTTTGGGGGACCATTCCGACGTGATTTTGCGAGAGGAATCGATTAATCGCAGTCCCGATACGCTGCGAGCAACACCTGCAAAGTTACAACCGGAAAACTGCAGATTTTCATCGTCATTTCTCTGCTGCTGGTCCTAGGCTATTTTTCATGTGTTTTCTGAGTTCCTGGGCGTCGAATTAGTCTAAGAAGCGTCATACGGATCGATTCCCAGACAAAAGATTTTTCGGCCAAAAAAAATCCAAGGCTAACCCCGTTGCATTTTTGGCGAAAATTTCGACGACTTTGAAAAGTGCTGCAACTAATTCTTTAGGGTACTATTCCGACGTGATTTTGCGAGAGGAATCGATTAATCGCAGTCCCGATACGCTGCGAGCAACACCTGCAAAGTTACAGCCGAAAAACTGCAGATTTTCATCGTCATTTCTCTGCTGCTGGTCCTAGGCTATTTTTCATGTGTTTTCTGAGTTCCTGGTCGTCGAATTAGTCTAAAAAGCGTCATACGGATCGATTCCCAGACAAAAGATTTTTCGGCCAAAAAAAATCCAAGGCTAACCCCTTTGCATTTTTGGCGAAAATTTCGACGACTTTGAAAAGTGCTGCAATTAATTCTTTAGGGTACTATTCCGACGTGATTTTGCGAGAGGAATCGATTAATCGCAGTCCCGATACGCTGCGAGCAACACCTGCAAAGTTACAGCCGAAAAACTGCAGATTTTCATCGTCATTTCTCTGCTGCTGGTCCTAGGCCATTTTTCATGTGTTTTCTGAGTTCCTGGGCGTCGAATTAGTCTAAAAAGCGTCATACGGATCGATTCCCAGACAAAAGATTTTTCGGCCAAAAAAAATCCAAGGCTAACCCCTTTGCATTTTTGGCGAAAATTTTGACGACTTTGAAAAGTGCTGCAATTAATTCTTTAGGGTACTATTCCGACGTGATTTTGCGAGAGGAATCGAATTATCGCAGTCCCGATACGCTGCGAGCAACACCTGCAAAGTTACAGCCGAAAAACTGCTGATTTTCATCGTCATTTCTCTGCTGCTGGTCCTAGGCTATTTTTCATGTGTTTTCTGAGTTCCTGGGCGTCGAATTAGTCTAAAAAGCGTCATACGGATGTATTCCCAGACAAAAGATTTTTCGGCCAAAAAAAATCCAAGGCTAACCCCTTTGCATTTTTGGCGAAAATTTCGACGACTTTGAAAAGTGCTGCAATTAATTCTTTAGGGTACTATTCCGACGTGATTTTGCGAGAGGAATCGATTAATCGCAGTCCCGATACGCTGCGAGCAACACCTGCAAAGTTACAGCCGAAAAACTGCAGATTTTCATCGTCATTTCTCTGCTGCTGGTCCTAGGCTATTTTTCATGTGTTTTCTGAGTTCCTGGGCGTCGAATTAGTCTAAAAAGCGTCATACGGATCAATTCCCAGACAAAAGATTTTTCGGCCAAAAAAAATCCAAGGCTAACCCCTTTGCATTTTTGGCGAAAATTTCGACGACTTTGGAAAGTGCTGCAAATAATTTCTTTGGGTACTATTCCGACGTGATTTTGCGAGAGGAATCGATTAATCGCAGTCCCGATACGCTGCGAGCAACACCTGCAAAGTTACAGCCGAAAAACTGCAGATTTTCATCGTCATTTCTCTGCTGCTGGTCCTAGGCCATTTTTCATGTGTTTTCTGAGTTCCTGGGCGTCGAATTAGTCTAAAAAGCGTCATACGGATCGATTCCCAGACAAAAGATTTTTCGGCCAAAAAAAATCCAAGGCTAACCCCTTTGCATTTTTGGCGAAAATTTCGACGACTTTGAAAAGTGCTGCAATTAATTCTTTAGGGTACTATTCCGACGTGATTTTGCGAGAGGAATCGATTAATCGCAGTCCCGATACGCTGCGAGCAACACCTGCAAAGTTACAGCCGAAAAACTGCAGATTTTCATCGTCATTTCTCTGCTGCTGGTCCTAGGCCATTTTTCATGTGTTTTCTGAGTTCCTGGGCGTCGAATTAGTCTAAAAAGCGTCATACGGATCGATTCCCAGACAAAAGATTTTTCGGCCAAAAAAAATCCAAGGCTAACCCCTTTGCATTTTTGGCGAAAATTTTGACGACTTTGAAAAGTGCTGCAATTAATTCTTTAGGGTACTATTCCGACGTGATTTTGCGAGAGGAATCGAATTATCGCAGTCCCGATACGCTGCGAGCAACACCTGCAAAGTTACAGCCGAAAAACTGCAGATTTTCATCGCCATTTCTCTGCTGCTGGTCCTAAGCTATTTTTCATGTGTTTTCTGAGTTCCTGGGCGTCGAATTAGTCTAAAAAGCGTCATACGGATCGATTCCCAGACAAAAGATTTTTCGGCCAAAAAAAATCCAAGGCTAACCCCTTTGCATTTTTGGCGAAAATTTCGACGACTTTGAAAAGTGCTGCAATTAATTCTTTAGGGTACTATTCCGACGTGATTTTGCGAGAGGAATCGATTAATCGCAGTCCCGATACGCTGCGAGCAACACCTGCAAAGTTACAGCCGAAAAACTGCAGATTTTCATCGTCATTTCTCTGCTGCTGGTCCTAGGCTATTTTTCATGTGTTTTCTGAGTTCCTGGGCGTCGAATTAGTCTAAAAAGCGTCATACGGATCGATTCCCAGACAAAAGATTTTTCGGCCAAGAAAAATCCAAGGCTAACCCCTTTGCATTTTTGGCGAAAATTTCGACGACTTCGAAAAGTGCTGCAATTAATTTCTTGGGGTACTATTCCGACGTGATTTTGCGAGAGGAATCGATTAATCGCAGTCCCGATACGCTGCGAGCAACACCTGCAAAGTTACAGCCGAAAAACTGCAGATTTTCATCGTCATTTCTCTGCTGCTGGTCCTAGGCTATTTTTCATGTGTTTTCTGAGTTCCTGGGCGTCGAATTAGTCTAAAAAGCGTCATACGGATCGATTCCCAGACAAAAGATTTTTCGGCCAAAAAAAATCCAAGGCTAACCCCTTTGCATTTTTGGCGAAAATTTCGACTACTTTGAAAAGTGCTGCAATTAATTCTTTAGGGTACTATTCCGACGTGATTTTGCGAGAGGAATCGATTAATCGCAGTCCCGATACGCTGCGAGCAACACCTGCAAAGTTACAGCCGAAAAACTGCAGATTTTCATCGTCATTTCTCTGCTGCTGGTCCTAGGCTATTTTTCATGTGTTTTCTGAGTTCCTGGGCGTCAAATTAGTCTAAAAAGCGTCATACGGATCGATTCCCAGACAAAAGATTTTTCGGCCAAAAAAAATCCAAGGCTAACCCCTTTGCATTTTTGGCGAAAATTTCGACGACTTTGAAAAGTGCTGCAATTAATTCTTTGGGGTACTATTCCGACGTGATTTTGCGAGAGGAATCGATTAATCGCCGTCCCGATACGCTGCGAGCAACACCTGCAAAGTTACAGCCGAAAAACTGCAGATTTTCATCGTCATTTCTCTGCTGCTGGTCCTAGGCTATTTTTCATGTGTTTTCTGAGTTCCTGGGCGTCGAATTAGTCTAAAAAGCGTCATACGGATCGATTCCCAGACAAAAGATTTTTCGGCCAAAAAAAATCCAAGGCTAACCCCTTTGCATTTTTGGCGAAAATTTCGACGACTTTGAAAAGTGCTGCAATTAATTTCTTGGGGTACTTTCCTGACGTGATTTTGCGAGAGGAATCGATTAATCGCAGTCTCGATACGCTGCGAGCAACACCTGCAAAGTTACAGCCGAAAAACTGCAGATTTTCATCGTCATTTCTCTGCTGCTGGTCCTAGGCTATTTTTCATGTGTTTTCTGAGTTCCTGGGCGTCGAATTAGTCTAAGAAGCGTCATACGGATCGATTTCTAGACAAAAGATTTTTCGGCCAAAAAAAATACAAGGCTAACCCCTTTGCATTTTTGGCGAAAATTTCGACGACTTCGAAAAGTGCTGCAACTAATTCTTTAGGGTACTATTCCGACGTGATTTTGCGAGAGGAATCGATTAATCGCAGTCCCGATACGCTGCGAGCAACACCTGCAAAGTTACAACCGAAAAACTGCAGATTTTCATCGTCATTTCTCTGCTGCTGGTCCTAGGCTATTTTTCATGTGTTTTCTGAGTTCCTGGGCGTCGAATTAGTCTAAAAAGCGTCATACGGATCGATTTCTAGACAAAAGATTTTTCGGCCAAAAAAAATACAAGGCTAACCCCTTTGCATTTTTGGCGAAAATTTCGACGACTTTGAAAAGTGCTGCAACTAATTCTTTAGGGTACTATTCCGACGTGATTTTGCGAGAGGAATCGATTAATCGCAGTCCCGATACGCTGCGAGCAACACCTGCAAAGTTACAGCCGAAAAACTGCAGATTTTCATCGTCATTTCTCTGCTGCTGGTCCTAGGCTATTTTTCATGTGTTTTCTGAGTTCCTGGGCGTCGAATTAGTCTAAAAAGCGTCATACGGATCGATTTCTAGACAAAAGTTTTTTCGGCCAAAAAAAATACAAGGCTAACCCCTTTGCATTTTTGGCGAAAATTTCGACGACTTTGAAAAGTGCTGCAACTAATTCTTTAGGGTACTATTCCGACGTGATTTTGCGAGAGGAATCGATTAATCGCAGTCCCGATACGCTGCGAGCAACACCTGCAAAGTTACAGCCGAAAAACTGCAGATTTTCATCGTCATTTCTCTGCTGCTGGTCCTACGCTATTTTTCATGTGTTTTCTGAGTTCCTGGGCGTCGAATTAGTCTAAAAAGCGTCATACGGATCGATTTCTAGACAAAAGTTTTTTCGGCCAAAAAAAATACAAGGCTAACCCCTTTGCATTTTTGGCGAAAATTTCGACGACTTTGAAAAGTGCTGCAACTAATTCTTTAGGGTACTATTCCGACGTGATTTTGCGAGAGGAATCGATTAATCGCAGTCCCGATACGCTGCGAGCAACACCTGCAAAGTTACAGCCGAAAAACTGCAGATTTTCATCGTCATTTCTCTGCTGCTGGTCCCAGGCTATTTTTCATGTGTTTTCTGAGTTCCTGGGCGTCGAATTAGTCTAAAAAGCGTCATACGGATCTATTCCCAGACAAAAGATTTTTCGGCCAAAAAAAATCCAAGGCTAACCCCTTTGCATTTTTGGCGAGAATTTCGACGACTTTGAAAAGTGCTGCAATTAATTCTTGAGGGTACTATTCCGACGTGATTCTGCGAGAGGAATCGATTAATCGCAGTCCTGATACGCTGCGAGCAACACCTGCAAAGTTACAGCCGAAAAACTGCTGATTTTCATCGTCATTTCTCTGCTGCTGGTCCTAGGCTATTTTTCATGTGTTTTCTGAGTTCCTGGGCGTCGAATTAGTCTAAAAAGCGTCATACGGATGTATTCCCAGACAAAAGATTTTTCGGCCAAAAAAAATCCAAGGCTAACCCCTTTGCATTTTTGGCGAAAATTTCGACGACTTTGAAAAGTGCTGCAATTAATTCTTTAGGGTACTATTCCGACGTGATTTTGCGAGAGGAATCGATTAATCGCAGTCCCGATACGCTGCGAGCAACACCTGCAAAGTTACAGCCGAAAAACTGCAGATTTTCATCGTCATTTCTCTGCTGCTGGTCCTAGGCTATTTTTCATGTGTTTTCTGAGTTCCTGGGCGTCGAATTAGTCTAAAAAGCGTCATACGGATCGATTTCTAGACAAAAGATTTTTCGGCCAAAAAAAATACAAGGCTAACCCCTTTGCATTTTTGGCGAAAATTTCGACGACTTCGAAAAGTGCTGCAATTAATTTCTTGGGGTACTATTCCGACGTGATTTTGCGAGAGGAATCGATCAATCGCAGTCCCGATACGCTGCGAGCAACACCTGCAAAGTTACAGCCGAAAAACTGCAGATTTTCATCGTCATTTCTCTGCTGCTGGTCCTAGGCTATTTTTCATGTGTTTTCTGAGTTCCTGGGCGTCGAATTAGTCTGAAAAGCGTCATACGGATCGATTTCTAGACAAAAGTTTTTTCGGCCAAAAAAAATACAAGGCTAACCCCTTTGCATTTTTGGCGAAAATTTCGACGACTTTGAAAAGTGCTGCAACTAATTCTTTAGGGTACTATTCCGACGTGATTTTGCGAGAGGAATCGATTAATCGCAGTCCCGATACGCTGCGAGCAACACCTGCAAAGTTACAGCCGAAAAACTGCAGATTTTCATCGTCATTTCTCTGCTGCTGGTCCTAGGCTATTTTTCATGTGTTTTCTGAGTTCCTGGGCGTCGAATTAGTCTAAAAAGCGTCATACGGATCGATTCCCAGACAAAAGATTTTTCGGCCAAGAAAAATCCAAGGCTAACCCCTTTGCATTTTTGGCGAAAATTTCGACGACTTCGAAAAGTGCTGCAATTAATTTCTTGGGGTACTATTCCGACGTGATTTTGCGAGAGGAATCGATTAATCGCAGTCCCGATACGCTGCGAGCAACACCTGCAAAGTTACAGCCGAAAAACTGCAGATTTTCATCGTCATTTCTCTGCTGCTGGTCCTAGGCTATTTTTCATGTGTTTTCTGAGTTCCTGGGCGTCGAATTTGTCTAAAAAGCGTCATACGGATCGATTCCCAGACAAAAGATTTTTCGGCCAAAAAAAATCCAAGGCTAACCCCTTTGCATTTTTGGCGAAAATTTCGACGACTTTGAAAAGTGCTGCAACTAATTCTTTAGGGTACTATTCCGACGTGATTTTGCGAGAGGAATCGATTAATCGCAGTCCCGATACGCTGCGAGCAACACCTGCAAAGTTACAGCCGAAAAACTGCAGATTTTCATCGTCATTTCTCTGCTGCTGGTCCTAGGCTATTTTTCATGTGTTTTCTGAGTTCCTGGGCGTCGAATTAGTCTAAAAAGCGTCATACGGATCGATTTCTAGACAAAAGATTTTTCGGCCAAAAAAAATACAAGGCTAACCCCTTTGCATTTTTGGCGAAAATTTCGACGACTTTGAAAAGTGCTGCAATTAATTCTTTGGGGTACTATTCCGACGTGATTTTGCGAGAGGAATCGATTAATCGCAGTCCCGATACGCTGCGAGCAACACCTGCAAAGTTACAGCCGAAAAACTGCAGATTTTCATCGTCATTTCTCTGCTGCTGGTCCTAGGCTATTTTTCATGTGTTTTCTGAGTTCCTGGGCGTCGAATTAGTCTAAAAAGCGTCATACGGATCGATTCCCAGACAAAAGATTTTTCGGCCAAAAAAAATCCAAGGCTAACCCCTTTGCATTTTTGGCGAAAATTTCGACGACTTTGAAAAGTGCTGCAATTAATTTCTTGGGGTACTATTCCGACGTGATTTTGCGAGAGGAATCGATTAATCGCAGTCCCGATACGCTGCGAGCAACACCTGCAAAGTTACAGCCGAAAAACTGCAGATTTTCATCGTCATTTCTCTGCTGCTGGTCCTAGGCTATTTTTCATGTGTTTTCTGAGTTCCTGGGCGTCGAATTAGTCTAAAAAGCGTCATACGGATCGATTCCCAGACAAAAGATTTTTCGGCCAAAAAAAATCCAAGGCTAACCCCTTTGCATTTTTGGCGAAAATTTCCACGACTTTGAAAAGTGCTGCAATTAATTTCTTGGGGTACTATCCTGACGTGATTTTGCGAGAGGAATCGATTAATCGCAGTCTCGATACGCTGCGAGCAACACCTGCAAAGTTACAGCCGAAAAACTGCAGATTTTCATCGTCATTTCTCTGCTGCTGGTCCTAGGCTATTTTTCATGTGTTTTCTGAGTTCCTGGGCGTCGAATTAGTCTAAGAAGCGTCATACGGATCGATTTCTAGACAAAAGATTTTTCGGCCAAAAAAAATACAAGGCTAACCCCTTTGCATTTTTGGCGAAAATTTCGACGACTTCGAAAAGTGCTGCAACTAATTCTTTAGGGTACTATTCCGACGTGATTTTGCGAGAGGAATCGATTAATCGCAGTCCCGATACGCTGCGAGCAACACCTGCAAAGTTACAACCGAAAAACTGCAGATTTTCATCGTCATTTCTCTGCTGCTGGTCCTAGGCTATTTTTCATGTGTTTTCTGAGTTCCTGGGCGTCGAATTAGTCTAAGAAGCGTCATACGGATCGATTCCCAGACAAAAGATTTTTCGGCCAAAAAAAATCCAAGGCTAACCCCTTTGCATTTTTGGCGAAAATTTCGACGACTTTGAAAAGTGCTGCAATTAATTCTTTAGGGTACTATTCCGACGTGATTTTGCGAGAGGAATCGATTAATCGCAGTCCCGATACGCTGCGAGCAACACCTGCAAAGTTACAGCCGAAAAACTTCAGATTTTCATCGTCATTTCTCTGCCGTTGGTCCGACGCTCTTTTTTATGTGTTTTCTGAGTCCCTGGGGGTCGAATTACACTAGAAAAGGTCATACTAATCGATTCCGAGACGAGAAATTATCGGCTTCGAAAATGAGCTAAAAAGTAAGGCTTACCCCTTTGGATTTTTTGCGAAAATTTGGACGATTCTGAAAAGTGCTGCAACAAAATCGATGAGGCACTATTTTGACGTAATTTCGCGAGAGAAATCGATTAAGCGCAGTCCCAATACGCTGCGAGCGATAGCTGAAAAGTTACGGCCGAAAAACTCATGATTTTCATCGTCATTTTTCTGCTGTTGGTCCTACGCTCTTACTCATGATATTTTTGCAATTCTGGGGTCCAATCACTTCAGTGAGGGACACACAAATCGATTCCGCTTCGGAAAATTCCCAAAATTGCAGCTCACGTGAAAATCAGGCTAACATCTTTGGGAATTCGGCAAAATATCTGATGACTTTCAAAAGCACTGCAATCAATTTCGCATGTACTGCTTCGACGTAATATCGAGAGAGCAATTGATTGAATGCTGTCCTAATACGCTGCGAGAGACGCCAGAAAAATTACATCCGACTAATTGAAGATTTTCATCGTATGTCTTCGCATTTGGTTCTTCACTGATATTGATGTTACTCCTGCATCCCTCTCGGTCCAATAATCTAGAAATCATCTACAGATCGCTGCTTAGACAAAAGATTCCAAACTCTCAATAAAGCAACGCCCACTACGTGCACAGAAATGCTGCAATAAATTCTTGAACGCATCACATTAACGTAAGTTTGTTAGACGTTTAGATTGGGTACAATGCAAATACGCTGTGAGCATCGGATCATGAGTCACGGTCGAAATACTTTAGATTCGCAACGGGTTTCAAAAAAGGTGAGGCAGAAAATCACAAACTCATTCCGTCAAGTTTCAGTTTATTCAACGTGGTTTATATCTAACAATAAGACAAGTGTTTTGGTGTCCACTATGAGTATATTGACAAGTTGATGAATAGAATCAGAGCGAAGCACAAAGGGAATACAAAAATGTCATCAAATATCACGTTAGAAATCTTATTTTTATATGAGGAATAATGCGATTCTACTGAGCTTGGACCCACTAGGGTCAGGCAGAATGTTAAACATACTCTATCAGATAGGTATTATCATAACTTTAACTTATAGCTGAAGTTTTGGCCTGCGTACACACCTCTGCCAGGATACGATATATGATACATGCCATCGTATTGTCTCTCTCTTATGTACCCAGTATCAAAATTAATAAAAATATCAATTTTCACCGTATTTCCTTTATATTTCCTCAATTGTTGGTCGTTTACTGTTCTGGATCTGTCTTTGGCACTTCTGATCAGATTCCGCTTAGTCTAGTGTAACGTTACGGTACCGATAATTGACTATTTCAACATGTTGTTAATAATGGAACAAACTTCTCACTAGGAATATCAGGATAAACTATAAATAAAAATGATTTTAAACACATATTTATCGATGTATCATTAATAAATGTAATGCTTACTTTAAATTGTAAATTAATTTGTCTACCATCAACGTGATTGTTAGCCGTTTTCTTTCTTCTTCTTCAATATTCTAATACTTATGTCAATTGTATAAATTTGTATAAATAAAATTGTGTTTATTAAAGATTTATCATTCATCCATCTAGTCATTCATTCGTAAAGAGATAAGATACGCCTTTTTTGTGAATGTGAAATGTCCCTTTATATTTTGAATTTGTGAATTGGTTTGATCAATACTGTCTAGGACAGCACTTTCAATTAAGCAAATAGATAGTCTTGACAGACTATCATTCGGCACACAAGTTCTGCATCAATTTCTTATACAAGCAAGTTTTGAACAAGAACCTTCCGATTTACAATTCGCAATCGGAAATAACAAATACAATCTTAAACTGATACAAGTGTTTGCAAAAAGAGATATCAAATCCTTATTGATTATCAGTTTAAACAAATTTTTTTTTCAAGCCCGAGTAGCACTTTTGGCGGCCCTTGTGCGTGCGGGCCCCGGACTATATATAGCCCCTGTAGCCTCACCCCCCTAAATCCAGGCCTAATTGAGGGTGTGACCTGTTCGTCTGAGAACAAATCAACGAATGATTCTCTAGTGCAGATATTCTGCGTAATTACGATGTAGATAGTCGCTCGAGTCTTACCTTCTACGAAAAGCACTCAAGCTCCCTTTTCTATTGATCCAGAAAACCAAATCGTTGACTTTCTAGTCGAAATATCCGTGAAATCGTAAGACCAATGCCTCTCGCCAGCCCAAGGCAAGCGAGTCGCTCGATCCAGGATTTGATTCAGGGCGTTTAATTTCCTCAAGCTAGCCACAAAGTGCAAACAAGCTTCTAGCCTTCTTGGAATTCGGCAGAATCGCACGCTTTCAAACAGGAGGAAAACTGGACTGGCTGCAGGCTAGACGGATAGACAGCAGATCCGCCCCAACTGCGTACTGGCTATTTATCTCTCGGCAAACTTTCATCATCTGAACCGACAGAGATAGGTTCACACATGCTACCGTACGTACCCACCGGCGACTGCGATTATACAACGTAGACATATCCGTTGACGTGAAAGGCAGGAAACTGAGGGCATAAACGCACGCGATTGAAAATCCAGCCCCTCCTCTTCCTCCCTTCCCCCTTCCGCTCCTGGTCGTATAACCGTGCCACTTGGGGGCGGAGATGAAGCTGCAGGAAATGCCGTCGGTGGCTGTGCGCGTCATAAGGGCGACCGTTACCGCAACCGCCTTCCCCAATTCCATCAGGCTTTTCGGGCGCCGCACAATCGCCGCCACCTCACAGTTTATGGTTAGAATCACACGGTTTACAAGCCGCTCAGACTTGTGGCGTGGCCTCCGTGCCAAATTTTTATCGCTATTTACGAGGCCTTGTTCGACCAGAAACAATGGAAATGTCCCCACGCACCCCGCTGGCACCATCAAACGCGGACCCTGCACCTTACGGACAGATCTATGACCCGGAAGTAATATGCGCCGATCACGGATCACGGCTTTCGCCTATAGGAAGGCGTTTTTTGTTCATCTTCGCCGAGGAGCTGTGACGCGAATAAAAAGAGTTTTTTTTTTCATTGAGAATCTGATCGCTTTCATGTTTCCACGACTTTTACCATTTTTTTTCAGCTCTTGCGTGCACCGTGCAACCCTCCAGGAACAAGTCTTTGGATTCGAAAAAATGTGGACCTGGATTTCATGTTCCGTTTAATATTTTTTATTTCTCATGATATATGTATGTATATGTAATATGTTTTTGAATCCCTGTCTAATTCATCAATTTTCTTCTATTTTTCTCATTATAAAATTGACCTTAAGATATTCGTAGCAATGACTCTGACAAGTCAAACATTCACGTTTCTCTATGTGTGTGTATTGTATTGAACAATTTTTTGAACGCACCGCGTTCTCTCATACACGCACATACATCCATTTATACATTTCATTAGATAATCTATATCGTTTGGCATTTGCGTAGAAAAATCATCACACATTATTTTTGGAACAACATGCAGCTTTGCAACTTCATTTTCGAAAAATATGTTTGTTGATATCAGTTAATCGATTTATTAGTTTTCAAAAATAACAGATAACTGTTTTCAGTTTAATTTAATACTGTTTCTGGCGCCGCACGCCACATATATTTATATATATTATATATATACATACATTTTTATACGAAATGAGCATTTAATTCACCAATGGCACACTAATCTTTCCTGATCTCACTCTGCCAACGATCGTCACAACGACGCGTCCTTCTTGTCACACAAGATTTTCACATAGCATAAAGTTAATAAGTCGATCCATCTAGTTCAATAGGCGATCCGGAATCGACGGAGGGATTTTTGTCAGTTCTGGTTCTTCATCATCTTGAGCGGATCCCGATTATACCGGGCAAAAACTTCTTTCTTGAAACCCTCGAAGAGCTTTCGGTTCATGCTGTTTTGTCTCTCACGCCACGCTGGTCGGCCCTTTTTGGTCTGAAGACCCCAATGGCCGGTGAAAATGGGCGTCAGGACAAGGAACTCGTACCCAGCTACGAACATCTCGTAAACCTGGAACAACAACGGAAGAAATTCGTCAGTTCAGACGTAAATGTGTTCCACATAAGGGAAGAAGTGCAGGACAGGTGCGGCACGATACTCGTACGTCGTTTCAATTCTCCCCAATTTAATTATCACGACTCCCAAGTTCCGTTTGATATTTCCCTCAGCTAACGCGCTGTTCTCGCGCTGCGACGGGTGACATAATTTCAGCAATTTCCGCCCCAGCTAACGCGCAAACAGACGTGCAGACAGCCGACACCTTAGTCTCGTTGTTCCGTCCCGGGAACGACGTCGCAATAATAATGTACCAGCGCCCATACGCCGTACTGGCTTGTGTTGCAAGTTGACACGTGACACCCTGCAGCCACCGTCTTGACGAGTCGTGACGACGTCTCATGACCGTTTGACATCGTGATGTAAGGTTCGAAACCCGGGTTAGAGTAAATGACAAAGGGACCAGAGGAAGAGTTCCCAAGATTGTCGCAGGTGAGGCGTGTAGTCTGGTGCAGTCTTGACGCAAAAGCTCTTCGGCCAACTTGTACTCGTTTCCGTGAAAAAACTCTTATCTTATAATTACCGTATAATTACTGATTGAAGAAGCAATACCGGGAACACCGATAGCCTTCTTTCCTGAGACACTAGATCACAGTGTACCAGATATTTTCCTGGATAGAAGTCTCCTTGAAGTAGAACCGATTACGAACACTCCAAAGACTCCTTATGTAGATATAGAGGTAAAGACGGGACCATACACTAGACATCAGCCGACCTAATGGACACGGCGCAGTTCAAGGTTGATGGTCTAGACACCGGATATATTTAATTCAGTTTGCCGTAGATATGCGAGGTGGTATGCGGACCGGGAGGCGTTACGTTGGCACAAGGACGTTCGAGGAATGAAAAATTTAAAATGTAACGTGTGCCATGTGTCGTGAAGTACATATAAGAGAGAAGCCGCGGTGCGCATAACGCGGGTACAATGCCGGTGTACACTGGCTGGTGGCAGAGCGTGGGTGCAAATGAAATTGGCGGCTGTCAAGTGTACGGAGAAAGGGTGGAGGCGCCGAGCTCGCCCGACCAACGCTGCAGGTAACAGGACGAGGAAGAGGAGGTGTACGCTTGGGAAATGTGTTCGGGTTAATTTCACGCTCTGGCATCACCCGCAGCGGTGACCATTGCTGGGCACCGGGTGCAACGTCGCTGCAGCTTCGCACCTGCGTGCCTTGTTTATACCCCGTTTCTATACGCCGTTATTAAATTTCACGAGGTTTCAAGTGGAGGTAGTGAGTGAGTCTCGATCCATCCTTTTTCTTCAATACTCTTTCATCTTTGCCCTCTGCACAAACTAGTGCTGTGCGATTGATCGATTTATCGGCAGCTTCGGTATATGACTCGCAACATAGACGAGTCATGTCATGAAGAGTAGTGTCAGTCTTACTGAACAGCATAACGATCCAAGGCTGTAGCTGTCAGTATTGACGAATGACACTTCTAACACAAGCAATCATCGGTGTACGGAAGACAAGGTTTTTGTCCTTTCATAGGCACCGTTGAACACCTCAAACTTACATTTCAACCCAAAGGATAACCAGCGAAGTGTGAACGGTGATCTACCGTGGGAGAAAGTAGTAAAAAACGCGGAGATGATCTGGCGGATAAAGCGGAAAAGAGTCACGGTTCCTCTTGCGCGTATGAAAGTGAGATTGAATAAAAAGAGCACCGCTAACTTCCCTCTTATCAGCCGGCGAGTTTTATTCGAGGGGATCGCATGTAAATAAGGCAAGGAGACACGACGGGGCTACCGAAGGTGAATCTGATAATTGAGTTTTATGCGATCACACGCCGGTCTAAATCCTACTGAATAAGGGGCGTCCTCCCTTATACGCCCACTTATCGTACGACCTCTAACGGTGGCCCTCCGCTTCCTCTTCCGTTCACATTCACATTTGCATCCGCTCGCCACAGGACTCCCGATGCTGCAGTTTACCGGTTTTCGACCGCACCTACTCGAATCACTGATCTCTTCCGCAAGCGTTTTACTCACAGTGTAAAATCGACTCTCCGTATGCCTCGAATGCTCGAGAGACCGAGGGTACACTTTGCGATATTTTCCGAAGGATCGTGAACTCGGTGTGCAATTTTTCTACAGTGTTGAACAAGATTCTCACTTTCGACACCGAGTGATCCTACAGGTGGTGCGTTCGAAAAAACGACTGTTCTCTGACCAATGCCCGTAGAAATAAAGTAAACGTTGAGCAAAGCATCGAGTCCACCAGTACTCAATCAGTCTAGCATTTATCGTCTTCTTCGAAGCTCGCGGATCTATACCTTAATTTTCACTGAGTCCGATGGAGTTTCTTCTTTGTTTATTGGGTTTTATGGAGGTTTTCCCGTCTTCAATTCAATTGTTTATACAAAGGTGTGATCAGTCAAATCAGGATCAATTTAAACAAACGTCGAATTGTAATTTATCTACCGTCTGAAAAAAGCGTGTTGCGTTATCTAATTAATTACTAGTCACACCAAGTACCCTGATATCGAAAATCCAAACTATTCTCACAAACTTAATTAGGCGTGAGAAGAGAATGAAAGCAGGACAGAAAATATTTCTGTCGGAACACAACCCTACAATGAAATATATTCGTACACCCGCAAAAATCTATACCAAGAGCTGATTGTGATACTTGTAAAATAAATCCCCGTACCAGCTAACCTTGGTAGGTATAGTTGAACTCGGTTAATAACCGTGAAAGAAAATCGGACGGGGATCGCAGCTCGATTAACCGTGAGAACCTTGAATTAACGAGAATTGAACAGGCTTTGCGTAAGCGCTTGAAAAGACTATTTCGCTAATCAGCCATAACCCTCGCGGGTTTGAAGAACATATTTTCCCCCCTTTATTTTCTTTTCACGGAACGCGAGAGAGCTCACCACGCAATTTGAAGTAATACTATTCTTGCGGTATATCTTGAGCGTAAAATATTCCCTGCTTTCCACATTTTACGCGCTTGGTTCGAGGTTCACCATTACTCCACTTTCATCCCACCCCTAGGAAAAGCGCGAATCTATGTACCTTGTACCTACAACGCTCGTAGGACTGCTGGCCTATGTAGCGTTGAGGGGTTGAAGAACATGTATCGGGTCTGCCTTGCGACACGGAATCGTAAACACACGGGTCAAATGTATGCAGCTACCTATGTACGTACATACATACCAGGCGAAATAAGGCTGGAAGAGAATATTCATTCTCATTCCACCCCCCGGAATTCAGACTGCTGTGCTGTGTTCGCGAATGTAGGTCTATTTTTCGTCCGCCAACCGGTGTTACATTGCCTTATGTTAAAGCCAGCTTCCTACTAGCACGTACTACACGTACTGTCTCACCCATTTGCATCTTGGATGTTTTTCCCTCGAAGCATTCGAAGCATTCACACCCTTTTCCTTTTACTGTTTTCAGAAACGAACTTAAAAAGCTTGAAGATTGAGAGTATACCGATTGTTCGGGACGTTTAGTTTTGATTAGAAATTCTGCTTTCCTGCCCGCCAACACCATTTTTAGACAGGTAGTTCGATAAATGTAAAATATAATGATCATATGGATATTCGGATGTATTTTTATGGCTTCCTGATGGTCAAGTTATTGTTTCGTATTGCCGCCGTAACGGACTTGTATTTTTGATATATTGGTAAGGCCTGTGATTGGTGGAAATTATTTAACCCCTCCATACAGGGGGTGACTAACAACAAGAATTATTTTCTCATGACCACGACGTTCCTACGCGTCCTGCATCGCCAGTCAAACTCTTGAAGGACCTCAAGATTCGATTTGGTTTATGTCTAGAATGACAAATGGTAAACCCAAAAGGCCAGGGATTCATACAATCTCAAAAATAGCTTATGGTTAATGTTATGTTGGAATGGCACAATTAGTCTCATAAAAAAACAAAAACTGGGATAAATATAAGTAAACGCGGCTTGACACGTAACACAGATGTACCGATCACGAATCGGTAGGAAAATTTTTCGAATTTCTGGTTCATTGAAAATCTGAAAAAAAGATCGACAATGAGTATTGGGAGGACCGCGAAAAAGTTCAAAGACCCTTGTCAGCGCCTCCAAAGTAGAATGCACGTCGCGTATAATAGTCCCAGACTGTAGTATAAACCGAACATCGACGGATATCCGACTTGGCGTTATCGACACGTATATCAAGCGGGTACCTAGAAATTGAATAATGCTTGCCAAGAGGACTCAACGAGTTCCTGTCATACGTTAACGCTGTGATATGGAATTCAATCAGCGATGAACCGCAACCTGATCCCCAACCCCGCGAAGAGAATTCCGCTGCACTCGCGTCATCGGGACCATCGCCTGTCGCCGAACATTGTGACGACAGAGATTCCCTGTGTAGTTTGACGTCCCGCCGGTTTAGCCGATCGCATTTATTCGTTGTGTTACAGAATTCACGTGTCAACGTATCACGGTGAGCTTCACTATGGCGTGTGTCATGGGAATAGAATTGGTGCGTAAATAATTTTTCACTATATCGACAGAGAAAGAGAGAGACGAAGAGAGAGGAAGATAGAGAGATGTAGAATATTCACTCACCTGGGTATTTCTCGTGTAACCGTATCCCAAGAAACGTTCATCGTGTTCCGGCGCGGTGTCACGAGCGACGTAAAACGGCTCGTAAAAAAATTCGAAGTTATTCACTTCGTGACTCACGTAAACCTTGCCGGACTTTACGATGTCAACGTTGCCTGTGTATCCTGGCAACACGTCCAAGCTCCACCTGAAACGCGACAAGAACTTTGCTAAGCACCTGTCTTCACTTTGGCCTCAGCCCTTTTCCTCTTACCTGGTGAAGTTTGTGGCGTACTGGTTGTGGATGAAGACCTTCTGGTGAAAGGGTCTGGCCAGTCCCTTGTTGGCGATTCTGACTAGGTCGGTTTTGTTTTGAGGAAACCGAACCCTGGTGTCGATTTCGTAGGTGGGAATGACGTAGGCGCACTTCTCGCACTGCGAGGACTTGAGAAACTCGTCGAGGAGGTTGGCCTGGTTTGGACTTGGGATGATGTCGACGTCTGTAAGGAACACGTACTCGGTCTGACAGTTCTTTCTTGCCAGGTTGCGCAGGTGATTCTGGGGGTAGACATTACGATTCTTCCAGTTTGCCAGCTCCTTCGAGAGGCCCACGGCGAAGGCGTTCAAAGTTGCCTCCGGCTTGAGGCAGTCCTCGTCGCCGGCGAGCTCGATCACTTGGGGCTGCTCGAGGACCGGTCTGTCCTTCGGTATCGCCACCGAGAATGTCACCCGTTCGCGGATCGGCGCGTAACACTTCCTGAGGTAGGCCAGGTACCGCTGAAAGACGAGGAAACTCTCGTCCCCGGGGGTGAAAACCGCCACCGAGATCGGCCCCGTCCATTGATGAGCGACCTGGACCAGAGAGTAGAGCTTCTCCACCGAGCTCTGCGTTGCTATCGATACTGAGTAGCTCGACGATAGCGCCGGAAACTCGGAGCCGACCACCACCGAGTCGAACATTTTGTACAACCGCCTCGAGTCCCATCGCCCAACCCGCACGTCCATCCGCAAGACGCTCGACTCCGGGGGCTGCTTGTAGTCTCGTGGATCGCAGGATGGCGATGGAGCCGTGGTCCGAACGGCCGCAGGTTTTTCTGTGAGGACACTAGGTTCTCCTACATCGTCTGCCGGAGCTACTACGTAACTCGGCTCGCAATCCTCCGACTGAAGGAGCAGCATCGTGAAGAGCATGTTCGAGAAGGTGATTATTATCACGGTAACCAAGCTGAGATTCCATGGCCGACATCCCAACTGCAATTTCAATCAGCCTGGGTCGGTATTCAAAATTTTTTATTGATATTTGTGTCAGTTGAAACGATTCTTAGCTAAACTACATGTTAACTTGTATTTATTAGAGTGAAATAAATATGATTTTGTTCATACGTATCGAGATAGTTAATTATCAGAAATTCGCATTGCCGCCATCCTATAATTTTACTCTTAACAATATTCCTGATTTTGCTAACACGATTAAAAAAATCATATTTTTCTCGCATGTCAAGTGTAATTCCGAAATGTCTTTTTCTCTCTCTCTGACTCTCGTCACTCTCGCGAAGCTTTTCCCATGAATAAGCCATTTTAGGTGGGTAATTACCTCGTCGAAAACTTCTTGCGTGAGTTGCGGAACAAAAATCTAGCTCGAAACTTTGCCAAAGTAAACCGAAAGAGGGCTTCTTCGTTCGCTGTAAATACACGTCAAGGGTAAAATTAAGGTGTTGCGTCTACAGGGGTGAATATAATCATTTGCGAATTTGTAGTGGCTTCCGAACGTTGGTAGAGGAAAGTGTTCCTATTTCGAAAGACGAGATTCGGACGAAGAAATTATTATGCAGGATTGTCAGGGTGAGTATAACAAAGATGATGGATTGGACCTCGCGATTTCTCCCGGCTCCGTTTTTATCCGTTAACTTTTCCCCGGCTCTCCGAGATTTCGTAACCGGATATCAGGCTATTAATTACACCTGCAGAGCCACATGAAGGATAGTTTATGGTCGGCAGTGGCAATATGATCGGATTACGCATCCTCTCGTAGGTACCTACTAACGACCCAATCCCCATCAGCCTTGGTCGAGATGCTTTATTGCTCGGCTGCGCCGCGGGTGTATCGCGTTCCATTATAAAAATTAAATATTCCCAAGTCTCATGAGGGCGGAGTTTTTTCATTGCTGGTGAAAATGAGCTAGAAAACGCCGTGAAAATGTGATAAAAATTCTTCAGTTCGTTATTTTTAATTTCTCATAAATCCGCTCCGCCCCTTCGCATATCCTCAGCAATAAGGGAAACGAGAGAGGAAAGATTCGGGGTTAAGCGCGCAAAATACCCCTTCGGCACTCAAAATCCCTCCTTCGGATCCATGAATCTTTAGCCACGAGATGCCACTTTAGGGGTAAGTTGTTGCATCGATCGGTTCAACGGCAACGGGACAAGTGGCCGATGGGGAAGAAGAAAGGCCTCGAGCAAATTCGCCGGCCTTACCGCCCTAGTCGTGCAGCACTGATTTACTTCGAAACTATGCGATACTCACTCCCGGTACTCCAAAGTTCCTCCTTCTATGGAACGACGGCTTATGCGCTGTGTACATTACGTAAACGGGTCCATGCAGCAGACGACACGCTCGATTTTATCCTCCAAGTTTCGCCGTTCCCCTATTTCCACATGGTGCCCAGCAGGATCTAGCTTGCAATTGGTTTCCTGAAAGCGGAACTTTCTACGCTCTTCAATCTACCGAAAACACTCCACAAACGATCGTTCAATGGATCACGACTCGCGGTTATTCTTGAAATTGACAAAATTTTCAGCTACAATAATAAGTGAGGCAATGCTCTTGATGCACGGATAACAATTTTGTCCTGGCCCAGTTCTCTCTATAGTACCTACCTACAATAAGACGTTGGCTGTAGCTCCTTCAATTGAATATAACCGCGAATAATACACGATTCTGAGAATAGAATCGTAATAAGACGTCGCTGAGTCGGCCCACCACGGTGGCACAGCGTCCTTATTCGATAAACGCAAAACGAACTGCTTCTCTATTCCAAAGCCACTCCACCACTGGCGAAGAATACGGTCGCCAAGGCTAGAAGCAGAATTCATTCTATTCGCGGACTACCACGGAAATCGTAATGAGGATAAGCCCCGAGTGAATTCTATCCCTGATATTCCAGGTGGAAGCAAGTTCTCAGGAATTCCCGATACCGTGTTAATCTTAAATCTGGAATTCGAGCTTTCAGGGTTGTTTTCTCCAGGCGAGAAATCGAATCCACCTATTACCGTTCTCTACAAGCCAAATAAATTGCCCAGACATTCGAAGAACCCAACTATTCCTGTTAGACGTCACCCTTGCCGTAACTTTAGCGAGTAATTATGACGCGTTCTACGTGCGCGTAGCTGATTACCGGAACACTTTCACGTACCTACTACGATTGCAAACGCAAACACGTGGCATTGCGGGTCAGTCCAAGCCACAGCAGTAGGTACAGGGAACGTCGAGCTGCTCGTTGAGAATTACCGCAAACTGTGCAGTAGGTGCAAGAGTGCAGAGTGCAGAGTGCAGAGTGCGGCTGCTCATCTACTGCTGCAATGCACACGAGACAGTATGTGCAACGGCAGGTCAGGATGGAGATGATTGATTATGCCAGTACAATGTTATCGCCGATGGAGAGGCCGTCGAGTACCGCCTGACTCATGCATCACCGTTACATGACTGGGGCATTACCAGATTGGTACCAGCTCCACTGGTTCTCCAGGTTTTCGGCGATTTTTCTTTCACACCGATTCTCAAGCCTGGTCATTCTGGCCTCAGAGTGATTAGAATTTGGTGGTAAAAAAACAGCGTGTGCGTACATACTACAACGGTTGTTATTGGTTCGCAGTATAGGTTACAGTTAAGCGCTGAGATACTTGAAATGGATGGACTTTAAGGGAGCAGCGTATAGAAACGTGAATACGCTTATCTCTGAAGCGATCCGGTTCCATGTGTATGACATAGAGCTATTAGTTTATTATCATAGAACTGAGTCCGCCCACATTGGGTAATGCGCTTTCAGCATTCCATGGAAGCGGGAAGAGCATTGAGAGTTTCCAAAGAATTTCCAATTCTCGCCTTTTCAGTCCCCCAGGCCAACCGCTAGCCGCCTCGCATCCTAGTCTCCTCCGCACCTCGAGTTACGGTAATGAACAGTATTCAGTTTATCCAAACCCGAGTTCCGGCCGTTTCAACCTCGCAGTTGAAGCCCTCTGGAAAATAGGGAGAAAATAGGCTGCGGGGATCTGAAAGGATGCCTGTATCCGCAGATCCTAGACCGAAAAACCCACCGAGTTCATGGCCTTCGGCTGCTGTTCTAACTCTAAACTTCTGTGTCAACGTTTGCTAAGACTTTCGCAGCGCCACGTGGATACGAGGTACAGAGGTCGTTTCTTATGTAACAATGTTATAAGCTTCGCACCGCACCAAAACGTGATCAATGTCACGACTGTCGACTCGTCCAGACAATTCGATTACACAGCTGTGCTCGTCTTGGAGGATAATCGACGAATAATTAATTCGACAGTTGTAGTATAGTGTGATTCGCTGGAGTTTGATAAATCGAAGGGTGCAGTGCGCTTCTTCATCCTGTAGTAGTACGAGAGATAGTGTCTGGAATTTTGGCCAAATTTTACCCAAAATTTGATATTCATACATTCTGCACGTAGCGTCTAATCTGAGCGCATTTTCAAAAATGTCAACAAATCTCAATCAGATAACTTCAGGCGACATTGAAAATGTCTGAAAACAGTATTTTTGCGATATGGGTATCCACGCAAATGACTTAAAACAAAAATTAACCATGCTGCTGTATGTCACTTGGGTCAGATTTTTTGACATTTTTGGAAATACACTCACGGCAAATAGTATACCAATTTTTTTTGACACAGCAGAAATGGCCCCCCGCGAAGATGCTACACTTTTGATCGTTACTACCCACCTAGTCGAGTCTAGGGTCATCTAATCTATCGATTTTACACGGTTTTAGCCATTTTTCTATGTTACATAGTTTTGGTCGCTATCTCTCGTACTACAGAGCACGGCTCGCTTATGCTGCAACGCTTTACACACGCCTGAGTTAACCTGAGCTTGGGCAATTACACCCAATTAAAATATTTCATAAACAAACTTTACGCCAGCTTTCATCTCGTTCTCTAGGACACTTTCAGCTTGCCTCGTCCGCGGAAAAATACACCAATTACGTCTTACCGTATACTTTGGCGTGAAACCGGCCGTATGGAGTAAGGTAATTGGCACGTCTTGCCTCTATTCTGAGCCATCCACGCTGCTCATCTCGCTCACTTCCTTGCCGTTATACGCGTGTATACCTTTCAAGGGTGATAATGAAAAACTTGCGTATAATCGGCCGGTGAAAACGCGCGCCACGAGCTGCTTTCTTGAGGGGCTGAAACAGCCCCGTATGCTCCTCTCCGATGTTGGTTAACGTTGAACCGTTGTAAAAGCTTCATCGTGCCATGAACAGGGCTGCAAAAATTAACGAGGACGCCTTGGTGTATCGGATAACTAACTAACTAACTAACTAACTAACTAACTAACTAACTTACTAACTAACCAACTCGACGTGTGAGGCTAAGGGTGCCTGACCGACTCTTCTTGTTGTTGCGTGGAAGAGATGGCCAATTCAGCTCTCCATCCCGAATTAAATAATATTGAACGCAGAGCTTTCGTGAAAAAAACAGACATTGATCTTGATCGTTTCCTATTATCTGCAGTTCTCGACTCATATTTAGATAAGGAATTATCAGTAAGAGATAAGCCGCATTTCCTCCGCGCTGTGAGGAGATTAGAATCAGTGTCAATATTGGGTATAGAAACACGTTCTGTGTGCGCTCAATTCGGCCGACGTTGATTCTCTTCGCGCATACGAAATTCCCCGAGTGATAAAAAGCGGAGAAAAAGAGAGATGAAAAAAGGTTTGGAAGCATTTTAGAAATTTAGCGGCATCCCGTCAGAGCTAATTATGTGAGAAATTTCTAATTATCTTGGAGTTTTACGGCCGCTTTGACGCTATACAACCGACCCTCAGAAACCACCCAGTTTGCACTCAATACAGCCCAGAACTACTTTAGTTTCTTGGCGCAGCCCTTCGAGGTGACAATCACACGGTCGATTACTCTGAAACCCAGCTTACCATTTATCCGCCCTGTCGCCCTAACACTCCACTATCCTGCTGTCTAGGGTCCTCCATTTTTAGGTACGAACCTCGAGGTATCCAGCCCCTGCAGACAGTCCCGGTGATTTTTCCAACTTCCGGGTATCGAATAAAAAATAAATTACTATCCGAGATGATTTCACCCCCCCCCCCCCATATCACACTTCTCCGATTTATTACTTATCGTACGCAATATCGTCACAATTATAGCGACAAAAATGATCTGTGTGATTGGCTATCGACAAACTGTAGCTCTGAATGGTGACATTTAGTTTTTTTTCCAAACATCAAGAGCTTGAGTTGGATTATCCGAAACCGTTTCGACGCTCGTTTCGAAAATGGACCTACGCTTGCCACTGCTATTCGTTTCACACAAGATCGCTGACATCCGGAGGGGACTCGCTTATTTTACGAATAATTTCGCGGCCTGAATGGTTTCAACTACACGTATATAATAGAAACTCGATAATCGCCCCCGACATGCATCCCCCGGTCTAACATCAGAGCAGACTTAAAAACCGACTAATAATTGCCACCATTTTCATCGCGGAAGATTTCATGTTGAAACGTGAACATCGCAATTTCGAAAGTTAGGGATTTAAGCGGTCAGACGGGCCAAAAAAGCTTAGAAATCGACCAAGATTTACGAAGGTTCGAAGTCATCCAAGTGTTGTTTGCATCCTTGTGTATCCCGAACCTAATCCCGAAATGAAATAAAAGTCACGGTCCAAAAACCTTCAAGATCTTCGCGCGACTCATTGAAGTGAGTTGAAGCGCACCAGACGGTAAAAGGAAAAACGACATCCAAAGTTTGATACTGCCATTCGAAGATTGTAACGTCGACATGGAGCCTTCTTATAAATTTGTTCAATATTAGTTAGACATGTAAGTTTTTCTGCATCCCGCGTATGAGAATTCGTAGAAAATGGAAAAGAGCAATTTATAAAGTTGATAATGAACAAAGAAATGTGATGATTTTACCACGCCATGCGCAAACGTGTACGAATAGCTAAGAACTACGTAATAACGTGAAAGTCGTGAGTTTTTTCTGTAACGATGGTGGCATTTGGTGAATAAAGTTCGGCGACAATACAGTCGTGGGCAGACTCCTTTATAGAGTAAAAACTAATCGAGCCTGTGATAAATATTTTTGTGTTTATACTCACTTACCGCCTCGCGAAGATTCGATAATGGATTCATGGGATAAACTCCGACACGTCCTTCAGCAACTTGTGCCACGTGGGATAAAAACCAACGTCGTTCAGCGGGACCAAGCTTCTCACAAAAATCCGAAAAATACGAGAAAATTCATACCGTAACTTGTCTCAATTGCTGTCTAATATTTTATTATTACTTTGACATTAGAACGACTCGTGCGACCACTTCGAAGATAGGAAATAATCAGACTGTGACGGCCACAATCCGACGGTATCGATTGATAGCCACGTCGCGACACATGAACGATAATTTTATTCTCATTCGATAAATCATCATACGCATTAGTTAATTTTTTTCAATTACTATCACCAAGAATATTCATGGAAAATACTCAAGAAGAGGAAAAGCTAATCCAAAACTATCACCCAAACAGTAAATCCACGCGTAAAGTATGCAATTTTTATTGTTAATTAACTAAAGTGAAATACGCAAGTCTCAGGTGTATTATGGTAAGCTTTTGTTGTACTCGAGATTGCCTCGCGACAAGATTTCATCGTCAGAATACATTCATGAGTATGCGGAATCATCTTGCAAACAAAAAAGATCAAATTGCACAAGTGGCGACGAAATGAAATGAAATTGCGAAAACATGTGATGCGTTGTTGCACTTATTGCTATTATTTCGAGTCATTAGCTATACCTGGATAATTGTAAATGGCACACAAATTATCGATTTATTTTGTCCCAAGTCAAGCCACAATTGAAACACACGACAGCAGAATTGCCTTGAATTAACGATGGTAAATACTTGGCAACTATTAACGCGTGATACTATCTGATCATCAATCGACGAGAATACTCGACAGTATGAAAATTTATTTGCCAGTGTTCTATTTATTCAGCTGTAATTCAGTTGTTTGAAACGTGGCACAATCCGAGAGGCGAAACTTTACATCCGTGTTATACGTTGTTCAGCTGTTAATACATACACCGGCGATGACATTGATATTGAAAAAAAAACACCAACTGCACAAACACTTGACGACATTGCTACACTGTTTAATATTAACGTACCTACGCGTGATGTAATTCATTATCGTTTGTGAGATTTTTAAAAATATTCATAAAATTGGAAAGAAATCCAAATTTTCTTCATTAAAATCTCACTCCAGTTATTGGCGTGGCTCGGTTTTGACTGAAAGAAATTTGGAGAGCCAGTAAGTACCTTCAATAAAAGATTCGCTGCTTTTGTCTGGAGAGAAGAACGAATATACAGAGAAAAAATCAACCCTTTCTGCATACGAAGAGAAAATTCCGTGTATCTAATCCAAAACCGAAAAATTTCTAAACGAGTTGAACTAATTTCATAAACAAAATAAGGTATCGAATGTACGTTAATTACGTCCCGAAATCAACTTCGCCAGCAAGCTTCTGTGTCATCATCGACTTTTTTTGTGATCTGGTTTTGTTTGGGTCAAATTAATTAATTTTTAACGAGTTCATACTGTGCAGGATTACCAAAAACGCAGAAGTGCTTCTCAACGATATAATTGAAGTGTCATACGCTCGTTTATAGTATCCGGAGTACGCGTGTGCGCAGCTCTTGAAAAGCTCCCGATTCGGTGATAATTAATGCTTGGAACATGGCTGACCTGATAAATTCTTACAGAAATTACACAAGCAGACTCCTCCTGAAGGGAATGTCGTATAATTTTCACCAATTTTTGTCAAAAAAATCGCTCTCGATTCGTTGAAACGATTTCCAAAACACGCGAACACAATTCTATCGAGTATTCATGACTGCGGAATGTTATTTACCGAAAGTAATAGCCGATAATCATCGTCAAGCACTAATTCTTACGCTTTGCCTTAAAAGGTGTTGATCCCGTAGTACAGAATTCCACGCATCCGGTCAAGTCAGTGGGAAGTCAGCGGTTATTCCCAGCGATCAGTCAGTTCGATTGAATTATTTAAGCATCGGATCGCATCGGGTAGAAACTTTACGATAAATTGTCGGAATAGCGAATCTCTACGGGTATAAATCCCTCGTCCTCATTCTCAGAATTGTCCGCCGCCGCCCTCCAAGTTCTCCATTTACAATCAGCCCTGCTCTATCCTCGGTTCGGTAAACAGTAACGCAAATGTTAGTTGTTCAAAAGTTTTGGGTCAAACAGGAGGCAGGGTATAAACAGCGGTAAACATATACACCGCATTGTCAGACTCGATAATAAATTTCCGAGCCTACCAATGTAGTTTGCCTTTATTTAATAAAGTTCCGAACCCCGCAGAATAAATTCCGAATCTGCGAGTAGGCTTGGTGAAATTGATCACTCAATTTGTCGCATGTGTTGTTGTCTTCGAATACTTTTCTCCACCTCTCAATCCACTTCTTCTGATTTACAGGACACGAGGCTGATCGACGCGAGAATATATTATAAACAGGCAGATAAATAATGTATGGGTGTGTAATATTTTCAAAGGTGTTATTTATGCCCGATAACTTTATCCCATTTACGACTTCATGGATGGCGACGTCGTCGGTGTAGCTTCGATGATACGCGAAGGGTAGATACGACGGGTTTTCGTGTCGTTTGAATTTATAGGCGTTAGATTATTCGCCTTCTTCTTGCCTGTACACGCGGGAGCGTCGATCGAAGATCGAGATTCATCTTCGAATTTTTCTCAGTATGAGTTTATTCTAGATATTTTTCGAGATATACTATACGTGGGGATATTGAAAGAGCGGGAATTACACAAACAGAAATATAAAATTCTTATCCCACTACCCCAGAGTTTTATAGCCGATCGCTAGGACCTAAGCGTACAAAACAGAATAATAATGGGTAGATATTTCATCCTCTGTTGCTCGGAAACGTTTTACGCCCATGGATATTTATTGCTTAACACCAGCGCGACACTAAACTTGCCGGAACGCCCGGCACACATACTTTACTTTTCCAATTATCAGTGTAACGCTACCGTTACAATTATATACAACGAATTTAGCTCCTACTAGAGTTCACGGCCCTGACAGAAGAATAAAATCTACAAGACATTGTAAAATGGAAATGACGACGATCACGAGCGATTCGAAAAGTCAAGTCGCGTATCAATGACGTGTCTGGAGATTGAAAGCCTATATATTTCGTCGCCTTCTTATACAAATCAGTATGAACACATCAGCGATCAGTAGGTACGTTAACGTTTCTTCAGTCGAAAGACGAGGAACCGAACTTTGATAAAACGCGTCGAATAGCCGCTGGTAGCGACATCTTTGGCCAGCAGTCGAATTATCCCACCCTCCATGTAAGCTTCAGGGGTAAGTTACACCAGCACGAGTGACACTGGCGTCGAGTGGTCGGGGTTGAAATGAGCTTGCGGGGGCTCGGGGAGGAATGACAATGCGGAGGACAAAACCAACTCACCTGAATCATTGATAGACGTGGAGACATGCGAGGCGCGGCCCTCCGTCAGACGTCGAGACCCCGGCAAAGTCGGGACGAACCCTTGCTCACCGAGCTCAGGGTTGCGGGACGCTCATTGGACCCGCCAATCGGGGATGACTGCCGGGTAATCAGCACCGATGCACTTGTGTCAGCGCGTTAGCCGAAACTCACGCGGCCTCACACCGGCCCACAAACTAAACACGCCTGTTTATTTACGCCTACGAAATGTCAGTTTAGTCCGGCGTCCCGACGCCGCCGCAGCGGCTCTGGCGTCGCGACGCGCGCGCAACTCGCCGATCGATTTCGACTAGAAGCCGCGCCGCCTCGAGTTCGAATTCAGCGAAATTCGAGACCAGAAGACGAGGTTGAGACTTTTTTCACCCCTATTTTTTTCACAATTTTAAGCACGAGCGTTTTTGCTATGTGAGAATTTTCAGTACTTCGGTTAAGGTGAGTGGACCAATTATTGAACTTTTTTGGGTGCATTGCATTTGTGTGATTCTTGGTTCTAGAATTGAAAAAAATAAATAAAATTGTAGTGTCCAACCCTCTAGTTACTGGTTTTAGTCATCGAGAAATTCACAATTTGTGCCCTCCATCTATAAGCTTGGAAAATAAAGGGTCAATAATTGAGTCTAAACGTGTCAATAACTGGTACACTTGTCTTATCATTACGTATCACTTAGGACGCGACTGCGAGAAACGATCGTGTCAATCAAGGTTAGAAGAACTGAATTTTTAACCGAGCCGTTCACCTGGCTTAGCATACGGTTCACGTTCCACATTCGTTCAACCTTCAAATAATTCATCAGTTTTTCATACTAGACAATTTACTACCAACTCTTGCTGCATGCCGAACGGGGATGATCTGAAGTCTTATTTTTAAGAACACGGCAGTGGTTTGTGAGCCTTGGGCTAAGGAGGCTGGAGTAATGTTATGGAAAAGGCGAGGCTAACCACGGTTGATCCAACTTCCTATTTGAGGCTAGAAATTCAGCGAAGCAAAGTGCGGTTTATCATCGTGTCTATAATTCTCTTCTCGTTCTGATGACGCCGCTGGAGATCCTCGAGGCTAGAACTATTCGGATTTTCTCCCAACGAGATGCAAGACGAGCGTTTAACCGCGGTTTCAAATGCCTTCAGGGAACCCTTCGGATGACTCGAATGCTCGGCTGCAGTCGACTGCAACAGCTTTTTCCTCCGGCTGGGATACGAGCGTCGAGTTTTTTTCTCTTCGTCCTGAAAATTGTGCGCTTTTGAGACAGATTCATGCTTTGCGTGGAAAATTTGGCACGCTCGCTTCCGCGTTCATCTGTATCTACGTATTTACTCAGTCGGTCTAAAACAAACGCGAGAGCGGCGTTTAATTTCGTCGAATCTAGCGGCGGATTCCTTTTCGGGTGAGGCAAAACTGAAAGTTAGTATTTACTCCGGACACATTTCCTTCCCGGCTGACTCTGAACGGGGCTTTGAAACGGGGAAAGAAACGGCTCAAAACGCGTCTGGCGTACCCAAGCAAGCGACTTACCCCCGCCTTCTCTGGCACTACCTTTGACTCCGTTGCTCGTTCTGACGCTGCGTCATCCAGCCCAACCAAAGAGAATCCGACGGTATGTTGTCGAACGTTCGTTCTCCTGCACTGTCGACACAAAAGAAACAGTAAGCAAATGAGTAAGCGAACAAAACTAGCAAAAGGATGCTTCCATACGAAAGCAAAGGCTCAACACCGATTGTCAGCTTTATCTCTTTGATGAAATTCTCCGTAGCCCGAGTCGTCAAGCTACTCCGAACCGTAAGATCGCGACTGCTTTACTCGACGATTTTACGTAAGAGGTAAAAATTCAAGCAACCCCTAGCGGCGCAAGGACGTCAGATAATTCCGATTATTAAAATATTCAACGAGCACGAGCCCCCCGGTATTCGGCATGCCTACGTGTATTAAATATTTACCGAAGAAAGGAGATCCGGCTCGGACAGGGCTCAGTTTCGAGCCGAAGCTACAGGCAGGGCTGCAAACTGTGTACGGAAATCTTGGTGCTAGAATTTGCTCACGTTTCACCCCAAAGTTGGCCCAATTTTCATCCAACTGAAAGCACCGCGTGCGACGAAGGACAGCCGTGAACCGACCAGTCGCACAGGGTTGTGCTCTAGATCTAATTTCGGGGCGAGTGATCCGTGGTGCAAGTAAGGGCTCGGTTTCGAGGCTGTGCAGCGTGATGCGTACGGAGTCCGGAGGTCATTCCGGACCGTCAGAACGGGGCGCATAGAACACAGTGCGCCTGGGGCAAGCGACCACCTGCTTTGTGCGTATAATTGGATTTATGTCCAGCGAGTGCTCGCAAGCCGACCGCAAACTCCAGGCCGGCCGACGTACAATCTCCGAACAGGAAACCGGCTCTCTCGCCTCTCAGACTCTTCCGCGTCTTGACTTTTTGCTCGCGAGTCGTTTTCTTGCTACGTTAAATTTCCCTCCGTCTTGTGCAATCGCCGGTAACAAACACCAGATTAGGGGGTAGAAAGCCCCAGCCGTATTCTCGAAAAGAGATTAAATCAAACTTGGATACTTATAAGGGTCTTGTGAGTTTTTGCTTTCCCTACCAAGAGAAATAGATTATTCTTGTACGACCTGATCCGCGGATGATTTGGGAGGATATTTTTACCACTTTCATCCAGTTACAGCCGGGCTTTCGGACGATAATATCGCCAGGATAAAAAGGACAACATATCACCAGAGATGTAAATCTGCTGCAGTGATTTAGGGATTACTACCGCATAGCTGTGCACCTGGATCGTTTTTATGTATATTGAATGACATCATTCGATATTCCGTCATCGAGGTTTCGGATCCCTGTGAGCATCGCGGCCCACCGTCGACATACGGTATTTACAAGTGATTGAAAATCGGCAGCGGAACTATTCCCGGATTTGAAATAGCTTGGCTTATTGAGGATATGTGTAGTTGGTGGTTGGACAACGGGGATTAAATTGGTCCAGAGTCCGGCTGCATTTGCAGCGGCTGGTTTCGAGGGATGAAAAATCACTTGCAGGTGCAATAATGGGAAGGTTGAGAGTATCAGGCGTGTGTATATAATTGGCAATTACAGGTCTGCGGATGATTCGAGGACCACAATGAGTGCGGGGTCGAAAGGGGTGCCTGCTTCCGGTTAGTCGATTGTGTACACCCCGGTAATATTTAACGACGAGTGTTGTATGGGTGAGTGCGAAGGTATTGTTGCAGGTAGGTCAAATTAACGATCGGCTAAAATCACTGTAGCTCAGTACCACGGCGTAATTGGAATTAATTGCGTTCCGATGTAACGAGTTATTTTCGAGAGCACGGAACCGTCCCCAAGTGATGAACCATAAGCCGCACGGTCACTGATTCTGATCAATGCCGACACGCTTGTTCGATTCTACTTACTCGCAAAGTTCTTTCGGAAAAGGCTTTGTGTGTACCCGCAAACGGGGAACTTGATGTACCAATTCCCCCCTCCTAAATTTCTTCTCTTTTCCAACTGCAGTTGAAAATGAAAAATAAATATACGGATAAAACCATTCGGTGACTAGGAAAGAATACAAAAATAGAAGAACCGTAAAGAATTCAACTGAAAATATGTGTATGGATGTTTACATGTATATATATATACATAGCTGCTCACGTGAAATATACATATACAGTGGGCAAAACCCGAGGCTCGATCCCTTGCGAAATTTCTCCACCCACCCGGGTAGAGGAATGAGTCTTGGTAAAAAGTGAGCCGCCGGTATCTTTCTACTTTTTCTACTCTTTTTGCTTTCTTCCTAACGTGATACTACTGCTTGCTTTAGAATAGCCCTTCCCGGCTCCGGTGGACCATGGGGATCGTTTTTATCCCTTCACTCCCCGCAGCTTTGTACCAACCGCCGGGGAAAAAAACGTTGAATCTTCTTACGTTAAGTGGCCCGCGATTTGCTCCGACGGTTCCAAAATTCATTTCATGCTTCCAGCTCGCGAGCTTTTCCCGTGTTTTCCAGGAGTTTCTGGTACTCTGAACTAGCACGAGACTCGGCCAGTCTTGGAATGAACTCGCCAAAATGAGCGGTATTTTTTTCCGTGAAAGCACACCTCAAACAAGTTTCGAGCATTGTATATAAGACAAGTTTAGACCCTGTTTTCTCGGGACGAAATTAACTCACTGGGTAATTGAACGTGTCAGGGTAATAATGGCTGTGGCTAAATATTCATAACGGATTAACGTGATCCTACAGGACAAAGATGAGCCTGCTCCACAGCAGCCATGCACCATTCGAGGGCAAAACCGGGGCTGCATCCACTGCACCACATAATCGTGATCGGCCTCAGGCTGCACCGGCTGGTGCATCATGAGATAATCATTAACACAGCACCGCCCCACTCCGAGTTCTAATCGACCAATGACGCGTATATATATGCAACATATAATCCTCGCGATTCTCACCGGCGATCGATCATGTTAACAGATGTCTGTTAATCGCTGCGAGTATGAGAAGAAAAAGAAGAGTAATTTCTTATTCTGGGTACCTTGCGGAGCTGGATAATTCGGTGAAAGTTCTCCCGGTTCCGTGAACTCGCCAAGTCTCCGTACTCGGTCCGTCGTGACAGTTTTTCCCACTGCAAACAAACTGGGATATATCTTAGGTTCGGAAAAGTTGAATGTGTCTATCCACCACTCCCTGCGTTACTTTACTGGCTTCTTTATTTCATAATACTCGGAGGAACTTTTCTCCTGCGGGTGCAGAAGGACGATGGTTCGGGTCAACTTCCAGGCCACCCTTCAACCGGGGACGTTTCACCGCGTGGAGGGGTGCCTGGTGTTTAACTTCAGAACCGACACAATAGGAGCTCTCCAAATGCCGGCCGAGTGTTCGATGCGAGTTAAATTTTGTCGAATTCGTAAAATTCGGAGGGCAAGATTGTTACCGAAATTTAGTAGCTAACTCGGCGATTCAAAGAGCTGCTATTGTATACGCAAATGGAATCGATGGGAAAACTGCCCAAGATTTGGATGCAGTAAAATTGCTTGAAATCCTTATTCCAATAGGAAAATTTATTTATTCCAAGGACATTTAACGTCACTGCGATGCAGCCCACAACTCGACGCGTCAGCTGGGTTCATGGGACGATAAAGTTATCATGAAAGTTTAATTTTCAATCGGGAAAAATTGTTTCTGCTTCTTGTACGACCGCGGTACAGTTTTAGATGGTCGGCTGGGTGAGCGGGCGTCGACCGCAGCCAAACCGAGTTACTTTTATTGTTAGTGTCAGCGCGGCAGCCCGATTCCGCTGTACGCAGAAGGTGACCGTAAACCTGAAGCAGCAGAAGGTTCAGAACGGTATACACAGGAACACGGGCTTTCTGAAATATTCAGAATTCAGCGAAAACTAGGGCGGCCATTTGAACGGAAAATCTAACGTTCTTAGTACGGGTGAGGTGGAAAAACCGCACGACGTTGCGACGAACTTTATAGCCGGTAAAACGTTCAACATGCCCGACGCAAAACGGCGGTGAAGTTTACGCGATTTCACCAAGTCGACGCGCATCGACGACACAAACTTTTTCGCAAACTGCCTTCCGCGGCGTTCATTTACACCGGAATAAAATCACGAAACACTAAGCTTACTCACCTTGGCTCGGGTCTCGACGGTGTCGGGTCCCAGAGATCGGTCGGCTCTCGGTACCGTCAGACTCTGGAAGTCGCTGATGCTGTAGGGGCGATACGACCTTCGCCGATGCTCCGACAAGCTGAGACCGTAATCAGACACGCTCTTGAGCCAGTCATTTGCGGCGGTGAAACGCTGTTCGGGGTCGTAGGAACGCGTGGTTCGGGGTTGGTGTCGAATTAGTTGGCGGTAAAAGCTGAGCTCACTTTGATCGTCCCTCGGCGTCCCACTCGGTGGTCGACTGTCGACATTGCTGACCGACTCCTGGCAAGTGTCGCCGAATACCGACAACGTCGAGCCCTCTGGGGAGTGGATTCGCCCCTGAGTCGGAACTCCTGGGGGTTAAATATCGCGTGTGAGGTTCACGATCAGCTGAAACGTCTCCAAGGTCCGGATCTTTGGCTTACCTTTTTTTTCGAGGTACTGTTCCAGGTAGCTTTTGGCCTTGGTCTTGGCCTCGACGACTGGAGGCGTCAGAACGGTGCCAAGCTTCTTGTCGTTCTTCATCGGCGAGGTGTTGTCGTCGATGCTCTTCGAGGGCTCTTTTTTCTTGGTCTTCTGTTTCTTCTTGTTTGGATCAGGCGCCAGCTTTACCTTGGGAATGATTCTCTTCGGGAGCGGCAGCAACGAGGCGATTGGTTTTACTCGGAATTCCGAAGTAGTTAACGATTCGTTGGCTGCGGTATAATCGAGCCAAATTAACGAATTCCTTGCTAATTCTGTATGGAGAATTCCGTCTGGCTGGGTTGATTTGGCGTCACCACATTTTCCAGCAATTCGGACAGCCTCGCAGCCTGGAATTTACTCCAGATTGAATAAACGATTCTCTCATCGATGCATACGACGAACGCACCAATCTTTAATGTTGAGCTGCAATCCTCCGCCTCCAGAGAGTCTAACGAGTAAAGTGACATCGTACCTACTGTCCCCGATTCTTTGCCTTACAAAATTCTATGTAAATGTATAGCAAATTGACGCTGCGCCGGAGTGATAACGGCTGAATTGACATTCGACTGTGGTTTATTTTTACCAACGGTATAAGCATTGAGATATATGATCATACTCTCTTTTTCAACTGATAAAAATTGCCTCCGTCAAAGTAGCTGTCACTAGGTCTTTTGCATTTTGGCGCCATCTTGTAAATCAGATAAGAGATAAATTTGAGCGTGATGGTCTTCTTGATTTCCGCTTATTCCTGTCATGGTCTCATTTCATGTATACTCTAAGTGTCATTTACACCTCGAGTACCTTTTCATAATAGTGACTAGCCCATTAAACCAAAATGTTTTATAGCTCGGCAGTAGTAACTAGCAATTAAAATCTAAGTTTCTCTGCAGCAACCAGCAACTACACATATTATATTGATGTGTGACATCAAATACGTATGGCTGGTGTATAAACAGGTGGAAATTGAAGCCCGTTCGGAAAATCGATTCACCAGCGCACCTCAACCACACTTTACCGACTGCTGAGAACTTGGACCTGCTTGCTTGGCAATGACGCACCTGCAACGTTTATGGACTTTCCCCAGCACCAGCGGCCGGATTGTAGACCAACCGGTGAACGGCGCCGACATACAGCAAGGTGCGGAACTAGAATGGTTGCCATGGATTCAAAGCGCGAAAACACGCTAAGCTAGTAGTTTGACTTGGTAAATAGTTGTCCAGGTGCAATGTCAACGGGTCTAGATTTTGTCAGAGGATCCACCTTGACTCCCAGTCGAAGTAAAAATCGGAATCGTTTGAATCTGTGCTATGCTTATCCAGAGCTGACCACGGCCGAAGAATCGAACTCGTTAATCACAACAATCGGTTCGAAGAACCTGCGGAAATTGAACGGCATCAACGATCTGACTGAGGATGGTTTGTACGCCGGTTCGGCAGACTCGTTGACCAAAACCGTGGTCAAACCGTACCAGCTAAACCGATCAAAGGCTAATAACGCGAGGCCAAAAACATGCTGCAGGCATCTCGAGATAGCCGTTCGGGAAGTCCGAATCGACTCGCACGAGCAAAACGCAGCCGTCGAGGTAAAGTCGGTGGCCCTGCTCTACAAGAGGAAAGTTATTTGCAGATCGCCAAGCCCGTTCAACAGCCAGCTGTACAAGCTGCTGCTCAGAGACCCACCGGACTCTGCAAATCTCTCGATCCAAGTGCAGATGCGAGACGGAAGCTCTAGCGTACTTCCACTTCCATTGCCCAGACACAGCGTGAGCAACAGCAAAATCGAGATAGATTTCTCGATAAGCACTGCCAGCGGTGTTCTCCACTCGGGAACCGTGGTCTGCACGTTTTCTCTGACCATCGAGGGCCACCAGCCATTCGGGGGTTTGTCGAAGGATTTTTACGTGCCCAGCAACGACCCGAACGACCCTAGAAACGCCGCTTTCATGCGACGCAGCAAATCGGAACGGAAAACAAGAGAGGTGAAATACTTTTTGCTGGATCACCCAGCGCTGCGATTTGATTCTGGCGAGATAGAGCCGCGCCGAAGATCCGACAGACGTCCGGAGCCCAAGGAAGTGGAGAACGTGATAATCGAACACGCCTCTTTCACCCTCGGCCAGATGTCCCTCAGGCACTTGTTCCAAGCCAGACATCCGCTGCGACCGTCGTCCAGCACCAACTCCCAGAAGCTCCGAGGCACCAAGAAGGAATTCCTGGTGGTCACCGTCCTCAGGGGGGTCGAGGTCCCGATCAGGGAGGAATCGGCGCTGATTCAACCCCTGCTGGAAATCGAGTGGGGCGACACGATACACCAGACAACGCCGGCGGATGGCTCAGTTCCCATCTGGCACCAGACCTTCCGCTTCGAAACACCCGAGCAGAGCGAGGACCAGAGCGTCAAGCTGCGTCTTTACGACCAGCACCCCGTCTGGGGCCTCCAATGGCTCGGCGAGGCTTCGATACCCATGGAGGTCCACCGCGATTACCAGGAACTCGAGCGGTGGGTGGGATTGTCACCCCTATCAAGCCCCGTCCTTTCTTTCGGCTACGTCCAGCCCAGCCCTGGTCATTCCTACACCAGGCTTTACGTGCTCATGAAGATGGAGCAGCCTGGCAATCCGAAACCGACGGATAACTTATCGGTGGATTCCCTCGCCAGGGCGGTACAGAGGTGTACCATAGTTCCGTATAAAGTCGAAAATGTTGACAATCCAGTCGATGCCAGCAGGCTGGCCATGCTCTTGCCATCGCTGCCTCTTCGATATGGTCCGCTGACCCCGAAACAGGCACTTGCCCTTAACAAGGTCGATCATTTTGGGCGTGCTGCGTTCCTTGCCACTCTGCTTCGCGGTCTGGGTCTCGAGTCGAAGGTTATTTTGGGTGAGCTGAGTAAAGATTTTGAGTACAGGTGAACCATATACTCAAATCCAAATTGAAATTCATGATTTTGGTGCTTCAGGTTCCTCTCAGACAAGGAAGTGCGCTGCTTACGTATTGACTACCGAAGAGAACTCAGAAGCTACAATTTGGGATCCGGAAAACGGGGATCAATACCATCCGGGAGACGCGCGATGCTCCCTGACCAAAGTTTATCGGTTGATAAATCATCAGAATGTGAGTATAGCGGTAAAAAATTTAGCCTGCTAGTGTCTCAACCGGTGTGTTCGTTTCAGATTTGGGAAAATACCCAGCAGAATATAAGGTCGGTGAGTTTCAAGCACGACATGAAGTTGTCAAAGGACTGGAGGCCGGTTGGCCGAACGAACGACGCCGATGAAAGTCATCCGACTCAAACGCTGGAATTGAACAATTGCATTCCGAGAGGTGATTCGGAGGAAGATTTTGGCAAGAGCATAGAGGATCACCTCAAAGCCAAGATCAGTGAGTGGCGCAGCGCCGATTGCGTTACGACAACGTGGAACAGACACGCGGTGACGACGCTGCGGGGATTTTTACTCAAGTTCAGTGATTTGAGAAATGGTCAACCGGACAAAAAGGAGCTCAAGCAACTCTGCAGAGCGTACTACACCCACGGTTTTATCGTTAACTTGCGTCATTCAAGCCTCGCGGAACTTGCGGAGCAAGTAATGTCGACGAAAATACACAAGACTTTTGGCCCCATTGAATTTGCACTTGCGTGTCACGTGCAAAGATATATCGGTAACGCGCATTCTCTTTGGCTGGGAATCGTCGTATTGAGGAGTAGAGAATGATACATGATACACACCGTTTAAGCAATTGACATGCATATTTTTTGCACATACTCACCAACACCGCAGGCTCACGTTAAAACATTTGTCAGTTACTTGTAATTGTATTCATTCTGTGAATTGCCCAGATTTGCATGGCTAGCGCATTCGTTGACTGGCAAACAGAAGTGAAGTACCGTTAATAATTTGAGGAAGATTTTACTATTTGAGCAAAACAGAATTTTTCTTGGGCGATTCAAGATTTAGAAACTGTGTAAGTCTTGCAATGACACGTGGAATTTATCATTACACATTTTTTTCAGGTTGTAAATAATAGTACAGAACTGTTATCAATTTTCGAGCACTGCTCGGCAATGCCGTATTTTCATAACAACGGTAATAATAATTGTTACAATTTCACAGTAATGTTTTTTTTTTTTTTTTTTTTTTCCAAACATAATATAACAACATTTTTTTTTCTCCACATAATCGTCCCATGTAATCGTATAGGTATATCATAAGTAATAACGCAATGAAGACTTGAATAAATAGAGCATCATTGTCATCATCATCGTTGTCGTTGACCAGGAGTATTTGACGACATTTGAAAACTAAACAATGCAATAACGATATCGGTAACCCGTTTTCCCAACGTATCGTATCATGTACACTGCAGCGCAAGTAATAGTACGGCATTATAATGCGTGTATGTATAATTATTATACTCTAATCACATTATCTCACAACTTACGCAATTTTTCTCATCGCTATTACGTATAACAAGCGAACTGACCACAACCCATTACCACGATTATTTTCACCTAGGGTTCTCAGCTCGAACTAGTTTTACCAATTATAGTTGTGTGAAGGTGATGTTTTCGTATAATAATTTCTGCACCCGGCATTACAATCGTATTTTTCATTACAGAACACGTGAGATAAAAATTTCCCTCATCTCACGTTAGACGTGTGAATGAGGAAAGAGAATCCCTCTGTGGACCTATTCGTGTCTGTTTTTCTGCATGAGAGTCATCCAGGTCAAGGGAAACGGATGTTGGCTTGTTGAAGGAATTTGTTCCTTGTCGTCCCGCACTTCAGCGAAAACCTTTCTATCGTCCAAATAATATATAACTATTTGCTAATTGCGACCGTTTCACAGCCATGCTGCAGAGGTTGCATGTTAAAGTAGGTATGTCATAATATATAAAAAGAGGTTTCATAGTTTCTGTACAAATACTAACTAAAAGATGGCCACGTTTTTCGGCTTGTGAAAAATCACGCCGGAAGCCAATGGCCATCTTCGTGGTAAACCGCAGCTAAACCTTATCGTCCTTAAACTAAAGTGCCTCGTTCTCCACTTTGCATGAACAGTCCATCCCCCTGCACCAACCAGAAAATTTCCTGGTTCAGAACCGAGTAGTTGCTGTGTTCTGCTGATTTTCGCTATTTCGTTTCTGTATCGGGCTGTTCACGTCAATGGATTAAGAGGCTTTGTAGTTACAGCGTGCCCTGCCTTCCACTCACTGTAGTTTTTTCGTCGTTCCATTTGCGTAACCGTTCTTGTACCCGTTCCTCTGTAATTTACCGTTTGCTATGCTCTCCGCAGACGTCGAAGTTTCCACGGCTAATTTTTCCTGCACCGCTTTACCGTTGGCCGCCATCTTAGCAGCATAGGCTCGTTTGCCCTGAGGAAGACAATTGTGAAAGGGTAAATTTATTGGTCATGCAACGTTAAGTTCATGTAACGACTCGTCATTATATTCGTTAACGTATTCACCTTGGCTATGTAGGCCTTCGCGTAGAAGTTTCCAAAGAGCACTATGAACGAGACCATGTACAACACCAAAGCGTACTGCATCCACAGCGGGAAATCGCACCCTGAACGAATCCCATTTATACCAAGGACCAGGGCTGCCGTGAACTGGATCAATTGCAGGATCGTGAGGTACTTCTTCCACCACAAAAATTTCGCTATCGACGGACCGAGAGCGGCAAGTCCGTAATAGGAATACATCAGGACGTGAATGAAGCTGTTCACCATTGCCGGAAGGAATGCTGAAGAAACCATGACGGTACTTATGATTACACCAAGTTATTTCGATTTCATTAGAGTATTATGATTGGTTCAAAAAAAAAAAAAAAAAAAACTGGGCATGCCACAGTCTGTTTGAATATCCTAATCATCCTTGATGTCGGTAGAAGAGAGAAAAATAAAAAGACAATTAAGAACTCAGTCAGTATTCGGCTAGCTAGAAATTAGACGAACTATGCAGTGACCCACTGGAATTTTAAATACGATGATTTGTTTGGTGACAGATGTAAATAGAAAACGGTGAAAGCAAGTCCCGTTCGTTAATCCGTCAACTTTAGTCTCACCCGCGGCGTGCGGTTGGAAATGGAGATGTACTTACTGGACCCACTCGGCACCCACTTGATCCCAATCCACCACAAGGAGAACATGGTGGAATGATGATAAACGTGAAGAAAGCTGAGCTGATTATCCTTCTTTCTAAGAATGAAGAAGAACGTATCGCAGAACTCGAGTAGCTTGCTGAAGTAGTACCACCAAACCGCGTTCGCAATCTGTATTCACACATTTAAGATTTTATAATAAGAATTGCATTGATCCTTGAAAAAATTTGTCTCTTCATAATGAAACTTGTTCTTACCTGAATTTCATCTGGCCTAGTGATGTGTCTGATCGGCTGGCACACGTAACTATACCGTAACCTGGTCGAGGCCACGAATAACTACGACAGAAAAATAAAACGACGTTGATTAAAGACGCTGTTGCAAGTATTAACTGAATTAAAGAGGGTTTTGGTTCTCGTTACACACTTCTATGGCGATGTAAGCGTTGAGGCAGGCCATCGCCAAGTTGTAGGGAACGAGGGCCCAGGTGAGCTTGAAGGCTCGTCTGCTCCGCATGATCTTTGGTCCAGCCCAAACTATTCCAAGGTACAACACGGTGTAGAGCAGCGTCGGCGCTGGCGAATCGACCAGCATCCATCCTCGCGTTCTGTCATCTTCGTTAAGAAAAATTTTAATCGATATTATGCACCGATCATTGATTTGCTGATTGATTCGTTACATTGGATCGCCGATGATGAACAGGAATATTTTATCATCAAAAGATTTCTTATCATCTTACCTGCCAGCGAAAGCGTCCACAGATAGTAGTCATAAGCGTCGTGAAATAAATTCGTTGTCGAGTTTAGCAGGCCTGCCATTGCCTGAAACAGATCAAGAAAGAAGAAAAATTAAAAATCGAAACTGAAATTGCCTACAGAGCAGCGACATGCTCGTTCTGATTATGCACTTTTACTTCTACGTGAATCTCGGTATGCAGATAATTACAGCGCACGGAGAAAGTGATAATTGCATGTTGCTCTACAAAGAATTTCAAAAAAATGTTGAGGTGATTTACTATGTATATATATACCATATATACCTTGGGATTTTGGTAAGTAGGTATATGAATGCGACAACGAAACAAAGTGAGTAACCACAAATAAATCCTGAGTCTCACAAAACTGCAGGCAACGTTTGATTCCTATTCAAAGAAACTCCCCATGCGATACAATTTCTTGTCTGACTGACGGCAAGGTATCATTCCAGGTGTATCAGATGTCGTGTTCATTCAATAAAATCTCGCATAAGTGCATTCACGATACTTAACGACTATTTGAAAATTGATATACCTAGGATTCAGTCTACTAAGGCAAGTTCACAAAGATTCAGATAAAAAGAAAGAAAGAGAAAGAGTGATTACTGAAAGAGAAGATAATGAAGCAGCCGAACTTCTGTTATTGGAATGACAATAAAATATAAGTGAGAGTCCCTAAGATCAGAAGAAGCAAAAAAAGCAGAACGTATCACTTGATGGAAAAAACCGTCCTCAGCGACAACTTTCTACACAACGCGAGGTACAAACGAGTTGAACTGCAGCAATTGAGTAAATGAAACTTGTGAATAAATGTGAATATTTTTGACGAATTCTTACCGCGTGTGACTGTTCGCACCAGGTCCTAGTATTCCGAATCTAGTATTAAAAGTGGAACACAAAACTACTGTGGCACGTCAAAGCTGGCTCATGACAATCTGTAACGACAACGCGAACGTCGAGCACCAATGTGGCAGCGAATCTCAACGTCTCTTCGGTCTGCTTTATAACTTTGGCCCGACACGAGGGGAGAGGTGTGGTTTAACGGGGTCAAAACCAACAGAAATGCTGTGGGGATGGACTAGCGGAGACGGGACTTGCTGAAATCGGTAAGTATTAGTCCCCGTCTCCCACGAGCGGGGGCTGAGGAAGGCTGCAACCGATTTCCCCTACCATCCACCATCGTCCTCCACACAGCCCGGTCCCCACGCCAAGGACTAGGTTACTGTCACGGGGAATACACTACACGGTCTGTCCCACTGTTCAATGCCAACATGGATCTCGTGGTCGCGGTTGCAAGTACCGGCTTCGTATGAATTAATTCAAATTCTCTTCAACTTTTGATCAGCAATAAATCGACGTTTTTTTCAGCGACCAACTCGGTTCTTCTCACCTTGTTGATTCTATCTGTAAACCTGATCCCAATGATCACACTGTCTCACACAAACGCTAAGGAAACTTCCAAGGTCGGCCAAGTATTGTAAGAATTACCCCGATGACTCGATTTGGAAATTCCGAAACCGCAGTTACGAGATTTCTAAGCTCATCCAATCCGCCGATGGACCAGCGGCTGAATGTGAGTCTGCACGATGTACAACACCATCGGGAGATCGGTATCAGGCTCGAGTGTATTATTCGAACCTCTCGTGCCCCGGGTAGTCACCGCAACTATTTACGAGCTGAGCACGCGGTTTCTGATGGGATTGAACCGCCTACGATGGAACAGGACGAAGCTGGGTTACTGGGTAAGGCATGCAGCATTCAATGCATTCAGACAGAGATTCTCTCGCCAAAAAGGTCTCGACTAAAGGTCGCCTGTGCTCTCCGGGAAGACACTGGCTGGGGAAAGCGCACTCGAGGACCTCGTCCTATTATCCGTAGCTCGTCCATTACCTCGACTTTGCAGAGCCAAAAGACCCGTGCACTGATCAATCGGACTAGAAAGCAACGGAAATTTCCGTCAACATGATCGCAGAGAGTAGTTGAAAAAATTGATAAAGGCAAGGCAAAGCGAATGGATGAATAATTCGTAAACTTTAACAAATGTTTGGTCAATATCTTTAAGAATGGAAAATTTGAGCGCCGAAGAGAAACTTCGAGCTGACCATCGATTGATGGTGGCTATCCCGCCGGCACACCTGCGATACGCTACATCAATGAGAGACTGTAGATCGCCAGGGGGCTTTGTACTCTCTTCCGGGTGTGAAGCAAGTGAAATTTCTTCACCGCATGCACAGCAAGTCCGTTGAGAACAGAGTCTCTTATATTTCCTTCGTCATTACTGATGACGATTAATATTGATCCAAAAAGTTTACAGTTCCAATTTATACATTGGTCGGGCACTAAATATTCTATTTTCAGCGTGCTGAAATTGTTCCAAGAAATTCACGTCATATGCAAGATGACAGAATATGCGAATGTTGAAACTTTGCTCAGTTTTCAAATAGGAATTAATTTTTGTACCAGGAAGGAGAAGTACCAACGACGTCGATGGGATAATATTGTCATAATATCCACGGATGATTAAGATCTTCTTCAAGCAAATTTACTCGTCGTTTCGATGTGTGTTAAACCAACTTGTGAAAAATCTTCAGCCGTTGGATTTTCCGACGATCTTCCTACATAGTTATATATTACGTCTCCACTTTTCAAACGCGCCAGGTTTCCCTGGAAACCGTAAAAATGTTTCACACTCATGTTAATCCCACGAATTGGTCTTCTCTTTGTGCACCTGACATGTGAAGCATGAAACGTATCTCTACGTTGAAATGAAACCGTTCAAAGATCATTATTTACAACAGCTTGAAAGGTGGTACACTATGTCCATGTTCATGCCTCATACTATGCTACGACATTAATTGCAATCTCGACAAAGATTCGATGGACCTTATATGAAAGCCGGTCTAAATTATCACATTCTTATGTGTTCTCGTTTTTTTTATCTTAAACCAAAAATTTAATCATACGAATTTAGTTTTTACATCTCTTTTATCTCGAGGTAAATTGTACAAGCTGCTGCAACAGATTCGTATTAAGTAAATAAAAATGCCAACTCATCGAGAGATAAAATAATTTTATTGCAGTTTACTGGTTTCTCGACAATTCGTAATGCACTGTCCGATAGCAATATTGTTATCCAGCAGTTTCAACTGCATTCACAGAAAAGAACATACGGTGTCGCATATTAACTGTGACAATTGTGCTGTGTCCAAGGCTGCGATGACGATAAATCATTCAGTTAAACTTTTGCTAGTGTGCAAGCTTCACGCACGTTTGACACATATTGTATTGGCACTGAAAAAATAGACAACTACATCTAGCTGTAAATGTCATACTATCGATTTGAAATTACTTAAAGCAGCATAATTTGCGTTGCTACTTGTTTCACGTGTATCCTGAGGGAATATGGATTTGGAGATCGTTGACTGAAAATCATATCCTATAACGAAGGTTTTTTTCCAGCAGAAATCGTCTACTAATCAGATAATATGCATATTAGCGTCTGAATCTTAAAAATGCGAATAACAATTAAGCCTGGCATGGTAAACTCAACGCACAGTGCGTACACACACACGCAAATAATGTTGAAAGCAACGTCCATGGAATCACGTAGTTGAGTGATAATACTTCTCGTAGTGGGCGAGAAGCGGAAAAATTTTCACCTTCGACTGCGGTGAACGGGAATGAATACAGATTCTTCGATCCGTCAAGCGTTAAAAGTGATTGGAAAAAGTAAACGTGACGATCTAACGATCCAGTTTTAATTTCAGTGATTTATCACGGCGCGCCTTGTTCTTCATCCTATATTTACCGTTTTATCGATAAATTATTATTATGAAAAACGAGACACGCTCTTCTTCTTCTTCGTCTAACACAAGACTTCACGCCTGCAGTTTTTTCTGTAAAAACGCTGGTCTTATCTACATATTATAGACGCGGAAGTATTACATGAGCACAAGTATGCTAGTCCAATAGGTTAACCAAAGATAATGTGGGGATGTGTAACATTTGTGTGAATTAAATATTTGAAATTCTACGGATATTGCTTCTTTTTGTATGCGTACTGGGGAAAAGGTGGGTCAAGAATTGTACAACACATGATTCAAGCACGCTTTAACATGGGCGCGCATCTGAACGGCACGAGGCACACACTCGCCCAAGTAGGTACCTCCTCTCACACGAACTCGCACTTTCACGTTTCGCTTTTTTCCGCCATTAGAAAAAAGATAATAAGCCAGGAGATTTCGCTGGTGCTTAACTATACCTACGGTAAATACGTAAAAAACAAAGAAAAATCCCAGTGCCAGGTGCGGATGAGAAAGACATAAACGAAATCGAACCTGTTTTATGTACATACCTACACAAATCGAAAGTAACCGCCGGACAATTAACCAAGTTTGCGTTACTCGGACTATTAGAATTGAGGAAAAACAAAAGGAAAGAAAAGTTGGATGCTCGCCGCTTTCTTAACCATCGTCAATTAATGTCTTAAATAAAAAAAAGTGTTACACATGATATTCTGATCGCAAGAGACTCAAGAGAGAGCCTTGCAAAACACAACGTGTCCTTTACGGATCTAGAAAGGAGGAGTAAATCGGAAGGAAAAAAGAGAGGGAAACGTGCGTTCGACTCGGTGGCATTGCCCGCCTTACATTATCCGTAGACCTATATTACCTTCGACTGGAATGAACTTCTTTCTCGAGTTAACTTTCGCGATAAGGGAAATAATTTTCACTGCACATATCACATTTTCAATCAGGAATACGATAGCATAATACAGTCAATGGCTCTTGCATGGGAGTGAGTGAGGCGTGAAAAAAGCTTTAAAGATGTCTGCAAACAGGCCTCTTGAAATATGTTCAATGCACGCCGATATTTGCAGTAAGCATACACGTCAGGTTCGAGAAGCTGTGTTCAACAGGTACTTCAGAGCTTCGCACGTTGCAGAAAAGACGTTTGAAGAATTCTAAAATTCCCGCTTGAACGATGAATTCAGATCTTCGGAATCGATTGCAGAGGTGCGCGAATCGCCTCGTAATGATCTCGATGGCAACGCGGTTATCTATTTATTCAGCATGGAATATATAATTCAAGTTAAGCTAGGCTGCTAATTGGACCGCCGCGCGTTTCTCCACAGGATCGAGTAGCCGCGATGCTGCACTGCGCCGTCTCCGTACCGTATCGTAATTTTTTTATTTTTTCCTTTTACTTTTCTTTCCGACCAACAGAACCGGATCGCATTTACCGCTGCACTGCATGTTGGATTACCGGTTTCTTACGAGCCTACAAGCTGGAGCAGAGCCGCTGGAATGAATACGCGTATCTAATCGCGTATTGTACACGGGAATACCGATCGTGGAGCCGATTGACCATCGATAAGTTTCTGCCCATGCACATTTCTTATCTTGATTAAGCCGTTTGAAGCGTATGAACGTTACGTTGGATCTGTCGGTATTTTCAATTGGAAGATATCTCGATGCGTTTCTCGAGTTTTGATCGCGTGCCGGATAATTATGTGTAAACAGAATTGTAATTACCCTGGGAAACGAGCCCGAATACATATTTATGCGTTATAACACGTTGCCTAATAAGTTGGAAAGTGACAAATCGGTATTAAGTTACTCGAAGATGTATCGAAACGATATTAGAATTCCTCGACGAACATTGTGCGTTCGAACGACGGAGCCAATTAGTCGCGAACAACAATTATTGCTCAAGGAGAAATTTTTACAACGCAACGTGAAATTTCCCGATGGTTGTGTATAAGTTGGAAATTTCGCGGTCAGTACCTACGTGCTGTCAAACGATGTGTAACCACCACCCCCAGAGTATAGAAATATATTGTATCACAGTGATTTAGAAAAGTGTGAAAGGACGGCAATTAACTTGAATACTACCTGCAGCTACGATTTACGAATACAATGGAATTGTGATGATATGTTAATTGAAATGGACGCGACCGTCACGCGCCGACCGCGCCGCTCTCGTTTCTATAATTATTTCCCCCTCCCCCAAATTTTTATTTTTCCATGTATGGAATTTTTTTCTTTGCTCTTAATTTTCTCGCTCTCGTTTGCCCCCTTTTCACAAATTCTAAACAGGCAAAAAAACCGCGAGATAAGGAACGGTGAAAGTCAGGTGGTTTTCTCGATTCCGCCACCGCGGTCCGCAAACACCGAGAAACCCGGCTTCTTCCGCGGATGCAGCTTCACCCTCTGCACCCAGTCGGCAGCAATCCTGCATTTCACCGATGCAACGGTTTGCTTTCCGGTTTGCTTCGCTCTCGGCGAGGTCGAAACTCGTTCCGCAACTTTTCTCGGTACGGATTTCGACGCGTAGGATGAATCTCGTAGGAGAATTGATTTTGGCTTGACGCCAACACGGAGCGAATTTCGAATTTTTTCAATTCAATCACATATCTGATATTTTTTTCGTAATTATCTAAAAATCCTCGGACGCACAGTGCACCACGCTTTAGTGTAAAGTGTTACAACGAGCGATGCTGCATTTATAATATAGAATGAATAAAACGTATGCCGATTGAAGAGAGTAAAATTTTGGGCATATAAAGTGAATGATTATCACCTGGAGAAGAGAAAGTGGTTGTAAAGATTCCTTGCATGATACGCATAATAGTGATAATTAGCTATAACTATAGCGCTCAATAAATAACTAACTAAAATGTTACGAGTAATTTCAGCATGCAACATGACTTGACTTGACTGACTCAACGGTGTCTTTAGGTCATGTCGTACGGCGGGTAAAACTGAAGGAACTGATTAATCCGCTTTCACGCAAAACGCCAGGAATGCGGTATGGTTTCCGAAAAATTGTACAACAATCACAATGCTAATTCACTAACCTCTTGATCGGAGTATCCGGTTGCCGTGTGTGCGTGGAAAATGAATCGGAAGGAGAACCAGGAGATCCGGTTCTTCGCCGGCTGGGACTAATGGACCCCCAGTATGATAATCGGCGAGTTTTAAGTAATGGCCAGGTGTAGGTGTGCGATTTGTTCCCAGACGGCAGGTCTTCGTTATTTCACTTCCATATTTTGATTAGTAGTAACTTTTGTACTTTTCTCATCGGCTTGATTCCGTTTTATTTCACTATTAAATACCACGCAGAGCCGATCGTTCCGCAGTATCAGGCACAGGAGGGTGTGTTAGCGAACGGCGGTAGCCATCACTGAAATCAATACAGCCCCTCGCCACTCCGTGTTCACCCTTGCTAGAGTCGAGCGCCACTCTGCGTCGAAACCGCCAAGAGTCAGTTGATACATCCGCTTACTGGTTGGAAAGAAACACCGGCAGCATCACCGACGATCGAAACGCGATACAAATTCTTTTTATTTTTAATCTATCCCCATTTCCTCGCAACAATTTTATACGGAAAGCAGTGCACTGTATCTCTCCTCTCTCTCCGCAAATAGCCACCTCGATATCTTCATTCGAGACCAACTGATCGCTCCGAAGGTAAAAGTTGTAAGACTCGTTTCACGTCTCAGACCGTATTCATCGGATCCTTTGTTTCTTTCTGCTTTTTTTCTCGATAAGAACTAGCGAACGTGAAGGGTGAGAATTGGGGGAGAAAAAATTAAAAACAATAAATTCTTCCGAAAAATACAAGCAGCCGTATCTTCTTGGTTCAATGTTTTGTTTCATTTTTCCTACATAAATGGAGGGTAAAAAAGCTCAATTCTAACATCTGCACTTTCTCCTTATGTATTTAAATGATTAGACTTATATTCAGTGTAAATGGAGCAATATATCGAGGCTACAACGAATTGTGCAATAAATGTGCAAAATATGAATATTTTCTATTCCTGAGACTAGAGTTAATTAATCATCGTGATTTTATACACTTCGTGATTTTTCGCTGATATTTATACCCAGACCGTTTACGAGAAAGTTGGTTCAGCATCAGCAGTATAGTTCTCACATGCAAGTATATAACTATAAATCGCACGGATAATAAAGAAAGAAAAAAAGAAAAAATTCGGCCGACATAATCAATTAATCTATCTTGGTAAATAATCTTTGTTATCAGAGTAAAAAGAACTGCAATAGCAATTGATTCGTGTCAGATGGCTCGCATATAATCCATCGTGTCGCAAAAACTTGTCTGACAATGAAGTACCTTGTTCAGCGTTGAAATGGTTTTCAGTTACTCCGTCCGTTGGTCGAAAATGCAAATTGAAGTCCCACGCACATATTTGAGCAGTAAATTAATTCGAAATGTAAATTGGCATTGGTTCCAGAGCCTTATATAAATGTGTAACATGTACCGAACAATTTTCACTCACACATAATTTCTTTCCTCGTGATACCACAAGCTTTACGTGCGCCAGCATTACGCCTGTCTGCGCATCTATGCACGATAACAATTTCTAATTATATTCGCAAAGGCATTGAAAGTCCGAGTCGATTCGCCAGTGGGTTTGTAATTACAGATAAATGTAGGCATATGTTTATGCATAGATATTACAGGTATATATACCTACACGCAGTAGATACGTTATTAGCCACAAAGTATTAAACTCAAGGAAATTTCACTACAGCTGGTAACATGCATCGAGAATTCTCGACACGAAAGACTTTGTACTTAGATCATTGACGATTTACGGAGATGTTCTGAACCGAGTCCTGCTCTGAGCTTCTTTCACCGAGTATCAGGGCAATTGACCGATTTTCAGATAACTGTGTTAATTACGTACTGAAGGAATCTTTCTGTTCCCATAAGAATGTAAGAGTTATCCGATTTCTGGGTCAAATAGGTACCTTCACCTATCGAGACAAGTGATCCAGTATCGCGAACGCGAGTACAACCATCGGGCTATAAGCAGCTGTCACGATCGATTAAAAAAATTCGGGCCATCTTTGATCAGTGCAGGATCAAAATCAAAAAATTTGGGAGGGATAAAAAGAGAAATGTGCTCTTACAGGCTCGGCAGATGCAGTGTCATTAAAAGTCTTTTGATTCTCTGACGCGGTAGGTCGGGGTCAACCACTTTCACGGCCAATCAAACTTCCCATTCCGCCTCACGCGGCTGTAACGGCGAGATCTGATGTAGCGAGAAAACGCGTATTATGAGTATGTAAATGCAATAATAAACGATCTAGTCTACATTGGAGATGATGCTTTCTCGTTGAACGCAGAATGCATGCTTTTGAAAATTGAAAGGATCACTGCAGGAAGCATAACTAGCCGGAACGCGACGTTACAAAGCGTGTATAATTGGCAGTTGCCAAGAAAATTGAATCAATGAAACTCGTGATTGCTCTGAAAACGCACGCGAGTCATTGCGTGAAATTTCTAAGAGAAATTGATCGCGATCAGGGAGTGAGAGAAAGAAAATCATTCAGAGACATACATCTCTCTTCCTCTATTTTTCCCTCTACGCGTGTTTCCGACTGTAAACATTCAGCGATCTGCGATGTTTCTTTGCCATGAATTGGCCGATGGTTAGGCGACGGAAAAATTCATCGAGGTCGGGGATTGAGGCTACGGGTTTTAGAACCAAGTGATGTAAAAGTCCCGTACAGCATGTACCCGCTACTGGCCGTGGTTTCAAAGATGCTTAATGGAACATCGCGCCTTTGGCTCTGTAATTCCTGAGCCGTTCGTTATTCCTCCTGCTCCTCCTCCTCCTCTTTCTCCTCCTCAGCATCCGACTGGTTACCACGGTCCACATTCAACAGCTCCTTCCTCCCTGAGCCTCCAAGGCTCCTCGTGTAAACCGAGACAATTGTGCAGGAACTAGCAGTAGAAATCCCGAAGTCATCGCTCACACCGTGCAGACGGCGATAATGAGCCTCAACTGGAGAAACACCGAGTGACACATGTCCGATTTTCAGACTAACAAAAACACGCTCGTTGCGCTGTGGAGGAATGGATGTCGTTTCGGTTCACAATCAGACACAATCGGTGCTGGCAGAACTTGGAATCGAAATTTCCACGAGACTTTTATAAGATTTGCAGTGCAAAGCCTCGCGTTGACCAAAGACCAAAGTTGAAACTGTATCATCGTAATTCCAACAGAATTGCACGGAGCTGCAGATACGTTGTTACTGCATATATACCGGCGTGAAAGTTGGAACAATTTGAAAATCCCAGGAAAAAGCCGCACTTACTTTGGACCGTTGAGATCGAATAATCTCCGGCGTTCGCTAGTTGCATTAAGTGCAGCAACTGCACTGCGAGCTGCAGTAAACAGCCCATGAAGATATTTTCGAGATTACCCAACTCGTCGTAAATTTAAGTAGCAGAGGAGAACCTGTACTGCGAATTCTCCGACTGGTACTCGGACCCGACGAGGGAATGCTAATGTTGCAGAATCATCGTGTGAAAGAAGCTGTCATTGGTATTCCTCATTCACACCACGCGGTGCATCGTATTGTATCGCATCCGAGTAGTTGCGAGCTTCCGTTTTTCAGGTGACACGGTTTCACACTTGACGAATGCCTCGCCATCCGTTCTTCCACTACTTCGGTACTCTAAGACAACGAGGAATCCCGGGTTACAAGCTCGCGAGAAGTTTTCCTCGATTAATGATGATCGATGGACTGCCGGATTCGGAATACTCGCGTTTTTTTACGAAACATGAAACATTTCTGAGCGGGAAATCTACAGTCTAGATTACCATTTTTCAGAAGTGACCAACGCATTGGGCACCATAAGCATTGGGCCCTCGTCGAATAGCAGATTGTTATGCTGGATGATTTTGAGAGGCGGAAAGTAGCCGGTCCTCTGGCGCTCTCGAATAGCCAATGAACTTTCTATGGTGGACCAAAGCCGAGGGACGAAACAAAACCAAACGTGAAATCGAAAGGTAATATTGTCTGTAATTTTATTGTACTTCTATAATAAATAAAAGTAGTTCATTTTTTCTGTTTTAACTCTTACCTCTAAGAAGGACCACGATGAGAAGCCTTATATTCGAACGGACAGTTTTCATCGCCTATCGCGTGTCAGGTTCGTTACACGGTGACAAAACGGAGATTATTTATACTCCGTGAATCTTGTCAAGTTAAGATTAAGAGGCTCATACAATTAGAGGATAAATTGCATCCTCATAAGCTCATCGGGATTAACGCAGGAGTTATAATATTCCGCAATGCGCAGCTGTTGTCGTTTCAATTAATATCGCGTTTCTGTACTCGTAAGCTTGTGCAGTTGTTACATCCACTGGCGAGAAATTTCTTTTGCATTAATTTTCAACTTGACCCAGAATTTTGTGAGTGAAAAAGCTGAAGCGTTATATGTAGAAAGAAGGCTTTGGACATGAAACGCACGTGCTTGGACGCTCGAAAATTGCTTAGGTGTCTCTTAAGACGGTTCTCGTGTACCGTACTCAATGCAATACCTCGAAAGTTCACTGGGTTCGATTATTACATGTACACTATTGCCCGGAGTATTGCCTACGAAATACGCTGAATTATTACAGACGAACGAAGCAAAAACAAGCAGTTTTTTTTACTGACGACCAAAAAAAATGGCACAAATATGCAAAATGTCGAGAGATATGAACTCTCAATTTCTACAAATTCGTTATTGGGAAGTCACGTTCCACTGAATACGTTTTCAACATGCGAAACGTGTGATAGCTTTGAATCACGTACGCGATCAATAGACAATAAATTTTTTTATTCAATCTTTTGATCGTTTACTTTCCATCAAATAAATTAATGATTACGTCGCAGTATCGTCGAACGGACTTTCTTTTACGTCCAATGAGAAAAATTCATCTGCATATAAGAGAACTGCATGTTGAAATAATTTTTATGCATAAGGTTGAAAAATAGAACGTCGATTATCAATTGATGTGATTCTAATGTGAGGGTATAAGAAAGATTGCGGATGTTATTAACTAAATGAAAGTGGAATGCTGTAGTTTCGATACATGGTCAAAGTCAAGGTACCACATTAGCCACTAAGCTGAAAATAATTGATACATCGATTAATTGGGTCCAACAAAATAATTGAACACGAGTCGATTGAGTCGGTAAAAATTAATCAATACCGATTATTTCGTATTTTTTTGAAACGGTGGATATCGAACCATCAAAGCAATTTCTTAACTTTCAGTATGTAGTCTTAATAGCGGAAAAGTTTTTTGATAATTTATAATTCCATTCAAAATATTCTTTAATATAAGGTGAAAATATTCATTTACCTTTCACTTGTTATATCAAATAGATCGTTATAGTAATCAAGGCTAAGATAATAATTGAACTTTAATCGCCTAAATTGATATTGTACCGCGTCATTCAACGGAGTGAAAAATAGAAACCGATTATGAGGAAAAATAATCGAGATAATAGTCAATTATTTGGGAAAAAGTAATCGAATAATTCTGGTTATTCTTTTACCGTATCCGTGAGTTCACATGACGCGTTTTGATTATTTACCTGTTTAAAATTTCGCTTACAGACAATAATGATGAAGTATACCGTATCGTAACATATAGACTATACTCCTCTATTACGCAACTGGAAATAGGAGCAGGTTGCCAAATTAAACGCCACATATTGTCTAAACACTAATTGACCCCTCGGTCGACTTTTGTCCCAATTATCCATATCGCATATCTCCAAAATTTAGGATACAAAAGTGTTAGAGCGAAAGTTGGAGAATAAAATTTCATTCCTCGGTACATCCAAAACCTGAGAGATCTGCGGATTTCAACTGCGGCTACATACTCATAATTGTTATTAGGTCAAACGTTTCGTTAAGCCGAATACGGACAGAGAAGAAGGAACTTGCTTTCAAAAGTTAAAATATTAATTGGTACCGTTAGATCCGCAGCAAGGTCGTCATAGTGCGAGTGCGTGGATACGAGGATCTATAATTACCGATGAAAAAACAGCCTCCAAGTAATTCTTCCACGCACTTTCTCCAACGAAACCTGCTGTGCCTACGTCGCCGTATCTTAGTGTGTAAACATAACACCGGATGCCGTATTTGAATAACCTTGATTTTTACCCATCTCGTTTACCGCCGACTTGTCCTTCTTTTACATTTCAGCGAAAGTGTGGACTGGCGGCGGGGATCGGCGTATATCTTTTATTATTTTTAATTCCCGGTTTAGGAAATAATATACACATATAACAGTCCATGCACGAGAATGAAAATTCTTAATAATCGTTGGTCCAAAGTTCACTATTTAAAAATTCGTGACAGATTTCTATTCCTGTAAAATCACTAACTCCAAAACAGCAAAAATATACTCATTGTAACAACATAGTGATTAAATGATACAATTTTCAAAGGAATGTAAATAACGGACCAGTGAATTATTTGAAGCAAGAATCCAAACACGGGGTCATACCAACTTGATTAATAATCAAGAATCACAAATGAAAATTTTAGATGATTGGATCTACACGTGCATAGTCTTCTTCCAAAGGGAAGAAAAGGATGCAACGTAAATAAGGAACAATAGGAAACTCATGGTCAGTTGGTACTGATTCTCCTGGCCAAATTATTGAGATACAGAATTCTTCAAAATGGAGATTTCCATCGCATGTTTAAAATATTTCACTAGTGTGTAAAGTGATCGAATCACGCACTTTATTTGTTAACAGGTGATATCCGGCGGTCGATAAACTACATATGTATGTATGCAACACTTAAGGATAACATACCGACCTCAGTTCCACTCGAGCGATTAGGGAGGTGAACGAACACCGTGAGATGGTAAGAGGCGTCACGTTGACTGAGAAAATCGTGAAGTTGGTATTTTTAAGTTTACGGAATTCCGCGATTCATTTTTAGAGTGAAAACTGTATTGTTACTACGTTTCTCTGACTCTTCTATGGCTCGAGATGTTCGTACGAAAATCCTTTGGTTAGTTGTTCGTATGTTTTATTTTTTTTCCCATCGTCACAATAGCTTATTGTTATTACTGTTATCATTATGATTATTGTTGCATGAAGAGTTTCACTGAAAAAAGCCCACGGACACGTGACGAGACCGTCGCTTTCGCAAGCGTGCCGCTTTTTCCGCCCGTTTGCAAACTGCTTAATCAATTCCAATCGCCCCCACACATCGCGAGAAAGCCCCTTCAATTACCTCAATTATGCATCCAGTGGAAAGTCTCCCTTGCCACGTGTTTTCAAGTCAGGCATGACCGCTCCAAAACGTGCAACGCGAATCTGCGTGGAATGAAGTTTTTTCGTACTCAAAACTTCACGTCACATAGGTGATATTAATTGTTTTTACGAATTGTAGGGTGAAAAATCTTCTTTACTAATTTTCTAATAAACGTTGTTTTGCGAACTGCGATTATTCTAAAAAAAAAAATTCTTCACTTACATCCTTTTGAATATATTCTGAATTAATTTCAGCTCAAAATCAACAGGATTCGTATTGTGTTTGGAAAATATCACTTTTGAAAAACTAGTGTCAGTCGTGCGGATCCGCTGGCCCGATAATACAAGTGACTTCTGAAATAAAGAAGTCGACAACTTCGTGCATTAGTCAAAAACCTTGATTAATTCGCGATCGATCTATTTTACTTATAAACGGTATCCAAGCATCGCGTACAACAGCTTATACTACACAATGTTTGCTTTGAAGCTGCTCGTGGAATTGTTGAAGTGGCGTTTACGCCTCGGCCGATGTATCGACGTCATCTTTGACGTTAATGTTCTCAGCTTTTGTGCTTTAGGTATAAGGGATCGACGGCAACGACGCGACGCCGGCGTCGCGAGGCAAAACGGCGCAGAATCAAACTCCAGGAATGACCAGACCAGTCACGAAAGTTTCTTCGGTCTTGCGTCCGCTCTGCATCACTGAAGGCTTTCGCTCCTCGCCTCCAGCTTTGCGGTAAGTAAAAGATACTCGTTGCCGCTTTTTTCCAAATCAATTCCGTCAAGAAACGTGTAAAATAGTGTCACCTGAACGGGTTTTCATAAGGACTAAGCAGATGGACCGAAATTTTAGCCTTTTGCCGCCGTTCCGCGTTCCGCGGTTTCAAAATTACCAAACTTGGTTGATACTTTACGAATGCCTAGTTAAAACCGATGTCTGTGCTAAGTTTTCTAATCTTGTACATTAAAGGATTGAAACCACGCAACGAAAATATCAATATTTCGAACGAGGTTCGTTCATTCCGATTAATAAGTGTGTGTAACGCGAGACACCAAAGACAAGGATACGTGAAAAGTGGGGGGTGGGGGAGGGGGAGGAAAAAAGAGGGTAAACCGACGGTGGAAGAGGTCGAGGGTGAGGGCTGCAATGAGAGATGTTTACGAGGCTCCAAGGAAGGACTTTTCGCCGTTCGGCGAGCCAGGATCCGACTAATGAGATCCCTAGATAGCATAATTAGCCGAACCACAGTGTGCTCCGAATTTCACGTGAATGTGGAGTTTATTATATTTATTTTAGTCGAGATGTTAAGTGTCTCCGAATTCGATTGCCACTTCGTTACTCAACTAATTAATTGAAAGTTGGAAAACGCGTGCGGAGAATTTGCGCCAGCGCTTCTTCAAACGCTTGGGGTCTTTACAGGAAATTGTTTTAGGAGAACGACGGGATCTGAACGCCTTATTTAACAATTGGATTCATCATTCCGGCAATTGTTCAATTTTTGTTATTTTTTCCCATTCTGAAGACCGTATATCAGTCAATTACGACAAGCGGCAGCTCTCTGCTGATTAAATAACCTGTCACGCTCTTAGAGTATATCAAGCTACTGGTATAGACTTATATACCTATAGGTATACAGAGTTATTGTACAAAATTCGTCATTTTTATGACTCGTTCTCAGCGTCGCCTGCATTATTCTCGATCGTCCGAAATTAGGTAAATTCGGAAAATACAAATCCCCTAACGTTGAAATTATTTTCTGAGGAACTCGTACAGCATCGCGACATTGATGTAGATTAGATGTAGTTAAAAAAAAAGGCTCGTCTTATTGTTAGTTTCCCAATTATCTCTGATAGACGATTATGATATACACGCTCAAGTGAAATGATTTATCGATCGTCGCTACAAGATGTCAAAATAATTATGGGTATGATTTTGTTCTTCATTGTCCGAACCAGTCGCAATAAAAACAAGATCATTATTCTTAAGAAGGTTAATGCCTCTCCCCAAAGTTTCCAAATGTTTCTACCAAAAGGCAAACACATGTACCCGAAAATTTGATATAAAAATCACTTCTATTTACAAAACGATATCGATTTCTTCGGAACTGAATGAAAAATCCTGTCAGAAGAAAACAGATTTTCTGTATTAAAACCTTAAAGCAGCAGCGAATAATTTCACTGCAAAATTTCAATGTTGCCAATTTGAATACATCCCCTATATTAAGAACCGCAACAAAATAACTGTACAAACTTTTATTCCATTGTGTGACGAAGCGCTGGAATAAAATCAATTTCTGTCTAATTGTCCGCCAAGAAGCTTACACACCCTGGATTTCCGATCGCAAGGTCTTGCATTAAACTTCTAGTCATGTGTGAAAGGAAATACTTAATTGTTTGGAAAACTGAATCGAAGCAACGTTGCGTTAAGCACAATGCGCCTGTCGATTGTTGCGCGCTGACGTAGAAGGCGCAGCAATTGCCTGCCGCCAGGAGCATTTGTCTGACACTGTGGGACGTTACCACTTAACCGAGCTGCGGACTGACGATGGCCCTGAAGTTTTAAAAAAAGCACCAACTTCCCATAACGTATGCAAGGCGGTGCCGTACAAGTTCGTCCTTCGCCCCCATTTCCCATTGTGCATTTCTACCTTTGGACTACTTTTCATTTATACACCTGTTATTTCTGTTCCAGACGACCAGAATGAAGAGTACAGGCGGCAAATAATGATGCAGCTGCACTTCATACACTACACGCAACTCGTTGTTTTCGTTTTGTGAGTATAATTTATAAAATAGATGTGAAAATGAGGATGGAAAGGTAGGATATGAGTTACAGTTTTATATCGCAAGTTCGAAAAGCCACGCTGTACCTAATACAGGACCTAGCTTTTTGGCCCAACAGCTGCAGCGGCGACAAGTTTTGCGATGTTTGTCAGAAGTTGATTGCATTTAATTGCTCTCTCAATAGATTAATCGACGCTAATTCGTTGCGAGGATGCGACCTTAGGATCTCACAGCATTTCGATCAGCCGCAAGATAAGATGAAGTCCAACCTTCAGAGTGACTTACTATTTTATTTGTGTCTTGTGTCACTCCCAAAATCGCTTGACTGCACAAGGTAAATTTGAAATTTTCATCGTGAATTTTTTCGACCATAGGCCGAATCCGAAAGCGGTATACATTTTCGTACATTCAGTGTACAGGATCGCGAAGGATTTTCTTTTAACCCTGCACGATGTTTGATATCAGACCAGAAGTCCTCACAATTCGAACCGTGAAAGGGAAGAAAAAAAATGTAAAATTTATCATTTTTCAGTTTGTTCAATGCGGATGCTAAGAAAAACTACTCCATACGCCCCAGAGTCGTTCTACCTGAGCATTATGTGAAAGGTAATTAACCTGAGTACATTAATATTTCTAAACTCAAGTAATGAAGTCCATGAATAATTCGACATTTTCTTTGCAAAGAAATTAGACCACCGTCGAAAAAAGGGACCCCGGTAATCGTGGACTTTAACGTTCACGTTGTCGACATAAATTCCATCAACGTCGAGGACATGGACTTCCGGTTAGTCTCGTGAATTAGCTATTTCAAGGTCTTCCGTCTTCCGGGACTATTTCTCTGCAAACACCGAGATTTCGCTCCTTTTTCAAGGGTCGACATGTTCGTTCGCCAAAGCTGGACGGAATCGCGACTTCACATGCCCGACGACATCTTCGAGGAAGGTGACGACTACGTCACCCTGCCCCCAGAGTTTTTCGACAACCTCTGGCAGCCGGATCCGTACTTCTTGAACTCAAAAGTTGCCGGTAAATTTTTACACGTTCGATTATGAATAATTTCGACCCTTAGAAATGATTGAAATCTGCATCTTCGCCATGGATCGAAGAATATGGAGGATTCTTTTCTTCGAAATAATTCCAATTCTTATTCCAGAAATTGCAACACTGACGCATAAGTTCTCTTCCGTAACGCTGTACAGGAACAAGACGGTTATTTACGCGGCTCGAATGCACGCGATCATAGCTTGCCAGATGGAATTTCAGCTGTACCCAATGGACATTCAAGTTTGCCCAATCCACATCGAGAGTTGTGAGTTTTTTCGTCACAATTTTCGATTTTAAGGCTTTCGCACACTTTCTTCGCAGAGCTGGACAGATCGCGAATAACACTGCCATTTAAGCTTTTCACCACGCCTTCGATTACATACTTTGCACTTTTTCTCTGCACTTTCAGTTTCCTACAATAACCAGAAACTGCGTCTACGATGGGGTGAGGGTGGAGTCACGGTGAATCCCGAGCTGAAACTGCTTCAGTACAACATCGGCAAGCCGTTGCAGCTCGAAGAGTCGACTGGATACATGCTGGAGAAAAATGGTGAGATATTACACTGACGATTTCTGTGAGCCTTGAGTACACAGCTGAAAATAACGTCAAGGAAACCATAAGGACTTATTGTCACTGCAGTAAATTCTTCATTTTCCGTTCTACAAACTCCAGCTAGATCCTATGTCGGCAAAATAATTATTCTAGAGAAGAAAATTAGATTAGATTTGAAATAAAAATCATCAATTATGATAAGACACGAGGTTAATTATGTTCGGACGTTCAACGACCTACCTAAATCCGTTGTATCATCATCAGATTGAAATTTTTGTTCAGGAATTCCACAGATAGTTTCATTTAAGTTCAAGCCCACAGCTACTCCCGATAGAGTTGGTCATTTATTTGCTGAATATTCGTGACGTATCAAGAGTAAAATTTCCATAAGAATAGGAATAGGAAATAAACCCCGAGGTATCTAAGATTTTTAACGTTTCCGTCATTTAGTAATTAAAGAAGCAATCAATGTTTCTTCAATCGTATTTTTTCTTCACACACAGCAATGGTGGTCAAAAATTTCTGGACCCATATTGTACGTATTAAAACTAACATCACGACAGTCGCCAGATTTCTATTTTTATGATGAAACCTACAGATCTTCATTTCCAGGAGACCATATTTCTGGATAATTTAGAACAGGTACCTCGTCATATCTTATCAGGTTCTCAAGATAAGACTCACGGAGTTGAATTCTCGGCGAGACCGCGTTTTGATTCTCTCTTCTTTTCTACTCGCACATATGTAGGTCTATTTTAAGCTCTATCACGGGTCAGGACTGTCTTGAGAACTTACATTCACCCGGAAAATGGAGTAATTTGAATGAGAGCAAAAGCACTAGCGCGATTTTTGACGCACCTAGAAATAGCTTCTTATACAATAACGCCAAGCCGATGTTCGCGAGACTTTAGATACCGAGTTATCATTGGGATTACACAACCCAATTCTCACGGCGCTAAACAGGGTCACCACATTGCAAAGTTTGTCTAAAAAATTAGTACAATCATTGGATACGCGCGTATATTTACGCATGTAATTACAATACATCTCGTATGTATTACGTGTACGAAAAAAGCGCCAGAAGAGAAACAAGAAGAGCTAAAGAATAAACGAACATGACAAGGGTAACTGATGAAATTCTTCGATTCCTCAATATCAGGCAATTTTTCGCGACTGGTAGTTTACTTCCGGTTCGAAAGGCAGATCGGGCATCACTTGATCCAGACTTTCGCACCTTCGACTCTGGTTGTGATGCTTTCGTGGTTCAGCTTCTGGCTCGGACTGGACGCGATTCCTGGCCGGGTAGCTCTGCTCGTTACGAGCATGCTGACCCTCGTCACGATGTTCACAGGTCTCAAGAGCGATATACCGCCTGTTGCCTACGTCAAGGTGAGCAGATCCGGGTCCTAAAATTGTTCCTCTGCAATTGAGAATGGTGGAAATTTTTACTTTAAAGATGCAATTTTAAAATCCCTCCAACAGGCGCTGGATCTCTGGATGGCTGGTTGCATGGTATTCGTGTTCGCCGCCCTGGGAGAATTCGTGGTCGTCAAGGTCCTCGATCTCCGTTATCAAGTTGAGATCGATACCCAGGCGTCGAATCTTCCTCGTGTACTGCCGACGGTTTGTCTTATAGCTGCTGCAAAACATTCGTCTAATATTTCTTCACCGAATAGGTGAAAGCATGAGTGTATGATGTTTGTCTCTAGAATCACTTCCCGGTATGAAATTCGAACGCGACTAATCGAATACGACATACAGATAACGATCGAAAACGAAAAAGAAAAAAAAATCTCAAATCTTTTCAATCATCCGGACAGATTAAGACGGATTGATCCTTGCTGTCACTCGCCGTTTCATAACACACATCGTACGTACTGTACATAGAGGTATATACTTTGTCTGCTGGCTATTAGTTGGTTGCGTAATGGAGAATGCTTACGCAATGAGCAGGTAATCCTCGATGCCCGTGTGCTAAAAAGTCTACCGATTGATACCGATTTCAGTTATACCACGAATGATTTTCTCTTTTCGTTTTAGAAACTTTTGATCGAAGCGGTTTTTCCCCGTTTCTTCAACTCAACTTGCATTTTTTAAATCTTTGTAATTTTTGTCGCTCTATTTCCCGAGACTTCAACAGGTCAGCGAGATTTTAAATTATATTGTAGATGGCTCGATTCAATCAGGTTTTTTTTATCGATGTAAGACCAAATTTGTCAATTTCATACTCCGACGTTATCAATCTTACGGTTTCTTCAAACATACCTGATACACCGCGGTTTGATACATAATACGATAATATACATCTTATCTCGCGATAAGAGCCGTGACCTGTACAAAAAGAGAGCCAGAGAGAGAGAATCACTTGTGAGCATTTCCCAACGATTAATTTCTTTGCAGCTACTGCAAACGCTTACTTTTCACAATAATACATACATTAATAAAAGAATCTTACTTTTCCCAGCAACTATTATAACAAATTCGTTTCTAAGTGGAAGCGACGATTTTGAATATCCTTCATACCAAAAGCTTTAAAATATTTAACCGATCGACTCATTTTCCGCAATTTTCTTACTCCCAATGAGTGTAATTTTCTTTCGAATATTTTCGATGGAAACCACAGCCGATCAATCATTTTTACAGAAAGTAGGAGCGATGGAGAAAACACCTTACATGACTGCCTGGGACTGCGAAACAGCGTACGCTCCACAGCCGAGACAAAAACGCGCAGGTAGTCGGCGTCTTTTGCAGACATCATGGATTGACCACGAGCTGGGTGTTGCCTTTGGCAAAACACAGTGGAACCATATCGATCGTAAAAGTCGCATTGTTTTCCCGGCCCTATTTCTCCTCTTTGTCGTGCTCTACTGGCCAATTCTTCTTCTAAAAAAAGCCTCTTAATATGTTGGCGCTTTTCGAATTTAGGTCGCACTTATTTATTTATTCATTTCTTTACCATGTTTCACTTTTCTTATTGTTGTTTCTTCATTCAAGACGGCGAAAGATTCATTTCTGCGACTTATGAATTCACAAATTTATACGAACATGTATCGATAAGACGCGTTTTGGGGTCCAGTCTATACGCGTACCGTTCACTTATACTGGAAAATTTTATTAGCTGTAGTAGTTTTGTGTGTTATAGCTTCGTACCTAAATACGGATAGAATTCGTTGCTAAACATTCAATGCCGGCGCAATTAATATTTACGTCTTCACTAAAGTCTTCCCTCGTCAATCTGATCCGAGCTCTGAGCGAGGTCAAAAACCCCAGATTAACATTAAAATTAGAGCATAAATCAATGCCGTACAATCCGTGAGCACAAATAATGAATACATAATATGTTAGATTATATTGTAAAAATTATGAACGTATGTCGATAGTGAAAATCGACACGGAGATGTGTTATATTTTATGTAAAATAAATTGAAAACGATACAGTAACAAAAACAAACATCCCGAATGGGTTTCCTCGAGTCAACGTACATTTACAACTAATCTTTAACATCGGTTTTTTTAAAACTACTCGGTACTCACAATCAATCTACTTCCATTTCCTCGGCTAGAGTGTCTTCCCGCAATTCATCCTCGCTCGTCACTTCTCCGTCACTTTTCACCTTCTCTTTTGCTGCGTTGTGTTCTCCCAGTCGTTGAATATACTTAATTGTATACTGGTTGAAATCACAGCTGAAATTGTTTCAACAGCTTGTGTGACGTACTTTTTCTCGACATAAAAATAAAGGATAACGATAAAGCAATTTTACTCACATTTTACTCAACTCATCGTACTTTCTTTGCATGTTTTTCTGCAGCGTTAACAGCACCGGCATTTGCATTGTGGAATTTATTTTCGATCCCTGTCTTGTTAGTATCGCGTTAATCCATATGAGGTAGAAATGAATGTGCCTTGTATTTTCCAATTCTGAAGCTACAAACTTTAACACCCTTTCTATGTAGACATCGGACAAGCTTGTTATGGTCAGTTCGACTGGAAAAAAAATATTCCAGACTTGTTATTCACCGATATCAACGTAATCTCATTTAATCTCAGGATTCCATTGAACGTAATTAAACATTACGATTGAAACATCAACAAGAAAATATAAAAAACTTGCTTACTGTCACGATATGGAACATTCTCGACCACTTCTTGAATTAATAGCTTTTCGTTCAGCTTTAGGGCCATCATGAGGGCTGTAATAAAATAAGGAGTATAGAAATACCAGGATGGTAATTAGGAATGACTCAACGAAATCACTGAAAATCTTGTAGAAAAATACAAACCTCTAGCATGTTCTCTTTTGAACAAGGTCTCTTTAACCGTTTGTGGCGTTATACCGAACTCCAGTTCAAATGGATCGAAGACTAGCCCGATGTCTAAAGAATATATCAAGAGTCCCTCTGTCGTTGCCGCAGCCCACGATTGTCCTGGAAAATTATTTTTCAAGCTCAACGAATGCAAATTTCTGGTTTCTTCGTTGCTTAACTTTGATTCATTTTGTTCTACCTGTCGGAGAGAATTGAAGACTATAAATTCTGACTTCTGGTTTGATGCTTCTGCTAGCCATGTCACCCTTTCTAACTCCTGGTAAACGAAGGGATACCTTTCCGCCTTCATTCTCTTCCCGGTCTTCGACAAGCGCCACATTACCAAATTCAGTCATTTTCCGTCTGTTTATAAAATCCTGTGAAAGGATTAATAGCCGTTCAATAGTTATAACTTTTGGTTTTCAGTTGAGCAGAAAATTATCGACTTACATCAACTGCGTCGAAAGACCGATTCTGCGTTACTTCAAACTTCTTCAAGAGTATGGACTCTTGGATGTTGTAAATGCAAACATTCTTCGACTGACCTCCAGCAAGTATGCATGAGCCATCAGCCACGTAACAAAGACAGGTGAACGCTCTGTAACAAAATACTAAATTAGATGAAAAGTAATCACTTGCTCTCTGAATGTGAAAAATATCCATTCGTCGCACTCACTTTCCCTGCAGACTTTTCTTCGCAGTAACCAGATCCGTATCTGCTCTCCCACTGCCCAGATCATTCTTTCCCTCAATGCTACTGGTCTGCGTCGCCGTTTTACAATCAAAAAATGAAATCTGCCCATCTAGCGTAGCGACTGCGACTTCCTTGCCATCAGGTTTGTATACAACACACAAACCATCCGCTGTCAATTGAATGGTTTCATGAGTGGATCCACTTTCTATGGCATTCCACAATTTCAACGTCTTGTCCCAGGAAACAGATGCTAGTGCCGAGCTCGCCAAATTTGGACTAAAAGCTAGGCTCGCCACTGGACCTTCATGACCAGCAAGAATCTGATGAAGGACATTTACAGAATCAATACTAGATTTTTAGTAACTTTGATTGTTCTTTGTCAGCTCATAATTCCAAATCTCGAAACTAAAGCCACCGGCAAAAAACTTACTTCAAGCAGTCTACCAAGTTTCATACTCCATAGAAATATTTCGAATACATCCTGACCACCCGCTGCGAGAAATTCGTCGCTCGCGTCTAAGGCGACACAAGAAAATTGTACAGGGCGAGGAGAAACCAAAGTACGGAAGTTTCTGTATCTCGTCATATCATAGGCTCTGACTGTACCGTCAAGGGAAGCAGAGACAACGAACTTCCGATTGTGGCTAAAAAGGACGTCACTAACAGCCGAGGAGTGTTCCTGGAAAGTTATGGTACAGAATCCAGTCGTTGCATTCCACAGTTTGACTTTTCCATCGTCGCCACCAGTCACTATGTACTGACCGTCGGGACTGTAAGCCAAACAACTCATGTTTGTGCTGTGACCCTGCTGCTTCATTGCATATGTTTCACTCTGCCATTCCCAGACCAAGAGTTGACCAAGGCCGGAACAACCGAGTGCTATCCAATCCCCGGTATTGTTTAAGGCTATCGATGAAATGCATTGGTCTGAAATACTGAAAAGATTTTACTTTGAATTATGTTGAAAAAAATTTTTTTTTTCTTTTTTTTTTTGTCGCAATTAACTCACCTCAGGGAATGAATCATATTGACATCAGGCATTTCATGAATGTAGAAAGCTCCTGTACTGAAACCAGTAACAAGGATTTTCGTATTGCGATGGTAGGCAGCTGATGTGAGAACTGCATCTGGGTTTTGCTTTCGTACTTCATCACCCAAATAATGTCTGCCCAATTTTTTGTAGAATAATTTAGCAACTTTATTTTCCTTATCTGTTGGATTCTCTTCATCCTCCGCATCGTCTGCAGCTATAAATTAATTGATTTACTGACTTAGTTTCGCTGTACGGAAATAGCACAAAAATCAAAAGAAATTCAAAGGAATTATTGACTAATGCGAAGCTTGTCTAGTTCAAAATCTTATATAATTTCTAGAATGACATTTACATTGCCGGTACCTGATTGCTGCATTATATGTTTGTCCTTCTTTTTTTGTTTTTCTGTCTTCTCCAAAGCTTTATCAAAATCTATGTCATCTTCACTGTCGCTTTCTTGAGGCTTCTGTTTCTTGACGATGGGCTGCCACAGTATTAAAGCATCAGGATCGATGCTGCATTCCCAAACACACAGCTGCCCGTTCCTTGAAAAATATATAAAAATTGATCCGAAACATTATGTCAATTTCCTCAAGATTGATAAATATAGATAAGGGTTTTTAAAGGGTCAGTAATCTTACCTGCTGATCGTGGAAAGATCGTAAGAGTTTTTCTCAAAGAAACATCCGACTATAGAATCAGTGTGGCTCCCAAGAGAATAAGATTTGAAGTTTACCCATTTTTCCAGACTGTACAATCGTGTCGAGTTGTCCTTAGAGCCTACAGCTAAGATTTTCGAATCATATGACCAGTCGATATAGGTAGTATCGTCAAAAGCACCGTGAAACACTCGTTCCATAACAAATGGATTGAATTCTCCAGTCAATAGGCCCGGCGCTTTGAATACGAAAACTGGAATAAAACCATAATTGTAAATTCTTGAATTTTATTAATATTTGTGAAGGCGACAGCCAGCAAAGAAACTTGTAAATGACTCACCATTATTTTCTTTACACGCAGCAAAATGCTTTCCATCTGGTGAAAACTTGATACATCGAACTCGTCTTTTAAATCGATATTTGTGTATAACGGTCCGGCTAATCAGACTTATCAAACTTGCTTCTCCTTCTGCAATACAACAATAAGATCAGACATTAGGTAATATTTGCCTTGAATAAAGACACGTAATTTATTCAACTATTCATTTTTGATGGTTTAGGAACTGTCGTCTCGGTTAGTGATCATATTGCATTCTTTTGTCTCATACAAGCAGTTTCTTGTCTTAGAGAGGTATCAAAGTTTAGTTCAAACCTTCATTTACTGCTATCAATATGAATCCATTAGGTGCGATATCGATCGACGTGTAATTGAACCTGCTCTCAACTGGCAATGTGGTAGATTTATTGCTGTAAAGAAAATAATTATTACGGAATGAAAACTGCTTTACCCTGCACGCGGATATTGACAGGAACGTCGTAAACAGTGGTACAGAAAACTCACTTTTTGAGATCAAAAATGGTGATTCGATTGCCGACTGGACTGATGACAGAGTACCCATCAGGTGAAAAGATTAAATCTCCTTTGCGGTAAACGGTTCCCAGCAAATTGCTGAACTGCAAGTATAAATTCACAAAGGAAAATATGAAGCGGTTTGTAGGTTACGAAGCGCAACATTCGAGGTTGAACAATTATTCAAATTGTTTTGAATATGAAAACGGTGTTGAAAGGAAATAAGGTGAATCGGTAACCGCATATGAACTCACCTTGTAAGCGAACTTCATTCTGTTAATAAGAAAAATTAGAAATTACGTGAGGTTAGAATTTAATACTCGGCCACATGTCGAAGCGCGTCATTGCGGCTGCGTTGGATCGAGAAATGAAATCGAGATACTCGATTACATGCAAATATTCGATAAGCGAAAGAAAAGCAGACTCGAAACGATGGCTGCGTTCACGTGATTGGTCATGTGTTTAAAATCGGGCGTCGGCTAATAGGAATAAATATAAATTCATTAGTCAGATATCGACGGGAGTGAAAGAAAAGGGTAAATTTATTCTCTGGCAATCGTCGATGCGTTGATTTTTATTAATCCGAGTAAATGCGGGGCCACGCTAGGACGTCAAAGGGCGAAATGCGAGTCACGAGACCCCGCGGAGTTGAGCGCTTCGATATTTATCGAAGCGCTCGAAGGGTTTTTAAAACGTTTTGCCCAGTCAGCGGACCTAGGCTGGCGACTGACGTCAGCTATAAAGGATAAGACGTGAATCCCCATTCGCTTTCCCCGAGGTTCACGGCAGTTGGGAGCCAATAGCATCGCGATAGACAACCCCGCACGGGCAAAGCTAAAGCTACCAGCTCACCTCTCGCTCCTCTCATCGTCACATGACCCTTTTCACTGTGTAGGCCATATTTGACAGTGTCCAGTACTAGTTTAGTGAAGTGAGTGTGTGAAGATTGTTCCTCTTCACTTAACCCCTGGTGTTTTTTGATATAACCTGTAAATACTCTAACAACTAAACTCGCCAAAATGAGTACCGTCGAAATCGGAGAAACAAATCCCATCTACGGGCCATTCTTTGGAGTAATGGGCGCCGCCTCGGCGATCGTCTTTTCCGGTGAGTTCAAACGCTTCGGCTGTTTCCCAGGAGGCCCAAGGCACAACTATTTTAATAATCACACACAGCAGCACAACTGCCCCCAGGGGCATAGATTCTCATCATTCAACTCATTCGTTCATCCAACCTTTTCCCAAATTCACCGCTTAATCATAGCTGTAATAAATGGAAAATAATATGTCCAGAGACAGACAACGAACCGAGTTTCCCACAATGATGTACCAGCGATCGATGACGTATCGCACGATGTTCACGATGAAGTATGGATACAATTTTGAAACGCCATTTTCTCTCTCGATCGAGATTATGTGTATACTCTGAACTCGTTTCGTAATGATATTACCGATATTACCGATACGCTTATATCCGCTCTTTTGTTCGGATTGTAGTATAGGAGTAAGAAAAGAAAAAACAAAGTATGAAAAAACTCGTCAAAACAGTTACCTATCTTTTCAACAAACTATAAATCTACGAAACCTGTAACAAGGTAGAGTAGAAGGGAAGAAAAACTCTGCCAATCATCTCCTTTACATTTTCCCATCCGTTCTTGTAAGGGAAAAAAGAGGATTTGTTGCGCGAAAAGCAGCCGCGTTCCACCCGCCGTTCTTCGTCGTAGGCTGACGGTCGGCTCTATCTAGAAATCAATACGAATCTTACTCTCTCGTTCTCGTCCCGTGCGCCAGAATTCGGTCTTTCTCTTTTCTCCTCTCTTCTCCTCTCTTCTCTCTTTCTCTGGTCGTCAGTGAGGCGCGCGCGAGACGAGATGGTCGGTTTCGATCGCAAATCCGGGGAGCCGGTTAGACGACGCGACCTGGGATGAAAAGAAAACCCATCAGCAACGGCCTCGGAAAAAACTAGTAGTCTGAGAGATTTTTGGTTCCCGGCCAAATTGGCCAAGCCCCGTTTCCCTAAATCAAATCTCTTTCTCCCGTAATCGTGATGAAAAAGAAGAATCGAGATCGGCAAAGAGCGGAGAGAATGAGCGAAAATGATCGCGGGTCCGTGCCACGCCCCCCTGGCTCACGAGGCCGGGACTTACATGATTGTCATGTGACTCGAGCAACACGAGTCGGTCATGTGACTACCGCTCCCTCGGTGGCAAGGCACTCGACGAATAACCGACTCGACTGAATCCTTTAGCGATGGGAAATTCCACGACAGATTCCTTAAATGCTGTCAACTCAAGGAGCAGCTTAAATTTTTTTCGAATATGCGTCACCGTTTCGTCGGCTCTACTCTTCTCTTCACTTCTTTCCACCCGAATTCCCGTGGAAGGATTATCGAGTTACTGTCGTCGAATCGCGCCTGCAGCCCCGCCCCAGACTCACTCTGTATCATTTCGACGATCTATGAGACTGAAAGTAGTAACGTTAACACGTAACGAAAGATCAGGGAAAAAATTGTTTTTCCGGAATTTTAGAATAACTTCCAAAGAGTCGATTTTTCAAAATAACTGTACTTTTTGATGTTTATCGTGGTTTACTAAATTCAAACATCAGTAACCGTAACGTTACTAATTTCGTACTTATGACGATCTATCGTCTCTTATTCTATGCCTTAACAGCACCAACCAGCATACTTATATCCGCACGAAAGTTTAAATTGATTGAAAATTGAATACTGATCGCGGGATGAACATTCGTTGAAATTTCATGCCACGTGATTGATGCATGAGGATAATTGTCTGTCGATTCTGCAAGAAAATTCTCGTCGCGAGTATTTCTATGAATCGGTTTTATTACAGCGTAATTCTATATAGCATTCCTGTTTCGTTTTATTATTTTTTTTTTTCCTTGATAGCGAAGGGGCGTAACTTCGTTACGTAATTTCCATCAACGCATTGTGTAGACGAAACACTGAATTAGTCTCGCGCTAGCGATGAAGGTTACGGATATACGCGAACGTGTAGCGGTGGTCTGCACAGCCTCATCACTTATTCAGCTGTTCACGTTGTACAATTTCACGAAATTGGTCATCATCATGAGCAAAACATGAGATGAAGAACCTGCTGTCCGATCTTTGCGAGAATCAGTTTCTTTTTTTTTTTTTTTTTTTTTTTCTTCCTTTTTTCCGAAAGAAAGATTCTCCCGGAGTTCAACTTCTCAAATCCAATCCAAATGTTGCCAAATCGGAAAGTAAAAAATTATTTTGGTTCAAAGTGTTACCAAATCAGGCTTCTAGAATTTTCTGTAAGAGAGAATTAATACTCTACGGTCTATTATTTGTACTATTCTTATATCCAGTATTATTTGCGAAAGACTATCGAAAATTATTTGAGTATGTTATTAGTCAGCATAGAACGCGTAAAAAAAAAAAAATAAAAAACTGATTAAATTCTACTCTTGGAGACGCATACAATAGACACAATAATGATAGACCTTCGTTCTGAATATACGTAAAAGAAAAACGAGGCTGAATTTTGTAACGTTAACATAACGAAACGTCACAGAAAAAAAATTATTATTGTGCAATTTCTGAACGACGTACTAAGATTCGGACAATCCTAAATTTGGGAAGTAACGATTTTTCCTAAACATGCATCGTTACTGTAGCGTTACTAACTTCATTCTTGTAAAGAACAAGGATAAAATACCGGGAAGAAAAAAATTCTCTGCATCACACGAACAAATACCTCGTATATTATTACCCACGTTCCGTCACGTATCCGCGAGCAATAGCCATGGTAATATGATTCTAAATGATGTGAAATGATGATGCGTGATGACTTTGCCGCCCACACAATTTTATTGATTGCGAGTAACGCGTTGGAACTCATTGCGCTTATACCGTATCATATCTCGACGTGCAGATCTCGCTGCTTTGCTGCCTATACAAATTCACTTGCAGTCATAATTTTATCGCGAACTTGCAGATACATGAAAGACCGCAGTAAAAGATTCAAGTATACTTATTGATAAATATGTCGGAATTTGAAAGCTGCATATTCCAATTTCGTATATAAATCAAGTCTACTTGCAATGACGATGATCCGGTCAAACGATATTAAGTATCGCGAATAATTAAGCCGAACAAACGAGGGATGCAAAAAGGAAAAGAGAATGGTGAAAAGATGAGAGACGCGTATTTCACGTCCGCACGAAGTCTGCGTTGAAGAATGAAATTGGCGACATGTGCATCGGCAGCAATGTTGTTTGGGTAAAAGGATACATACCTACCTATATGCATTGTAAAACTGTTGGCACGTAATCAAGATCAACGTACCGCCGCCTCGTCCCGAGACGCTGTGTGTTGTTTTACGATTACGGTGTGCACAGTGGCGGCGGGGCGCGGTTTTTCGGTTATTGCTAACAAAACAATTTAAATCGTACACTTTCAACAACCTGCACTAATACTTACACCAAAGACACCGCGAATGAAAATAAAATCGTTCTCGATTCCTCGAGATACAATCCCTGATCCATCCTGGCAGACCAGCATTTACAATCCTTCAATTTTACGATTGGTTCTCTGGTTTCGATCACCTTCGCCTCCGGCATCTCACCTATAATAAATCTCTGAATCTAAAATCTTGCCCCACACTCTCCGCACACATTCTGTCTTACTTACGATGATCGTTTTTCACAGCCCTCGGAGCGGCCTATGGAACTGCAAAGTCCGGTACCGGTATCGCAGCCATGTCCGTCATGAGGCCTGAGCTGATTATGAAGTCCATCATTCCCGTCGTCATGGCGGGTATTATAGCCATTTATGGTCTGGTGGTGGCGATTCTTATCGCGGGGTCGGTCGACTCGCCGACGAACAATTACACCCTTTACAAGTGAGTATATTATAATCGAACGATCAATCCTGACCATATTTTTATCCCACAGACTTTTACATTGAATAGCATTGCAGATTTTTACACATTTGTAGAGCAACCACCGTTGGAACAGAAATATTACGCAAAAAAAAAAAGTCTCACGCATTTGCGGTGATTTTAAGATCAGTTTTCTTTACGAATATAATCATTGATCCCGGAAATTCCAGAAACCCGTTGGGCAACAAGTTGATCCTGCATAACTATTACCGAATCGCATCTAATTTCTTTGCATACGCGTAATTCTTTTAGCTTAACTGTACCGATCCGCAATACCTATCTCTTCTTTTCGGGAATCATTACTGTCATCATTATTGTTATTAACTTTTTTTCGCTTGATCAGCTGTTGCAAGCGCCGCGGTCGTCGATCGAGGGTGAAAGCTTTTCGAGAGGTTTTAAAACTTACGATGCTGAGCACATGGCGACGTGCCTAAACTGCACGATCGGATGTATGTAATAAATTCAGCGAGCGAAACAAGAAAAAAAAATAATAACAATCAAAATAAAACCAACAAAACGGCTCATTCTCTTCTCCGTGGTGCCTGGCCTTTATTTCCATCGCGATAATTGACTGTTTCTAAAATAACCGCGCAGCGAAAAGTTGAATACGCGAATCGAAAATTGACCCGTCATAAAACTCACTTTAAACTTGGGAACCAATAAGTAGGACATACACATATTGCGTCACATGCACGCGCACGCGTATATTCGCCAGTTTATACCTCGTACGGATTTTTTCAGCTGATCGGTGATCAAGCAGATCTCTTCGCCACGCTTCATCGTGCATTCTAAGCCTTAACGTACCAACACTGTTTCGCAGTCGCGTTGAAACTATATGCTTATTGAATATTATCTCACAATCAGGCCGGAAACGATGAACGGATCCGCCTCCGTTTCGCTCTCGAATCGGTCTGACGCGGAACTGAATCGAATGAATGAAATCCGTTTCCAACCAGCCGACGGCTTCTCGTCCGATCAATTCAGGACCGCCTGAATGGCAAATCGAATCCCAAACCGACACAATATCCGGATGTTTCCCTTCTTTACCGATCGATTGACCCCGTATTTCACCAGGCAGAGTCAAACGTTCCGACGACTCTCTCGGCTCAAATTTGACTGAAGTCTATATACACCCGACCTGCGACAATCTAGCCGAACGTCGTTCATGCCTCAAGATCTCTCTAGAGAAGTAAAGAGCTCGGAACGTTTGATGCATCCCGGAAGATCCGATTCACGCTGCGTTTTCACGGTTGCCAATTTCAACCCCCTCCCCCTCTCTGGGATATCCCGAACTATTTTTTGGCACCAAATCGCTATCGCATCTCGACGTCATTCGCGACAATGAGATTATTTCTCTCACTATGTACGACTAGAGTTTAGGGGATAAATAAATGTTATCGTGGCGACTATACGTTGGTAATGAAATGAGCTGATCTCGGCTACTTTACAGCAGCGACATTAGCGCCAAGCTGTTTGGTGTCGCGATTCTTAACCCGCGGACTGCACCGCATCGACAGTCAAGTAGTGACGTGTCCTCGTCGTTCTCTTTCTGCGTCGTTCTTCAAATCAACAAAGACCTTCTCCCCCGTTCGGCAAATTAAATGCAAAAGCCATTCGTATTGCTTTCGCGTACAAGTACATATAATATATATATATATATATATAACGCGTAGGCATGAACTTTTACTCGCGATTCGAGAGCTGTGTTATAAGTGGGCGGACACTGTGTTCGACTGCGAATTCGTATCGTCGCCCGATCGTTATTCAATGTGCATATTTGACACAGGGACAATTTTGCAATCTGTATAATTACACATGGATGTGTGTGTGTGTGTGTAATAATCATGTGCTGCGGATATATTCGTAGCACGATGCAAATTTCGTCCGAATAATTTCGCTATTGCAACGGTTCTTTTTCTTTCAGAGGTTATTGGATTATTTTTCTTTATTTATTTTTTTTTATTTCTTATTCATTCTTTCGTGTATTGAGAGTTCACTGATTTATCGCTTCTTTTCACTGTACCAAGGTTATAGATCCCGAAGCCAACGACGCGTCGCGTCGCTTCGCGTCGCGCCGCGTCGTCCCGCCTACGGTTTTGCGACGGAATTAACCCTTACATCGATATTATTAAAAATAGATCACATCCACGTCTTTGCAAAATCGTTTTAACACGCGGAAACTATTTATAGCTTATATCTGTTCATGATGAATATTCTCATTCTATATGTTCAGTCAATTCGTACGGAATACACTTTCTGCAATGTTATCGAACTACGACGCCTGCAATTTATAACTGTGGTCAATTTAGGTATACTGATTTCACAAAAAATATGCGAATTCATTTTTTTTTTTTCTCTCTCTTCTTTCCTATCTTAAAATCGGATCATTAATTTTCTCTCACTTTTTTTTTTATCTACGTCCGAAATCGTGATTTTTCCAGGAACAACTTACACTCTCAGAAAATTATTACATCAATACTTTCTTAATGATTTTTTTTTCCTCCTACCCCGTACATAAATCCATCCAACGAATGTATTTGTGCGAAGTCCCGCGGCGCAATTTACTCGCTTTCAATTCTTGAATCATGCCTGTTGGTGTGACGCTGTGACTACTGCACGCGAAATACGAATGGACCAATTGGCAAACGCCGGAGGGGAAGAATTTCACGAGCGGTATACCGATCACCGCTGTCTAGAGTATCCGCGGTGCACGCTGGCTAGAGTCTAGACTCTGAAAGTCTAAACTATAGTTAGATCGGCTCGTCTGGACGCAACACACCGGACGGATATAGACCCGGTTCACAGTTTCGACATTTTTACTACATACATACCTACTCGCGTGCGTGTCTGTCACGGAATACGCGGCCGCATTGCTCCCTCGTTGCAATCCGTCTCTTGGACGCAAAATTGTGTAAACCGGGTGAATTCGTAATCCAGATGAAAAATTACGAATTTATTTATTACGATAAGAAAGGCAGATCGGTTTGAAAAATCCATAAAAATAATTGAATCAGAAAGTGGAAACTCTTTTTCATTTCAATTATTCTTTCAATATTATTATTTTCCTGTTATCGATGTGAGAAATTAAGGAAAAACATGTTATTGAAAAAATGGTAACAGTCGGAGTGACGTTGACTTTATTGTTTACAGGGGATTCCTCCACCTCGGAGCTGGTCTTGCGGTAGGATTTTCGGGTCTAGCCGCAGGTTTCGCCATCGGCATAGTGGGTGACGCAGGTGTGAGAGGTACCGCTCAACAACCTCGTCTCTTCGTCGGTATGATCTTGATCCTTATTTTCGCCGAAGTATTGGGTCTCTACGGTTTGATCGTCGCCATCTTCCTCTACACCAAGGTGTGAAGCGGTAATAATACCGGGACTCATTCACGCGGGAATATTCATCTCCCCCCTAGATATAAAATTACATATAAATACCATCAACAAGAAGAACAACAACAACAACAACAACAAGAAGGAGAACAACAACAACGGGAATACAAAAAATATACACACACACACACGTATATATATATATATAGATATTTACATAAACAGATGCAGAAACAAACGAGCAAACAAACTTCTCTTCACTTCGCATAGGAATCATATTAATAACGACACCTCTATTATCCGCATAAGTTGGAAAACAAAAATTTCATTGATTAATTAATAAATTCGCGAAAACTCGATCGCGCGATGCAAGGGTAGTAGATCGTTTTCTCTCTTTCTCTCTCTTACTCCCATCACCGCATCATGTGCCTACCCACCTGTATAATCCTTGCATGAAATAGCTAACGATCTTCAGATAAAGCGATAAATGGCAAACCTGAACTACTTTGGTTTAATGACGCTGTGATATGTGGAAAGAAGAAGGGGATGGAGAAGAATAGGGAGATAATATAAGAAGATGAGGAAGAAATGATGAAGTAAACTCGTCACGCCTGCAAAGTCAGTTTTCTGTATAATATAAATAAATATATGCATATATATGTCGTATATATAGATATCGACACCCAGGGGGAGGAATATTTCCGACAGGGAAAAAGAAAAAACCGGCGACAAAAAAACTGTCTGTAATAAATAATATACGGTTGTCGTCGCGTCATATCATGTAAATCGTTATCATCCGTCATTATCGTCATCGTTAAATAAATCGTCACCTTCGTCGCCGATGTGTCACCGCTACAAGAGAAAGGCAAAAAAAAAAGAGGAACAAAAATTGATCGAAACAAAGATTCATAAAAAATATTCAAACAAACGAACAGTAAATTATATTAGCCGTTGCTATACTACTACAGGTACAATAACAACATAGGGCTGCTACTGCTATGTGCTGAAATATATACAACAAATCTACCACATATACCTATACATACGAAAGACCAGAGATAAACGTGTTGAAATAAAAATTTCATTCGATCAAACGAATGAACGATAAAATAATTTCTCTTCAGTTCTGTGCGCGACGAAACGGCCTATATTTTCCCTTTTTTTTTTGTCAAATGCATTCAACCAATTTCGTCCCAGTCAGTAATACCAGCTGACATTTTGATATACTTCAATTTATATGATTTTCTTTTTTTTCTCTCTCTTTTCGTCATCTCAACCCCCCCCCCCCCCCCCCCCCCCCCCGCCCTAAAACTGCAAGACATACGTACAGGTAAATTGTCGATCTTATGCAAAGGGATATTGAAGTCTGTGCACGTTTAAATGAAATCGCGACAGGTGAATCCACAGTAACACACAAAAGATAATATACATTATGTGTACATATAACAGCGCATGCATAGAATATTATAATTAACGTCGGCAGCTTGTACGATCACGGTTAATGGGTGTAGCAACTGGCGGTGAAGGGGCGAAGGGAAAGGGTTCAATGGAGGGAGTAAAAGGGTAATGAAAGAAATTGAGGAGGGAGAAAGAAATAGCTTGTAATATTCCAAAGAATAGCCCAAACGTTCCTCTTGCGCGCACCTTTCTCTATATTATTTATCATTTGTATAGCTGAAAATAAACACACGTACATATAATATGCGAGATATCATTTTAGCGAGTACACACATACATATAATTATTATACATACATACGTGCATAAATTACATAACATAACGTACACGCATACACATAATATTGTACACATAGTATCTATAGAACTATATATTATAGTTTGAAGAGAAAAAAAAGAACGACATCAGCAAGTTAAAGTTAATAACTTCATTGGTTTTTCCATCGTTGTGTGCTGTATATGAAGAAGGCGGAAAAAGAAAAAGGATAGGAATAAAAAAGAAAATGATTATATTAATACGATACATATATATATATATATATAATTATGACTATATACACATATATTAAGCACAATTATTATATTTCCTAGAGAGGGCAAACGAAACGTCAGCATCAAGTTTGTCCTTGTTTATAATTTATCGTTTTCTTTTTTTATTCTTTAGTTTTTTCTTTTTTTTTTTCATTTCTCTTTAATGTATAGAACCAAACGGTATACGAATCGTTTTTAGCCAAAATCTGCTCTACAGTAGAGAGAGAGAGAAAGAGGAGAAATATAAAAAAAATGACTCATTCGATGCTCTGTTTTTCTTTATCTTTCTTGCTCGTGGGAAAAAATGTCAATGTCAAATCTTGCTGGATTCGACTGCTGCATGAATTTAAAATCTTATACCCCCAAAGAAATGGAAGAAAATACGATCCAGAAAACAAAATCATCAAGTACGCGATAGTATTATACTAAGATGATGTCGATACTTGCATATTTATAGATATCGGTCTGTTAGAAACATCTGCAGCTTAAAGTTGTTCGTTCGAGGGGCAGGAGGGGGAATTGTATTTCAGGGGTGAAGAAAAATATTTATCGCCTTAGGCCAGCGATAATTCTTGTTCCTCTGTTATATTAATTCCACCACCACCACCACCACCACCACCACCACCACCACCACCACCCCCATGTTACTTTCGAATGAAACGTGAAAGATATTGAATTAATGAAATCGAGAGAAAAAAAAACGAATATGACATTGACCGGCTGATGCTATCTATATATGTACAATATATGATACCAAACGAAATGTAGAACGGAGCATGAAATAGAATCGATTAAAATAAAAAAAAAACAAAAAAAAAGGAAGAAAGAAAGGAAACGGATTACGACGAAGATGAAGAAGGTGAAGAAAAAGGAGTAGTAGAAGGAAACTAAGTAAAATAAATAATACAATTTGTACATTCCATGATATAGTGTTTTGTTTCGAAACGACAAAGAAAAAAAGAAAGAAAAAAAAACACACACACACACACACACATAACGCGTGCATTATACACGAGCACGCGTTCGATTGCGTCGGTTTGCATTTTATTTAATTTCTTTAAATCCTCTTGCGAGGGAGCCCCCCGTTTTTAGCGGGTCATTGACGGTTGTCCTGTGAAAATTCAACAAACTTCACAAAGAAGTTAAAATGGGACCCCGTCAACTTGCTGCGGGGTGCGCGTCAGGATTTAAAGGAAAAAATATTCCGTCATCGCATCACGTAAAAAGTCCTCGGGGTTAATTATTGGAGGGGAGGGATGAGGGTTTGATTGAAATAATGATCTTGTATCAGTAACAACAACCGATAATCATTAAAGAGCATATGTTGTATTTTATTGAAATCGCCGAAAGATCCGCCGTGTCGATCGTTTGGGAGCTGACGATCGGTATCAGCTAGATTTATTAAGCATTATTACGACGTAGCTCGATGTTTTTAAGAAAGAAAAAAATAAAAGAAGAAATTAACTCCCTATCTCTCTCCGAATGATATTTGTTGAACATGTAAATCGCGTGTAATAATTTTAATCAAATTATTTCACGGTCTCCTCGAGGACTGTGCAGTTTGACATTCGCGATTACACCCGCAACACAAACGGAAAGATATGATCGGTCGACGCGATCGAACGCATAATATGAGAATTGATTGATTAGCTATTTGACTGTCCACAGTATTTCGCATTATCAAGTCTAGAACTAGCTGTTTTTTTTTTCTTGTGAATTGATACGTATAAATTATTATTATTCTTTTTTTTTTTTTTTTTTTGTTTTTTGTCTATAGGGTTTGTTTTTCACCCATAATTGACATACATTCGACGTGAAATGATTGCAGGTGTCGAGATTTTCGGGAAAAATGAAAACATGAGTAAACATATATAAGACCGTTGTTGCTTTTAATTGCCTGAAAAATAATCACACAAATACACCCTGCGATATTGTCTTGCGCAAAACCACCACCACGATTCCCAAAATTATGATATTTCGTACCGAACGAAAATCGAAAAACTGTGTAAATCCACCGATGAATCCGTTCGCTTGCTCGCTCGCTCGCTCGCTCGCTCCTTCGTTCGTTCGTTTGGTAGACACAGAAAAAAAACAGTATGTGATGCGGTCTCCTCGCGAAAAAAAAACTATTCTTGTCAACTATCTTTAAGTGTTCCGAAAATCTGTATAGAAATAACGTTAAAACGAAAAATGTATTATAGATTATTATATTCTATAATGGCTCACAGGCCGGATTAAGGGGATATTTGACTCGGCATTGTTCACTGCGGGGAAACGATAGCTGGGCTGTATTTGAATTTTGAAAGAAAGTAATAAAATGACAACAGATTTGAAGCGAGAGAGTGAGAGAGAGAGAGAGAGAGAACGGGCGCGCGGGGAATAGTTAAATTATATTATATGTCGTAACGAGCACTGGCAGAGGCAATTATAAAGAGGTACAGAGTATGAATGTAATGGAGATTTTCAAAGTTGCAAAGATAGATTCTGGAAGGAACAGAACAAAAAGAAAAAAAAAATTAGTAAGTGAATACCACCAAGAACAAAGGAATACGAAGTAATATCGCAGGAAAACAACAATTTTATTGTACCATAAAACAGCCCTTCGCCGCCCCCCGCATGCAGGGAAATTCTTCCAGTGTTATTTACTAGTAGCGGAAATTCATAATTGTTGAGTGCTGAAAAGTGATGATTGATCAATAATAATATTTATGTTAAAATTTGTCCTCGATGTTACAGAAAACCGTGTTTAATAAAAATTTAATTTGAACAAAGTTTCAATGCCCATGTCCTTTATTATTATTGTTATTATCACCTTGTGTTTTATGATCATCGCCCACGTCTTGTTCCTTCAAAATCACCCTTCCAATTCCTCGACGTTATATTATAAATAATTCCTACGCCATATTTATTTTTAATCATCCGATGTATTATACACATTATATACTTTTCGAACAAATGAATCATTGAATAATTGAACAAGTAATAAAATATCTGCGACGTACAATAAACCGAACCGACGGGATAACTTTTACTTGTGTTAATACGGATCGCTTAATCTTCAACTTATTACGCAAAGACTGGCGTTGCCTTGGTTTTCCACTGCTAGCCTTGAAACCAATTACAGTACTCCGAGTCTAAGTCATAGTTCTAAGTAGTGTTCCATAAACGTCGCAAGGCTATTACTGTGTAACGATTCCTTGTGCACATGCAATCTTCACACTTTTTGGTCTATCAAAATTACGTTTCTCCCTCTCCTTCTGAAATTGGCGCGGTACAGGCTTGTTACCTGCGATTATCTGCATATTGAAGAAAAGAAAAAAAAAACAAAAAAACGCAGAACAATTGTTCGTCAATTTCAGACGAGCGCAGCATAATGTGTAAGCTATATACTGTGAAATGATCAAATTTCGCATATTGCGGGATAAAAATAGAGAAGGAAGAGAAATAAAAGACAAGTTGTAGGCAAAGCCTGATCACGGCAATAATGACCAACCGTGGCCTTCGATTGAATAAGAAACTATGAAACGCGACAGAAATCTGTACTTTGTACGTATTATACTGACGATGAAAAAGCTACTCGTCATATCCTCGCGCATACACGTAATACACCTGTAGCTGTTGGTTGCCTCACGCAAAATGACGTGCAACACGTACAAGGAAATAAGCGATGAAGAAGATACCTGAAAACAAGATATCCGAATGATCGATAGCTTTCGCATTCGTCTGGATAAGGAGGAAAGAGATTTAAAAAAAAAAAAGAAGAAAAGGAAAGGAAAGGAAAAACAGTTCTAAGTAATCCGGAACCAATTTGCCGAAATTGCGATTCCCCCGCATACGGGGACCTGGGCTTTATTGATTCTTGGTGAAGCAGACCAGATTCGTGTACCCGGGTCGTAATATTGTGGCACAAAATTTGAAACAAAAGAATTGCGAAGGCCGGATTTTTGCACTTTCTGCACCATTCTTTTATTATTTTAAACGCATACTGCATGGCTGGAATTACAGAGATTGCGAAGCACCGATAAGAGGCAATTTTCTTACGGCCAGTCGCAATATGCCACCGCTCTACGATGAAAGGTCATACTAGATAGTGACGGTGATGATGATGACGACGGTAGTCGGTTGTCAAAATTCTTTCGCCATGCCTCATCCTCGGCTCTTGGCCTACATTTCGCCAGACCTTTAGTAGAATCTACAAGTTTCGTTGCGTATTTGCATACCTATCAGCGTACATCGCGGCTGCATGGAGATAACAGAAGACTGGAATTTAACAATTCTCATTCGTTATAGTACAGATCGGAGATCCCGTTTTTACGTAAGCTAGACATGGCACTAATTGTAGGTCGATTTTACTTCGGTGTGCATTGTGGAGACTCGTTTACAGATCCAAGCCTGGCTCCCAACGTCCACGAATTACCTCGAAATTCTCCGCTAATTACGGCTCAAGTCTTTCTCTATTCTTTTAGACGCAAATATCTTCTGCCGAAAGATCGAAAGAATTAACATCAAAGAAAAGGAACTGTTCATGCGGAACGTGTAAATTAAACACACACGAGAAACTTGTATACGTAATTTCGAATCGTCCAACTAAATGCGATTTCTCAACATTGAGCAAAATTCAAAGTTTTACACAGCCCAAAATAAATAAAAATATATGTACACCTGCACAGCTTCATAAGCAGACGTCATGTTCGCGTTGTTTCCAGCAGCTGCAGTTGCAAATGAATTGAACACAGTGTTAAACCACTTTGCTGTCATGATCATTGTACACAGTCAATAACAGATCAACGTTTGAATCATTAAAGTACATATAATGTTGTACGTACGTAACACGTTACAATTGGGTATGTTTGTAAAATTTTTTTTTCTTTCGTTCAATGGAGGTAAAACCAAATAGCGACGTGAAAAAACAAGTTATTTCTATACGCGTGAATGTAACGAGCGTACAAAATTATTCTTACTACATATGCGGTTTAATTTGCCGAACCGCGTTGTGATTCCTCAAAACGATGCAGACACAAAACCGTGTTCGAAACTTGTTCAGAAATTGTCTGAATAAAGGGAATTTAAATGTCGTGCCGTTTCAAGCATGTAATGGGCAGGACGTGATGCGGAGTATCAGAACGGTGTATGGTTACTGTCTATAACAGAGTTCCGGCTGACTTGGTTCACTTAATACAAAAGAGCCTTGATGTTAATTCTGTCCCGATTTCGGTCGGCCAGTCGCAGACTGATAGTTCTAATTTGTCCAAAGACCTTTCATGCCTTGTGGTTTTCAACGGCGGAAGGTAATAAAAAATAATCTAATGCACTTCGATCAGTATTATTCAACTCGCAACGATGAGGCAGTAAGACAGAAGTAATTTCTGACTTGCAGCTCTCCTCGCATCGCTTCTCAATTCTGCCCTCGTAATTTAAAAGAACCCAAATCCATTATTTCTCCGATTTGTTCTTAAAGAGAATTTTGTTATTTAATTGCAGTTACGGTAGGATTTATACGCGCAGAGAAAAGTCAGAGAATTTCGAAAATAAGAATGGAATTTTGAGTTTCTCGAAGAAATAAACTCGTTCTTAGTTCTTACACAAAGTTACATCGACTTTTAGCAAAAAAAAAAACAACAAAATAGCACTTAAAATTTTGATTCGCTGTACCACTGCTTACATTCTATGTATATTATTTATTGTTAATAACAATCATTTTCTCGTTTTTTTTTCTTACGGAAAATCGCAGGCTGTTGGAAAATTGATAGTCAGACAGTAAGATAGTTACTAGACGATATCGACGATATTTGTATATTAATGTGTAAAAAAATTGTCATTATCAGCGAAATACTTCTTGAAAAGTTACTGAAGAATTCCTGTTTTCAGTCTGGAATACCTGAAAAAGTCAGGGAATTCCAGATTCCAAAAAGCGTACGAACCCTGCAGGACCTTTCAAATTATTAGGCCAGAACTAACAATAGAAATACAATGCAAAATATTTATGAATCACATTCGGGATTACCCGTGGCAATTTTAAATTAGGTCACGTCTCTATGGACCTTCGGTCCTCAGGTGCAAACTTATAGGCTTCGCGAGGTTCAGCCAACGCCGAGCTTTCCGCACGTCAATCAATACGAGAGCTACTCGCAAGTCTCTGTACCCGAGCACACGAAATATTCCAGACGTTGTATACAGGGATGATAGGAAAACCTGGATGATGGTGCATTCTTGGAATGGTTTGGTAACGATCTGGATACGTGTTATGCCTTTAATGTATCATCCATGCAGTTCAAAACGGCGCAGATGAAATTGCCAAACAATAACTGACAGTGAGAAAAATCTCATGCAATTTTCAGGGTGCACAGCAGGTGCAACGCATAATCGAGGAATCAAGCGAGAATTTCAGGCGAGAGCCTCGTGGATCAGTGACGTAATTGGAGGCGAGCAGCGGCTTGGCTGGCAAAGTCTGAAGGCATTTTTGAACCGGTAATTCGTGCATCAAAAGGTGAAAAATAACGTGTAGGTATAATCATGATAATAATAATGTGGGGATTCGAACGTATATTGGAGGCTATCGAATGAAATTCAGCGTGAATGAATCTGGTATCAATGACCGCCGTGTCGGACTTTCGAAGTGTATCGGTTGAATTATAGCTGCCTAAATGTCTATGACGAGTTCCGGAGAAAGAAATGACGTTTAACGGAGAGAAAGGAGAATTATAGTCGAGCTAGATTTATTAGGAAAGAAATTAAGCTCGTTCCTGGGGAAAACGAGAACGTCGATACAGCTTCCTTTTATAAATGGGTCAGGTCATAGATTACACGACGATGCAAAAAAATGGAATTTTTTTCTCTTGTTTTACTGTAAGCAGGCTTGCCAAAATTATTTGAATCACTGCGGATTAAAGGAATTATGGCACGCCCTTGGATTATGTTAGTCAGTGAACGAATTTAGCTCGTGCACGTTGAAATAAGAGGAAAACTAAACACGCCGCACTATGGATGACGAGAGATGTTAGTTTTCCAACGATACTCCGGAGATGACCCTTGCTAATCCGCACCAACGTACGTGGGATAAAACCATGAAAAATGAATGCTTTTGAGGATGATGCCGGATTCTGGCTCTCGGCCTATTCAAGACTACTTGCTGCCCGCGGGATCAATACTGACTCTTCGCTAACTCGAGACTCGTGTGCCAAGAAAATATAATGGATGTAAGGTATATGTGTGATGCTTCTACGTAGGTAAGTATTATTATATTTAAATGGAAGATCCGTGGATTATTTTTCCCACAAATTCAAGGGGAACGAAAATATGGGAATTGAGGTATAACATGCATGTATACTTGTTTATGGATGAGTTTTACCAGGTATGGTATACATGCGATCATGATTATTTTTCAGAGATGAACGTTTCCGTCCTACAACTAAGTATTGCAACTGTGGCATGTTTCGGATTCGGCGTAAAGAAGATGCAACGATTAGTGAAGACTCTGCTATATAGATAGATTACGTTAAAGACTGAATTTTTCAGATGGAAGAAAACTTTTCCGACCCCTTATCGCTTCCACTCAACACTGGTATGCATGCGTCTGGTTATCGCTGATTGCGATCGTGTAAATAGGCTATACGCTGCCAGCACTTATCTCGTCCTTTTAACGCTGACTAAATAAATAAACTACCGACGTCACGTAGATACGCTGCGTTACACGTACCTACGTTGTGTTGCATTTTCATTCGAGTGTATGGATTTGGAAATTGTGAAAGCGTGGCGTAACTCGATCGTACACGCCAACGACCCGTTGTAAATGGGGAAAACTGTTATACAAATTCGGTCACTTAATTACTCGACGAAAAACCTGAAGACATGAGTTATTTATTCCAGATGGCTAACGAATCAAGGTACGTTAGACGTACACGAGCTCAGCACACCGGGAATAATTTATCGTACTTGTTAGATGAAAATGGGAGATTTTTAAATTACAGTTTGGAATCTCGGCGTGCCGCACATTCAGTCTGGAAGATTTGCAAGGTTGTTTCGACATTCTAAAACAGCGTATATGATAGCGTCAAATCGTTGCCGTGATAAATAATGCGGATGAATTTATCGCCTCGATTTGAGCCAAGGTTAGATTAGAACTTAGATATCTTTGTGATCCGACGTAACAATCGTTCGTCGATCTCAAAATGCACGTAATATTTATGAGGTATTTATTTCGCCGTTGAAAATTAATTGTTTCCGTGTTCATCAGCAGTTAGAAATGAAATTGCGAGCTTTGACTTAAATTCTGATAATATCGAAGAATCGAACTTCGATTGATGTTATGTAACAGCAAGGGAATGAAAATATATATGTAAATATTTGCTCGAGAAATTCTGGAACTTCTTTTAAAACAAACGAACCGACATTCCAAATCGCACTGAACCCTGATTATGAAATGTTGGGTAACGCCCGCAAAGCGTGACATCAACGTCGTCACTGTTGGAGGATTTTTAACATTTATTTATCCGAGCCGCAGCTGGTTACTTTGGTTTATACGCCCCTGGCTTCCTATATCTATACGCAGACATGCGTGTTATACCTGGAGGCAGAAATATCACGGATATCATAAACAAAACCGATGTTTATTGTTACAAATTCACTATCATGTCCAGTTTTTGACGCGCTGTGAATCTATAAACAAGCGGTAGTCGTAAAATGAAAAATTTATGCCTCTTCATAAACCTGTCGGTTATTTTTCCCTATCTCTTTCCTTTTATAAATTCTGACCGTGAACAAATTATTTATAATTATATTATTCATCCACACGTGCGGAAAATATACATGGATTGTATAAATGATACAAAATTGTTAAAAATCTTCCAAGTGCGAGTATTTGAGATTCTAAAAATTGAATTCAGGAAAACTTCTCTACTCGTATAATTAATCAACTTTCTGCAACTACCTTGGAATGTTTATAATCAATCAATGAAAACTTGAATAACACACAGATAACTTTTACCCATTCATGAAATAATTAACTTGACGTATTTTCTGCACTAATATAAATTTAAGTTGTACCAGGCGAACGTCTAAATAAAATTAACTCTTACGCTGCACACATTGAAAAACTTTTGGAATAGTCTTAAACTACCATATTTAAAAGTAAATTAGTTACTTTTAGCAAAATGAAGTTTTGAATATGAAAAAATAATTCATGAAACAAAATCCCGAAAAATGGATCATTCTACTTAAAAAATCATAACTCACTCAAATTTCAATATCTCGAGCTGAAAATTGACTGACGATGTGAAAAAATATATGAAAATACTGCAGATTATGATCTGTATTATATAAAACGGTGAATATGCTGTGGGGTCATTTTGACCCCGGTATGTAGCGTAAGCTTATCTATGTACACAAGTTGAAAGTCCCTGTTCTGTTTCAACTCTTTAAATATTTTGGTGTTTTTGAACGCTTGTTAAACCACGAGCGAAACGAATTGATATCGTACTAGACGGAGTTGAGTGACAAATAAGTGTGGGAAATAAATTGGCTTTTATTACTTATATCATACGAATGTTAACGCGTAAAAATATTAATACTATAGCCAATCGAAATGGGACTGAAATAATTATCAATAACGACTCTACAGCTATAGCAGAAATAACCAGATAATGGTGAAAACGTATGTAATTAATGATAAGCAACAATGATACCATATGAGCAATGGTGCCAACGTGAAAAAAATGAAGATGATCCTAAGAACAATTTTATTCGTATTACCTATTGAGAATTGAAAGATCATCGTAAAGATTCCATCGTTAATATTATATTACACTATTTATCGCGTCTGTATGTCATTTGATTCTGGATCTATCCTCAGTATATCATTTACTTCTATAGACGATGAAAACTGCTTCTCAGTTTCTTACGATATTTTGCTTCGATTATTCCTTCTGTTCTTCGTAACTTAAAGCGAGTTTTGCCATGAAAAATAATACTGGAGATATTATACGATGGTTGGGTGCTGCGAGGGATGAGGGATGACGATAAAGAGTATCTGTGATAATGAATTCATGTATGGGTACGTATGTATGTATGTATGTATAACAATTGTTGGGTGAAAAAATAAATTAACAAAACTCGAGTTTACAATATATTATTTCTTGCGCTATTTCTGTTGTCTTAGCTGGGATGAAAACTAAACTCGCTTTTTTTTTTTTTGTTCACATTACTTCACGTATATGTGACACGTATATGCATGTGAATAATGTTTTGTTTACAATAGACGTATGTACGACATTCTTGAAGTTATAGAGAGATAAACGTAGTGCAGTAATTTTACACGCATTAGACAACAAATATCGCAATAATATTACTCTTATTGTTGATAGAAGTGACTACTATAATCGTTATAATAAATTCACGTCAAGCCCCGAAGAGCTTCGAATTCGAACTAATATGCAATTCAATTTTTTTTTAACTATAAAGTGTTGACACAGCACAGTGAATGCTCTGTATGCCTACATGGGATATTATAATCTACAATTGTTTTTTTTTTCTACTCTTAATAATTGATGTGACAAATGAATACGTTTATAGACGTACGTGAAGACCGCTAGTAACACGATAGATAAATATAACCAGAATCGGAACAATTTTAGACATAGACATTAACTTTCACGTTTGTTATTGCAAAAAAGGAACGATTTCATTTCTCCTTACGCTATCACTCAATGAAATGTCTTGAATGAGTCAAAAGTGATACTGTATAATAAAATGGTATAATATTTCTGCGAACAAGAATCACTTGTGTGGTGTTTCACGGAATCGGGATGGATAGAAGACGCTTTGGAATTGGTGCGAAAGATAGGATAGTTCAACAACCCGGGAGCAATCCGTGTATAAGTTTCTCAAAGTTTATTTTTCTGCATTTATGAGTTTTTTATTTTTATTTTTTTTAAATCGGATCGCTAGTTGATTATTATTATTGTTATTTTATGTTCCTTTTCATTTCCCGTTTCCTCTTTCACTACTATATGGTACGCGGTTAGTTGGTGGCGGTGGTGGTGCTGGTGGTGGTAATGGTGGTGGTGGTGATGATGGTGGTGATAATGATATTGGCTGCTGGTTGTTTGAACGGCAATTGCGTGAATCACTTATTAGAATTATAACAATAATGATGATGATAATAATAATAATAATAATAATAACAACAACAGTAATAATAATAGTGGTGGTGATTGTAGTATTAGTGACAATAATTATAATTATATATGTATTGCGCAGCAAATAGAATAAATTGGTAGATATAGGTAAGGTAGGCATATTATAAGTTAGATAGGCAGGCATATGGTGTTTTATTGATTTTGCTGGCATTTCATTTTTTTCTTTCTGTTTTTTTTTCCTTCCTTTTTCAGGTCAAAGTTTGGAGTTTTATCGCTGATCCATGGCTCGTTATTACACGTTAAAATATATACGTCGCCGCCGTATTTATATACGCGTTGAAAAACGCTCTTTCACAGTTCACAGGCTGTTAGAAAGAAAAGAGAAAAAAAATATCATATTCGAGCCGTTCCTGCACCGTTGTATAGATATTATTGTTTCGTTAAGACAAATTGATGAATGTATTTCAGTTTTTTTTTTTTTTCTTTTTCGTAATAAGTAAATAATTGTAGTATAATAATAATAATAATAATATAATTAATAATAATAATATTTCATCATAATAAATGTAAAAGCTGGTACACAGAGATAACAAGCGACTCGTTTGTGGCCGCGGACAAAAAGACTTACAAAACGTGGCACATGCACAATACTAGACAAAAACTTGGACAACACAAATCACCAGACTAATATAGTATTGATTTTTTTTTTTTATGTTTTCTCGTTTTTTTTTTTGTTTTTAAGTTTTGGTAATTGTATTTCTTATGTTTATTAATTTATTTATTCATTCGTTTTTTCCTTCCCTCATTTCTTTTCCTCGGCTTCTCTACTCCATTCTTCAACCAATTTCTCTTTCTCGTTCTCTGTTTCTTTATTCCCATTACGCTCGTACCGTGTCTAAACATATACTTTAAATTAATCATATTGCGGCGTATCTTGATATCTGCTGGCCCAATTTCCTTATATAAATCATAATAATAATTCAATTATCTAAAACGTTAAAACTTCCTGTTTCAAGGGTCTGTCGCGCCACCCGCGGGTTTGTTATTATTATTATTATTATTACTTTTTGCTATTTTTTTTTTAACTGTATTTAATTAAATTTTTTATTTTGTTTCTTAGTTTCGTCTTGTTTTTTGTTTTTTTTTTCATTACTTTTTTGGAGTTTTCGTTTTTTTAAAATCACGTCACAGGTTTCCTTCGTTCCGCTAAATGGCCGACCGACTGACAGGTTGTTGTTGTTGTTGTTGTTTTTGCTGTTGTTGGTAGCAGTTTACCGTGTTGTAGATGGAGACAACGCAATTAATAAAACGGAATCCCTCGGCTCAGCGTGTAGTGGATAATTAAAACCCTATCCTCAAATAATAGGTAGTCTTAAGAGATGATGGGCTCCCCTTCGCGGGCCATCGTCCACCTTTTTAGTTGTCCCCGTCATCCTCCTCCTCTTCCGAAGATGCGTCCTGAAGCCATGTCAGCCAGGAATTTACCTAGATTGGAATGAAATTTGGGGATATTTTTACGCCGGTAAAAGGAACGATGAAACCATTTGACCTAAGTAGGATCGTAATAATCAATCTGAGGATGAAAAAGGAAAAAGACTTACCTGGAAGAGGGCTTGTCCTTTGCCAGGATAATCATCGGTAACATCCTCCTTCCACTTCATGAAGGCCTCCTCGTCGACGACTTCCATTTCGTAAAGAGCTATGAACCATCGCAGTAACATCCCCTTGGGGAATTTGTGCGAATAGCAGAATACCTGAAGAGCGTGAACGGCAGTCACTTGAGAATCGATGGTCGGTAGGAAGGACTCGAGAACGCGGCCGTACTTTTCTAACAACGCACGTTCTTTCTCCGCTAGAGCCTTGTCCACGGGGGACTCTGGGTCGACACCCGGACCTAATGTTGTCTCCTGAAACGAATGGTCAAATTGTTGGTTTTTTTTTCTTTTTCTTGTGACATTACGCTTTTATCCAAAAGCTGAGGAGGCTTCGCTGCCAATTACAGAAAGAACGTTGTCACATTCACAAATCAGGGGGGAAATTATGCAACTACACTAACCTGTGTGATATATTTGAGGAGCACAGTGATCAGAGCATTGATGAAGCTTGGATCGGAGTGATGCGAAGGGTCAAGTTTCTCCTTGATCCACTTGTATAGGGCGTTAGGGCTGGGATCAGACTCGAGTTGTCTCCCTATCTCCCTTTGGATCCTGAGCAGAGGGTAGAGAAACGTCAATTCCCTATCCTCAAGGATCTTGCCGAGCCTTTCCTTAGTCTTCTCCACCTCTGGCAGCTGACTCATCAGGTTGACCTTACTTTCGTTGAATATCTGCATGAGCCTAGCTTTTCCCTGAGTCTTGTGCAACTGCTGGAGAGTCAAAAGGAAGAGAGGATGATGTTGCCCGTTCTCCGTTACTGAAGCGAGATCAGTCAGCTGCATGAGATTGTCAACTATAGTTTTAGCTGTAATGGAGGCGACGTGAGATGCTACGCATGGGATGGTGCTCTCCCTCTCGTCCATACTGCTGACGAGTTCCTTCCATCCCTCGAGTATCTGTTGCCCGTTAACAAGCCCTTCCTTCTTCAATTCGACAACAAACTTGCCGGCAAGTTCGCGCTCCGTATCACCTCGATCGAGCGTGTTGGAATAAAATACATAGATGACGTGACGTAAGAATCTTTCTGGTACTTTGTGATCCTTGAAAGCCGTTAACGCATCCTGGACATTTCCATGATTAACGTATTCGTCCATAAGAGCGTTCATTTTCTTCAACACCTCCTCCTTGGAAGGTCCCTTATCCTTTCTGTCGCGTACTTTGTCACGTTTCTCTACCGGACCCTGCTTGATCACAATCGCCGGTGACGGATCCTTGTGCAGCAACGGTGGGCTAGCCTTTAGAGAACCAGCCGATGCGAGCAAAGCCTCAGATGCATGTCCTGGGAAGAGACCTATCCCTAAAGGAAAGGAAATTCGTAAAATGCATGTTGACTTGGGATGAGATATGTAGGTATTTCACATGTAACATTATTATACATCATTTTCAACATACAAATTTCACCAACGGGGGCCATTTTATTATTGATTCCCCATATGAAAGGGAGGGGTACCTTAACAGTATTTAATATGCGGTTAAACGGAATTAAATACTTACTGCTGTTCAGAGGTAAGTTTGGAGGCTTCATGTTGGCGCTGAATACCATTGAATTGGCTGCAGGCCTAAGAGACACTTCCTCTGAGTGTTGTTTTATCAGTATCTTCCTATTCAATCTAGACTGCTCTTTGTTACCATCTGTAATAGTATCTCGGTTTAGTGGATAAAAGTAAGATAAACTATTGTGTATTTCCCGATCATGTCTGTGTCGATTGATAAACTTACTGTTGTTGTAATTATGGGGAGAGTTCTGTTGTTGCTGATTGTGATTGTGCTTCCCCTGGTAATTGTTCTGATGACGATTCTGATTTTGGTAATGGTTGGGTTGATTGCGCTGGTTGTGTCGTCCGTAGCCGACGTTACCAGGTCCCGAATAGCCATTAGAACTAAACGGTGCGGGTCCTATGCTGAAGGAATGGGAGCTTAGTGAGATACTACTCAACATATCGTCAAGGCCTCGCATTTTCCTAAAGATGTCGCTGCTAGGGCGATCGTCTCGCCTGTGATAACCGCCACCCCTAGACGAGTCATCGTTGTCATTGCGGATCAGATTGATGGGCATAGGTCCCTCGGTACTGGTAGCCTTTCGTGGCACCCAGCCATCGCGACGCAACTCAATGACATCGCGTAACATAAAACGGATGCGCAGGGGTAGGTCGCTGCTCTCTGCCAAGACGCTCATGCGTCTGAAGTACTGATTCATGAGACCACGGGCCTTGTCCGAGTCCAGAATGCGTCCGCAAGTACGCATAATCTGGCACAGACATTCGATATCCTTGGCCATGTCCCCCCTGGATCCCCCCCTCCGTCTCTCCGGCAGTAACTGCCGAATGCACAGGTGTAGGATAGATTCCGATACGATTTCCAATTTTCCCAACTCCCCGATGAATTTGATGTTACCGAGCATCTTGCGTTTTGCCAACTGACGGAGCTCCTCCTCCTCCGGGGCCAAATCATCCTGACCATCGAATGCCTCGTGAGCCTTTGATCGATTTTCAAACTCGAGCTTGCACTTGTTAAGTAACAGCTGTTTAAATGTGCTTTGGGGTTTTTGACCTTCAACGTTTGGTTTCTGAGGTTCAAAGTTTGGAGCTTCGTCGGACAGCCGCTTGCACAGCTGTGCGTACATAGAACTGTACTTTGGTTCATCGAGCGCCTTATCAAAGATCTGTAGGTCACAATAAAAATCAAGTTATTTGTATGCTTTTCTGTCAAAACATTCTTCCAAAAGGTCTCTAAGGCAAATAATTAAAAATTCTTTGAGTTCACCTAGTTTTTAAGGTTTCTAACAACTCCTATGCAATATGCTATACTCGTACAAGCATCGCTGTAATTTAGACTCGGTAGTTGAGGACTTTGTTACAAAGTATTTCGAAAATTAAGAGTAATTCTCTGAGTACTTTCTACGATTATAGTATGTTTAAGGAATCGATCGGGTACTCACCAATAAAATGACACCTTTGAGAATCACATCGGAATTGAGCTCGACGTCGAGCAAGTCGTTGCTCAGCTTTGCAAACTTTTCCGGTGTAAGCTTGTTAAGAATACCCCGCACCTTTCTGAAGATGAGATCATTTCTGCTTTCTTGGGTGAGTGCATCGCGTCTAATAGTTGAAGGAGGGATCCAGCGTCGCTTAGTGGATAGGGAGCGAATTTCGTCCCTGGAAGGCATCGAATCAGTCTTGTTAAATGGATATTTTTTATTGTTTTCGACCGATGTTTTGTGTTTTCTTTGCCTCTACGCACAAACGTGGGAATTTATACAGTCAACGGGCAGTTTTCTTTTTAATTTAACTTTGCTGATTCTGACCTTCCTCCCGAGACACGAGAAGCACCCCCCGGTCCTGTGGGGTCGTCCGTTGTTGCGCGTGTTTTGGCCCCCTGAATGATAAACCACAGCACACAGATCTTCCTCTAGGAAGCTGAAAATTAAAACGGGTGTAAATGAATAATGTTATCAACAGTATCATAATTCAAAGATTAATAAATTTCCATTCAAATCATCATCATCGTATTATTCATTATCATTCTATTATTCGATGTCGATCAAGCGACGGTATTCTTGTTGCCAAGAAAAACTTTGCTGCAAAAATAATCTTCATGAGGAGCAATGGACTAGAAAACATTAAAACCGCGTGGCGAATCGCTGCGAAATTCGATTTGCGTGAAGATTCGTACAAACGACAGAAAAAAAAAAAATAGTGGTGAAAATCACAAGAAGAACATGTATTTTAACCGTCTACTGGTAGTCGACAAACTTTCCTCGAATCGTTACCCTATAATTACGCCGAGTGAGTTGTAGGAAAAAATCAATATCGTTATATACGCTGTTTAAGCGGAGTCTCAACACTGTATAAATAGCGTGCTGCAGGCATTGCTTGTTCGACGAACGGCATTGGGCTTGTAGGAGAGCTTTGCCTTAAAATACAGAATTCGCGGGGATAATTTTATTTTTTTTTTCACCCGAAATCGTAACCCAGTTGAGTTTGAATAAAGAGAACCACTCCCGATCGATATTTTTGTCTGTATTTTTAGCATATAATCATATTACAGCGGTTAGTAGGCCGTTAATGACTTTAACAAGGAGGATCGTGAGAACAAAAGATTCTTTCTCTCATTCTTCTCAATTACCGTTTCCACGTGTTTTTATTTTCCGTTTCCTTGCAGAGTAGGTATTCATTACAGAGGTGACTATAAGACCGCCTTAATTGCGCTTTCGCATCACGTCCCAAATTTCTAAAACAACTCTCATTAAAAGATAAATTACGCCGTTATGAATCGATTAACGAGTGCGTATTTGCGGAGTAGTTTGTAAAAATCTACAAGCAAAAATTCTCACGCCCACGGCTGACGTGGTTATCCCTTTTGTTTTTCCAATTTTTCACAATCTGATTTCACGTGTTATACAGGAATAATTCAACCTCATCCAACCACCGTGTTTTTCGCCCCCACCTTTCAGCCAGCAAAACAGATCGAATAGCTAATGTGTGTGTCTATCTGTCGTCAAGTTCGCATACAAGCAGGCTTATATCAAGTTCATTATTATTATTAGACCGCTGGCAAGCTGGTTAAAAGAGAGGGGGCGATAGAGTGAACAGAGAGAGCGCGTGCATCTGGCACACGTGGTGACATTTTTCTCGTCGTCACGGAGCATATCAGAGTAGATAATATTTCAATAAGTATGTACAATGATTTTTCCGACCTTGAGTATATCTTTCGTATAACTCATCCTCGACCATTTCGTCGCGATGCATGAAAAAACCTGTCTCGAAGATAAAAAGAGATAGATAGATACATAGATAGCTAGACAGAGCTCGACAGAGGTAAAACGAGCGAATAACCACGAGCGAGAAGAAAAAAGGAGGTGAAAAAACGGCGGCCACGGATCGCAGTCTAGACTTGAGACAACGACGCGCGCACCAGGTCATTTAACCGCGATCCCACGCTATTATACGCTGTACGTATACATCCATACATGCGGCATTCGGTTCTCCCCTACCTGCGCTGTCGATAGAATCACTCTCTTCTTACCTTCGTCCGTACATATCCATGATAAGACACATGGTTAGATCTTACCTAAGGCAAGCGCATGAGTGCAGAACGTGCAGAACGTGCAGAATGCATCGAGGAAACGTATCTCGCCCGGGCGACGACGAAACCCTGTGCACGTATACGTTATTGTGAGGATAAAGGGTGCGACGCGCGCAGAGGGATCTGCATAATGTAACAGCAGCAGCAGCACGCGTGTAAAATGTCTACACCCATAAAAATTACAGACACGAGTGCACCGACCGTATGGTAGTACGATGTAGATGCGATTAGCTCTGTTGTTTTCAACAGGGAGAGAACAGCGTTAAAGAAGAGCAAGAAGAGCCAGATCAGCGCCAGCGTCAGCGTCGACGTCGGCAGCAACAGCGTAACATTATGTGGGGCGCGGCTCATGGTCAGACGGTCAATGACCCCGCGGGATCCCGACGAGTTCGGGCCGACTCGGGCGGAGGACGTTAAACGCCCGAAGGAAGAAGGGAAGAAGGGAAGAAGGGAAAGAAGGACGAAGGTGGTGCACCGACGGAGCTCATGGTTCGAGGACTTCGGGGTGGAAATCCTCCGGAAGGTTCGACCCTGGTCCGGAGAGTTCCGAGCAGTGGAAGAGGTGATCCGACGCAGGTGAACGCACGCGTTGCGGAATGGAGAAGTTTGCGCGACTCCGAGTCTCCCGCGAAAGGAACGCGAACAGGTTCAGCCGGAGTTCAATTTTCTCTTGTTATAACTATCCTCGCGATTCGTCGTGGCTGCCGCTGCGGCATCGAAGGTCGCGTAGCAGCAGCTCGAGAACCTGCAGCCTCTTTGTTTTTGTCCCGCTATAGCCGTGTAACGCGCATATATATAGTTATATGGATATGCATATGTACCAATGCCGTGTAAATTTTTAACACTGGCGATGAGAAGAAGATACAATAAGATATAATAATAAGTCAGGTGTACGCGTTCCGACTGGCGAAATGTTTTAAAAATTAAGCTCACTTGCATATAAGTACTGTAGGTGTATTTTTTTTTTTTTTTTTTTTTTTTTATTCTCGCAGATATAGTCGAACTCTTGTTTAAACTGTACGCGAAGTTAATGTATAAGGAATTAAGCGATACGAGATGCTCCCTCTCTCTCTCTTCATTACAGCAACCTCGTCAGAGGCAAAAAACATGTATTTTCTCAAGGCACAGACCTGCACTGTATTATACGAGTGTTTAAATGACGTGCGAAAATATCCTTCAACAGCGTCCTCGCCCGATTTGGTACGTTTACATGTATCGTACTCGGTTTAAAACATGCACATATACGTTGTTTCAAGATTTCTCATTGAATTCTCGCGATAAATCAGTTCAGATAACACGTCACAGTCTATAACGAAGGACTTGAGATGTGTATGCGGACGTGTAAGATCAAGAATGTCTCTGAATTCGGCACGTATACTATGAATATTTTTAATTGCATACCGATTAGATTATTATCGCAATTCAAATACGAGGCACAGGTATGATTTAAAGAATTAATTCTGTACTAATGACATTCGTATACATGTTTAATACACTCAACGAGTTATATATAGCCCATTTGTATTTCTAGAACATTTCTGCGCAATCACTCTGCAGGTTAACAATGATTTCTCTCTCTTGTTCTTTGTCATTTTTCTTTCGTCATATTTCGAGCTCGAACTTGCAGCATTTACTCATAGCCGATAACGAAGAATCTTTATTATTTATCCACTATCGTTCACTAATCTTTTTCAAAACACGAGCATAAACACGACGAATACGAATTGGTCGAAGGTGAAACGTACAACTGTATGTGTATCCATACATTATACACAAGAGGGTGATTCATAGCCTCGATTACCCAGTTACAGACGAGATCCGAGAACCAAATAGATTCGTAATTTTCAAACGTACACGGTTAATATAGGATCGAAAATAGCAACACGGCATCGCTCGTGACGTTTTCCGTTCGTCGTATTACACGTATATAGGATACTACTTGTGCCGATTTATCATCAAGAAAAATTATAGAGTAACGAAAAGGGTCTAATCGAACCTGGTTGTAATAATAAATTAGCATGTGGATGTCGCAATATTATGTAAATGCAATATATATTTAGATTTGACTCGCTCTCTAATTGTTACAGAGTTCGAGGAAGAAACGAGATCGAAAGTAAGGAAAATCGAACCATTGAGAAATAGAAATAATGAATGACTGATGCAATGATACACACACATATATATATAAATACACGGTGTAAAACCTATGCGAGTAGAAACGCGATATTGCGCGAACATTCGCGAATCCAATAAGCGTCGCTCTCCGTAGATAAATAAGTGAATATTTACATAAATATGTACTACGTGTGGAGCATAGGTAAAGTTACAAAGACAAGAAATAGACGTTAAAACGGCTACCTATATCCCAAGTTCATGCCTAAGCTAGGACTCCTAGTCACTCGAGATCAGATGCTTACAAAATGGCGATCGTCGCATCATCGTAGCGTTTACACAGCCAACAATCTATATAAAGCGTTGTGCGATCATTATGTCGTGCGATTGTCTTTGCATTTCTCGAACGTTAAAGGGTGATAGAGAGTGAGAGAATCTATAAACTAGAAAGACAGAGAGTGAGAGAGACGGGGAAAATAACGCGAGCGTCTTTGGTAACCGCAAAAAAGAATTACGTCAGGTAACAGCAGCAGAATTCCACGAAATTGAAATACGTCTAACTGCGAAATTTCGCCAAACGAGAACTCTCGAGAAAATGAGACAAGACGATTAAGTGAGAGGGAGACAGAGAATACGAATAACTGCACATTAGTGTACAGCTGTAGTTTTCTCCGCAAAATTGTCAAATAGTACGTTCAGAGAATGAGGGAAAGAACCGTTCAAACAAACTTTATCCTTTCTCTTTTTTCCTTTTTTTCTCTCTCTCGCTCTCTCTCTCATCTCGTTGCCTAAACTGGCCGCATGCTACTGACTCATAAACAACGACACGGGAGAGATCGTTCAAATTTAACGCTAGAGTAAAAAGAAACGTAAGTAAATGGCAAGAACGGCAAAAATGGCAATTTCTAGAATAGGTAATCTCTTTCCGTTCGCGAGAATTCTACGTAATTGATAATAATCGATTAAACGAAGCGGTGAGAGCATGAATTTAGTGGCTTCCTTGAATCTTTAAACTGCGATATATATATATACATGATATAGGTATGTAAAGATGAAGAAGTAAACGATGAAACGGTAAAAGACGAGAATAAAAATAAAAATAAAAAATAAAAATAAGCGTGAATTAACTGTTTGGAGCGGGAGGGGGGGGGGGGGGGGGGGACAGCCGATGGAAATACGTGCCCAACGAAATCCTTGAGAGATCTTTGTGCTGGGACGAGGTGAGACGGATCAGTCAAACCGTTCGTTCGTTCGTTCGTTCGTTCGTTCGTACGTCAAGTCAGTCACGGCGACGGACAAAGAGATAGCAATGGCGTGACGCAAGCCCCTCCCGCAGCCCAGCAAACGATGCCAACGTACCGAAAATCAACGTCCTACGATGCAGCAGGAAGCGAACGTCAGGGAAGAACGAGCGTTGAGAGCTGTCAGAATTTTCTGACTCGATAATGATGATGCCGAGACGCCTGAATCGAGTAATGTTCGGTTTAGTCGAGCGGGGCAGGGGGAAGCGTGGCGCAGGGAATTGAATTTGACCTCAATATCAATAATCTAACCGTCCGACTGGTGTTGGTGGTGTAGATTAAAGCTCAAGGTAGATGCATGCGAATGCTATACCAGCGAATGTAAATTAGCGCGGCGGCTATTCATAGGCGGATTGTGATCGAATCGAACGTTGAAGCAAGGTAGAGAGAAAGAAAAGAAAAGAAATGAATGAGAAAGAGAGAGAGAGAGGGAGAGGGAGAGAGTGTGTGTATGTGTGTGTGTGTAAAAGAGAGACGGTGAGTGAAGGAAAATTCCATCTCCGTTTGAAAGCGAATTGACGGTGAGAAGAATCGAGTGAAACGTCAAAGTAAAAACCAGCGTGCGTCGCGCGCTCCGTTCGACAAGCAAAGTGCTTGCATGCGCTAGAGTTGACTTGGCTGATAATTTGGCATGAAATATTTCAATCGAGGATTGCGTTTACTCCCGAAACGGGATGGGGAAAGGTATTCCGACGATAAAAGAATGAAATAATGAAATAATGAAAGACACTAAGGCGATGCACACGGGTTTTAAGGTCGGCCGAGGATGATGCGCTCGAAAGCAAGCCGACATGACGCACAGCGCGACGTACGCGAGCCCATCGACTGCGAGGCTCCCGAACCGAGAAAAAAAAGAAGCGAAAAACCCGTCAAAATCGGTTACAGCCTACCTTCGAGCGGCGTATTTTTCTTTAGCTCGATACGATATCACCCCCGGGCACAATCTAGCGTACACACAAATTTATAAACCTGACATTTACCACTTAAAAATGAAAATAATTCACAGGATGATTTACTTACGGCCGATGGTTGTTGTTTGTGGAGCCTTTCGCAATCCGTCGGCTGTACTCGGGGACTTCCGGACGGACCGTAACTCGACGTCTTGTCAATACAACGTCTGAATTGAGACTGACTTCGGGTGTCGGAAGGCCTGAGGAGTAGCCGAAACCGCGAATGATCGTTAATTAATATTTTATCGCCACGTGTACTTGGCCCGAAATTTTAAAACCGTGAATTTCTAGTCGATTTTCACATTTTATACGGTCCCTCAATTGACTCGAGTAGTAGCCAGCCGATGGGTCTTTAGCCACGTGAGATGGCATAAAATTTTTTTCAAACTAAAACATCGATATATATTACAGGCATATTTGTTCAGGTAACAGAGATTCGTTATTCAAGATTGTACATTTTTTTCACCCTCCCTGCGTAATTTTTTCATCTAAATTAACCGTTTATCGAAATTCACGCGTATCCTGTACGCCGTCGGTATAGCCGTATGACTAACTACACGGTGAAAGGACGATCTAACTATTGTCACGTGGGCGGTACGTCAGCCACCGTTCGGGCAACTGTCATTTCACGATAATTCTCCGTTTCTCCGCATAGAAAATAGACTGGATTACAACAATAAAATTTTTTTTAAATGTCGCAAGTAGTAGGTGTTCCTCGTCGTCATTGATACGGAATTTACAAACCTCAACGATAAATCAGGTACGCTAGATCGTAACTGTTTGAAATAAAATCAAAACAAAATAAGTAATTTAATGAAAAATAACTGAATACGAAACAGGAAGAAATTTTCTTACACCATTCCCTTTGTCTTTATCATGTCACCCTGGATAGAACAGAAAAAAAATCACGATTTCTTCTTACCCTAGATAATGAAATGTAATCCACTCGATTAATTCTAATCTGTCTCGAATTACCCAACATCAAATACGACTCGTACGCTCCTCTAACACGAAACAACTTCTAGTTTTGGCAGAATGGCGCACAGTTCTCGTGGCTACGGATCGACCGATCAGCGTTCCGACGTTCCGGACGTAGGCTTCAGTCCGACCGAATTGTACAGTCTAAGTGAGAATATAACGACCAATATTTATACGATAAATTCAAGCTGGCGCACTTTGGATCGAGCTTTTAAAACCATCGGCACTAACAAGGACTCCCAGGGTCTTCGTGACAGAGTGTAAGATAAATGAACTGTTCTCTCATTTATGATCCCTTTTTCTTCTACCATTTTCTGGGCATTGTGATTAACAAAGTATTGACTGATCACATGTTTTATTCTACAGACACGTGACTCAGCTTAGCACCAATCAAGTTGTTACTCAGACAAGCAAGGATATCACAAGACTTACAGTGTTGATGAGGCGAGGTGACAAAGAACAGAAACTTCAGATCGAAAAATTAACAACCGACTTCAAAGATGCCATGCAAAGATATTCTGAGATGCAGAAAGTACGTTGGTCAATTGAGAATCTCAAATTTACTTTGGATACTCCAGAATTCTGAAACATGAATAATATAATTCTATAGTATCATTGACGGAGGGAAATCGGAGGAATGATATACCTTGCATTGGAAATAATTGATTTTAAAATTAATGAAACAGTTTGAATTTAATACAAACATTATGGTATACCCCTCGGTTCATATTCCTATTTATAGAAAGTCCACTGTTTCAGCTATAGGAAGCTAAGTCGCCCATACTTTAACTTTCAACCATGAATGACCTGTTGAGTTAATGTTGTTGATAAAGTTGATAAGGTGATAAAAAAAATCTCAGTCAAAGCACATTAATCTATTAACATACTTCTGCCTTTTCAGGCTGTCGCAGAGAAAATGAAACGGCATTTACTAGTATCTGGTAATTCTGAGAATCAATCTGGAGATGGGAATCAGGATACGGAGACTCTAGTTCAAGTCCAAGCGGACTTTGAGCAGAAAGACGTTCAAAGGTAGCCTCATCTCTCTAATTTCACATTGTTTCTGGACTTACAATATTATGAATTATGATCAGTTCGTACTAATGAAATTTATCTGATTTTTCTACTTCTAGATCACTCGAATTTGAACAAGGATTGCTTTTAGAGCGTGAGGAGAGAATCAGGAGAATCGAAGGAGATATATTGGATGTGAATCAAATAATGCGCGAGTTGGGTGCACTGGTGCATCAGCAGGGAGACTCGATTGGTGAGTTACACAAGTATCATTCGTTTATCACTGTGCGATAATTTAGGTGAAATTTTGTAGCTTTAACTGCAACTCTGTTTTGTAGAAACGATAATACTGCCAGGTTTGTTTGATATTTTCAGATACTATAGAGAACAACATAGAGAATGTTCACGGAAATGTCGAATTGGGGGCTCAAGAATTGGTTAAAGCTAGTAGTTACCAGTCAAAGTTCCGTCGAAAAGTTTGTTTCTTGTTGATACTCGCTGTTATTGCTGCCGTGATACTAGCCATTATACTAGTCACTGAACTAAGTTAGCGTTTTAAATATTTTTAGGCGTTATAATCGGTCAAAACGGTTGTCTCAATCTGTTGATAAGGGGCTTTCGAATAATCACAAATATGATGTAGTAGTCTTATAGGAGTTCTTTATGCAATTTCATCGCTTTGTAATAAACAAATGCAATAAGTGGAGAGATTTAAGACTTAATTGCGTTCTATAGTTTCGTTCCAAGGATTATATAATTTGTATTCACTTATTTCTCTGCCCAATTGAATATAAAGGTCGATATTCAAGGTCACAACTCTTGACGTACGTAATAACTCATAGAATACAAAGCACGAAATCAGAGACTAAAACTGAATTGTATATGTTGTTGCCTAATTTTTATCGAGTGGAGTTGACAATTTTCTCCCCTCTCATTATACGTTAATATACTTTAGTTTACTATTGTAAGAATTGACAGCGTTCTTTCCCAACTACCTGCACATTGAAAGCTGTTTGCTAATTAAATTTTACAAAAATTAATTGCCAATCTGCCGATACCTAAAATCCACTAACGGATATTGTATCAGTCAGTTTTGCAGTTGGTAGGTATTCTGTGTGACTTGATTTTTCAGAAACCTACTTGGATACCTCAATTGTCTATAATTTCTGTATACTTTCATCTTTGTAAGTGTACTATTTTTTCAATTCAATTTGATATCCTGCGGTGATTCTTCTACCCAGGATCAGTGATAGGATGGCCATAAAAAATTTGCCGCTATATAAAGTTTCAATCTTCGTTCTCACAGGTTACGTCAAAAAATCTCAATTGTATTGTAATATTCCTTAGAAAAAGATAAGAAGAACAGAGGTAACTGATCATAGAAATATGATGAATGAGAAATGAGTTTTGATAATACGGTAAACTTGTGCATTTGTCTTTGATAGCCAAGTATGCACACTAAACTGTCTCGAAAGAAATTTTTTTTCTCAGGGCCCAAACGGAAAACCTTTATTTTTAACATAAAATGTAGTCCTATGAAAGTGGGGTGCTGTGGCTGAAGTCTGACAATGAGTGATCGCTCTCACGAGTTTTATATTTTTAAATGGATTAACATGTACAAAATTATTAACAAAGATATAAATTTGTTTTCAATAGATTAAAAAAACCTTTGATAAATGAAAAATAGTTGGACGATATTCGAAGGAAGCGGAAAATTATATAAACTGATCGTAATAAGCATTTGTGTAATTTTCAGACAGGTAATTACTTGTCTCTACGAATATTTAAATGTATAAATGTTTTGGGTTTTTTTCACACGATCAAAAATAAATATTCATCTTCATTAATAATTTTGTTCGTGTTAATCCATTGAAAAATAGAAAACTTATATGAGCGATCACTCAGGCTTTAGCTACAGCGCCCGGCTTTCACAGTTCTCCATTTTATACTGAAAACAAACGTTTTTCGTTTGGGCCTGACGAAAATTGTTTTTTTTTTTTTTTTTTTATACACAGTCTAACGTACACTGTTCTATTATGTATCTTACAAAAGATGAATAGAAGAAAGATCAGTGTTCTACGTTTTATTAGTTTACTAAAAAAGTGAAGAAAATGTAAATGAAATAATGATGCGGTTTCGTGCAAATTTATTGGAATCAGTCTAGTGCAAATTTAAAAGCCAACGTATACCATCCTAATGGGGATTGCTTCGTTTTTAACTTACGTTATTTTAAAAGCATAAGATTTATGATTGGAAATTTTCTACAGATTGAGACAGCCTTTTTATCACAGCCTGAACCACTCTTATTGTAATAAATAATAATTGTAGGCATTCCACACACATCCTGAGAGATCCCTAAAGCACTATCATTACCATTTCTTACCACAGCTGTATATACGACTAATTATTATTATTATTATTGTAACACACTATGTTACTGATTTTAGTCAAATGTTAATCTGTACTCTTAAATATGGATCACGAAAATGTAATTATTCTATTACTAATATTAAAACGATATGTGATATTAAATACGTATTTATTATTGAACATCTTATATGCCATACTGTGTAAGACAGTACTCGAGAAAAAAAAGAAATAGAAAATTAACGCTATAAATATTAATTTCAAATATTTGCTTTGTAGTCAACAAAGTTTTGAAAATACGTTATCTATACACAAAGTTCATATACGACATGGTAAATGATAGAAAAAAAACTAAATCAATCCATCTATTTATGTCAAGTTTTCTTTCGAATAATTCATATATTCAGTATCGTGTTATTCTGGCAGACGGATTCAACAAATTTTAATTCAACAGGGAAAACGTAAACACCGAATATCAAATGTCGCGTATCACAAAACGATTCCTACAACCTATAACAGGTATGTTCGCGTTATTTATGTAAATGAAGTACAATACGAAACTACGATCTAAGGCAAGAAAAGTTTTTACAACATAAATTTATACATAAGTATATAAATAAATTTGATTGTTATAAAAAAAAATATACAGTTCTAATCAGGATTAGATAATAGAGCAGTCATGTGTTCAATGCAGTCAACGGTTCCATTTTCTTAGCGACGTTAAAGTTGCGCTCCAATTTTTGTCATCTTCAAAAGATAAGGATTTTATAAGATTGGAGAGTACGTCGAATTCAATCGTTACAAGATATGTCATTGTTTACACCTACACTGGGGATAATAATTGTCATATTTGGCAAAGGCCCGGCGTATATGCATAACTATCGTATAGTTGAAGAGTTGCCCGGCTTCGAGTTTACACAAGGCATAAATATTGTACAATGTTTCATTCAATGCGCAACTAAGCGTTAATATTAGTCGGCTGTTGAGGTTTTCTCGCTTTTATTCGCGCCTGCAAGGTGAGCAGGAGACCTGCTAGCACGTCGTGATTCGGCAATTTTTTGGCGAACAAAAGTCGTTTCACAGAGTCATCATACGTTAAAAGAGCTACCATATTTTGCAGTAAAAATCCTTGACAGTATTCCAATAACTGAACCGCGTTATAAACCTGCAAAATGAACAAGAATAAGAATATAACAAGTTCGCACAAGTAAACTCATCAATCAATTACCTTAGCGTGAATGTACATGGAAACTATATTGTCCAGATCAACCATCGCAGAGCATTGCGCCTCGCAATATCTCAATAAGCCATCCAGTTGAAAAAAATTCGCAGCAGCCATAAGTTCCAAAACATCACTTTGATTGACTTCCAATGTCGTGCAACCCCCGTGATACAAAAATTCCATAACCATCTAAAACAGAATAAAGCGGGTTGATATTATACATTGCTGTATAAATAAATGGATCGAAAGGAATTCTGTGAGTTTTTTTTTTCTACCTACCTGAAAGATATGATACCGTATATCATTTATTTGCACAATTGGCGGATTCCCTTCGCACAATTTTGAACTAAGCATGTTTCTAAACCTTGGCGAAGAAGTGACGAGGACAATTTTGTGCCCATAAAATACTCTCCCTTCAACTCTGAACTGAACGTCGCTCAACTCTGGGTTATTAACGAATTTCGGATCAATTCTGGAACCACTCGACAACGTGGTATCTCTTATCGGCTTAATCGGCTCCCATCCAAAGCAAGTACAGAATATATCAGCTAGCAGAAGAGTTGTTCCTTCTTTCTGTAACGTGTCGCATCGTTAAGTGACGATAAATAATTGCACATATTTCTGCGTACTTTCAAGTTTTAACACAGGTACATATAAAGAAGACGTCGTGAATTACCTTGCTGTACCTGAAAATATTAAACAAAAGTGGAAGACACTCCTGGCCAAATTGTGTCGAATAATCTTCAGGGCAGACTTGAAGAAAGTCCTGCAGCAGTTGGTCTATAACAGAGTCCAGTCGCATTTCATGTGCAGTAGATAAAGTATGCATCCAGCAATGGAGGGTCCAACCTACTCCGAGACCACGTAGCTCCATCGTTATGTCTGCCGAGTAATGGACGATTATTGTGAGTAGAGTTCCGAATTTGGCGGAGCTTTAAGCTTAGAGAGAGAGAAAAAAGGAACTCAATATACCCAGGTGATTACTCTCGGCACTGTGATACATGGCTTCCTGCAGCGTCTTAGTTTGTGATTTACTAAATACGGGATCTCTCTCATCGCGACTTCTTCCTCCTCGTCCTTCAGCCGTATGCTGTTGTTGAACGCCGGCGTTTCCTTCGGCAAGTATCTCTTCTAGGGATAAAACTTCCTTTTCACCACGTCTCGAAGAAGTAGTTAATGGATGGGATAACAGCTGATGCAGAGTGGCTCTCTGGCCGTGTGCCGCTGCCACCGATATGGCGCTACATCGTTAATTAATTAAACAAAAGTTTTCGTAAGTATACATTGATAAATTGTCATAGTAGCGAAATATTTTTCTCCAAAAACCAAGACCTGTTCAATCACCTGTAACATCCTCTTTGTGCTGAACTAGAATAGCAGAAAGTATCCTTTATCAGAGTGGATAAAAACGGTTGGGCACCATGAGCCAGGAGCAGTGCAACCATTTCATGATTACCAGCAGCGGTAGCCACTTGGAGAGGCGTAACAGTGCACTTATCCTCGCTGAGTTTAGCACCTCCTTCAACAGCGGCGCCCCTCTCAAGCAACATTCTTGCAATCGTGCAATTACCCAACAAAGCTGTGTACGTGAGAGCGGTCCAATGCTGCGTTTCTGCATTGAATCCATTTTGGACACAGCAGATGTTGGATCCGCTGCTGCCTGACGAATTCGATATATTTAAATTGTTCGCGCTTTTTGTCGAGGCTGCAACAAGTTGGCCTCCTAAATTTTTTGGAGATGGAGAATTTTTCGGCCCCCCCGAAACCAGCACATTTTTTGCCGGACTTCCCGCCACTTGACTCGACAGCGGAGCGGGACTCTCGACGTTTAAATCGGCCCCGGCATCGAGCAATGCAGCAACCGCGCACTCGTCATCGTTTATACAGGCCAACATCAAGGCGGTATAACCATTGTCGTTTACTGTGTTCAGTTTCGTCGATGGGAGCAAAGGGACTGCTTGAGATATTAATTCCGGTCGAGAACTGCTCAGCATTTTGAACGCCATTTCCATCGTCAGACGTCTCGTGTATTCGGCATCGTCTATCCGCCTTGAGCAGAGAGTGACTTCTTCCGAACTATGAAATAACGAAGGAAATTCGTTTACCTACAATCTACAGTGACTTATATATCAGAAATCGGTGATTAGGCTAGGATTAGGGATTAGGAACCTACCAAATGTGTCTAACCGGACAATCTACACCGGGTAATAGTAGCCTGGCTGCCTGGCCAATGTCATCATCGTCCAAAATACTGCCGTGCCGATGCTCGGCATGAGCTGTAGCCACCCTCAACCACTCAACTAACGGTGGGAGAACGACGTACGCTCGTTCATAGGCGAGTTCCTGGATACCTGAACCTCTCTCGCCGTGCTCTAGCTGGATAAAAAAGAGATGTGGAGACCTGTGATTAGTTGCTAATCCATTTCGATTATCGCAAATTCACTTTAGTTACGCGATTTCAACCGGTTTTGACGCTGCACAGCGTTCCAGTACAAACCTGAGAGCATCTCATGTAGTAAAAGAGCGCGTTGAGAGCCCTGGGCGTCAAAGGCACTGGGCAACGTCCAGACTGTGCTACTTTGGATATTAGATCAGTAAGCTCAGATATGGAGCCTACGCAAGTCGTCAGCAGCGAAGGTTCAAGGGTGGAACCAGCAGCCTCTCGCCCGCTGCGTGACGATGAAGTTGAACCGAGGGAACTGACGCTGGCCCATCGAGGCATCGCGAGTGCGCCTGTAGCAGGTTAAACATAATATGATCGTAACATCGATAAACTTTATCGAATATTCAGCACAGATTGAATTGAGAATGGACTTTTACCAGATGCGATTCGGCCCGCATTCAAGTGCGCGTAAGGCTGCAGTAGCCCCCACAAGTCACCGTTGTTGGCTATCGCGTGTTCCAGCATAGTAGCGGTCAGGGTTGTGTGAGGCTCCGTAGGAATGCACTGTAGCAAAATCTCCTCTAAAAGATTTTCTATTCCTGCAGCTAAATATACCGCTGCATACTCGTGCACCATTTTTCCTAATTTCACGTCTGACATCCATCTGAGAAAACGGCCGACCGGTAGTTGAAGGCCTGCTCGTGATCCTTTGGACTGTTTCAGCTGGTCCCCGGACACAGCGAACATGGCTGCTGCTCGCAAGCAAGCCTAGAAGCATACAGCTTTGATTGGCACTCTAATTAATGCTTTTGAAAATGCGACTCAATGATACTTCTCGGAATTTTTCTTCAGTATGGGATTCTGACTATTCGATTAAAAAACAAAAGTAATTGTTTCAATATACACTATCGGTATTTCTACATTGACATATTGAGAAATTTGCTATAAGGTTTGAAGTCGTGTCTCATTGGTTTTGCGGAATGGGTATGAAAATTGATTAATTTCCTGATTCTCACCTTTGTACAAGAATCAGCCAAGGCTGGACAAAGAACAATTTTAAAGGCACTGTAAACTTCGTGCTTGCTGCAAAGACCAAGAGGTTTGGCAAGCCTCTGCGTCTCTCTGCCGACTCTTACGAGAGCTCTTTGAAGGAGGTACGATAATCGCGGTATTGTTTCCATGGACACACGCTCCATGTGTTCCCTGGTACGTCCATTCTGCAGGACCCTGAGGACGTCGTGATGGGTCCAAGGGAGCTGCTGCAGTTCAACAAGCCTGTTATGGGAGTCGACCCACACGAATTCATCGGCACTGGTAACGTTGGTGTTGATGGTTTCGAGGCTTGAGTGACGCATAAGCCGTCTTACGGCAGGCTCCGAACTCTCGGAACCGCTCAACGACGAATACGTCGAGGTCGAGGTGTGAGAACGCATCGTCAGCTGCTGAATAGCCAGCTTTATGTCCTCGAGCCCGGATCCTGACCACGGCACCTGTAGCTGAAGATGAAGAAGAAGAAGAAAAAACACTCAATACCGGAATTTGAAGGAACCTCCTACCATCCAACTCTCGTTTTAAGCATCACATGAGTCTTTCTTTCATCTCAAATTCACCTTTGCAGGAGTAGCTCTGTGCCGATTACGATTTTGGCCCGATCTCATCCTGGCATTACGCTGGGTTACCGATGCTGACAAACGGTCATCTTCTGGAACTACTTTCAAGGCTTGTGGACTGTGAACTCTGTGGTGACGGTGAGGGGGCGAACTGCTGCTAGTGTGACCTCCGGTGTCCGACATGCTAGCGTGTCCAGAGGATCGATTCTCATCCGAAGAACTGTTACCCGTGCATTCTGGTCTCCGCTGATCATGATGAGAAAAAAGTAAAATAAAATACATCACCGAAATGTTTTTGAAAACCCTGTGGAGTTACGCAGGATAAAAAACTTGCACCCTCTTACCTGAAGAACGCGGAGTTCATGGAGACTGAGATGATGATGCTGAGAGTGATGGGGATGATGGGGCGTCGGCGTCGGTGCCACGCTGTCTGTGTCTCGTTCAGCAACCATGTGGACCATATTGTGCGTCCCTGTTTGCTGAGGAGAATCTGGCGATTCCTTCGCATAGGGAGCAGTGTACAATTCCCTGCCTCCACCCCCAGCGGGTCTAGAATAAAGAATTAGCAAAGATGTTTACAGGGTTACAGGCTGATTTTCTGTCAACGATCATGGACACGGCTCAGGTATAGATATATGAAAGGCATACCAGCAGAGTAACGGAATATAACGCGAGCTTGAGTACATACGATTCTTTTTCTTCGTACAGTCAAGAAGACATAGGCGTGAAAGTGCGTTCATGGTATTCCGCTGGAGACACGCTTTAATCTATCGTTCAACTAATGAGGACTCGAAAACCCAACAGAGCGTTACTTATACTTTTACAACGAAGAACGCAGAGTCATGAAAATGTGATCATCATGCACGAGGCATGCATTCACGGTATGGTGGACGCCCATGGTGATCGAAAGAGGTGAGAAAATGGTATTGAACTATGACACTCTGTGCTGAAAACCACCTTCGTTTGCATACATTGGAATTTGTTAAACCGAAGCGGGTCGTAGAGATTCAACGAATAATATATGAATATGATACGGGAGTAGAAGCAGTGAATCAAGGAACCTCGAACCCGTTTTGCCAGAAGGCCTAATTCCATTGTCACGCGGACTGCACTTGCAACTCCTACTGCTTGCCTGCAGCCAAATTCGAGTGAACGTTATTTGAATTCAGATATCGTTGATTAATCGGTACATTAATTCTTAATGCGCGAATGAAAAACAGGTGATTTGATTTTTAAATTTTTCCTCTGTTCGTCGAGCTGGAAATAAGACCAAGGTCTTGTAGTATTTCATTTGCGTGGATGCGTGACTCCGAGATAAGAATATTACAAGAGAGATCTGATATGCGTAGGAAAATCCAAGAGGGATTTACACACTCGACAAGTGTAACCGCAGCCTGCGGAACGCTGGCACCCTAAATTACGACTTTTCCTTTCGATTTCGAGGCCAGCCTCCAAGGTTCACGCACCACGAATACGAAAATTGAGAGTGACGTTGTATTTCTGACAACATTATCCGCGATGATCGCAGTTCTTTTCTGCACCAGACCAAACGTCCCCCCGTCAAATAAATTACCCTCTAAGTCGCCACTGCTGAACGAAACTCCAGTCGGCCTTGAATCCGGTCGTGTCTCCAGGCAGAGACCAGTAGTCCTCAAGGGAGCTCTGGTCCTCCTCGATGCGAAGTACGTCGGCCCTGCTGGGGCTGAGGTTGAGGACAATTTCGTTCGGTGCGTCCAAAGTGGTCCCAGCCTTCACCTGTATCCTAGCAAAGTGGTTCTCACGCCCGTTAGCCGGGGCCTCATCGGAAGAGCGATTCTCAGGATTCTCATTGAGCTCGGGGCGAGAATCGGCGGCCGGTGAAGGAGCAAAGCAGTCGGTCAATTTAGTCGCCGACTCCTCGTCGCCGGCGTTTATCTCGTGCTGAACCTTCTTCAGCTCGGCAATGAAGTCGGGCCGCGGCAGGCGATTGTTATCCTTCTTTTGCTGCACCCTGTTGGTGTCTCCAAAATAAACGACGGTTCTGTGTCGGTGTTCGGCTCCGTTTCCCCCGGGGTTGACGTCGCGCCGCGGAGGCTTGACCGGCGGTTCCGGTTTCCTAACGGGCTCACCAACGCTGACCTGGACCCTCTGACCGGCGGCAACGATCTTCCCATGATCCTCGCCCTGGCTCTGACGCCAGAGAGACGTCCTTGAGGGAAGAACAGCTTCGGCGAACGGCGGCGCCCGGCGAAGGATGAAGTTCGCGGTGTCGCCGTGATCCGTGATCCCCGAACTATTCATCTTGCAGCTTCTCAGCTCGCGACAGAGAAGACAGATGCAATCGCCTCGACAACGCCCGCCCGTCTCCAGCTGGACGGGCATGTCACGGGCAGTCCGAAATAATAGTTTGCATATTTGATCCAGGATTGCACGAAAAACTCCGCCTGACACAGTTAATCGCAAGTATAAGCCCGCGCTGGGAACCGACGCGCACTGACGATGAGAAGGGAAAACGAGGAGCACCTCTAAACGGACCACCTTGCCGATCCGTAACTCTCGGTGAAACTGAATGTATGAATGAAGTGTGCAGACGCGGAAAGGAGTGCCGACGAAGTTTCCCCGGCGGGGCGTTGAGACCACCGGCTCGTCACATCCTTTCGTCGTCGCACCGTGCACGGCACCACCGAGTCTCTCCTTCGTTTGAAGCTTATTTACACTACCATTCCCCTGAAACGGGGGGGCGGAGGGGGGGGAGGGCTTATAGTCCACTTCCCATGATCGTCTTCCGGCCGACTCAAGCACGGGGATGTCCCTGCCTTTCCTCCGTGACGACGATGACCAGTCGACCGTCGCATAGTTTCCTCGCTCTGAGGCAGAGACCCCGACGAACAGATTCCCATCCTCTTGGTCAATGCAGCGATTGATCGGATAATTAATTAGTAACGGTATTTCGAATCCGGGAAATCGTGCGCGAAATTCTCCAGCTTCCGCCGCAATAAGACATTCCGCTTTTCCGCGCCAGTTGTAAGGAAGAGATGCGACCCTGCACTCGTGCGCGACGAAGGACGCACACACTGCTACACTTTTTACGCCACTTTTCTGATTATGGTATTGTTGCTGTTCTTTTACGGCATCGAGAGATATTCCCAGGGTTTTCACCTCCGAGCTCCACTGGTCTACAACACGGGTGTCGCTTTAGGAGACGACGTTCAGCGGCGGATGGATTCACTCGATAGACCCGAGCTGCCCTGGAGGGAGGCAATTATTCCCTGGCGTTAATAATCGCTCTTGTCTTCGTATAATATCATACCTTATACAGGCCTATGCTCTCGACATCAACCTATACCGTAAGTAATATCCCTGCGACAAGGGACTCTCGGTTATTTTCTTTGTTTGTCTAATGTCTTTCTCACGCGTGTGTGTGCGTATAGGTATATACTCAGCAGAGTTGCCGTTCCTAGCCTAGCAGGCAAAGCGCAGTTATATTCTGAGAGAATCATCGTCGCTGCGGCAACAGTATAAGTTCATCCCTGATACATCCAACGGAGCAAAGGAAAGGAAAGAGAAGCAAAGCTTCCACGATCACCTGCACTTCTCTATGTACTATAGGTGTACTGCACCTTCTATAAGTGTACAATATCGGTATACCTCACCACTGTACCGTGGTAATAGAGAAGAATGAAGAATGGTTTAGCTGTAACGCGTCTCATGCCTATATCCAGGGTAATAAGATCCCCATCTGGGATCAGGCGTCTGCACGCGATGGATGAAATCGCATTTCCGAGACGCGGAAGCCCCGTCAAATTATCTCCATGAATATTCGCTGCAGGTGAATCTTTCAACGATAATCTCTTGACTGAAGCGTAGTGTTAAAGCGTGAAAGTGCAATGAGGAGCTTTTCTTGCAAGTTTGCAGTCACCTACGTTTCGACATCGCGGTATGCTCGATGAACTCTGCGGAACGAAACCGGAAGTATGAGGTCCGTCAGAAACCGGACTACGGGTGAAGAAGTTCAACCGGCGCCGGACGAGGTGGGTGTCGTCATTATCCCCGTCGTATATCCTCCTCATTCTTCGGAGCGCGCATGCATGGTCCTCTTCCTCCTCCATCGAGTTCAAGGCGCCGCCACCGGTCATTGTTTGTGTTCACATGGCGAAACTCCGCCGGTCAGGTGAACACACACGCAATAGATGTCGAAAAAAATTATTAAGTTTCCGTAGTCACCCTCCCTTTTCCTCTCGCGGTATCACCGCGTGAGAGAGTTGAATCGTAATGTTCTCAATTTCTCATTCGTATATAGAGTCTCCTTAAGTAGGTATATTATACCGACATATAATCCTTGGATATATAATCGAGATACCAGTGATAAGGATAATCGAGATGCCTTGTGCTTCGGACCTTGTGCATTTGGAGTCAACTAGACAAACTCAATCGTTTCTTGTGATCTTTCTGGTAGTCAACCGTCGTGAATTACGACCGACTAATAATTGGTGCCTCTACCTATATCTTTGTACTCCGCCTCCTTCGCAACCACATAGATACCGTAATTTTATAGCGGCGAAATACTTATTATCTCTGACGTATACGTATAGGTGTGTCATTGTAACGTGGTTCTCATCTCGTGATAACAATTGTACAATAATCTAATTTTAAGTAAAGAAAATTCGGAATCAAAAGTCGAAACTATGTTTGTGAAAATGTGTAAAAATTTGCAAGTATAAAGAGTGAAAATTTCAATTTCGAATTTCTACATCACCGTGTATCAAGCACGCAATTTAATGTTAATCTAAAATTCTGCACAATAATATATATATTTGTATATTAGGGTGGCACAAAAAACCGAATATTTTTTTTTTTTTTTTGAGTCTCGTGTGACAAAATGTTAGTTTTTGATGTTTTAAGAGCTCACTCCAAAGGACAGTTCAAAAAAGAACTTTTAAGAGGTCGCTCCACATTTTTTAAAACGTCAGAAATCATCAAAAATCGATTTTTTTATTTTTGTTTTTTTTTCTCGTTACGGCATAATTTTATAGCCAAAAAAAAAAAATAAGTTTCCGAGAGTTTCAGTTCGAAATTTGAACTTTGAAAGGTCGCTCATAATTTTTTTTCACTTTTTGGTGCATTTCTTTAGATCTTTTCGAGCGACCTTATAATGTTCATATTAAAATTTCATAAATTTTTTTTTTTTAATTCAGTAAGAAAGAATCGATAACAATACACCACGACATGAATTAAAAATGAAACAAAATACTGAAAATATAATTTTTTTAATTAAAATTTTTGACTTTTTTTTACATTTTTTTAAATTTGGAGCGACCTATCAAAAAATTTTTTTCGTGCTGTCCTTTGGAGTGGGCTCTCAAAACATCAAAAACTAACATTTTATCACACAAGACTCAAAAAAAAAAAAAAAAAAAAAAAAAGTCGGTTTTTTTGCGCCACCCTAATGTATATAGAACGTGGCAATTAGCAGATTACCGACAATTGAGAAGAAAATTAACAGCGGATTGAGGCAGGTTAATTGAGAGCAAGATCAGTAGTAGAAAAAGCGTCTATCGCCTCGAGTCAAGTCTCAAGTCTCAGGAGTAACATACCATCAGGTAGTTGGGGTATGTATGTGTAAGACAACACGAGTTACACGGTAATTCATTGTAAATTTTTTTGCCTAGTTTCCAAGAACACGTAGATAGATCACTTTCCCTTTCGATATCTCGACTAGGGTACCTACAGCATACACACGTGTCTGGCGTTCACGTTTTACATGCATGCCTACCTACCTCACCAGAGCCATTCGCACAGCGACTCCCGGCGCACGCCGACAAACAACCCGAACTTCCTGAGTGATCTAAGGCTGTATCGGTACTTAAACCCGCAATAATTCACCGTATAAAGCCAGTACTTGACTTTATGGGTGTAATTCGTGATTCATTTTTCCCTGTTACCTATACTGCACAATTACTATTTGGTCTACTATCAACGAGTAAGATCAAATTTCTTTGAAAATTCCATGTCGTTTCAGGCAACTTCAAATTTTTTTCCAGGCAGGTACATATATTGGATAGATTTTATTATTCAAAGACTGTTCGACACTCGTAGTTTTCATAATTTCATGTATTTTCCAAACGGTACTTAATACGCGTTTGTAAGTAGGAGGGTTAAAAATTTGGGTAAAAAATTTTTCTTCACGTTCCATGATTAATTATGCTGGATATCAAAACACGCTTTGCAGAAAAATTTTCTGGTTGTAGCAGTAATTGTTATTGTTGTTTCTTTTTCTTTATTTTTTTCTTTTTTTCTTAGACAGAGAGATTTTTGCCTATAGGATCCCGAAAACTTGTCGTCTCAGAATCAATTTTAATTCACAGAATCACAAGATTTCTGGGTTTTTCCATGGGTTTACAGCCATGTTAAAAGCGCCTAAAATATTGAGACATGCTGTTCAATCGGTTCGACAAGTGACGATTAAATTTTTACGAAAAACGTTCCCTGCACGAGCGGTATTCCCGCAGGCCTTGGGCGAGTTACTTATCCAAGTATTTCGTTCTTCCAGGCTTTCGATGAAAAGTTGGATATATTTGGAAAATTGAAAAACGGTAACCGGCGATAATGTTATTCAAATTCCTAGATAGGCTCGTTACCTGCACGCGACCCCGAGCATGAAGGTTGCATATTGCATGCTAAGACGAAGGAATGAATCTCTGTCGAAGATGAAAGGACCGACTGCGCTGGGCGTTTTACCTTGTCAAATATACCAACACACTACGCGTATACCTGCAAGTTTATGTATACTACAAGTATATCGTATATCGTATATCGTATATAATATGCATATACGGTGCGCTATCGCCACGTTCGAGGATACCGTTAGTATCAATCTCGGGACGTCGCAGGAGCGGATACGTATAAGTATGTGTGTGCAGTGTGCTCGATGGATGCATGTAAAAGATTTGAAACGCATTATTGAACTCTCCTCCCCCCCCCCCCCCCCTTTCCACTGCCCATCGACTGTAATATCGACGTACGTATACGTAGGTCGAATCCTTTACAGCGTAAAGGGAATCGCGATGAGCCGACTCTTATAATGCCTCGACATACACGGTGTGCTTTATATGTATATAAGAGTAACGATGCTATATAATATATGTATAATCTACCAAAGGCATGCCATCAACGAGGACGGGTAATGATGATGGTGCGAATTCGAGCTCCGGTCCAAGCCGCAAGACCTGAGATTTCAATGCTTCTAAGCTTACATAGGCTCACCTATACCCCCCGGTCATTCATCGTCAGCTCGCAGGAATTTATTCATAGCTTATCTGCAGCCCACATACCTTGTGTGTATATATATGTATAATAGAAATTGCTTATTATATCCTATCCGAAAATGTAACGGTGGTCAAATCGTATCGAATCGAGATATGGGTGAAAAGAAAAAAAAAACGAACAACAATATAACAATGAGAAAACCCGCAATCTATAACAGCACCGAAATTCTTTTCACAGAATAATTTTTCAATTAATTCAGTACGTTTGCTAATCCGAAATGAATTGTCGACCTCAAATTTTTTGCATCAAGAATGATAGAATATTTTTTTACGTTCGATCTTGCTTGGTGTAAAAACAAGAAGAAAAAAAAAAAATTTAAAAAAAAAAAGATCGGCGGGGAAGGTAGTTTCAAAAAGTGGTAGACAAAGAGTAAAGAAAAACCGTTAAAAAAAACGTGGTTCTTTATTATTTGCCACCTCAAATTGTTTTTTGTTTATTCTTTCTTCTCTCTCTCTCTCTCTCTCTCAAGCATCGTGACTTCTGAGTAGGTAATTTGTCATTTTAAAGTACTGGTAATTGGACGGAAACGGTGCCTGCCGAACGGGCCTCAGGGTCTCAGTATATGTAGATCGAAGCAGCAGCGTCGAAGGGTGTCAGCCCGAGAGCAAGATAAGAGGAGGAGCGAAATAAACGAAATTTAAAAGACGAGAAGAGCGAAAAAAAAAACAAACAAAGAGGAGAAAGATAGAGAGAGAGAGAGAGAGAGAGAGAGAGGTAACTCGAGTAAAAATTTCGAAGGACTTGAAATGATGCAGCGATGCTGCAGCTCCTCTCGGAAGCCCCTCGTAAAATACAAAAATTTTCTCCGTATATATACAATTATACATACACACGTTTTTATACCTTCCTACATGTATATGTATAGGTGGGTATAGGCAGCCGTGGTACACTTAGGGATAAGCCTCGCTATAAGTTATGAGTACTGGGCGTGTATTCGGCTCAATAATTAGGGTTGACGACTGGAGGAAGGTGCGGAAGAGAGATAAAAGTATATATATAAGTGCATATATCGAAAATGTGTAATTTATGTCACTCCAGCGGATCGTAAGAATTTATACATTTAAATTGTCCTCAAATTATTTCCGGCTCTAAAATTCATTCGATAAAATAGAAAAATATATATATATATATATATATTATATACTTTTATCTTTAAGATAAAAGTGTAACGAAGAATATTGCGATTGTAGAGAAAAAGAGAGTGTAACGCGCATAACGAATAAACTTGACCCAGAGAATTCTATACAGACATTATACATACCTATAGGTATGTACCATACAATATCAACGCATGAGACGAAAAGCACGCTGAGCGCGGTGAATAAAGTTAAGCTTGGACTCGGTGCCGGAAGTAATTTGGAGGAAAGGAACGATTATATACCATATATTCGTGTACGAAAGAGTTACAAAGGCTCGAAACAAAGAGATCTATTAGCCTAAATAGCCCATCTAGGTTGATATACGCGTGCTGCGCACGTCAACTTGTTTCCTTTGAAATATTTTCAAACTCTTTCCTTTTTTTTTAATATGTATAATTTCATTGCTCATCCCACGCGTTACAATCTATACTTCCTATACGCTTTGCAATTTTTCCCATACATTGTGTTGTGTATTAAGTTGCGCCTGTTTAACAAGCTCAATTCGGATAGTGCGCGGCATGCTATCCCCATACATACGCTTATAGGTATACAGCACATAATGCACATAAACTAATTAAACGCGCTCGGAACAACAACAACAACGGACGGAAGATTGTATTTACGTTACGCCTCTGCCGTAGCTCTCTATTCGCATAGTTAAGACTACGTCACCGACCCGATATGATATGATACGATACACAGTTCAAAAGTATAGGTAAACCCTGCTTATAACACACTGCGCGAATATCTATTATATATGCATAAGGGTGGCGCAATAAAATTGACTGTTTTTTTTTTTCAGTCTCGTGTGACAAAATGTTAGTTTTTGATGTTTTAAGAGCCGACTCCAAAAGACAGCAAGAAAAAAAAATTTTAAGAGGTCGCTCCAAATTTTTTTAAATGTTAATCGTCAAAAAATTAAATTAAAAAAATTATATTTTCAGTATTTTGTTTGATTTTTAATCCATCTCGTGGTGTATTGTTATCGTTTCTTTCTGACTAAATTAAAGAAAAAAAATTTAAGAAATTTTAATGTGAATATTAAAATGTCGCTCGAAAAGATCTAAAGAAATGCACCAAAAAAAATTGAAAAAAAATTATGAGCAACCTTTCAAAATTCAAATTTTGAACTTAAACTTTCGGAAAACTTATTTTTCTTTTGTCTATAAAATTATACCGTAACGAGAGAAAAAGAAATAAAAAAAAAAAAATCGATTTTTGACGATTTCTGACGATTTAAAAAATGTGGAGCGACCTCTAGAAAATTTTTTTTTTAACTGTCCTTTGGAGTGGGTTCTTGAAACATCAAAAACTAAGATTTTGTCACACGAGACTCAAAAAAAAATAAGACAGTCGGTTTTTTTGCGCCACACTAATATACATATATATACATATATATTTTAGTGTATGCGTCCAAGTTTCTATTCCATCCTAATTTGGCTCAGCTACAAAGTTACGCGGATGATCGTTGTTTCCGTTCCGAAAATGTTCTGCAAAAAAGGCAGCAGGCACCGCAGAACGATTTTCGTACGAGTCATATCAGGCCAATTTGAAGCCATCAAAATGAAATTCGCCTCATTCGGTTTAAATTTGTACGATCTATAATAAAACGAAAGTCAAGAGATCGAATCAACCGAGTTTCAAGATACTCGATCACGTTGAAGTGGTACACTATACATATACATATACATATAGTGTTGGGTGAAGAACCGACGACCCCGTAAACTTGATGATGTAAACCACTTCCCGTCGAGATCTATAATGGATCATCGTCCGGCGATGCGACAAGGTTAGTTCCACGGTAATTTCTCCCCTTAATAACTCACTCCCATAGGTTATCCGTGTAGGTACCCGTAGAATTTCCTTTCAGTGTCCAAGCCTAGACCGCGTTCGCATAGGTATAGATATAGGCATGCACCGACTGCAAGGTGTCTTCGTTAACACGGCGTTGATTTATCTAGCAATTAAACTTCGGGAGACACCGAAGCACGTACGTACGCGGGTTGATCGAGGATTCCTCGGCTTACCATTGTGTGTGTGTGTGTGTGTCTAAATTTTAACGCCTATTTTTATACACGTAAACGATTTTACGCGCGAGGGTCTCGACGACCAACGAAATTCTCTTCCTTCTTCCAATATCTTTACAACCTGACACGCGACAAGGCAGCACCTCTTCACAACATGTTATTCATCCTTGCGCGTTGGGTTATTTGATTGAAAGATCCATCTTAAACACGCGCTGTAGATCAATGTGGAAACGATGCCCCACTTCGTATCGGGCGCACCTAATTAACCCCAAGCAATATTCATTACAATATTGCAATATGATTTATAATAATGTTAATTAATTTACGATATACGTATATTTCCTTCGTATATCTTTGCCAGATAATAAGAATGTGTTGCTAATATTTCTTCGACACATAATCTCGACCTCTGCGAAACTTCGTGTAATATATTCCAAGTCGAGAGGCTCTGCACAGGCTGCAGTGGGATTAAGACTATATGAGCTACCGAGCCGCAGGCATCGCTGACTGCATGAGAGATCAGTCGGGCAAAGTTGAAGACCCTAATTACGGCCATTAGCCAGCGCGCGTTCTGCGGCTCCTTCGTTTTCTCCTTCTCCTTTCTGGCCTCCCCCCGCATCATCGTCAACTCTTCTCAACCACCGTCGCTTCCTCATTCTTCTATATTTGAAATTTTAAATTACACGGCAAGATATAGAAATAGTATTATACATACTAAGGGATAAAATGAAGGCTGGTGTATTGAAAGAAAGAAAGAAGAATAAAAAGAAAAAAAAACGGAGATAAAGAAAGAAAAACACACAGCTACGCTCGGCCGGTGAGTGAAAATTATTATTACATGGGGTATAATGAGAAATTGAAAATTACGGCCAAGTACGTTATGCATGTGCGTCCGAAGGCGTGCACGTATGGTGAAACGGCTACATTGCATAGAAGCCTGGAGCTTCGTCGCTTCTCCTTACGTTCCGCCATTAGCTACACGTGGTATTCATCTGTATCTATACGTGGCATAGAATGATGCGGCGAAGCCACAAACCATGGGATATGCATCCGCACGCGTGCATCGGCTAGCCAGGTATATAGATATAAGCGTGCGGGATGCGTTGCAAGTGTGTATAAGTGAATTCAAGGACGCTGCATCGCCTCTGGAAATTCCTTGGCAAATGTCATCTCCTCGGCGATCCTCTCGCAGAGCTATAACTAAGCTATCCTGCCTGCGAGCACAATTGTAATGTACGTCATACGTCGTTGCTGATTATATCTGCGAGAAAAATTCGTCCAAACAGAATATTCGAAATAATCCAAGTACTTGTTAAGGCTGACTGTTTAAAAAGAAGGAAGAATTTATTGTCGGTATACATATATGTAGTTGGAATGGGATATATATGATTCAGGTAGAAGTATGGAAGAAAAAAATCTTCGATTGCAAAATAATTACCCCGTAAAACTTGAGGGAATATAAAATTATGAGCGATTAGTCAAGCTTTGTTGCGCGTCAAGTACATACATACGAGTAGGTATAGGTATACGTATAATCTTCACGTGCATGGCTATAATACCTAAGTATAATGTCCTGGAGGACTTTGATTTTCATATTTCATATAATCGTACCTGTAACGTAACGCGACGCAACTGAAAGACTAATTTACCGCAAATATCGTTACGCAACTTTAACGTGCAACGGTACGAATACGACCACCTTGTATACATACACGAGATATTATTTACATCAGGTTGAAATGTACGTGTACGTCCACTTTCACCGCGTGCTGATCCCTACGGTATTGCAAATATTTTACACACATGCACTTCGTTCTGCACTTAGAACTGCAGGTGTATGCACTTTTCCGACTGACTGCATTGATTGATGTTCCTAAAGCCATAACCTACCCGTCTGTATAGATATATACATGTCTCCACATACATGTAATAGATTTTGCGAATGAGAACTGTTTACAATTGCGGATAATAGTTTCAACTCTGCAATTTGCTATGGTAATTCGCATTCACCCGGTTCTAATAAAATTTCTCTTCTCTCATTCTCGCTTTTGCGATAATAGTTCAAAATTTAACTCACTGTGCCCGTGTATTTGAAACTGAAGCCAGCAGCCAGAGTGAGCAACTGGAAACGTGTTTAAATTTTTTGTAAAAAGATAAATGCTGTTCAATTTTAATCAAGGAATATCACAAAATTTTCATTTTTAGACTCACGTCTACATAATATATTCTTTCTTCAATATCCAAAGTTAAAACATGATGCAAAGAAAAAAAAAAAAAAAAAAAAAAAAAACGTTCGCATTCGGGGTAAGCAAAAAGGAGAAACTTATAATTAGAAAAAAATAAACAAAATCCATGAACCGATCCTGAAATGCGAGCTGAAGATTTTCAATCCGCAAGTTGAAAAGTGGTCGACCCATTTGTGCCTCGATTCTCCGGTCGGTCGAAAGTGGAACTGTAAATATATTCCGCGATTTTATTCGCGAATCTCTGAGGCAGGCATTCGATGCTCGTTAGTCGCGGGCTGTACGGCTATATTTTTCGAATCTCTTTCGAATGCCCAAGACACGCCGCGGAGCGAGTATCGGAAGAAGAAGAAGAAGAAGAAGAAGAAGAAGAAGAAGAACACCTTCCAGCAGCCGGGTAGAAAATTCTGGCGGGTTTCAATCAAGCGTTATAACAGTACCCGGGCATCGGGGTAGAGCCGTAGGTACCTACCGACCGACGTTCGAGCAATTACGCTCGTTCTTAACTGGGGCTACCGTTATACGCCTCTGATGTATCGTCCTATTGATACCGCTTTTGACCGCCTCCATTGCGGGGCCACTTGAGGTTGCCGGAGGTTTCGGTTCCCCCCGAATTTCGTATACTTGGAGAAAATTGGAGGATTATAGTGATCCAGTTTATCCGCGAAACGCGCGGTAAGAGACTAGCTATTAGATATAATGATAGTTCCTTCGGCCAAGGAACTTGTAATTATTATCACAGCTTAGCTTCGTCTTAATTGCGCGCTTTCCAAATAGAATTCGAACAAGTTCTGGCTGGCTGTGAGTTTGAGGGGTTAAAAAAAAAATTTACTTCTTCGATTCTGTACGTAATAACAGGTGCGCGGTTTTTTCTATTTTTATTTTTTTATTTTTTGCACTGGGAAAATTGAGAGGATAAAAGTAACGACGCTAAATGAGATTTCGCTCACGACGATAAAGTTTAAGAATGGTAAATACGCACCCGATTATTCAGTGTCTCTGCTCCATAAACAATACATGAAAATTGTATTGATTTAAAAAGAAAAATTTTTTCTAACGCATTTTTAATCTAGACTGATTCGAACGATTCCGAAGATTCGAAATTACTCAAACTGTTTTCCCGCAGATATACCTATACAGGTTGAACATTTTTACGAAGAGGCGCGGAGGACGAAGCGTGCCGTGCTCGCGTATTACGTGGCATTTGGGTCACCAGATCAGGAACTCGGTCTCGCCTTCCGAAGGCATTGCAGGTTCCGCAGCTGCGTCGTCTGGACGGAGAGGCGAGAAGGTCGAGGAACGAGCGAGGAGGAGAAAACAAGATAAAGAGCGTCGTCGGACGCGTGTGTGGTGGAAGGGCGATACGCCGCTTCGCTCTTACTCTTGAAAGCAGAAGTAAAAAACCGTATGAAAAAAGGAAGGAGATAAAAAATAAAAACAAAAACAAAGAAAATAAAAAGGAAAAAACCAAGCATCATCCTGATAAAACAAATGAAGGAAAAAAGAAGATAAACGTGCGGGCGACGACACGAGCGACGCGTGTTGCACGTACCGTCGGGGCTTCGGCCGGAGTATTTCGTGTCCGGAGTCCGATATGCAGGCGGCAAGGCCCAGCGGAGCTCCGTAGTGCTCGGTGGGAACGCCGATAACGCTGCCTCCGTGTCCGGCGCCCTGGATCATCGGCGAGCTCTGCTGGGGCGCGACGACGACTCCTCCGGGCCCGGGGCCGGCGGCCACGACGCCGCTTGGCCCGAGGAACAACGGCTGCTGCCCGGCCAGCTCCATTCCGGCTGATATTTCCAAATTCACTACCTGGGGCAGCTACTTCACGACCAACTGGAGGAGCCGATCGAATCCCGGGATTTGGAGTCCAGGAATCTGCAATTCAACGGAGTTCGACAGTCGGTTAGCAGAGCTATAGAGACGGGGATGATGGACTTTTATGAATCGTAGAAATAGTAAAGCAATGCCGATTCTACACACAGATTCCTATATCGACACGGTTACCGACACTTAGCGAACACGCAAACCTTTTTCTAGATGGTCAGATGTTAGGTTTGCGTCTTGGCTAAGGGTCGGTAACTGTGTCGGTATAGGAATCTGTGTCGAGAATCGGCATTGCTTTATTACTTATATAGGATGTTGTATTGTTGTGTACAGACAAGCTGTTTTACCGCATGACACGATCGTTCATTGAATCGAGAGATAATAAAGATCTGTTCGAAAAATTTCTGGCAATGTGTTATCTCAATTGCAGTATGCAATGGAAATTATGCATCGGCACAATTTGCGCGAACAATTGCACTCCCCGTGGTATTTTTAAACGGTATTTTCTCTCCCACAAACTTTTGATTCAAACGGTACCTACGACCAATTGATCCTTATATAGAACCCCGATGATCGCACGATGACCGTCTGTTCTCCCGACTACACAAGACGTAAATCAATTTTATTTTTTATACAAACTGGGTAATTTAATTAGCTTTTTATTGCAAATTGCAGAAACTACACGCACGCAGACGCACGCATATATAAGAACGTTGCTGCAGCAGCAGTAGTGTGTATAAAAAATGAAGCGATACCAGAGTGAGATCAAGCGTTCCCCGTTTATAAATAGCTCAATGCAATAGATTGCAAGTGATTTACAGTATACCGAAGATCCTTCTTCTTCTCGCCCTTATCCTCGTCCTGAATGCATTTGCGTTTGTAACTGCTGCAGCAGTCAACAGTCGTCGTTTGTAATCTACGGTAATTTGTCGTGCAGCCGTGCAGATATCGCAGACACATGGAGGACGAATAATATCACACATGCATCTTCATCGCTCACGGATCCTAATAAGGAAAATGCGTCGGAAAAATATTGTACATAAATGAAAACAGCAATATGTACACATAATACTGCGTAGAGGATGATTATTATTTGTCTTCGATTAGTTTTTACGCACGTTTAAATACTAGTTCGCGGTGAAGGTTCAGGACCAGTTATTTATATACTCTTTATCTCTTCCTTTCGGACTGTCAATCGCTCGATTGCCCAAGAACGGTTGATGTGTACAACAGTTACGCGCATGTTCCTTTTCGTTCATCGTTTTTCTTTTCACGCGTCGCCCGCATCCTCCGCTCCTTAATTCAACTTATGCCATGGCTCAACGCAGCTACTAGTTCAGAGGGACAAGAATTCCCAAAGTGACTCTCTCTCTCTCTCTCTCTCTCTCCATCTGTCTGTCCGACGGTGTTACGTTTAACGAGATCATTTATTTCCTCTCGAAAGGTATCAGTCGTACCATAGGAGTAATCGATGTACGTCTCTCCTTCGGGGTGACGAGAGAAGAAATAAAAGAAAGAGACCAAGAGGCATAAAAATTTCCTCATGATCGCCATAACTGCATGGTATAAGTGAATATAAATATATATATATATATATATATAAAACATGTGTATAAATATAATAATATCATTGCGGCGAGACATCGCGTGTATACGTAAACGTGCAGAAGCACCGGGCGAAGAAAGAAGAAAGTGTTATCGTTAATGGAGCGACGATTTCTTCTTCTTCTTCTTCTTCTTCTTCTTTTTTTTCTTTTTCTTCTCTTGCCGGATTACATTATTATATGCAGGAGATAGTCGAAGGTCATTAACGGAGTCAGGCGGTTAATTGCTACCGCAATTAGATACGATGGTATTTCATTCGTTATCGTGTGAAGTAGGCAACAACGCATTTAGTTTCTATATCCTACGAGGGCGAAACCTGACTTCAGCAGCAACAGCATCACCGGTGTGTTCTTTGTTATATTCACGCGTATTCATCCCGTGGTCACTTACACATATACGGTATATGTACATGGATAAAGTGCGTGCGGTACCGACAATGAGTGAAAAAATAAATACACCTGTTGAGATCGGGGGCGGGAATTGCTGTTCTAATAATTAGGACTTAATAAATTCCCATCTCACGATCCGCGTAAGGCATGAATAAGCCGCTACTGCTGTTTCCTTTCTTTCTTTTTTTCTCTCTTTTAATACACGCGTCTACTCTCCCTTGAGTTGTATCGCGAAAAATTTTCTCGCTCATGTTATAGGGAAGAAAATGGAAAAGGAAAAACGAATAATGAAAATGAACCTAAGAAACAAAGGATACCAAAGGTTTTACTATATATTTAAATTGATCGAAAAGGGTGTTGCGATATATCTATACAATATAGGTATATATATACATAGTAGGGTGGGCTAATAAATGGAAATTTTTTTTTTTCACTATGAAAATATCATTCAAGATGATGAAAAAGAAATTCTGTGAAAGTTTAAGCTCGTAATATTAATATTAAGATCTCAAACTTTCACGGAATTTGTTTTTCATCATCTTGAACGATATTTCCATGGTAACGAAAAACAAAAAATTCTTTTTTTAGGCCCACCCTAATATCTATATATGTACATATACATATATACACGTATGTAATAACTAGTTGGTCGTGAATTTGCATAAAAGTAATCACGTCGTCTAAAATTATCGAACGAGTTTTTTTTCGCAGGCTCGAAACTCAAGTTATATACGCGCGATTTGCAGCGGAGCAAAGTCGATTTGCGAGTAGGTATTAATAAAAACTCACGAGCTGCTCAACTTTGTAAGTTGAACAGAGAAGAAAAAAGAAGGGTAGAGTAATAAATTTCGCGGACTTGTGACCATGCACGATCGCATATATCCTGCATCCTGACAAAAAAATTGCATATTTTCTCACCGATATAATTAATTTAAATGTCGGTACGGTTATAACATCACGTGAGCCTCCGGATGAATTGCAACCTGCTGTACACTTAAGCGAGACTTAAAGATCAATTTGGTAATTCGTCTTGCAGCAATTCAGTTGCCGCAATATATAGCGTGGCTGTCCACCGAGAGAGTATGTAAAACGTACCGCCATTGTTGGCTCAAAGTTTAAATTCTAAGATCGTATATTACGTGCTGCAAGTACCAGGGAGATTCAGCTTTTCCTTGTGTCAAAGGTCAGGGAGTGATCGGACGTGGGAGATACTACGCCGCGATTATATACCTATACCTATATGGCTGCGCCTCGATCTCTTCGATATCTCTGCAACAAATCACTTTGAAAATCGTGCGGACGTCGTGCAGCCGCGATTCGAGGCGTCCGGAAGCCTTTTTAAATACTCAATAAAAAAAAAGGATTTTACGATACTCGTGTTCGAGAGCTTCGGTTATTCGTGGAATGGAAAACTGAACTGTCATCTTTTTTTAAAAATAATACACAAATCTTTCCTTGACAAATATATTTTAGGTATTATTTGCATGAGAACGAAGATGAAATGTGAATTTTGCGTGAAATGTGTACAATTATCACTCTTATCTTGTCTGGGGAATGAATTTGCGGTTTGAAAACCGAAACTTGCTATAAAGCCGCGCGACTAAAGTCAAGTATAATCTTGAAATTTGTGAATATATAAATATATATACGTAGATAAGTTTGCAAAAAATTTTTTCATCAGACAAGAATATCGCGCGCGTTTGGCGAGTGTAACGTCCCTCGAAAGTGATAAACTGCTACGATCGTGGATAATTTATGCTCAAACCTTGAATTAATGAGCAGATTTAATTTTTCATTACAAAATTTTCTGCGATGTTATTCTTTGTTCAATTTATTCGATCGGTTCTCTAATCCCTTGAATATAACCTTACGATAAGAATAATTGCAGGATCTTAATGATTAAACGTATACCAGATATAAATAAAAAATTTATATACACTATTCTTCAAATTGATTGTTGTTACAAGATCCCTCTCGATGATATTTCCAATTTCCCTGAACTCAATGTCCACCAGAGATCGAATAAACCTCGAAATCGGTACGGCGATCGGTATATAATGCGAATGTACAACGCAGCTAATCTCTCGAAGCAGCTTCCTCTAAGAAGCTCTTGCGGTTCAGATCACGGCGATCGGTTTTGGTAATTACCGAAATTTTTTTTGCTATATTTGGTTACCAAATAACGAACCTGCTCCCGCGGTATAAAGGGAGGGTAAATAAAGGGGCGGACCGCAGCTTCTTCTTCTTCTTCTTCTTCTTCTTCTTTCTCCTCCTCCTCAACAGTTTTCTTTTTATTTTTCTTCCGCTTCTTCGCAACGCGTTGCAACCGAAGCGCGTCGCGTTGCGATACCGATCGCATCGATCGATCCGTATAGCTGCACACAGCGTTACTTAAAAGCTTACAAGATCGCGTATACAAGAGAGCGTGTAAAGAGCCGGCCCGCTCCGTGGCACCAGAAGCTGCAAGCTCGCCCGCCGCACAGTTTCTCGGTAACAAATTTCGCCCTATCTCGACGATACCCCGACGGAGATGCCCCGGAGGCACCAAGGTGCCTGACCCCGCGGAAACGCCAGGGCGTTGCCCCCCCAAACACCGTTCGGATTCGACCGATTCGTCACCCTTGCTGGCTCGCCCTTCGTCGCCTCGTCGTCTGACCCCTTCGGCGTAATTTCACCTACGTACGACGTCTCCCGTGACTTTCTTCATTTTTCTCTCAACGCTGGAGGACTCGTTCGATATATATATATACATATATATCCGATGTATCCGAAATGTCTCGTCTGGCACGCGTCTGCTTCATCCGGAACCGATCAGCGTTACAAGAAGATCCGATTTCCAGCTGGTGTGATTTTTTATTTTTCACAGTTACCAAGGTTTCGTAATTCGACCCCCCCCCCCCCCCCCCCCCCCCCCGCCCCCCAAAAAAAAGTTGGAGTGGAATTCAGGTTACGCGAATGGATTAGTGAAGCTTAAACAAAGATACCGCAAAATTTGCTCGATGATTAACGTCTGTTGCATGATCCTTCATTTGTGCATATAATATTCGTTAGGTTAATTGACCTGCGGAGCCGGCTGTAAGGTATAACGGAAAGCAGTGATTCCATCATGCATAATCGGCGTCGTCGAAAACATCCGACCAATTGAGCAAAGTGATTTATAGCGTTGAGCTTAAATCGACGTTTATAATGTTGCCAGCGATTACGTTAATAAGAATTTTGTATTATTAATATTACGGACATGTAGAAATATTCATCGGTGACAGAAACATAAATAACGAATGCCGATGCGGAGAATTCACGATCTACGTGGTATAGATCCTTGAAGAATTTGGGAAAAATAAAACGACAACGGAATTTGTTCGGCATATAGATCGTCATGCATTTGGCGACTGCATGATTGATGCAGTTTACGGTATGCACGATCTAATGGATGGATCAGATGTCACGAATTAAGCCTGCGTGCAAGAGAATTTAAATACCCTGCAGACTGGTCGCGGTCTGCATCCGACACGCTAAATGTGTAATAATACATACGTAGGTATGTATGCAATGTATGTATATATACGTATATATGAATACGTATAACGCTGGCTGCTGCGTGCGGTGAGAAAAGAAAACGAAGTTAACCGGCACTTAAAACTGATTGCGACCAGAATTACGCGATTAACGAACCTCCGCAGTCCGTAATTCCTTAATTTTTGTACACGCGTATCTGTCTGTATAAATCCCTGCTCATTTTACTTTTTTAACTATCATCATTATTATTGAGGCGTATTGATTCTGTTGTATTTTATTTTCACCATGCCACCTTTTTGCCCGTACGGCATACGTATAATACTCTTTCGTATTCATTTATTCCTATTATTCCCCGGTTCTATATTATATAATGCATTCCCCTTTTCCAAAGAAAGCACACCTCTTTTTTTTCTTTTCGTTTTCATCCAACCTCTCAGCGTTCCTTTGTATGCTGCAAGTTAAACGCATTTGCCAGGATTCATCTACACCTGCATTATAGTGTCGTGTAATATAAGGTTTAATCGCTCGACTCCTCCATGCACGTGTAATTCAGGGTATTCAGATGAATTCGGTTCAACTTCGTTCAGAGTAGTTCGCTAGAATAATAATTATTGTCTCAGACGAGATAGCGGAAATTGATAAATCGGTTGAACAATGTACTGCAGGAAAGAAACGTAAATTAAGGAGGATAACGAAATGAAGAAGACAGAATTTGTGAACAATACTATCTCGAAGGTCTTGACTATTTTTGAAATCGATTCCCAAGAAATCGTTTGAAAATCATTTGAAATTACTAAAAATCGGCAGCTAAGACAAAAGCACAAATCATTCAAAATTCAACCAAAAATCGGTTGAAATAATTTGAAATCACGGTGAAAGTTGCTCGAAATCAGTGGGTATCTTCGAGATCGAAATCCTCAGAAACCGGTTGAGATCGCAAAAAATTGCGTGAAGTTATTGGGAATCACGTGAAATCTTTGAAATCCTGTCACTAATCTAATCCAAAAGTGAATAACCCCTGGATCATCATTATCGTCATCATCATCGTTACAACCGCCGTATAATATGATCGGGCTAAGTGAACGTGATAGAAAAAACGTCTCGAAACAAGGGCGCGACTTGGACGTATAAAACTCTCTCCAAAAAAAAAAAAAAGAAAAAGGACGAAAAACGAGCAAGGCAGTGAGTTGCATTATCCGAGGATAATATTGGAGTTCGTGTGTCAAGCGGTCCTGCCGAACTTGAGGACTGTAGACGCGAGAAACGATCCTGCCGAAGGACCGCGGGCATTTCGATCGGTGCCGAATCGTTGATCCCGAGAGCGCGCGCGCGCGTGTCTCTTAGTTATCGCCGGTCCACGAGCGGCGCGAGACACGGGACACGGGACACGAGACACGGACGGCTTGCCAGAGGGGTCGGGGGGAGGGTGCCCCACACACGCAGACGGCGTTCGTATGAGGCTACGAGGAACCTAAACACGAGGGGGACCGCGTCGCGTCGCGACTACTCTCGAGGATGAGGAGGAGGATGAGGAGGAGGAGGAGGAGGAGGATGACGAGGATGGGGAGGAGGAGGAGGAGGAGGAGCCTTGTATGTATGTACAGAGCCGTACAGAGCCGTCCGCCCTGCGGCCACCGCATTCCAAGGGCTGCCCAAAACGAAACCTATATTTTATATGTACCTGTCCCCTCGGCGTGTCCGCGAGAGAAAGAGAGAATGAGGGAGAGAGAGGTAGGGAGAGGAGAGGAGAGGAGAGAACTGAGATCGGGCGTGCCCACAGCTCCCGGAGCTCTTGACTTGGGCCCACTGGTACTGTCCCGATCTATCCCGCAATGCATGGCGCGGATCCTCTTTCGCGTGTTACGTCCTTAAGACGGACGCTCGACGACTAAAGTAACTGAAGCCTACAATTAATCTGTCTCTTAAAGTTGGCAAGATTGCAACAATCTTGCGCGAGCGCCGCGTTTATCGTGTATGTCATTTACTTTTTGCAGCTCCTCGATCGCTCGCCGTGTACATATAATAAGATAAATAAGTATATTCCGAATTTGAATTTTTATCGCCGCGATGCACATGCTCGACTGGTTCATCATTTTTTTTTAAATCCTTTTTCATCCTTCGTCGAGGAGAGGAATTCGAAATGTGAGATAAATTAACACCGGGAACCTGGAGAAGGGCGAGCAAGCTGTTTTTCGGTCTCTGGTTTGGTCTTCCCTGTTGATTCAGGCACTTAAAACATAATTTTCTGACGGTCAGGTCGAAACCGGGATAGCTTCAGGCTTCACTTTGCTTTGCTTCGCTTTGCTTTGCTTTGCTTTCCCTCACTTTGCTCCGCGTTACGCCGGGCGAGCCTTGCTTGGTCCTCGCTTATTGTGGTGCAAACCACGTTCCTCCCTCCACCCCTGTATTCTCTGATCGTGAGCGTACAAGTGATGCCTTTTGTGATAAACTATCATACTATCTGAGGATATAAAGTAATTGTTCGTCTGGAATGGTGAGTCGTTGTGTTCAGGTTAAAAGCGCGGTCATGACTTGTCATCAATCCATAAGCAAATCCGTGTATATAAAACATGTATCGGAGGACAGAACCTGAGCAATAAAAATTTTTTTTTCAAAACTATAATATAATATAACATTATATATAAAATTTTACCGACTCTCTGTCTGGAAGAACGCTCAAATATCATGCAGGAATTATTTCAATCATACATTCTTATCAAAATTTGGCGATAAATCGCGGGACGCGTGTCGCCTTTGGAACTTCTCTTTTATACGAGCTTTCGTGCGTGGATGATCCGTCGCGCCTAGTCGGAGGTGTCGAGTTGCGAAGATCGAAAACCCGATACGTTTTCGGTGATATATCACGTAACAGAGGGAAAAAATAAGCGAGATTCAGGAACGAGGAAGCGACGGTTTGGAGGAGACAGATACGTGTATGTGTACTGCGTGGAAACGAGAATCAACATCGTCTCGACATTCTTATGGATTGCATAGTGATGCTGATGAAATATTTGAACCTACTCTGCTGCTGATATTTGAGCTTGATTTGAAAAATTCGAAATATGGATGATTGACGGAATAATAATAGTTGAAATCTATTTCACGAATTACTTTATCTGCGAGTTATAATAATTTTAAAATAAATGTGATGCCGTGCATCAAATCGACACGCGTTTGCTGTACACAGACATAAATTGATAATAAACAATTAGGTGAAGATATTGAGGAGAATGTGAAAATAATGAGAATCTCACCTTCATGTTTTATATATCAGGGTGCTGGAAGAAAGAGAAACATTTTTCTTTCTTCCACGTCGTTCGCTGCCCTCACATTACATATATATCACGCGGATTGAGAGTACACGAATTGTAGAAGAGAAAACAAAATGAGCCGAATATTAAATCAACTCATTGTTTTTTCCACCAAAAAAATACCGCAGTATCACGAGATGCAGAGTCAGTATAACAGCATGTTGTACACGTTTATCACAACACGAAACTTTTTCATAATATACATATAAAAGGTACTGGATGTAAAATATAAAAAAATTACATTAAGACATATTAAGTACGCATTGAGCACAGTTGAAAACTTTCACAAAACTTTACCCTTATAGTAAGAGTATATCTTTGTTTTTATTACTTTATACGTACGTATTTTGACACTTATTTATCATCCGCGAGAAAGCGATTCTTCGTTTCGTTTTGTTTTCTCTTTCACGTTATCTTCGTCATCTTGATTTTTTAAATCACAGTACTTTCAACACTGTTATCTCTCTTCCTTTCGATATCCCAGGAAAACTCTGATCGACTCATGTTCACGCGCATCGATAGATCCCGCACCAACAAAGTCGCTTCGAACACTGTCTTCGAAGATAAATCCAGAGGTTTATCGATGCGCATTACTCCGATCGACTCTCGCGGCTGTATATGCCATTGCTCACAACAGAGGGTCCCTTTCGCAGCATCACACTTCGGTCCATGGCCACGACACAACGCATTTGGATGACACTGCTGGCGCCATCTCGTCGGTAACGGAAGTATTCGAGGTATCTGTAGTTTGTCTCACAAAAGCAGTGAATAAGGCAGAACATAGCAAAATATAGCAAAATGACAACATAGTTGTACACCCGCTGTAGTAGTCAAAATTCGACAATCACAAACATTCAATGTCCCACGGCAAACAAAGCTGGTCAGAATTTGGGGTGACATAATTCCGTTTTTCAAAATCTGACCTAGCCGCTATTTGCAACGTGACGAGGAGTTGGAAGGTTGCAAAAATCGTATCCGACACCGATACTAAAAGAATCAAAAATGAATAAACAAATTTTACAGCTGAATAAATTTGATCACGATGATTATGAAATATCACTAAATCAATGTAACCGGAAACAAGAAAACTGACCAAAACCAGATTTAAACTTAAATTATAAAATATTGTTTTCTTGGTGGAGCCAATAAAACTCAGTGACTAGCTGAAACAGATGATAATATAGTTAGTAACATGTTGAAACAAACAAAAAGTAATTAGCTTGGACACGAAATTCCCATAAAAAAAATATAAAAAAAATAATACAATGAATAAAGAAATACTTATCTTAAACTCAAGATATATTTCATAAATACTTACACCAAGATTTTTTACTGTCACTGTACACTCCCGAGATTCTTGCGCATCAAGCGCCGGCTAGCAAGTGCCGTACTTTCTCTCAGAACCGAAAAGTATCAAGTCAACGCGCAAAAGACGCGGTAAATTTGAACATATTGATCGTAACAAAATCGAGCCGACCGAACCGAAAAGGAGCCGACGCGACGGCTTGCATATGAAGGGCGCTTCACTTTGATATATAAATAGATATATCTATCGAGGCACGCTCGATTAAGCTGTGGAGAAACTTTAAATATCTAGAAATTGTTGCGAAATTCTGCGGAAATCCAATCCGCATCTGCGTCTTATTAAATCCGACACATGGCGATGCGGATTGTTGTTCCGAGATGCGACTCAAGTGCGGGAAGGAGGTTGGGAGGCATGCTTTAATGTGTGGCGTGACGGTCGGTGGTCCTCTTCAACGCGAAGTTTTCGAGCTCAGCATCTCTTCCCATCGGGCGTACCACAGAACGCGACCGATGGTCCAAAGATGCATTTCGCCCATTCAGACGATCACAGAAATCAATTAATGTAAATAATTATTGATGATAATTGAACAATTGAATTGAATAACGACTGAAAAATGATTGCAGAGTGACAAGACATGAAAAATTGAATCTTGTTAAAATTTAACAGCTTACTATAATGGACCGAAAACTCTTATACCGAGTATTTTATGTGTTTCAGGAAGAAAATTTCTGTGATCCTTTGACGCTGTAGATTACAAAAGTCAGTGACATCGCGGTACACCGCGACCTGCCTACCCTTGCCTGATTCCCAACGGAACCACCCAACGGAAATGCTGCAAAGAGAGACTCATACGCACATGCATAAATGGCGCGACGGATCCCGAAACGATCGCACCTACCTACCCGGTTACCTATATTCGATCTAAACGATTGTCTCCATTCTTTCCAACACACATCATTCTTTCTCATTTGCGCTGTGGTTACTCTGACTTACTTTTTCATTTGTTACCTGTAAGAGGCAAAATACTGTTGTCCCATAGCCAGCCAACTTCTATAAAACGATATTGTAAAGCGTGAAGTTTAACAATAGATTGATTATCGAAGTCATATCCCGCCAGTCTTATTGTTGTATATGTAATACTTTGGTGATTGTTGGCGGACTATGGGTACATCAGCTTTTTGTAAAGTAAATTAGAAACATCCTGTACGCTTATCAGCATTTTTCTAAGCGAGCTAAACGTGCGGCTAATCAATACTTGCTTCGTGTTAAAAAATTAACCACGATTTAAGATATATAACATGTAATTTGATTGAGTTACGTTATACCAGATTTTGAAATTATATTTATCAAAAAATCATGTGAATGTGATTAAATGATCATTGAAATATGCTCAAACCTCAGGTGAAACCACCGCTTAATCAACGTCATTGGTAAATTAAAACGTATATTATTATATCAGTTACAGTTGAATACAACTCGTTCTAGTAAATGCCAAGTAAGCGATGGTGACCTGTCGCGATGCTCATTTCGCTTTCAACAACGTGCAAAGTTTCTAACAATAAGTTAAAGTGAGCTATTGTAGAATCAATTGCAAAAAAGAACAAAACATTTCAACCAAAAGTCAAGCAGCGTTGTGATTGCAAATGAGCCTATACATAAAAATAGAAAACCATAAATTTGTGTAACAATTGTTACCGCCACGCCACGTGACAGAGGAGACCCAAGGAAATACCCGTAACCTAAACACATGCAAACTTACCAACGTTGCCGAGGCACGGAGAAGTTACTCGGATGTCTCTGCTTAGTTCTAGAACAAACGAAACATAAAACTGGATTTTTAGTTCTCAAATAAAGTAATATACTATTGTTTATTTCCGTATTTGTTCACCGTATGTTATGCAAGGACAAAACCTCATTTTCTTATCATCTTTACAGTTTTCCGAAGTTTTCTTTATAGTTCTAGCTTATGTCTCTATATTGTTTGGAAACATGTTTGGAAATGGAAAATGGACATAGAATAAGCTATGAAATATAAGATTCTTATTTCGTCTATTTTATAATGCTATTCAGAGATTTTTGTTTTTCCTTTGTCACCATAAACGAATAACCGAATCTCAGATTTTTTTTATGAAAAACTAAATTCGTCCTCGATTCCTTTCTTTCACGGGGCGTCAAAAATATTTTCCGCTAATTGCGAAGAGGAAATGTATTTAAAATCTCATGGATTCAAAAGTCTACACGCTGTAAGTACAAGCGAATTTAATGGAACTTGAAGGAATTGGAGAGTGAACGAGGCTCCGTACACCGTAAAGGGAAATCGTCTCTATGAAAATTTTCACCTTCCGATTACACACGAATCATTACAAAGATCGCGGCGTCTTGACACTTTAACGGATTGCAAATGAGGCTTACCGATCATCGCTCAGGAGCGGGAATCGCCTGTCGGGAAGGAGCTTCGAAGTCGTAGAGCTGCTAGCTTTCAGCACTCGGGCACACACGTCTGTTGGAAATCAAGTGTTAAGATTAATTTAATGAAAATTAAATTGAATTCATTAATTAAATAACGATTATATAGTGTCAAAAGATTGCATTTGTTGTTCTCGGCACAGAATTCGCACGCAATTGTATCAGAAAAGGCTTTCACACGCATTGTGTGGAAGAAAATGGTCGTGGACTATGTGATAAGACCATTGAACATTGAGTGAACAATTAGTGCGTAATGTATTGTTGACGTACTTACTTATGCGCGTAGATCGTTGTGGCGATCGTATATCACTTCTCACACCCAAACTAATCGTTACGAAATGAAAACAGAAAGTTATTACGCGAATAGCACATTCACATATAGTTTCTTTACGAATGTATATCGAAGATATTCACGAATAAAATGCGTAACGGTCAAATCGCGATCGTCATTTGTTTACCGTTGAAAAAAAATGTCGCAAGGATACCACGAGAAAACGAACCTCCGAATGACTTTAAACTGTTTATTTGATGAACACTTACTAAGGCCAGATACACGGATTGAATTAATTACGGGAAACTATCGAACTGAGCACAAATTCGCAGAAATTCACGACGCAGCTTGCGACTCGAGCACGTGCGAACCACTGATATATATCAGTGATTCGAACTCTTCGGCAGATTTTATTAGTAACCTGAAGATAGCGCTGCATCAGAGTCCGCGACGCTCGCGCGGCAAACGAGAATTTTTGGAACTAATTTTCGACGACGACCAAAGACTTACGTTGCGTCAGGCTGCCTGCCCGATTGGAGACTTTGGTTCGGTTGTGTTGGTAATTGCGGGAACACGTCAAACTTCAGGGAATCAGCAGAAGGATTTTGGCAGTGAGCAGTGATCGAGTACATACCTGGAAACGTATAAGCGTTTAAAGAGCAGCTGGGTTTGGTAAATGACAAGAGTGGGGTGGGCGACCGATTAATTGAATTTCGTCGTCATCTTGGGCTGATAAATAAATAACCACTCGAGTTTTATGATTTTTAAACAATAGTAGGCGTTTTAAATCATGGGTAAGTAGTCGTAACCTCGAGTTCTCGCTCGTTCTGTACCAACACGTCATCTACATCAAGAGATAAACAAAGTCAATTAGATTTTCGGCTCGTCTACGAATATTTCTTTTAACCGGTTTTAATAATCTTGACGTTTGCCACTACAGGAGGGTTATTAAGTTACTTTCGCAACCTGCTCGGTAGTCGGGAGATGCGTATTTTGATACTCGGTCTGGACGGTGCCGGGAAAACGACGATTTTGTACAGGTTGGTTTACTCGACTTTATTCGTTGACTACACTTCTTAATCGCTTTTCAATTCCTCAATTTTTTCGCTTCAGGCTTCAGGTCGGCGAAGTTGTCACGACAATACCAACCATAGGATTTAACGTCGAACAAGTTACGTACAAGAATCTCAAATTTCAAGTTTGGGACCTTGGCGGACAAACGAGTATACGGTACGTAAAACTTAATTCCAGGCTGCACCCTCTACGAAATTAATTTTGCCAATTTCATTTTCTTATCAGTCATAGGATTTCTTTTAATTCCACTCTATTCACTACCGTATGAAAAATGAAAAGGTGGTTGTTACAGCATGAATCTCTTACACCTGAATCTACTCTTTGCAATTCTATTTGCAAATATCGATGAAAATTAACCAGCTAAATAATAATATCTATCTCACATTTCAGACCGTATTGGAGATGTTATTATTCTAACACAGATGCGATCATTTATGTCGTTGATTCGGCAGACCGAGATAGGATAGGAATATCAAAGGATGAGCTCATTTATATGTTAGGCGTGAGTATGGCTCGGTCATGATTTGTATTTTATTTTACTATAAAATGTGAATTCATTAATATTCTACTCAAGAGATTACAACAATAATTTAAACTTATTAAAAATATAGTTTGAAACAATTAAATTTTGGAGTAGATTTTACATTTTTCTTATTGTTAAATTGCCGAGTTGAAATTAATTATTGAGCGAAAACATTTACGCCCATTTTGCATTTTCAGGAAGACGAGTTACAGGGTGCGATTTTAGTCGTGCTGGCAAACAAACAAGACATGGCAGGGTGTTTAAGCGTCGCAGAAGTACATCAAGCATTAGGTCTCGACGCATTGAAGAATCGAACCTTCCAAATCTTCAAGACTTCGGCGACCAAAGGAGAAGGACTTGACATGGCGATGGATTGGCTGTCGAACGCGCTACTGAGTAGGAAATGATTGATGTTAATCCCAAACTTGACATCATTCGAGCCTTACAATAAGACTAGTCATACGACAGTCACCTGATCGAAGTGTCTTTGTGTGGTGAAAGATACCTCATTCGGTTTTGTACATTAATTTATTACGTTGGAATATTTTTTAATTTTCCTGCAGCTTAGTGTCAGGTTGACAGAACATTCTAAGAAATACAAATTTGACTGTTTGTTCCGAAGAGACGGAGTAAATTGATTAAAAAATAAAAATCTTAACGATACCTAAATAAATGAAAGAGATAACTAAAATAAATTGTATTTCTTCTAATCTGAGAGTAAAAGACAACTCTATGTTGCTACAGTATTGTCACGAATAATTAAAACAAGTTCATTACTCTTCATCTCAAATAAGCCATTGTTATTTCTGCATCTCGAATCTTGCCGTAAGTATCAAGTTTCCCATACCAACGGCATATTACCTACTTTATTTTCTTTGGGGAGAAGTTCTGATCTTTCTAAACGTGAGGTAAAATCGCTAACAATTTTATTTGCAATAGTACTTTCATTCAACTAGATATAGCATCTTACCAAGCAAAACCGCATTTAAAATTTTACATTTAATTATTCTGATTGTGAATCATGAGAGCTCCCAATTAGTCGAAACATTACGTTTTTTTCTGCATTTTTTTTATTCTGACAGTTCACCGTTATTACTGCAGAAGCAAATGACCTGTGATGTGGGTGTTTATTGTACATAGAAAAAATGGAAAAAAATGTACTTATATACGCATGGTGTCTGATGCAATTACCTGGAAAATTACATCTAGAAATTACAGGCAGATCTGAAGTATTGAAGAAGAAAACAAGCGGCTTAGGTGATATAGAGGGCCCAAATACTGATTTTCATATTTTCTCAAACAAAATCTCTTTATAATAACTCAGTTCAATGGGACTGACACAAAAAGTTGACTGATAGGTTTGATTAGATTACCAATATAATATTAAAAGTGGGTGGATATGATATTACTTGATTGCAATACTTTAGATTCTCGTGGTAATGACCATCGAGACGAAGTTACGGTGGAAAAGATAAGAAAATGGCCAGAAAGTAATAATAAGTATTATTATGTAAATGTTAAAATACTACGTGTGATCAACGTTCAGGGACATCGTAATATTTGTTATTTGGATCAATCAAATCACTTAATTTTCTACAGTCATAAAATACATTTCTAGTTTACGTTTACCAATTATCAAAAAACTGCATATCATTCATTACATATTTGAACCGAATAGGTATAAGTTTCCTTTCATTAGGCAGTGAAAATTTGTAACTGTTACAAAAACCAAGTAGATTTCTTACACATTCGGAAAAACAAATTAAGACCACCCTATTTCTTATAATTTAAAATTGAGACAAAAGTATTCCCGATGCATAATAAATAAAAAATATCTAACGTCATGTTGAGTAAAAATCGGGCGAGTTATTTATGTAACTTACCAATATTACAAATTTTACGGTCCGATATAGGTATTATAGAGAGTGGATAAATCGTGGATAAATTGTGTATAAAGTAAATGTTCACCACACAAAGCACTTGATATTACAATTAAATATGGCAGATACGATGATTTCAATGATAAGTAATGGTTTCCGCATGAAAAAGCGGAACAATCTTATCTTGCATCAAAGACTAGAACGCAAAGAGAAATGTGGGTACGTAAAATTGATTGTATTTAATTATTTAGTAATATCGAATTGTCATTGTATAGCATGCTCAGTTTTGGGGTCGACGCTTGAAATAAAATAAGATATTAATATGAAACTAATACATGCGCCACATGCCAGCGCCAAAAATTATACAAATCTAACGATTTGAAGTAATATGAATTGATATTCCAATGTGATTGTGCATCGATATGCATAAACAAGTTGGATCCTATTCAAAGAAAAGGAAGAAACTTTTAATATATTATGCAAATGGATGAATTTTACCATTAGAAAATTGAGTTCAAGATAAAAAATACATTCAATGTATTATTCCAAATTTTGTAATATTCCATTCATTTCTATATTATAGTATTTAATAATGTAATAAATAGGTAGTTACGTATATATAAAATTACAAACAACTAGTTTAAGAATCATATTGTACCTTGTATTTCACTACCAGGCCGGAATCCCGAACCTGTCAATTCGCTTCTCCTGTGCATCTAGTTCAATCCTAACTTTCTTCCTCATATAAAAAATCGGACAGTCTCGGCTGAAATGAGAATTCCGGAATTTTAATGGAAGGTCTGAAAGTGTGAAAATTCGAAGGTTTACAAAGCGTGTTTGCTTACCTGGTGCACAAAACTTCCTGATGCAAACTACCCTGGCATCTTTGACACTCGGTCCACAATCTGCAGAATTTTTCCTCCAATTTTCTGCCGAGTAATAATTCGTGTTGGAAAAGTTCGGATTCGCGAGACTCACAGTGCTGGCATAGGGCCATGTGCTCTCGCCCTGTGGGCAGAATGGCTTTACACCCCATACAAGTTTCCTTCTTTCGCGTAAATGCGGCCAGTGCTCCAACACGTGAAGTCGCTACGGATTTCGTGCGGGTATGTTCTCCCCTCAGTAACAGAGATTCAGCTTTGTCTCCAAGAATGGGTTCGAATATCCTGAGAAGAGGTTTGGACAGTTGGTTTTCCAGATAGTAATTTGAGTCTATGGGAATGCTGTTTTCGAGGACATAAATCGGATCCTCTGCTTTCTGATATGCCGGAGTGCCTTTTGCGGCGGACGTAAAAACGTATGGAACTCTGTCACCGAGTTTCGGAGCCGTTCCTGCGTCTCGCTTCTTCATTTTTGCCGCCAACTCGACGTGGGCCTGTTTGGCTGCGTATTCAGTCTTTGTAAGTTCCTTTGTTATCACAAGTTGCGAGATGTCTATACGGTTGCAGAGGAGATCACTTATGATTTGCTTTGCGTAGTCTGTTGCTCCATCCGGATCTCTATGCAAGAAAATTGACTGTTTAAACGTGATCAATAGGCATGAGGATTGAACGTAATAAAAATAGAGGTACGATGGCTCACCTCTCTATCAATAATTTCTGCAAACAAGTGTTCATCATGTTGGCAACCAACGGGCAGTTGTCTCTTCTCACGGTCTCCAATCCTTTGCAGTCCATTTTATCATATTTATCTGGCTTAGTGAATAATAAACCTGCGTATCGTTTTTTGTTTATCAAAAGATACGGAAAATAGATCTTCTCGAATTCCAGCTTGATAGGTTTTATAAACTTTGACGAAACGAAGTCAGCTGCGTCTTTTCCCAGCTCCATTGCCTCCGCCATATCCTTTACACCAAACTTAACCATCACAGAATCCGTGTCGCCATATATCACAACAGCATCGTGTTTGTACCCATTAGCAACGCAGTATTTTTGCTCCACTTCTTGTTTAGTTCGCTCTATCATTGCACGACCGTAAGCTGTAGTACTCTGAAAGTCAATGTTTCAGGTTGTTTGATATACCTCAATACAGTTCAATGGAATCTAATCAATCGAAAACAAACATTTTTTTACTAAAAAATTCCAACTCACACTAGATATTTCCAAACAGGGCAATTTGCCTACTTGAGCTCCAGTGAAACCGTATACGGAATTGGCTGATACTTTCAGAGCCAACTGTCGTCCATCCAAAACTTTCTGTTTGAATGGATCAGTTTCGTTCTTCAGCTCTGTTTTCGCTAGCTTTCTGGCATTCAATAAATTTTCTAAAATTTCTGGAAGGAGTCCTTTTCTAACTGAGGACTTGACGAACATGGCGTTAGTTGGTGTTTGTGAAAACTTGTCATTAGTCAGTTTCAGTTTGTGTTGAGTCGCTGCAGGTAGTAACGTTGTGTAGCAGAGATTATGGGCCATTATTATGCTCGGATATAGAGAACTGTAATCCAATGTCGCAATCGGATCGTTGTAGTATCCACGTTTTGGCTCTATGACTGTTGCTCCTTCAAATTGTTCGTCACTTCCCTGACCCTGATGCGTTGGCATTAGATAGCCTTTTTCTCGCGCCTGAGAAAAAAAGCTCATTATCAAAGAGTTCAGGCCTGAAATAGCATATTCTGGTAGTAAGAAAAACGGATTGTACTTTTCGCAACAGCTGTGAAACAACTTTGACCCCTTGTCCTCTGGTTAGTAAACTGCAAAGAGAGACGCCGGTCACTCTTGCCATTTCCATGTAGTTGATAATACACATGAGCTTATCCAGTAGCCTCAACGGCAAGTAGGCATCTTTTAAACAGTAAACCGCAAGTCTTCTTCGTGTTTGGGGATTCCCATTTTGTAGATCGCTGATAATACTGTGATGTACGTCTTCCTTCTGTTCTTGGAGAAAATGATAACTTACCGCGTTCAACGTGTACGAACGTAACTTGTATTCTCGAATTAAGACCTGAAAGATATTCGTTGTATTTCATATGCGAAACTTCAAGTCAGACGAAGAGTCATGAGAATCACAAGCGTAAAAGTAAATTACCAGCAATAGATCAAACGGCACTCTTCCTTCGAAATTGACATGCTTATTTTCTCTCCTGCCCATTTGTTTACTTTGTAACACCTGATCTTTTATCACAGATTTTATATCCTTTATTCTTCCAAGGTAGCTGAAGGATTTCACATTCAGGTGCTGTGCTCGATTTATCAGGTAGGGAAAGTCGAAGTTGTTTATGTTGTAGCCAGTAAGTATATCTGGATCGCACTGTCTCACAAAGTCTGCCCATTTCTTGGACAAAGAAATCATTCCATAAACTCAGAATTAAGTTAATATTTCAGCGAATATATCTGCAAAGAATTTTCAAGTCTACTTTACGAAACTTACCTCCAGCATGACTGCTTCCTTTTGAAAACTAAGTACCTGAGAACCGATAATTGGTGCGCACGTATCCAATGTGAACACATTCCGCAAGAAGGGTTCGGTGTCTCCATGTCTTATCACCATGTTTGCAATCTGAATAACTGGATCGTGATTTGCCTCAGGGAAAATTCCTGCCAAACGAATCCGTGCAGGAATAAATTACAAATTTCATACAAAATTCAGCATCTGTTTTATGCAGTATACAAACCTTTGCGTCCAGCGCATTCAATATCAAAACTTAGTATTCTGAAGGGTGCAACTTTGGCCCATTCTCCCTCTGGTGGATGGGCAATGAAATTATCCCAGGCAACGTCAACTTCCAATTGACAACGGCTGGTCAAAGGCAAATCATTCCCTGGATGGCCTCTTAATTTCCATTTGCCAGGGACTAGCTTGATCCATGAACAGCCTACTACGTGCGTATCCACCATAAATCTGTATCACGGGCATTGACGAGTCAGTTTCTTTAATAGTCAACTGTAGCGTCTTTAACTACAATCATAATAGCCATTGCATGCGAACCTGATATCAAACTCGATGTTAGTTTCAAAGGCCTGGTATATGTGATCGCTGAATGTTGGAAAGATCATTTCTTTCTCCAACAAGCGTTTACACGGAGCCACAAGCTTTGGCAGGGCGACTGTGATTTTGATAAAAGGCACCAAGTCCTCGCCTGAATATCCATACAGAGATTGTTTCTGGATTAATTCTACTACTAGTACAGCTTCTGTAACTTTATCATTTTTCGATCTCATATCTCCTAATACAGCTCGATTCAAAGCATCCTGTAATGGTCGGGATGTCGAATTGATTAGAAGACGGTCAATCAATGAGAACGAAGCTTTTTACCTTGAATGGTTTGCAGTGAGAGTTATTGAATTTTTCTGGTGCAGTGACAAAAAAATAGGGACAAAATCCGTGCACGTGACAGCATACAGAGTTTCCTTCCATCGTGACTCCGTACATTCTCATTATTGCTACTGGTCCAATTTTGCTTCCCGGCATTCCGGCCAGCGGCTGCCCTAGAAAAATATTTATTGTTGAATTTTCATTCGAGGAATTATAAAATAATAATGAGGGAAATGGGTAATAAGTTACTGAACACGCAAGTCTTCGGATAGGCTTTCACCAGGTCTGGGGATTCGGTCGAATTGACTATTCTCAATATACCTGTACGAATGTATTTTTCACTAGTTTGAAACTGACGAGCATGTTAAACAATGCGAGTTTCATGTTGCGTGAGAATGTGTAAAATTTAACACAACAGTTTTGGCTAGTATATTGTCGAATAAAGGGTAAAAGGGATATTTTTCAAGTGCAATTTACCTATATAATGGTCAACTTCTATTTGCTGGAAAGTGAGCGAGTCTGTTTTCGGATCGAATGGCTGAGGGGCTGGCCGATTCCATTTGGAACAAGTGTTTTCTTGATCTGGACCCTTAACAAGAGTAGATTTTATGAATATTTACATACTTTAAAAAAATATGGAGGATGAGACATTTTTTCAAAAGCAAGATTATAATTTCCCAGAAGCATTTAGTGATAGGTCAATTGTGCAGAATAATATTTAGACACGAAATTTTTGCCACTACCAATTTGTATGATGTTTTCCTCAAATATAAATGACAATAATCCAAAATTACGTACAAATCGTCGCAGCATGTTAGCAGTTTTAGTGTTTCAACCTTGATAACAAAATGCATACTGCCACATATCATTAGTGAAATGCTTGTGCGTATCATTTGTTACTTCATTTATGATTGTTATTATGATCGTCATGATTATTATCATCAATATGATTATCATTATGAAATAGGATAGCAGTTAATCACATGTGCAAGAAAGTGCAAGCAGATGCGTTGGGGGATTGAGGTTGAGTATTTAATGAGGAATAATGGAATAATAGTTTTAATATTAAAATATCATGAATGTGCCTTGTAAAAAAAAACTTGTGAAGTAAATGGCTAAAATAATGTAGAACGTATTTCCTGACGAAAACAAAGCATGATTAGGCAACAACAAAACATGTATGTAGCCGATACAGATCTCAGGTCGTAGGACAACTTACTCTGACTTGCATTTGAGGATCTGCAGGGTCAGGCTAAAAGAGTGAATTATAGAGATTTAGACAAAGAGATAATAATTTTAACAACTTCACCAGTCATTCAGGTACTGTTGTGCTTACACGATTATTTATTTCACGTTAATTCAAATTTGGGGATTATTTTCTGGATAACAAATGTAATATTTATTGAGCATTACGTACTTTGTAAAAATTGAGTATCTTTGGAATTATTTGTTACTGTAATTCTAAATATGTAATCTTATTCACTTTTAATTTAAGATAAAAACTATGCGCAGTGTATCGTATTTAAATTGAATCTAGAAAATTTAAGACGGTGATAAGGACTTTGATCAATTTTTAGGAATACAAGATTTGATAATCAATCACAGTGAGTATCGCCAGACGTAGAACTGGGTTTTTTGCAATCAGTTACATAGTTCAGGTGTGTATACCTCCCCCGAGGCCTGAGACGCTTCTTGAAACTCGTCTTCCATTTGTTCCATGATGGCAAGTTCCGCTTCGAACGATCCTGGGTATTCGTCATCATCGTCGTCCACCCTGTTTAAGGTAAATCAGTGAAATAATGTTAGTTCCTTGTGCGAACCGAAACAGGACCTAAATTCAAAAAATGCGGAAGTGAATTTTTGTTCTAGCTAAAAATATTTTTGAATTATAAAAATTATCTGCGCAGCTGCAAAATTTTTATACCATCATTGCGATAATCGCATTTCGGTAGAGTCATCGTCAGCCTTTTAAAATCGGAGTGATGCCAAGTAGCATAACCTAAAAGTTACTAATGCGTAAATATTTGCTAACCTGAATTTATTTTTCTTGGACGGAGGGCCGGAAAAAGGCCGCTTATTCATTATAATTCTTAATGGAATTTGTCGTTGGCAAAACAAATTCACTGCGATTAAATTCTGTTCCAGAGACCTTTGGCGTTCGATCAGCACACACGCTTTTCGAATGGCGCGAAAACTGATGCCTGAAGTTGGTTTCGTTGAAATCGAATACAATCTACGACAGCTGCCGCCATCTTTGACAGCTCTTGTCGTCTCCTGCAATCATCAAGCGACTGCAGATTGCTGCAGATTCAACCTCAGTCGAATAACCGTCGCAGGGTATGGAAGTGTGGGCGAAAAAGAAAAGAAGTAGGAAGAAGTCGATAACAATCAGCGATACGGTCCAGGAGGCAAATACTGCAAATGGTGAGTGTTCGTTCTAAAGATTGTTCAATAAAGACTGCAGATTTGAAAGAATTCGTTCTGCATCAATTAATTCGGTAAACTCGCAGATTCGTTGACTGAATGTAGGTACATACATGTTCGGTCAACGATGTAAAGATTGATCGAAAAAAACGGTTGTACGAATTTTCAAAATTCGTCGAGTGGCGGGGTCTGGAGGGGGGATGACGGTAAAACAAAAGAATGATGGATAGATTTTATGCTATTTTATTACTTCTTTGCGACAAAATCCAACTAAAGAAAATAAAAAGTTGTTGTTAATACTTATTTTCAAACGAGAAAACAATTGAAAGTGCTCCAAATTCAGTTTGCAGCTTACTTCATGCATAAATATTTGTATGTACATCGAGGTGAGGCGTCTGTTATGGAGTGATAAAAAAAATCAATACACAACTGAGGAGACTTTAGAGCGACCACAAGGTTGGATTATGACACTAATAACGTAAACACCGAGTGCAGATCAGCTATTTATATACCTAATATCTCTCAATCTTTCATGCGATTCTACTATAATAAGCGGATCATTGCGAAGGCCTGCTCTTCCGGTTAACAAAATGTTTCTCTCGTTCTCGCTTTATTGCCAATTCTTGTTTCAAGGTAATGTATTTTTTTTCTATCTTTCAGGTCCTCGCGCGGCGATGTGTGATCCTTGACGTTCGTCTCTCATCGCCATTCCGATTCACTTTGGTAAACACAACGACATCGGGATGCCAATGAGAAAGGCCACACACGCAACGAACAGGTAAAATAGCTTACAGAATTGCGTTTTAAGTTTAAAAGTTTAGCTTGTCGGTAGCCTGTTGCCGTAAAATTATCCTCCGTTTCACCTGCGTGCCGCAGTGTAACGTGAATTATGAATATATTCCGAATAAGAAAAGGTCCGAGAAGGGCCGTTTTAAGCTGCGTTTTAGTCTAATCGGAATGTAAATTTGAAATTCAATTTTCTTGGGATCTTGAATTTACGGTGGATTTTTTTCATGTTAAAAAACTCGGCCATCTCCAACTTTTTACTGAAAATGGTTTTTTCTTTGTTTACAATCGATATTTTCCCATTTAAATTGAAGATGACGGACGAAGCTACCGCAGAATCTAATCAAAATTCTGGAGTTAGAGTAGCACCCGTGACCCCCCCCCCCCCCCCCCCCCCCCCCACAACAATTAGAAAAAGAAAATTCAGGGTGAACATTCCACTCAAACATCGACTCGCAAAGCTTTGTCCTGATAAGTCTATTCGCCGTCAGTCAGGCACTGCGGAATAGTGATTTACGCCAGTTATGAGTCAGACCCTGGATCTTCCGGGACTCCAGTATCACGTCTGGCGTACCGGTTCGTGGTTATCGTCGTATGTCGTACGGTGTGAATCCCTTGGCGTAAAGGCCATGACCGTTATAAATTGCGATCGTCGAGTTCGTCGGCGGGCGGTCCAATGAGGGATAAACCGTGCCGTGTTTATGGATCTGAATTTCTCAGCGAGATTTTTCACGTTCTGCACATTGCAGTAGACAGATCGCATGGCACGGCATCAGTCGGTGATGCACTGTTTTATCGAGCTGGCAGTACCTACATTCGGTTCTCGTACTTGTTCAATCCTTGAAAAGCAACTGCAAGGTATTATAATTAGCTGGCAATAAAATATAGATGAGTTACGACAGCTGTTCGTGGCTCTGTATAAAGTCTTGTGACGTTGGCTTAACCGACAGTGACGTCGTTGTGATCAACCGCTTGTCTACCTTGAAACAACAAGCTTTATAATCAAAAATCAATTTTTGACTTTTCTGAAAAATTGGGGGTAAATTAAAAATCGTGCAAATTAAGAATAGAAAAATCCGACAATCTCAGTCACATCTGGCAATGAATGGAAGGATGGTTTATATTCTAGTTAAAATTGAACCGTCCACCTGCGCGTCCCTAAAGCAAAATCAACATTCCGGATTGTGATCCGTTGTCAAAGCGATAGCGAAAGGGAATTCCAATGCCGGTAAAAAATGAGAATGAAAAAAGGGGCGAGAAGTACCTCCATGCAGGTGGGGTGACGAGTCGGGTCGCCGCGTCGCCGTGTTTCGCGCTACGATTCAGTTTGATGTGTCGGTTGCCTCTAGTGCGGCGCAGTCCAGGGTGCGCACTTGAGGGTAGCGCGTGTGCCTTGGTCTTCAGAGTGACCAGGACTCATCGCCTGGTTCAGGGATCCGCGTGGTAGCCGACAACAAGAGAACCCGTCGCGTTCTTCGGCGCAAAATCTCTCATTCAAATCGGCGGAAACGCGAGTCGTGTCTTTTACAGTGTATTCATTCATTTCGTAGCCGAGGGACCGAAAGTTGGCGGAGAAGTAAAACAGAGACTGAATCAAGGAGCGAGGAACAAGGACAGAGCGAGAGGGTTGAGGGTTGCACAAGCATGTGTGCGGAGAGGGAAATAAGGGGACGAATTGGTGAGAGGAAAAGAGAGGGAAAGATTCGTTCGACTTCGAGTTCGTTGTTTTGAAACTGCCGATTGTTTACAGAGACGCGAGTGTCCGATTTATTGTTCACCTTGTTACACCTGGATCCCGATATACAAACGCGACTCGGCGTTCATCGACTTACGACTGTAAAGTGAGACGTTAATTAATATCTTACAAGTGAACTGTGAGTGGTGATAAACGTAAATAATAAATTCATCAATCTTTTGGCTTGCTGTATATTCTCGCCTGCTCGGACAGGAAGAACTTCCACAGACTTCGTCGCAACAGGTATACGTAAGTGCCTTTTGACTCTAGATTTTGTTTTCATTTTACTACTCAACGCCGGCAAATACCGTCGAGCTTTCGGCTCTCCGATCACGAGATATACGCTTCACTCAATTACCATTCGCACTGAAATCACACACGAATTTAGCAACGTTTGAGGATTTTTCTGCATCATTATTTCGGTGATTATTTATTTTTAGGGAACAGAGATTTCATCTTTAATATCTATTTCTCCCTTTACTCAACTCTCCAAATCATCGAGATTAAATACCTCAAGATCTCGAGTGTAACTTATATGTTTTTTAAAATTACCATACTCTTCACCGTCTCATTAATTATTTCGAAATAAATCCAACGTTCGCTTATTAGAAGAGTCATTTTCAAATTGAAATTAATTAAACATTGCACATGTTAATAAACATGTCCTTTTAGCAGGAAGTTTTTCGTGACACAATTAAACCTTATCGATTTTTTCCCTTACTTCATTACACACCGGAAATTGGATTGTAAAAAATAATAAATGAACGAAAAAGCAAATGAAAAATCTCGTGAAAAATTGGCTTTAAATTGGGGATTAGCCTGTTTGAGGAGCAGCTAATGATTAAGGAGGGCGCGGGGGTCGGTCGGGGAACTCGTGGTTTGGCTTATAGTAAATCCGTGTGTCTCGTTCGCGGTTGGGTCTGTCTGTCAGGCTGTCAGTCCCCCGGTTTTCAGCCGAGCGGCAGAGTCGACCTGGCGTGGAATATGTCCTACTTTAGCAACCCCCTGACGTCACGCGGCGCAGTAATGGCGGGTAACTTAGTCACGTGCTCACCTGCCATAACTTTTTGCTCTTGATTTTAGCCCTAGACTGACAGTATATATATATAAATATATCTGTATGTTTCGTGGTCGTCTCTTTCTCGTCATCGTGCTTAATTGCTGCACGCGACAAGCGAGCATCGGAAACTCGTAGGTATACCGACCGAAATTGGGCCAACTAGGAGAGTCTCGTTAAATTTGTTCTCGAATTTTCATTACTTCTACACGCTATCCGCGAACCGGTAATTTCAGTACGCGAAATTAGTTTATTTCGTCAGACAGTCTGTCTGTCATGGCGCGACACATGAATTACATACAAGCCTCGAAAATCGTTGCCTATGCTAATCGGATAAACGGATTGAATCAGCGAGAAAAGGATTCCAGTTACTCCAAAGGCGGTTCATGCCCATCGAATAAGACCCAGTTTACATACTTTTATTTCACATTGCGTACAAGCGTTCTTTCGACTCAGAAAAAATAAACCAACAAAAACCGCGATTGTTCTTGGGTTTTGTTGAAATATGCTTTACCTACCTGATCGAATATTACTTCGTAGTGCTAAAAAAATTTTGCACGATTTTCCGACTATCCAGCAAATTGACTTAACAATTAGTCGATTTGGATAAAAACGCGACGAAGAATCACGCGATTGTACGATTAGACGTATCGCAAAAGTTTTAAAAACTTCATCACTCCGTCGAAATTCTACAAACAAAATTTTACTCCATAGAAAAAAAATTCTTTTCATTCAAATCGAAATACTTGTAAAATCGATGATTTCAAGAGTTTCTGATCGATATAAACAATCACGTATAGCGCAATGAACGATACGGTTTACACGATAATCATTTGTCAATTTATAAGTAATAGGTACTTACAATTAGGTAAACATATACCATTTATTCATGTAAACTATACACACGCAAACACATACACACGCGAAGTGCACTTGAGGCGTATCGCGGTGATTGGTAATTAATCGAGGACGAGCCGAGGTATTGGATTATCGAGGACAGCAGCTCGAGCGATCTCGTCGGTCTAGATCACATTTACTGAAGGTAAAATTATATCCGGCTTAAGGGACTCTTCGGTTATACAGGTATACGTCTATACATAAAGTACCTACACTGCACTCCCAGCACCCATGATAGATTTAACGGGAACCTATAAGAGAGTAACGTATATCCAAGTGTAAATTCAGTAAACATTCCTTATTTCTATATATACGGTCACGTAAATTTATTCCCGTTGCGTTGATTCATTCATTTTGCATATTAATATCGACGATAATTGACGTGACTTGAATACGTCGAATAAATCTGCATATAAATATATATATATATCTACTGGGTTTGCACATCGTGTAGTGGGTATGTATGCACTAAATTATATTTACCTTTATGTATATATATTGTTCGTGAGTCATGGCTGGAAGATATAATAATAATAATAATATGTGACAATAACAACGTATTCATACATATTCACAATCGACGTGTAACCTTCTCGTTGTAATATCACAATGAAAGTAACGTCGATAGTAATTATTATCAACAAAAATCAGCTACAGCAGGATAAATTTTTAAAGATTTGATAAAAATTTATTGAATTTATTTTACCAACATATTATTATCTAGGCTAGAAGTTTTGCCGTATTGTGAAGTTCTTTAAGAGGCTATGCCCCTTAAAATGCAACATATGTTTAAAGAATCTGGTTGCAGGTCGAGCAAGTCACGAAGATTTGTATGTACTTCGAAAGTCTCAGCGAGCTGCGATTACACTGACTCGTTTTACTTTATTTTCTGTTCTTCTTTCCTTTTCTCCATCTTTTCAAAGTCTGTAGATAATCTAATAAGGAAAGTCTGAAGAACCTTGTTTAAAATTCGAGACGTTGATTTGCGTTGTTGTTGTTTTTTTTTTTTTTTTTTTTTTTTTTTTTTAATATATATATATTTTTTGTTATTTTTCTTTTATTTTCTTTGTTTCGTTTTCATTCAGCCTGTAAGGTACTCAATTAAAACTCGTCTTTTTTATCGCATTGTTCGTTGCGGGAACTGGTATAAAAAGATTTCATCAAAAATGTAAGCTCTCCGCGTACCGATTTCAATTATTATAATTAAAGCCAAACAAACGTCGTCTAGAGTAAATAGCATCGAAGTGGTTGTACACGAATAAAGACGTTGATGCTTTGCTTAATCACGTTTTTTCAATCTGAAAGTATAAATCTGATTCAAATAGTTATTTAAAAAAAAGTCAAGCGGAGGATATTAAAAAGAATAATTTCTCAGCTGTAGAAATATGCAAAGAAAAAGGAAACAGTCTGCAGTTCAGAAAACTTTTCTCTCTCGATCAATCTCTCAGAAATTCTTTTCTCTTCCGCATTATCTGTCATCGCGAGCTCGACTTCCCATATCATCCACAACGGATAAGCCATGCAGTCACGACTGCGAGCTGGTCTGTGCAATCCGCTGTAATACATCCGGAAATGACGGATAAGAATATGTCTAGATATACGTGGTTCTCATGACGTGCCGAGCTTTGCCACGCGAAATGATAATATCTACTAGGTACCCATAATACACCGCGAACGAACAGCAGGCGTCTTTCGAGAAAGAGAAAGAAAGAAGAAGAAAAAAGAAAAGAAAAAGCAATGGAAACGCAAGGTCAATCCAATCCGAGTCAGGATAACTTGGCTCCTCCTCAAGGACCACACGTGAATGTGACGTTTGTGTTAGATTTTAAACGGGTTCAGCTATTTGCTCCCGATTACGCCCGAGGAAATTCTGCCATGCATGAGGAAAGGAAAAGGTCGCTGTGGATGAACTCCGTTTGTAATTTTCGTGGCTAATTTTTGTCTTTGTTATCACACTGACGTTTGTAACGTTATTGTAACGATGTGTCTTTGAAAAATTCGTTGTTTTCCAACTTTTGGATTACTTGAAATTTAGTAAACTCGTAATACAACATCGACATATTCAGATTTTTTTAATTCAATTTCCTCATGTATTCTAAACTTGCAAAATTGTAATTTTTTTCTTTCAACGTTTCGATACTTTAACGTTACTAACTTCAACCTCGTTCTTTCTCGGTAAATATGGTCTCGAAAATAAAAAGACGACGATAGAACGAACAACATTTAACCGAAGGAAATGAACGTTTCGTTATACCTACAAACCATGATTTTCACGAGCGCAGTCGTTGCTTGCTCTATACGAATCCTTTACTGCAAGCTGCTTTTCCTGTGTATACGTGAAGCATCCGATGGTCTCGAATCGCGCTTTTGCATGCATGAAGCTTTTTTATTATTCCACTTGCTTTTCCCACGGGGCACTGCGTTTATTGGGCTGCAGGATCGGAGCAAGGATATTGTAGTGAGTAATGAAAACTGCACGACGTACCAACGCGAATTTTCTCCGACGCTGATTCAACTTTCCACATTATCGTCGACGTGTTATTTTGCAGCACTTATTTTTCACCTACTACACAATCCGCTCTGAATCCTCTCCACTTCCTTGAATCTTTCAGCCTTGCCAGGGTGGATTTGGTACCGGCAAGATTAAAAGGGAGGAAAAGTTGCGAAGGAGAATATCTGACTCTTCGAATTTTGCGAGATTCAGGAATCGCTCGTATTGCAAAATTCTATCAGTTTCCTCCAGGCCAGTGAGGCAGGGACGTTATTTTTACTACTATTACACTGTCACGTGGGTTATGCAATGTTGCCGTTTTATACTCATTTCGGGCAATATGTCCTTTTTCACGTCGAGCTTGTAATGCAGGGAGCGGTGGCGTGACGTGCCTGCAAATACACGAGGGGACGTCGCGTTTCGCCATTTAGAAAATTGTGGGAGCTCGAGATCGACGTATGTCGATCCAGTTACCCTTTGCCCGCCATTATTTCACCGAGATTATTCGTCAGGATCCTGCAGCAATGCCGAATATCGAAGCTTTATATATTATATTATACAAACTCGTACGAAATAGTTTTGTTCGATAATTAGTCCTTATCGCGTATTCATTTTGTCAGGACTAGTTGAGAACTGAACCTTTCAATTTGACGGATTATTTATTAAACTCTCCGCTGTTCATCCATTTTAGAAATCATAATTTTAAATTACAGGATTTTTATAATCAAAATCTGGACTAGATAGTTTCTTCAGAATCTACTACTACGATTTCCATGTTTTTCTCTTGACTGTAAAAAATTTCGAACAAACTTTCCGGGTCGATTAATCAACGAACCAAAAACAAGACTGCAAGATAATTTACAACGATTTTATCACACATTTATGTTTTCCCTACACAAAGAGAAGTCTTCTCACCTGTATTCGATGATACGGAGTATCGACAGGCTTGATTTTTTTTTCATTATTTCGAAGTCATATCATCGTTAGAAAATATTTTTATCTTAATTACGTCACGTTTCAGGAAGCAGCGATGCGACTGCTGCTCGATTCAGAGCGTTCTATTATACCGTAATCACGATCCACTTGCCTGTCGATATCGCGTTTGCTTTTCTCGCTTATTTTTTCCCGCCAAATATGACTCCGTCAAAATTCACTTCGACGAATTCTACTTGCATGATGAATTCCAGACGCTACCGAGTCGCGTGTTTCGCTAATCTAGCTCCGCACAACGATCTCAAGGAAGTGAGATTCAAACCGGTAGACGTCTTACTTTCCTCGACGACTTCGCTGATGCGCTGTACTTACGAGACAAAAGGACCAGGCAACGCGGTGAGAGATCTCGGGGAAAGATGCAGGGCCGAGGCGGATGCTGCTGCTGTTGGTGCCGGGAGAAGTTGGGAGATGAGTTAGGCCGAGGCAGGATCTGTTTGGCCATTATCGCCGACCGTAATCAGGAGTAATTACGAGCCTGCGAACTAGACGCAATATTCCCTGCAGCTCAATACTGTGCGCAACGCGGCGATTGTATAGCAGCTGAATTTTGCTGACGGATAAAAAGCTGCTCGATGTATGCTTCAAAACGCCAAAATCGCGAAAGTTGCCAATCTGTGTGGTTTCTTTTCGTATTTTTCTTTTTCTCTTTGCGTGATTTCGTCAAATTAAGTAAAATCTGTACAGAGAACGAGTACGTACGCTAGGGTGGTTCTTGAAAAGTTCATTTTTTAATTTAGACCGGCTTACCACCCAAATCGGCCCAAAATTATTAAAAAATAATTTGCTAATTTTTTCGCATTTTAACGCAATGTAAAAGGGTGGATTTCTCGATTTAACCCTGTCAATGGCATACTAAAAATTTCACGAACGGATTTTGGTAAAATTTGCTACAGGAGGGTTCGTTGAGTCGCTAATTAGGAAGCTGAACTCGAAATGTCGAAATTCAAAATAGCGGATCCAATATGGTGAACTAAAATCCCAAGTCACATGATTTCACCTAAATCGAATGATATTTCGGATTTTGGTCTTCCATATTGGATCCGCGATTTTGAATTGTCAAATTTTGAGGTCAGATTCATAACCGGTGACCCAAGAAACCTCCTCCTCCTTCCAAATTTTATCGAAATCACGGGTTAGAGTTGGGATAAAAATCTGAAAAATTAGGGAATTACTTTCGAATTATTTGGAACCGAATCAAAAATATTCTTTTTAAGAATAACCCTAATATATACATAAAATGAAACAGAAAATGAGGGTTAAAATGAAAAAAACTGATTCTTAAAAACGTGACACGTGATTTATTATACTAATGGAAAAATTTTGGAAAATTGCGCCCACATTTTAGGTTCAGTCATAAAAAAAATCGTGCACGAGTGTATTATATGGATTTATATATATGTACTTGAATTTCCCCGAAAGGTGGAAATACAGACCGAAGTTACGGCGCTGACCTGGCCTCAGCTTTGTTTGATTAACTTATTTATTAATCGCGGGGATTGCGGTATGTGTCTAAGCCTTATATGAACTATATACGTGCATTGTTTGAAAATTTTAACTAAACATAATGTCCCAGCAGGTTCACTTTGTATTTGCGTTATTTGTTACATTTCTCTTAGTAAATATGACACAAAATTTTTTCAATTTGACATTTAAATAGTCATATAAAAATTTGATTTGTAATTTCTACGATTTTTTTAGACTTAGTAATATGTACATTGAAAGATGGTTCAATCAATCCAAAAATTTTTAGTTGTCAGTGACGACGTTTGTCTGGCAATCGTGCACTTTTTTGTGCTTGATATACTCTCGAATTTTTTCGGATTCAAAGCTCCTCTCTCAATCAGCCGCATTCGACTAAACATCTATCTGATTTCGTTGTGGAGATCGTGATTTTAATTTTTAAATTATCGTTATCTCATTTTATTCTAGAAAAATTATTTCAATTCAAACGACGATTCCAATCCGTTCTACCGACGATTCTCTATGACACGAAAAATTCACGGATTCTCAACACGATTTCCCGTTCCGTGCGATAAACTAGCTTCTTGCAAAACGAAACGATGCCTTTCGCGCTCTGATAATGAAACAAAAACAAAATAATAAGTACATTAAAATTAAAAATAAAAAAAACACCGAAAATACAGACATTACGAAGCTGTTTTATCGCATGAGACAAACCATAACTCACTCGGGGCTTTAAAACTGTCTCGTTACCGGAGCCGGGGGCGAGTTTTTTCCACATTTTCGTGTCGGCCAGCGGTCTCTTCGTTTCGGGACGACTCGGTATCAAATTTACGATCTTAGCGAGTGGAAGGATCGTCGAGGAGATCGAGGAGAGCAAGAGCTCGGGGCTTTTCTCTTTTCGGACTAATCAGCGAGGCGAAAAGAGAGGAAAGGAGGACGAAGAAGCCGCGAAGCCGAGAAGCCGAGAAAGGAAGATAGGAAAGGCGCTCTTTTGCACACACAAAGCGAAGCCTCGTTCTCCTGTCCGCTCGTTTTAACCCATTTTCACTTTGGTTTGCTCGACTCATTCGCTCGCCGAAGAAATCCTCGAGTCGCGGTACAAAAATACTCGGTTGTTTTCCTGAAAAAGCAACTGCAGCAGCGCCCTTCCGAATTAGTTCAACCCTCGAGCACTTATCTCGATTCTGAAGACTCGTTTCGCGGCTTTCTCGCCCTTCGAAATACGCCCCTCGTCTCTCCTGCACTCGGCCGGGGTTGGATTCGGAACAAAAGCAGACTTTGCTTTGCTTTGCTTTGCTTTACTTTGCTTTGCTTTGCCACCTATCCGACTGCCTACGCTTGTCATTATACGGTTTGAGCCGAGCCACGAGACTCCGGCTTAACTCGCAAGCTCTACGGACTAGTTTTCCCACATTTTCCACTGAATCTGTGCTGAAATTTTCCGCATGTTTCTTCATCGGGGCGAAATTTGCCTGACGATTTTACCCCGACGCGGTTTCTCGCAGCTTTTTATAACGCGACTTAATTCTCGCGTAAACCTCAACCCAGAAAATGTTGTTCCCTCTGTTAGGCAGAATTTCATCGTATAACCGCACAGCGATTTATGTTATAATCTACGTTCGTCAACCTCGGTAAAAAATGTAAAATAAAAGTTAGAAAACGAAAAAAATTGTCAACGTTACGCCGCATATCGGCACGTTTGTGTGTAGTATGTATATACATATACATTGCACGCACAAGTGAAGTCAGTATTGTTCGAACGATAGTAGGTACGATTTATTTATTTAATGGATTCGCGCATGTACACCAGATTCGTAAATAAGATAGTTTAAAAACCAGAGTAAAATCTACACGTAGAGTGATTTATCGTGTACAGTAAAAAGAATATCGTAATCTAAATTGTCTTTTATTGTTCATCGTGCTTTTGTAGTCTAGAAATTTTTATGTAATTACCAATATCAGGAAATCGAGATTTAAAACCGATCGAGGAAAAAGGAATACACAGTATAAAAGGCTTGTTTTATTTCAGCCTTCAGTTTCCAGTTATGTACACTCAAAAAAAAAAAAAGAAAAAAAAAAAGAAAAAGAAAGAAAGCAAATATATAAATGAATTTAAAATAATTGCCACGAACGGCATTAATCTTCCGACAATACGACGTTGAGGGAAGACTTTAATTATCATCAAAAGTCTTGTCGCCGTAATTGCAAACCTTTTACACCGACGCGTTTAGGTTGGCGTGTAGTGTGTGTGTGTATATATATATATCTAATATCCTATATCCTGCACGCTGAGAACACGCCGCGGCGATACAAAAGCGGACGTGTAAATCAATAACCGTGCCCCATCCTGACCTAGCTTCATTTCCCAAAAAAGACTGAGGTGCCCGCGACCCTTGAAATCCGTACCTTTTTTACACCTCGTTTCCATTCGCCCGATTTCATCCGTACATCAAGTTCAACCGAGCTGCTTTTGTCGATTCAAATTTTGCCCCAATTTCGCACGTACGCTTGTAATTATTGCGAATAATTAATCAGCCTCCCTCAATTGTGAGTGCGAGTCGAAAGGCCTCGATGAAATCATTTATTCCGTTCAGAGAAAAATACTCATTTCCCTGAAATGCGAGATTTTATGATTTCCAGAGGATGGTTGTGTACCCGGAAAACTTGAAAACTCTGGAGTATCAGGGAATTTAAAAGGACTGATGGAAAACCCCGGGAATTTCTGTTTTGGTCATTGAAAAAACTGAACGCATCACTTTTTACTATCACAGGAATTAGAAATGATGTTTTGAGGAGACGAATTTAGTTTTTTAAGTCGAGAAAGAAAATTGAATTTAGCTAAATTTTTTCTACGTTATATATTTTGTCAATTCGAAATTGAATTTGAATCGAATATAGAGTTATATAGTAACCGGAACGATTTAGGTTTAGGCAACTTACTAGGACTGGGAAAATGTCAGGAAAAACGTGGGTTTCTTCATATTGAGATGAAGTTTTTTCGGGAAATCAAAGAACGTCAGGATTATTTAACACATCTTTTCTCCTCTTCTTCGTTCTTTATATTTCATTCAAAATCACATGCAGCGCAATTTCACGTTTTTCATATCCGTCATGGACCTTCCAGCTACGAACCTTGAGTCATGTTCGACGGTAAAACGGCGCCGTCGTCTCTCAACTTCTAAACGTTCTGCACTTTCAGTCCGACGTTATACCGACAGGCAGGTATCGAGGTATGAAAACACTGCACCTTGGTGACGTATCGTAATAATCCACACGCGGTGACCGTCGGTCTCATGTCAGTATGTACAGTCATAACATGTATGCATAGTATCGATTAGCTGATATCAATTTTCTCTCCCCGATCTCAAGGCCTGCTGCTACAGTGTGTAACACCGAAGGGTATCGATTATTACGATACCACGGTTATAGTCGCGTTGACACGACCAGCTGCAATTTATAGACCATATCGTTGACAATCCAACTATGCGGTAGTAGACACATTTTTTTTTTTAACTTTAACTAACTTTACAACGAATATCGTCCAACAAATATTGAAGAAAAAAATCTCTGTACTTGAATTTTGATTTAGGAATATACAGAGATTGGTTTTTGAGGATGAGCCAGCCGCTTTTTGCCCCCCCCCTCCCCCCTTTGATCACTTTTATTTTCAAAAAAGACAAAAGATGCAACACAAGGTCACCAGACAGTCAGACTGTCACACTTTGAGGATTTTTGTTCGGTTAATTGGTTTGACAAAGGAGGAACCCGTCACATATATGCGTATTTGACCGCGTTTATTATTCACGAAACAATTTCCAACGCTCTTTGCACAGCCCGATCACTCAAATACGATTAGGGCGAAAGCTTTTAGTTAGGCGTCGTAAAATGTCCGGAGCTTTTTGTTTGGTACGGAAAAATTAAGGACATTTCAGTCAAGTTTCGAGTCCAAATTTAGCGGAGATAACGTTGAAACTAAATCCGAGGACGAGAGGCGTTTTTAGGATCGCAGAAAGTAGGTTCAGCTTTATTTTCCTAATTTTTATCTTTTTTCGTCAATTCACCTTGAAATTTCAAAAGCTTAATGTCACCGCATATTCGTTGCTCTATAAACGCACGCGTAGAACTTTTTTGCAAACCTCATCCCCGTTGAAAAAAGATCTTAATAGGTATGAAGGGTCTTAAGCTTTGGAGGTAGGAAAATAATTTACACAAGCAATTAAGCGACAGGCGCTGCTCCCTCCCTGGGGTGCGCTTAAGCCGTCCAAGTCGGGGTGCGGCAAGAATTTCTAAGTGTCTGTGTAGAGACAGGCTGACCGATCACTCGACTGTGTATGACTTACGCGATCAAGAACGATCGAGAATAATATCGGAGAGCAATTAACAGCTGCGCTGCATGCTCGGAGGAAATTATTATCGCGACGAGAAAATTGCATGAGTGTTTTCCGTGCACAAAGTACCCGATTTCACGACGATAGAGTTATTCCGCAAATGCGCATGCGCGGAGTACCGAAAAGACCGCTTTTCAGTCCTAAGAGTTGAAAGTGGTACTTTCTGAACTGCGCACATGCGCAGTTGCGAAGAAATCTGACATTACGCGACCCTAACCTCAATTTTGTGTTTGCTGAAAAAACGCACAAGATGCTCTTGTTGTACAAAGAATCGTGTGCATTTCGTAACAATCATCTTCGTCTCACCTACGACTCGTATTGCAAATTTACGCTCTCGTTCCGAAAATACCGAGTTTACCTCCATCACTTATAGATCGCTTTTCTATACAGGTATGTCAAGTATAACCGTGAAATTATTTTATCGACCCCGAACGAATGCCGCGAGCTTATTATAATCGTGAATATTCAACGGCAAAAGTATACCCTGGCTGACAACATTCGTTCGGAACACAGTTCAACGGTGTCATTATTATACCTATCCGTTATACCTACCTCCTCCCATACACCTTGTGCCTACGTATTTGTCCCACAAGTTCGCACAACGAAGCTTCGGCCTGATGCCACGTGTCACTGGTCTATTTTTCTACGTATCCAGAGGTTTCGTTTTCATCGTAAGCCAGTCTCGTAACATAGTAATGGAGAACGTTTTACTCTGTCACAAGGTGAAATACTGTTTAAAAAAATCTCGAGCAGTGTTATCTGCGCAGATGATGATGGTGGATACGAGTGAAACACATCCTCGCTATGCGGTAGAAATTGTTGTGATCAAATTTGAATAATGCAACCTGCGAGACATCGATAAGTTGAAGAAAAAAAAACTTCCACATTATTAGATCGTTCAAAATTATTCTAGTATGTTGCACGTTTCTTTAAACCTTTATAATATTTTTCGGCTTATTTTGTACGCCAAAAATATGATCTTCAGTGATCAGTTGAAAATTTTTATGGTTAACAGTTATCCGAGGAATGGATTAAAGAACTGATTTACGTGGTTAAGGACCAACGGAATATTCTTCCAATCTTTTTTCGACAACGATTTGTGAAGAATACTTGATCAGCAATGAAAATTATCCCGAAATATCCGAACTTCATCGTTTCGATCGTTCTGATTGGAAAATTTTTTCGTTATTCGAATGTCCTCGGAATAAACTACATCACCGAATGGAGACGTCGTTCAATTTGCGCAATTAACTAAACGTCAATGCTGTTAAATTTTCAAAATGCGATTCTTCTTCTTCTTCTTCTTTTCGTCATATTCCTCCTCAAACTAGCTGGTGAGAAACGCGGTTGCGTAAAAATTCATCGCGGTGGGGTTAATTCCCAAGATCGTAAAGCACCAGCTTCATATATGTATAAGAAGCGGGGCGTCGGTGGCTGGCTTTACGGGTTGGGTTTATCGTTCGGTTAGTCCAATATTAGGACTGCACCACCCTCTGGATCGGGGGCCTGAGGGTGAGGGTCAGAGGAGCGGGAAACAATTCCTCGTACCTACTACTGACTCCTTTCTGGATCAGCCGTTGGGCTTGGCTCGGCGACTCGGCGATACCGACGTGGAATCAATGCTTTGCGTTCGTTTTCAGCGAATTTCGACGGATCACGGAAACGAGCATCTGCTGAAACTTTTTCTATTTTTGTGCAAGTGATCTATATTTTGGAATTTTTCAAATTTCTGTCATCCATTTACTAAATTGGTTCCAAATAAGCGAATAGTTCTCTGTCTCAACCCCGAATCCTCTTGCAAGATCTGTAAAGTTTGACACTTGAAATGTACACATTGTAATGTAACTTCCGGTATGTTATACATAGAATTTGATCGAGGGACTAACTATTTTCAAAAAATCTGTAAGGGTAAGAAATCAATCAGCATTTATGCTGATGCTTGATCGAAATTGATTTTACGTCAGCTGTACAACGATATCAAACTCATGGAAAATGTTCAATTCCAATTGAGTACGGTTGACATAGAATTATGCTCGGTAGTCGATGCTGACATTTTTATCGAATATTAGAATCAATGCTTATCCATTTCTCTTAGTACAGATTTTTTTGCAATCAAGTGTACGGAAAATTTTACATCGAACTATGTTTTGGTGAAATAATTTCGTTTTTCTTAATTAGTTGATCCGACTCCGTTTCGGACATATGAGAACATAATTTGATGTAGAATTTCCCGCTCTACACGATGATCAAATCATTTTTCATCTATCGACAGCAGTTATTAAAGGAAATGCAAAAAACGTTAAATTCGGCTGTTTTCAAACTTCACAGCCCTTGCGCGAGGCTTAAGGGTTGCGATAAAGATCTGTGCTTATTTGAAGAAGACTATCATTTATTTATTCGGAAGCGATTAACTGGCCAGTCAACATTCGGAAGAGTTGTAAATAAAAACCACCCTTACGCAAATGTAAGTCTGCGCGTATGTCTCCAGGTCATGTCGGTGTAATTCCGATGAACTAGACCCTCGAGGCTCGGCCCGTGGCTCGGTATCGATTCATGCCTAGGTAAATTCAACCCCTTTATTTTCCGTCCTTCGACCTGCGCGGCTCCCAGCGTTCGCCCATTAGACGTCGAGTGTAATAAGCATAACGTGTAAGACTCGTTCGAACTGAACGGGGTGTTTACACGTGGATATCTGCCCGCCAAGTCGAGTGACACACCACCGTTGACCAGAGGAATTTGCTTAGTACCGATCACCACTGGTAATAAGCTGAAAATAATCGACGCATCGATCCATCGAGACGAAAAAAATAATCGAACACGACTCGATTGAATCGGTAGAAATTAAAAAATTTATAATTTATTGTCAATTTCAGGGGAAAATATTCATTCGTCTTTCACTTATGCTGTATCAAATATCAATAATAATAATTGATAATGTATCGCATCGTTGATGGGAGTAAAAACCGAAAACTAATTGTGAGGAAAAAAAATCGAGTCGGTTGATTAATCGAGTTTGAAAAATAATCGATTTCATCGAAAATCGAGTGTTTATGCCCACTTTTGATAATCTCTCAAATTTCTCAAGTTTAAAATTACCTACAGATATCCGCGTAAAAAGAGAGAGTGAAGAGAGAGAAAAAAACCACAACTGTCGGAAAAGATGGTGATTTTTTTTTTCAGCTTGGGAACTGCCTGGATTTCGGTTCTTTCGTTTGGTAATTAATTCGTCTTACTTTGTAACCCTCTATTTTACTTATGGGTTCAGAAATTTGCGGTAATTACATACCACGGGTATAAATTGAACCCGAGAATGGGTGTGAGGTACAATAAGAGGTTAGTAATTTGGTTAAAAGCTGGGCGAAACACAGGAGCGTATAGAGGGTGGATAAATATTTACTCCAAAATCGCGTTGAAGTTTATTTTTTCAGCTTTAATTTCACGGTGTTCAGTTCCGTTCATCCCCCTTCACCCCTTCATTTATTCTTATTCCGATTAGCTTTGTCCTCTCGAACTTAAATGCGGAAATGGCATGACGGCTCTGCCTTGGTCCTCGTATCACATCTTACAGTCGGATGCACTGCGTCCATCCAATTTTTCCAGGACGTGTTTTCAGGCACAATGCGACTTGAGATTCGGTGAAAAAGAAGAGAAAAATATATTATCTTTAAATTCTTGCTAGAGTGTAATTTATTACGACGATTTTCCTTTGTGTACGTTTTTTTTCTTCGTTTTCTTTCGTTTACTGTGGAATTAGTTATTTCTTACTTTTGTAACTCAGGTTTCTTCTAGCTCCTAGGGAAAAATAGTCTGTATAAATATAAAACATAACAGCGATACCTTTCATTTATTCTTTATCATTTGTTTTTTTTTTTATTTTTGTTTTGGAGTTAAAGTTATTCAGTCATGCAATTATACAAAAAATTACACTGTGGTTACATAGAATGTAGAGGGGAAAAAAAAAAAAAAAAAAAAAAAATACCAAAAATTATCAAATAAAACGTAGATCTTTATATTAGGATTACGATTGTCCGAGTAATTAGTGCGAGGTGACTAATTATATACAATTAAAATAATTCAACCAACCGCTGTACATATAATATACGTCACATATATGATAATTACTTCATCTTCGTAAGAAAGTTGTTTTAATGTGTACCCTGTGTATGTATATATATGCGCAGAGTCTGCGGTACGAATTCGTCAGTTTTTCGAGCGTTTCTAAATTAGTGAGATATGCACAGTATCAACCCTCATTGTCAGATACTGGACGACAGTTTTCCGTTTGAAATTTCACAGCGAGTAAAAAATATTGATTTGCAGTCGAGAGAGCTGTCGTTGAATAAATAAGAAAAAGAAAAAAGAAAAGGGTCGTGACAATTCGGAGAGACAAGAACGCGAAAGCCTTACATCGCCATTATCATCCCCATGCATATATGTATACAGATATCTACATATCATGTCCTGCATGGCTAGTAAATTTGTTTCGTAAAATTGTCGTGAATTAGCCATAATGGATCAATTTTGTCGACCGGTGTTCGGCTGTTGGAAACCGATGCCTGTATTAAAAAAATTACGGTGAGAATTCTCGTTGCTTTTTGGTTATTTTTTTATTTATTTGTTATTTTTATTACCTTATTGTGGTTTCTTGCTTATTTTCTCCATCAACTCGGCGTGATTGAATCGATTATATTCTTATTACATTTTTTGTTTTCACGTTCATTAACCCCAAAAGTCCATCAGGGTAAAGACAGCGGTCGTGACTGTATCGATTTATTTATGCGAAGAAATCGCGGGGTAAAGACAGGTTCATAAATCAAATTCGCAAACACCAAAATCATACGATAGATTTTCGTCGTTTTCTTTTTCTTTTTCTTATGAATATTCGTTACGATTTATTATTTGTATCACTTATACATATGGCGTATTCCAAGTGAAATCGAGGAGTCATTTGCTTCATGTCATCAGATCGTTGCATAAATTTTTTTTTCGCATTCATTCCACTTTAATAGAAGCTGAATTTTTTTAAAGAATTTTCTCGGTATTCCTTCAGGTGGTGCGACGGTCGTTTTTGTGTAAAAAAACGGCTAACAAAAACAAAAAAACACCATTCCTAAAATTCTGCATTTTCTTCCACAGATTCTGGATCAGAAATAAGTAATATCTATCGTAATTAGAAAGTGGGTATAGTTTCCAAAATAGAAAATAAAAAATAACAAAATTAAATCCTAATAATCCTTACAGAAGCGGTAAAAAAAAAAAGGAAAAATCAAACATATCCTGGAATATTTTTGAACAATCTATCCAAGGAAATAATTCTAAATTCAGTGAAAGTAGGGTTTTGGGATCGCTGATCACGAATCCAAACTCAAATTTCCCAAATTCAAAATGGTGGATCTAATATCTGCAAATAGGATAAATTTTTATATTTTCCGAAAACCCTCGTAAACCCAGTTTCAAAAAATTTAACTACAACGACAAATACATGCTTCAAAGCGTTAAACGTTACCAACTTATCAATATGACGAACCGACTTGCATTCTCAACCCCTCGACTCGCAGGCATCGAAAAAGCACGTCGAGCGTCCCTCTAAAAGAAAATTGTTTGTTCCAGGTGGCCGGGCGGGTGTTCCGGGTCTCGTGACGCAATCGGTGACCCGGCGTTGCGCGGGGCATGGTCCTAGGTGAGGGGGCAGGGCGATGACGCTTTACCGCCACCCACCGTCGCCTCCACGCGTTTTCCGCACCCCGGTCCCGGTCCCGGTCCCCGTTCCTCGTCTAGACCCCCCGGACTCCTCGACGTCGGACCCGCCGCCTCCCTCTTCGGCCCTCCGAGGACGCTGCGGCGATGAGGAACCACTCGAGGCATCACGAACATCTTCATGGCCAAGCCATGCCCTTGGACGAGGTCCAGGGACTCCTGCCTCCGACTTCCAGGACAGGTGCGTTTCGATTTTCAATAATTTTCACACGATTCTTCGCTGACGAGTGGAACTCACTTTTCAAACCTACGAATCATTCGTAATCGGAGAACAATTTACTCCGACCGATTTACGCGAATGAAAAATGATTTAACCCTCGTTTACTTGCATATTTTTTCCTTAAGAACATCTTTTCAAAAAAATTCCGCCCCCTTTTATATAACAAACGGAAATATGGCTGGAAAGGGGATGGAGGGAAAACTGATTGTGACGAGCAGGGCAACAGGGGAAGGAGGGGGGGGATATTTTTCTTTCCCGCACTCTGGGGTCAAATTTACTATGAATTATGGTCACGTGATTTACCAAGAGGGTTGCGTGCCAGGGTTCCGTCGCGACGTCGGATATATACACACACACACACACACACACATGTGTATACATACACATCCACCTATAAATACGCGTACATGTGTATGTAGTAACGAGCCTTGGGAGGTTCAGCCTCTCGTTTGGGTTCGTCTTAAAGGTGCTTTTTGTTTCGAGTTACGTCGCGAAGAAGAAAATGAGTCGTCCACAGATTTCACAATCAGTATAATGTTCCGCAGTTAAGCGGTGGCAGTAACCTTGGCATTTTGATGTAACAACGTGTTTTATTTTTATTTTTTTATTTTAGGTTCATTTTTACTCTCTGCAGTTTCTCGAAATGAATTTTCAAACGCTTCGCCGTCTCGTTTTAGAACGAACCTTGACATTCGAGAGGACTTGCTGATATTTAGTAGAATTATACATATACATACGCTCTTCGAAAGTTCAGCACCTCTGCATTGCACATATATATGTATATATATATATATATATATATATATATATATATACGTGCAAATTACATTAAACTATATATTTACCTATGAAAAGGTGAGGGTTTTCTCTAGAGGATATTTTTAATGCAATAAATAAATCATCGACCGTACTTTGTACGCTTCGTTTCTGCGGCTACAAGTGTGACATTAGAGTCTGGAATAATTGCTAAAAAATTTTCACTTTCTGATACGAAAAGTTTACTTTAGCTTTCGAATTTTATTTACACTAGATATAATATGCAATAATTAATTGAATGATAGATTTTGAAATGAAGAGGTAAACGATTTAGAAAAATATTATAAATTTATGAAATAATAGTCTTGAAAAAAAGGTTACAAAATTTGGATAAACAAAACATTGTCACGTAGCTGGACATTATCTAGCTTTAAAAAGATTGAGGAAAAGTTTTGGTCGATTACGTGATACGGAATCAGGTAACATGTGTGTATACCTGTGTCGGATAGGAAATCGATTGGATATGTTTTATATATAATATGGCGAAGTGACGTTATAAAACAGTGGATCAAACGTTTCGTATTCGATCAGTTTTTGCTGTGATTTTAATCAACGAATCATCGGCGATTCTTTGGCAGGTTTTAATCATTATGATAATCGTGACAATTTGAAAATCGATATTTTTTACCCTTAAAAATTTTCTTCCTGCTGGTGTAACGTGTTTATCCAATTCGACATAATCAAAGACTATTTTTGTACTAATTCGTACCACCTCATCGTACCTACACGCGTTTGGCTTAGTCTCTAAGAGACTTACGAAGCACTCCAACTCGTCAATTTTCCGAGATTATACGCTTTAACGTTAAACGCTTAGTAATACCGCCGCGTGAAAAAGAAAATGTCTCGTATGTTTCGAAACTTTGAAGTGTGTAATACGCAGCTAGCAAAAAATCATTACCATCGTTAATTATTACTATTGCGCTGGTAACAGCGATGTTTGGTTATTTTTCTTCTTATTTCTTTACTCTTACTTTCGCATTTATACATTCTAATAGACGAAAATTCTTCATTATTATTCATCTATTCATCATTATTATCTATTTGTGTTTCGATACCTTTATTTTCTATAATTCCATTACTTCTAGCTCAATGAAGTTTTACGATTTCGTTCTTTCTTTCTTATGAGTTCTCGATATTTTCATGGTCCGAATTCCAAGCATTCTGATTTCAGGTTTTTCTCATTTTCACCCCCACCCTATTATACCAACATTTGTTTTAGTTTGAATATTTTCTTCTTCTTTTTCTTCTCTCTGAAATCTTTCAATTTTCACTAGTAATTGCCAAAGGATCGACGATTAGCGTTCCAGGATGCGGTCAACACTTGACGAAGAACTAACGAGGATCTCTTTGGCACTCTTTTTACAGGTAACCGTGGACCGCTTAGCGTAACAATTGTCCAAGTGGGCGGCAACGGCGGTAATGTGGGAACATCCGGGGGCGGCGGCGGCGGGGGCGGCGGTGGAACCGGTGATTTATTGGGTCTGGAACCGCCGTCTGACTTGAAACCAGCAGCATCTCCCTTGTCGGACATCAGCGCCACTCTGCAATCCGATAACAACGACACCTACACAGGGGGTGAGTCATTCTAATCGTAATGGTACTTCACTTGTCTTAAATTATTGTAGAATTGTCGAGAGATTTGATTTTTGAAAGGTTCCTGTTCCTTGTGGATACTTTACACATTTAATAAGATAAGATTTGATTTGATAAGAAGTTGAATCGAACTGACTTTTGGTTTTTTAAATCAAATGTGTGGACGAGTTGATTTCACGGTTTTAAGGGGGTGAAATAGACTCGTTAGATTTAATAACATTACACTAATTGTAAGCCTAAAGTATAATAGAAACGGTTTGCGTGATGTAAGTCGGCTTAACAACAAACCCCCGTCTGTGGAGTTTATAATACTCGGAAATTAATGAAGCCACTTTATATTGTGCGTAGAAAGAGGTCTGAAATTATACTCGGAAAACAAGCTCGCGGTGGACAAATTTTCTTGATTAAACAAGACCAGAAAAAAAGAAGCCCAACGTCACGAATATATATATATATATATATATATATATATAACATCTGATGAGGAATTGTGGGAATATTTTTACGATATTATTTTTTTTTATGGTCAGCTATCCGGGAAATCATCTGTGATCCAGAGATCGAATGATTTATTTTTTAAATCTTATTCTTTTTTATCGAGGGAACTTTTCTAACCGTATTCAAAATATCTTTTGCAGTACATTTGACGGAATCAGAGGCTGGGTTTAATATTTTGTTTCAAAGAGCTTTGCTGCGCGGATGCGGTCGGATGAATCACGTGGTTTTTATTTAAGAGTAAAGAGAAAAGGGTGGAAAAAATTACAAATATAAACCTCGATACGGTATAGCGGACGGATTATACATCACAAAAGCCTAACGCGGTGGAAAAAGATTTGCAAAAATTTTTCATACCAACACCTCTCGGTAAGGTCGATGGTAATTACTCGTGTTTGCGTCTTGGGAATTCTTGCAGCGACGGAAAGTCGGATGACGTCATATCCTGCGGCAGGAAACGTTTTAGAACCTCGATCTTTCTCTCTCTCTTCTTCTCTCTCTCTTTCTTGCTCGGAAGCTTAGCTCGAGGATGGGAGAATCGGGGGAAAAAGAGAGGGGCTGTCGTGCGCATTAGTACGGGGGTATAACAAAGACGAGCTGAGGCTGCTGTATTCCTACAAAAGTATACGTTTATTATCCATATACCAACCAACGTATGTATAGCTCTGAATACCTACAATAGGATAGATAGAAGTTGATATATCGGAGAATGGAAGTCTTCTGACTCGAAGGCGCCGAAGCATAACAACCTGAACAATATGTTATAACAACAACAGCGAGAATAATAACATCGACGATGAAAAGACCGTCGAAAGATGAAAGTCAAAAATGAAAGAAAAACGAACGCATACGTACAAAAATATTTCCTAAAGTTATATTTTAACGTTTTGACGTGACGAAATCAACGTAAAGCATTTTCCTCCGAAAACTTACGAGCTTTTATTATCTTTTCTTTCTTTCTTTCTTTTTTTTTCCTCACGCAACTAAATTTGGAATCTAAAAAACTATGCACGTTGGGTTGAAAAACGAGCAATTTTTTTCTGGGAACAGTTCATTCATTTTCCGTTGTTTTCTTTGCTTTAGTTTCTTTATATTACATTTTATAAGAAAATCGTATAATGGACTAGTTTTTTTAACGACTTTATTTTACTCAATCTTTTCGTCGCTGGGTACGAAAGCGATTTATCTTGTCGGAAGTTTGACCTTTTTTTTTTGTTGTGTGTGTGTGGTTTTTTTTTTTTTTGTTTTCCGTTGTTGGTTGTTTTTTTTTTTTTTTTTTTATCTCTAGCTTCTGTGTGCAAGAGACGGAGCATTGATTGATCAAGCTCGACGTCAATTCCGCCCTTAATTGAAGCACCGTGGCGAACTCTTCTTGCCGTACTCACTCACCGCGAGTTTCTCGAGAGGCGATGAGAAGAAGAGAGACCGCTCAAGCTTCTCACTGCGGAGAAAATTCACTGAAAAGAAAATAAAACGAATCGGAGAAGGGAAGAGAGAAAAAGTAAAAAACAAAAAAAAAAAAAAAAAAAAAAACTACACAACAGGTTTTGAACGACGAGAAAGAAGCGAACGAAAATAAGTCGATTCAATGTTGAGGAATGAAACTTTCGTTATAAGGAAAATTTGTCGATATTTCATTTATACGTATGTAAAAAATTGCGAAAATTTATTTCTCAAAGTTAAAATTAATGTACTATTTACGATATTTATCTGATTCGTACATCAATACTGATATGTTCCTACGTTCGCATCGACACTTGGAAGAGTTCGTTTAAAGATACGAATATATACGGTTAAAACTGCACGGAGAGTCGTTTACGGTTACGATAGCGATATACACTCGTTGATGCCGCGGCGGGATTTCGAAACTGCGAATATTATTCCACCGTGCCATCGAACCACATCCGCAAGTCATAGAGGAAAGCAAGGAGAGGTGGAGGTTCTTCAGGGTTCTGCCTTTTTCCTAACCGGAAAGCGATTAAGCTTCTTCCGGAACTGCGGGGGGAAAAGGTGAAGCGCGGATGATACGCCCATCCATCCATCCATCCATCCATCCATCCATCCATCCATCCATCTGTCTGTCTGTCTTTCTGCCTGTCTGGAAATACGACGCGGAGGGAGATGATAAGAAGAGGGTGAAAACAAATATAAAGATGGCGGGGGATCGGGCACCCGAACGAATCCGAATCTGGAACATCGAGCACGTGGTTCTTCTGTATCCGGGGCTACTTTGGTATAAGCGTTAATAGGATTTCCCTGCAGCGCGGTGGTCAGCTTCGCTGAGGTCAGTGTTGTGCCAGCCAACGTCCAGTGGAATTTGTTCATCATCGGGAACACGCGCCCTCCGTTTCCCTCTTTCTTATTCGCCTGCGGGAAATAAACTTCGACAGTTTTCTCCTAACTTTTATTTTCCGGTACCCCCTCTGCAAGCTATAGCTTCCGGTGCGTTTTACAAATTTTTTTTTTCACACCCCCAATTGTTTTACTTTGGGGAGTGACACGAGTGGCGTCTGCTATTCGAGGGTGAGTTTTTTACGTGCAGTGTGTATGTGTGATGTGTCTACTGCGATATGGTTGACATCCCTCACGTGGAACGAGACCACGTGATTTTGACGACTGGTGACTCCTGACCTCACCATTTTAGTTCTTCGAAATGTTCGTATTTTGTTGAAGTTGTCACACTCTTTTCAACCAACAAGTTCGATCCGAACTGTAAATCTGATTTTGTTTTTGTCTTCATCAGTTTTCGAGTGAATAAAGAGTGACACAGAATTCAGATTTAAACTCGTGCAAGGAACGAATGAAAAATAATTGGAATAACAACGACAAGAAGACGTAAAAAAAAATGGAGTGTAAACGGAGTTTTTACGAAGCTACGAGCGATAGCTTGTTTGCAAGCTGAACTGTTGCAGTGGCTCCGGATTTTATTATGGAGAGAAGACCGAGGCGTCTGGAACTGCCAGATGTATTCGTGATCGATTGTAGCGCGAACCAGGATGGAAACAACAACGGGACACCGGTGTTCAAATCCCATTCGGTCTACAGGAATTCCAGCATTCGACGAAGACCGTACAACAATCGCAGAATAAGTATTGTTACACCTACGCGCTGCATGTTTGTTGGCTCGACGTTTCTCCTTCCTTCGAATTTCTCACAGCTCGGTGAAACAAGTGTCGCGGAATTGAACGATTTGATGAAAAATGAAAAGTAGTAAAGCAAAGAGTAAAACCATAGTAGCTTTCCGGTCCACGTTTCTTTCTCCCTCCAGAAAATGTATTTCTCTATTCGTCAAAAATTGTTCCAAGATAACTGAATTGACGCAATGAAAAATTGCGGTGTTTTAGGTACAATTATCATCAGGAATTGTTGCATGGAAAAAAAGAAAGAATGCAATGTAATTTTCCGACGCTCAAGAAACGACAATAGCTGTGTTATTTTTCTTGCGTGCGGAGTAAAATTAGTAAGGACGAATTTTCTAGGTCAGTTATATTTTTCACAGTATTGTAATCAACAAATTCTGACTCACCTATAATCAGGCAGTCGAAGGACCGCTGTGGCAATAAACATTATTGTAATATTGACGCGTCGAAGCGTAATCTGTGTTCCAAACTCGTACGCAGCCTTAGAAACTTAACCTCGATATGTGACGTAGATACTGTAAGTGTGTTGGAGAGAAAAATATGAGGTTCACGTTTATTATCATAAGTATACACATATTTTCCGTCTCGCGGATAGTCGTTTATCATTCCGATCCCAATTCCAATTCCAATTCCAATTCCAATTCCCTTGTGTTACAACCTATATCTTCGTATTTACTTCTTCACCTACAAGTCGTTGTACATACCTACTTATATTAGTAGGTATATCGATTCCAAGATCACGATGAATCCGCGTCAGCACTGTCATTATTACTATTGTATCCGTGCAGCCTATACCAACGCTCATTTTCTTCGACCCCTTTCGGAATCCATCGGTGATTGATCACCGTGTGTCAAATCAACCGAGGTTTGATATATCCTTGTATTTACCGCGTTGTATTAAACGGATAAATAAGCGGAATCTCATTCCAGGGAAGAAATTCTTCGCATTCATTTATAAAAGCGAAGTAACGAAGAATCTGGTCGAAAGGAGATAAAATAAATAATAAGTCGATTAACTTACTTTCTTCTAGCCTGGTGACTTACTTCCGGAGTTTCATATTTTTAAATTTCATGTAAAAATCGGACCATCTGATCTAACATTTTTCTTTCGATTACACGATTCGGCAGGTCTCGATCCGCGCCTTCTTCTCGGTGGAATCAGCGGTGGCGATCGTCTCGCGTGGGAAGGACGATACCAGATCAAGGAACATCGGAGAGCCGGGAAAGCCACGTTTCAGGGTCAGGTCTACAACTTCCTCGAGCGACCCACCGGCTGGAAATGTTTCGTCTATCACTGCTCGGTGTAAGTACTTTTCAAATATATTGAATGGAACCACGGCGTCAAGATTGGCGTTAGAATTGAGTAAAAATCAGATTTTCGTCCTTTCCGTATAGTAGATATAATTCAAAATCGAAGCGATGTCACAGAGTTGAATATTCAACGATGCCAATACAGCGAGCAAAGTCGCTGAATAAATTTTGTTGAAAATAGCGAATAAAACGAGCAATTGTAAAACAAAATCAAACGAATCTGATGGACTTTTAACCATTCCGAAGCGGTTTGACGCTTTTGGGAATATAAATTCCAGTGTCTTGTGGATTTTTAGCTTTACAATTAAACAGACTTTCGTATCTTGCGAATCAATCTTGTGAAAAAAAAAATTGATAAAAGGAATGAACTTTTGAGGAAACCAACGTACTTGAGAAAGCGAAAAGAGGCTTTCAGCCATTGTCACAACGGGCAGTGAATGCGGAGGGAGAGGGGGAGAGAGAGAGAGAGAGTGAGAGAGTGTAAAGCCTTTTCCCTTACACCGTTAACCTTGGCTCGTCCCCCAGAACGGGGCGCGTATTCCGTTTTCAGGTACATAATGCATCGGTCCCTACCATTCAGTTATTCATAAGCCTAGGTCTAGGGCGAGTGTAATTGTATCGCGGTGCACCGTGGAATACCATACGACAAACCCTAAGATACACCCGCGCCCATGCAGCAAGCCAGATCAATGATGCACTCATGCAAGTCGGCCGTGTTACGCCGCATTTTAACCGATCAGGCACGTGGCGTAGGGTAAATATAAATTGCGGTGCACGGCGTTTATCAAAACCGTAAGTCATCGTCTGGGGATTGGAAATTGAAACCACTAGAGCTTGAATAGAATGTACAATCTTAACTGTCACTAGCGTCAATTTTCATTTCTTCAATCTAGAATTGTATTTAGTTTCTTTGTTTATCTTTCCTTTCGTATTTCGAAGAGGGGGAGGATTCGGTTTTAGGGATTTACATTTTTTACCTACATTTTTGACTGTCACGTGATTAATATAGGGAAGGGGTGGTCGTAACAGGGTTGGAGCAAAATGAGGTACCCTTAAAATTGTGTGAAAAATTTTTAGTCAAAAATTACTTCTATAAACGCTGTTGAGCATTATTTGAATTTTCAAAAATTTACTATTTTTTTCCTTCCCCCTTGACATCTGAAAATCATTTTTATTTTCTTTGGTTACAATTTAAAGGAAAAAAATACAAGTTTTAACGTATTTAAGTCCTCCAAAACTAAAAGTTCCTTTGAGTACCCCCCCCCCCCCCCCCCCCCCCGAGAAAAGTTGCGTCGATTGCGACCAAAATGATCAAAATCTGGTTATTCACTCTCGAGAAATACGATGTTTTTCGTTTTTCCTGTCGGTAATCGAATAACTGGAGAATTACCGGAGCGATCATATCCAAAATTTTGTCACTTCTAAACTAAGGAAATCCCGTCGATTGAGATCTAAAAATGGCTGTAGAGGATTTTCTAGACCTTCAAATGTCGAGATCTATAGTAGAAACTCGGCATTTAATTTTTCGGTGATTTAACTAACTTCTCCCATTCTTGTTTTTCTTCGAGAAGAAGAAACGGGAGTTTAAGAGAAAAATTAAGGAAATACGTCGAGCTTGCGAAAGACTTAAAAATCGAATAAATATTTGAGAAATAATCAGATTAACTGCAGATCTGAATCCTCGCTCGCTATAATCGTCCGATTAATTAGTCGTGCATAGGAAAGTCAGATGCAGACGTTTGCAGGCAATACGATCGGACAAACTGCAACAATCGTCTATGATAAAAGCGCGAGTCGATGAAGTACAAACTAAAGCTCGTAATTCCTCTTGCAATTTCATTGTTCGTCGGTGCTGTTATCTTTGCAATTGTTCATCGGGGCGTCGATAAACCTTATTGAGCGGTACGTAGCAGCTATGACGTCACGTAATGTGAAAATAATTGCGAATATAATTCACCGCGCGATCATATCGTGAGCGAAAATGATGACTTTATGAATTTTGCAGAGTGAAAAAGTGGCGAGAAACGTGAAAGCGTTTGTCAAAAATAGGGAATAAATAATTATATTCCGATCTGCTCCACGATCTTCAGTTGTATAAATAATTCATTTCGCCGTTCGTATTGCACTGCGCGATGGATCGAGGCGCGTCCGATTTGGCGAATTGCTCGCGTGTGTTTCCACTTTTTCAAGCGTGTTTGCCTCCCCCGCAACATATGTTGTACGCCTAAATCCCACGTGTCCAGCCATCGACCGTTTTCCCTCCGTTACGCGGGAGTGTCTCTATCCAATTAGCTTGTAGACAGTTCGCTAATAACATATACCTACACGTATATCGAAGCTCCAATTTGCATCCGTCCTAATTTACTTGATTACTGCAACGATATATTCCTCTTGCCCCGCGTATGTTTATAGTAATGACTGCCTTCACGCTCCTGACACGCGACTAGTTGGTAGTTGGAAGAAGACGAAGAAGAATTTTTATCAAAAAGGTTTGTAAAATATTTTTCTCGCGATTTATTCGCAAATATTCTGACAAGTGTCGATTCGTGCGAATCTAGAACGAAAAATTCTCTCATCGCGATACTTTGATCTGTTCATTTTTATCACAGGGATTAACAGCGAGCGGAAAATCTTGAAATGAAAACTAAATCTTGATTGTTATATATACTGACCTGTGTCGGAAGGCTGCGGGAGTCGTCGAATAATCGAACGTGCAAAATTTTCGTACCGACCGAGTGAAGTTCTTTTACCGATAGAGGGTAGCGCAGCTTGCTTGTGCTTTGATTGAGTGAAAAAAGATCAGGAAAACCAAAAGAGAAAAAAAACGACGAGAGCTCGGAGAACCGAAGGAACTGATCGGCAAAGTCTTTTTCCTCGCGACGCTGGCCGACACGTTGCCGACCGTTTCTACTTGCTTCGTCTGAGCTCCGGTCAGCCAGATGGCGGGCTGAGCACGGATGTCTTCTACTGCGGAATCCCCGTTTCGTTATTAGGTATCAAGCAGTTAAGAGCTCGAAGTCAAAAAATGGATTGACAATCTAACGGAAGGGTTACGGTATCGAGTTTTCGAAGATTTGTAAATCTAGTTTGTCAAATTTCGAAACGTTGATAAGGTAAATGGGGAAAATTAAAATGTGGAATGCTTTGAATGAGTGCGTTTTTGAATACGTGAAGTCTGAATTGGTACAGAGAGGCTCTTAGATATCGATTTCGAAAAAAAGAGTTTACAAGTCTTAGAACGTACGAAAATACTACATATATATACAGTATATGACTCGTTTGATTTAGAATCGGAAGACGGTAAAACCTTGTCGCATATTTTTAGTTTTTCATTTGACGATGTATTTGAAAGAAATACAAAAGTTCTTACAACACAAAATATTTATCACCGAAATTGAAACTGAACAGAAAGAGAATGATGATTTCTTCATTCATTGAAATTTTAGTATATTTTATTGAGGAGAAATATGATACCAGCGTGAATTTAAATATCGAAACTACATCTTTGTAAATATTGAATACCGATATTCCTACTCTGACAAAATTGAAATTTCTCGATTGATTCCTCTTGTGGTAAAATAGTCGAAAAAGAAAAAAGGAATTTTAGTTTTGGAAAATTCCGCAATTTCAGGATCTTTAACCATTAACTTTTTTTTCGTTCGGGTATGCGAAATTCAGGATAAATCCAACAGCAAAAATCGTTTCATTTCGAACTAGAAAAAGGAAATAGAGAAACACTCGATACGGTTTGACTCGCAATCAAGTGCCATAAATCGCACCTGCCCGGCTATCCGGAATCTCTGTACATATACATATATTTACATGTAGTATATATGTAGGTAGAGACAAATGGATTATATATAAATTTCACATCACGTAAGGGCGAAGCCTGTACATATATAGATGGCCAGTGTACATATACCTACATAGATATTACACGGACATAATACGTATAAGCCAGTAGGTACCGCCACTTTGTCTTGGGCAGGAGTCTCGCGTGCTTTGAATGCCTCTCCTGACTCACCCGCAACTATTTCACCCTTTATTTATTTATCCATCTATCTCCTCGTCTCTCCTTATGCCTCAGCTCTTTATATCTCAGGTAGGTACTCGAGCAATTAATCGTTGGACCGAGAAAAAAAATGTATAAATATATATAGATATTGCTGTACGAATAGTTTTAAACGTATGTTGATGCGAAAATCATGATTTTGCAGATTTAAAGTGATTCAAAGAGTTGAATTTAGAAAATTATCTGAGTTTAGAGATTTTCTATCAAGTTTTACTGAAATTTACGTAATTCTAGGCTCACAAAATGACGAGTTCTTCCAAAAATGCATCAGGATAGTAACGTTACACAATTCTGAATCTGATTATTTTCTTTGCAAAATAATTTACCGCATCCGCGCGTGTTTCTTTTATATTTATATCTCTCTACCATTCTCTCGAATTTCAAAGCTCGCCCGACGTTTCGCAGTAAAATTTTACAGCCTCAAAAATGTACGTACAGAAAAAGAAACTTAATGACTCTGTGCAAGTCTTTGTGTGTCCGTCCGTATGCGCACACATAGATATATACATATATACATATATAGTAGACAATGTTATTTAAACCTCTGCATGCATACTCACTCGAGTAACTTTATACCCGTGCAATTCTGCGAGGTGAGGCTGATGCTGATTCGCAAAAGCATTGCTTCATTCGTTCTTTCGTTCGGGAGTGACTTACACACTGGCATAGACGTTATCCTCCTGCAGTCACGCAAGAGCCTAGGGCAGTAAAAATTTATAGCGAGTCGTGAAAAGTTTCCGCGGAGTCCGCGACTGCCGCGCGACCCGTTCGACCCGTTCGACCCGTCGTTTTTTACTTTCTATTCTGCAGGTTTCTCAGACGAACTGTTGATTTTTTTTTTCATTTTTTTCTTTACTCTCTTCTCTTTCTCTCCGTTTTTTTTTCTTCTTCTTTCTTTCTTTCTTTCTCTTCATCCCGCGCCAGGCGATGTTTCCTCGTAAAATAAAGTGCAGATGTAAGCTTCATTAATAACTCGGTGCGTGATTTTTCATCCAGAATTGTAATGTCACCATGTCCATCAATTTTCAACATGCAGTTTGGTTTTACTTTTGGCTTCTCAAAAACTAAACACTCATAACGATCGTTTTTGATACCGAGAGAATCTCGACTCGGGCTGAATCAGGCTGCTTTCTGTGACGAAAAACTGAAACTTGGATCCCGCCAACCGATTATGTCCCCCTTCGTCCTTCGTCCTTCGTTCTTGTATAATGCTCTGCATCCTGTTTCCCGTTCCGTTTCGTCTTGTTTCGTCGGTTGCCTCACCGCCTTTCCGAATGTAAATTAAACGAGTGGTTCTGCCCGCGTGTAGACGCAAATTCGCAACAGATATACATATATACATACTATATATTTACATATTACATACCTATTATCTATGTACTCGGGGTACATCTATGTACATTGGCTTAACGAGTATTAACCTCGCAGCATTCCGAGCTGAACGTATAAGAAAATATTTCCAATGGGAATAATGAAGAATAAAAAGAGGGGGAAAAAATAACTTCGATAGTCGGAAGATTTATGCTGTGCGTCGTTGGTTTCAGGGGGTGGGAAATCGTTGCCGTTTTCATTATGTTCTAAGTACTTGCCGTTTTGTGTATAAAGTTTCTTCTTCTTTTCTTTGTTTTCATTTAGTTTCGTTTGGTTGTTTTTTTTTAACATCTCAGGATACGTAAAAAAGAATTTGAAAAACGAAAGGGGCTTCTTTTCAACAATTTAAGAAACTGTGAAAAATGGTCAAGGTGACGTGTCGTTCATTTTTTATTTTCTTCTTCTTTATCCCTAACGCGTCGTGCGAAACCTACCGAAAGTGAGCAGCAAACGTAGATTCTTTCGCGTTATTAAACAGATGAAAAAAGAATTACGTGTAGATGCATATAGATATAATGCATGTTTTGCAAAAGAAATGCGCTCGTTTATAGGCGAGCGTTGCGTGATTTAGCCTGAATAATTTAGCGCGGTTCGGTCCGTAGCGTCATCATGACTCGTTGAGGCTCGTTGTTGCTGTACAGTTCTGTTCATTTTTCTCTCTCTCTCTCTCTCTCTCTCTCTCTCTCTCTCTCTCTCTCTCCCTCTCTCTCATCCCTTCTTCCTTTTTCACCTCGTCATCGCGTGTCCTCGCTGCTTTTTTCCCCGCCCTATTCGAGCAACCACCGTATCGCAATTTATTTCACATTCACTGTACGAACCTGCCGTCATTCCAGCTATCTCTGCACCACCTTGCAATGTTGTCAGCTACTGCAGCGATAGATTAATGGCTCTTACTTGCCGTAAAGGTTCAAGGCCGTTAATGCACAAACAGACACACATACACACATACAAACACACACACATACGTTGTACGCCTCATTTATCATTAATATGGTACACTCTTGCAGAGAATTAGTTGCGCGATTTTTCTTCACCTCGTTCTATAATTCTCTATTTCATTTTTATCGCTATATTTATCGCTGATTATGACGTTGATTTTTGAACGGAGATTCATAATTAACGACTGAATAATGATCTTTCAATAATACTCGCTGCAAATGCATGTATAATGCAGACTTACGGCTCATACGCAGAGCATTGAAAAACGATTCAATCTGCCGGAGAAGATGGGAAGGAAAAATGGGGATGAAAAGAATGAGAAATGCCTTGTACACTATTTGAAAGGGGCGAGATTCACCGTAATGCGGTGAAATATTCAAAAAATAGAGTGGATAAAAATGTGGAACGGTGTGAGTGAAGGGGGTGAAAAAAAGGAGAGACGCGGGGCATCGGATGAAGATGGATAATCCCTCGGCCTACATGTGTTGAGGGTATAATCCAATATGCAGGGATACGGACGCGTGTTTGTGTTAACGTCTGTGTTAAGATGCGTGTATAGGTTAGCCCGTATAAAATTCTGGATCGATTGTCATCACTATCACAAGTTCGCGGACGGCTTTACACGCATACATACGTGCAAATATATACCTACGATATGCCTGCATGCAGGTTTTATTTCCCTTTCAACGTACATACATCCACATACATATATATATATTATATATGTGTATATTTATTTTATATATATATATATATATATATATATATTCCTTTTATTCTTTCTGATCTTTTATTTCGCTACTTTTAACTTTCTTTTGTACAATTTCTCGCTCGTTTTGTTTTTCAACTTATTTTCTTTTCCGCTTTTTTTACGGCTGGATGGGTGCAGGGATTTTTTTTTTTTTTGTTTTTTGTTTTTTTTTCCATTCACTCGTCAAGCTGCGCAGGAGGTTATACGGATATTACCTACTTGCCACTGTGCGCCACACGTATACACGTCAACGTGTATAATGCAGATGCTGCACATTATATACGCGTGAATGCAGCCTCACCGAGTGTAACCCAGTTCTTTTTAACTTCGAGTAAAAATTCACTGCACCGATGCGGTGGAACTTCCTTACATATAACCTATATATTCAAATTCTGCGTTGAAACTAAATTCCCACGAAATTATCGCACTCGCGCGATTTTTCTCCCCAAATTCCTTTTTATAGAGTAAAAATTGCAATTGCAACTCCGAATCGTTTTTTTTTCTCCGTCCGTCTCTTGTTATATTATTTTTTCTCCTCTTCGATCTTTGAATTTCGAGTCGTGATTCTCGCTAGATTCGTTTTCTCAGATCTTTCTATGCCCTCCCTTCGACCCCACTTCAATATCCAACAGCTAAAAGCAGTGGCGCAAACTAACAGTCAAACACGAATAGTAGAGAAATTGAAGATCGACCGGAACTTTCGATGACGCTTGGATTGACGAAAATCGAGGCCGTCCGCGTCCCTTGGCAATGAAAAAAAGAAAATGTCCTCGAATCTTCGGGCCCGATTATTTTTTTTTTCATTCATCTTTTCTGCTTTTACAATTGTACAGAAAATACAGTCGTCCAATCTCAGCAGTGACGCAACGTTTCGTTTCTTCGCAAGTTTTTTATCGGTAAATTCCATACCCAGCCGAACGATTTACACGAACCTTGAACCAAAGTTTTTCTCACGTTTTCGAAAAACTGGAATTATCGATTGATAAAAGGACCGGAATATCGAACTTTCATAAATACAAAAACCTGATTTCTGAAATTTTAAAAAGTGGAAAGTTCAAGTATAGAAAATTGTTAATGTAGAAGGCCGAAATTCAGAATAACAAATTGTAGAAAGATCAAAACATTGGACAGCAAAATCTAGAATCCGTATACGATTCTACATTATCGAGAAAAATTCTGACGACATTCTTTGTTTCGATTTTTCTATTCGTTCACTTTTCCATACTTGGACTTGAAAAGTTTTTAAATTCTATAAATTAAGTCTTCGCTTGAGAAAGAAAGCTGTAAGAAATTCGATATTGCGGCTCTGCAATTTTGTCATCTTTCTGTATCTTAATCCCACCTTTAGCAAGTCTCTGCAGACGTATACATACAACATACTTACATACATATATCACTGATTTCTACTTGGAGATCAAAATTGCACGTATCGCCGGGGGTTATACGAGAACGAAGAAGCATGCAGACGAGTAATTTTCTTCGCTCGCCTCACTCTCTCCACCCGAGAACTGCTCGTATGCATAGGGGAGGGGGAGGCATGACGGCCCCTTTGAGCCAGCTGCTACTTTTTGTAGCTTTTTACCATTAAATTAATATATTTTTATTCTACTTTAAACAAATTCTACCAAAACTCTGAAGAAAAAATTTTTTTTTGCTGGGAAACGACGGCTCCCCTAAAAAAAATAAAAGTAGATAACAGATTTTTTTTTTTTCAAGGTCCATTTTCCCCGGAACATGGTAAATTGGCCGGAAATAGCCTGAAAATGGATTAATAACTCTAAATTTACAAAAATGAACAAAAATAAATAAATAAAAAACAACATTTTTTGACCAATTTTTTGAGAGGGTCGTTATGCCCCACCCACCCTTACATATATATGAATAACGTATGGATGGGTATGACGTAAGCGTGCTTTAGATACAAATGCGATATAATTTTTCGTTTTTTCTTTTTTTTTCATTGTTTTCAGATCGGTTATAGCGATTAAATTTTTATCACTTTTTTCCTCTTTAACCCTTTGAAGAATATATTTTTCCTCGCAGTAAAATTTCTTGAAACTGGGTTCACAAGGGTTTTTGGGGTCGCTGAAAACGAATCCGATTTCGAAATTTCAAAACTCAAGATAGCGAATCCAATATCGTGGACTGAAAATACAAAAATTCATCCCATTCGCAGATATTAGATCCGCCATTTTGAATTTAGAAAATCTGACTTCGGATTCGTAATCAGCGACCCGAAAAACCCACTTTTACTAAATTTCAAATTATTTCGTTGGATAGATTCTTCAAATATGAATTTTTTCAAAAAAACATTATTTTTTTTTAGTCTGTTTACTTATAAACCTTATATTATAAACAATTATACTAATTAGACTTTATTTTTATGTTCGTTCGTTACTAAAGTAACTAAAGAATGTATAAAACCGGATCTGAATACGTAAAAAAGTAAATAAATTAGAAAAATTCAAGAAAATCGAGGTGGAAACGTAGGTTCCCACCATGCTTCAAAGGGTTAATGTTACGGCTACAAAACGGAATATGAAATATAGTGGCCCGTACATCCGATTAATCGTTTTCGCTCTGATTTATTTCAGACGATGTTTTCATTATATGCTTGTCACGAACGCAGGTTCCCGTCGTCGCTGACGTTTTATTCACGGTTTTGACAACAAGAACGGCAAAATGAGAAGAAAGAAAAAAAAAAAAAAAAAAAAAAAAACAAAAGGAAAAAGAAAAAAACATAAAACTCGACGGAGAATGTACAAGGCTGACGACGTCCTTTTTCTTCTTTTTTTTTTTCTTTCGTCCCTGTCACGTGACGGATTTTCTAACGTCGTTACACGATTAAAGGTCAAGGTCAAGGTTAAGGATCGGGTTAAGGTTGAGGTTGACTTTAACATGGCTTTTTTTTACTGCAGCCACCCCTTTTCATGCAAAACAAATGCAACGAACGTGTATGCATTATCCATGTACATACGTATAAGTTCCAATTCATCGTACGTGTCAAAAAGTTGACTTTTGCCTTGACGAGATAGCTTTGCGTTGTCGCGTGTGCAGGATACGAGTAGTCACACATGCGTGGGTGGACGTAGAGTTATCGTGGTAAATGGATATATGAAAATCGAATCAGCTAACCGCGTGCGTCGGAAGAAATGGGGAAATGAATTTCCGAAAGTCAAACGGTTGACTGACGGCTGCCGGATTGTGTCGCATTTACATTATAGATATGGATCTACTTTAAGCATGTTTGTTACGTATATTCGTAAATCAAATTCGTGCCAACAAAATTACCGGCCCCCAAGAAAAAATTAACTTATCGCTAATACTGTCAGTTAGTTAATTATTTCTAGCATTTTTACCCTGAGAACAAAATTTTCTCACACATCGAAATGATACTTTATTTGTTTTATTTGAGCTACCCGATCGTTACGGATTTTTCAGATGAACCTAATTCCGCGGTATTTCGAAGTAATTTAAGGGTGGTAATTATTTTAATAACCTAGAGTATTGAATACTGTTTCTCTTGTTATTCTTCTGTTTTTTTTCTTCTTTTCGTTAAGTAAAATCGAGGTGGAACTACGTAAGTTGGACAAAATGAGCAGATTGTATATAACGAAGTTTCTCTGAAAATATGCGAAAAGAAATTTTTTTTATCATCTTATAATAATTTTTGAACGTAGGGAAGCGATGCTATAAAGTACGGATTAAATTACCCGCACAATCCACATGAAAATTTAATGAGAAGACGTGAAAAGAGAAGGTAAATAATACCCTGACACTCTATTTCACCCTATTTCTTCATCCCGGTCACATCAGCATGACTCACATTCAGTTAATGGATAATCTAACGTATTCAAGAGTAACATTGCTACCGTTATTGTTGTTGTTATTATTATTATTATTATTGCTATTAATTTTCTCATTGTTATACATTCAAACAGGAAATTTGATTAGGTATTCACGTATAAATTTATTTACCTGTACATATTATGTTACAAATGCATTATACATTTAAAGCGCAATGCAATTGCTTTGTGCAATTCGAGGCGATTGCTGCATTGCAGGAATGGCCGAATTGCCGGGGGCTTTATCGGCGTCGTGTTGATTGCTCAGGTAATTAATTCGAAATCGGCCGAACGTAACAATAATACAGCATATATAATGGAGTCGATTCGTGTGTGTAATGCGCAACGTGCATTATTACACACGTGGGTCGGTCGGATCGCGGTTGTTGCCTCGATTGTTGGAGGGTGTACGGATACGCTGCACTTCGTACCTCGTTACGTCCACAATATGCGAACTCACTTTGCGTCACTCCCTTCTCTTTGCGTATACCTTTACTGTAATAACATACGAGTACCTACTCGAATCCTTATACGAGTAGCTGCATTTTGTTTGATAAATCGCGGTTCTTGAATGTAGTGCGCAGCGCGTGTGATATGAGTGCTACGATCGGTTTTTGACGTAGCGCAGCGATTTGGTGAATTTGTTTTTTTCTAATTTGATCATATTTCAAGGTATCGCGATAACTCTTGATGATAATTAATTCAGTCACTTGTCTCGATATTCTGCGATCGAATTTCATCGTGAACTCTCACTTTATGATGGTGTCAAATTTTTGCGCTCAAGTTTTTACCGATTCACTTCTCGAGGAGAAAACATTGTAGTCTCAATATCCAACGCGCCGAGGCAAGAATTCCAAATCTCCAAAGCCCCTTTGCAAAGGGCTTTGCTCCAGAGAGTACATCGAGTGTCGTCGAAGCTTTTAGCCGAGGACCAACGAGGGATGAGAAAAGAAACCTGCGATAACAGCGACGACAATGTAATAGTGATAAAAATCGTGACAACAACAGTTACAAAAACGATGTAACTTACCAGTAATAACAATAAAAATAACAATATTCAATTAGAACTCTTCGAAAGCGGAAATCCCGCAGAATCTTCATGGAAATTGGCTCCTGGTCGAATTGCCCACAGATGGTGGTGCAAAAAAACCGACTATTTTTTTTTTCGAGTCTCGTGTGACAAAATGTTAGTTTTTGATGTTTTAAGAGCCCACTCCAAAGGACAGCTCAAAAAAAAATTTTAAGAGGTCGCTCCAAATTTTTCAAAATGTCAAAAATTGTCAAAAAATTAAATTAAAAAAATTATATTTTCAGTATTTTGTTTGATTTTTAATTCATGTCATGGTGTATTGTTATCGATTCTTTCTTACTAAATAAAAGAAAAAAGATTATGAAATTTTAATATGAATATTAAAAGGTCGCTCGAAAAAATCTAAAGAAATGCACCAAAAAATTGAAAAAAAATTATGAGCGACCTTTCAAAATTCAAATTTTGAACTGAAACTTTCGGAAACTTATTTTTCTTTTGTCTATAAAATTATACCGTAACGATAACAATATTAAAAAAAAAAAAAATAATCGATTTTTGACGATTTCTGACGTTTTAAAAAATGTGGAGCGACCTTTTAAAATTTTTTTTTTTGAACTGTCCTTTGGAGTGGGCTCTTGAAACATCAAAAACTAACATTTTGTCATACGAGACTCAAAAATATACATATATATATATAATATATATAAACTATGAGACGTTTTTGGATCGTACTCGCGGTTTTCGGAAGGGAATTAACGAAGTAGGTAACCGAGCAACGTGACGTTTTTTTCCCCCCTCGCTGTGCCCGCTTCGAAAGGACGAGAAGCAGCTTCGAGGACCTGCAGGGGTCAACGTCAAGCCGGATTTTGCCGTCGAGGGCGAACCTCGAACCTCACAGCTCCTTGGGTCAAAGCCGAGAGGGCTTTCAGCCTATGGAAATCAATAGCCACTCAATTTACTTTCGAAGCCAGCTTCTTGCCGGCGCAGATAGGGTAGGTGTGTACCTGCTTTACACTTTCGTCCCTACGCGCTATGCTATCGCGGCTCATGGGGGCAAATATTTTTAGCTCGATTGTCTGCACGGTATATCGACGCGGCCCGAATGCCCGGAGAACTTTTAGCGAATCATACCTTACCATGCTTAGATGGTCGAAGGGGGTGAAACGGGGGTGGAAACTCTCGTTTCACCGCGTTTTACCGCGTTTCGCATTTATTTTTGAACGGTTTGGCACTGCCTAGACTTCCTGTGCCTTCTTATTTTTTTCTTCTTTTTTATCTTCTATACCGTTTTCAATCTCCTTGAAACCTTTTTGAATAAAAATAACGAGGAAAATACGAAGAATTAACCGTTGGTGCACTGCTGGCTGTTTTACACTAATGCAAAATCCAATGTCGTATAAACACGGAGTATCTAACGATTGTAAAAGCCTGCGCGAAGTGCAATGCAGGCTGGAAGTTCGACGCCAATTCCTTGAGTGGTGACTCTCCATACGTATAAGCTTTACGAACTAAGAACACTTTCGGATAAATTGCGATTCCCGTATCGCAGATTTTAACTTTGTTCACGAAATTTTAACCCCGCGTTATCGTACCTTGAACAAATGAAATTCTCGCAGGGGTAATTATTGTTCCTTAAGAATTAAGGCTAAATTGCGATAATTAATCTTTCAGGCGACTTTTCGTCACATCTTTTTTAAGTTAAATCCGCGTTATGGGTAAGTATAAGGGTTGTAAATTATACTTTTAGGTATTGTTACGATACTTGCCATTTGTGTAAATGTGGTGAGTTTAATCTGTTGAAACAATTTCAGAATATTTATCTACGTTGTGTGGTTACACTTTGTTTTTTTTTTTTTACTTTTTCAATCACATGTTTCGAACTGAGGAGGAAATCAGAGAGCGAGAATTATGAGAAAAGAGGGAATGAAACCCAATGGAAGCCAGGAAGACAGGAAAAGTTGTCCATTTTTCAATTTTCAAATAATTTCGTGTGTAGACTTATTGAATTGTGAAACGTCGATAACGCGGGACGCGTTTAATGAAGCGTGATAAAAGAGAAAATGGCATAGAAAAAAAGTTGATTTTTTTTTTAAAACGGTAAACAGAATCATACGTGATCATTAGACGTGAAAAAGGTCGGTGGAAAATAAATAATAAAATGGCTTTCAACGAAACGAATTTATTCAAGATAAAAAGCTGGCCGGGGAAATGGATAAAAATTTTGTTTTAGGGTAAAAATGAAAGAATATCAAAAATATGAGGGCAGGAGTATTGAATTTTGAAAAATGCGGTAATTTGTTTCGTTGAAATTAAATACGTGGAATATGAAAAAATAGCAATATCAAAATGTAGAAAAATCAGTACATATTTTATAAGTCTTATCGTTAGAATTCGGACAATTCTATGTTTAGACTTTTCTATGTTCTGACTTTCCACGTTGATTTTCGCGGTTGTTTTCTGTACCTAAACGTGTCACAGAAACTCGTAGATTTTCTCGACATTTCTATCCTCACCCATTTTGGTTTTTTATAATCTGATCCGTCTGCAAATCGAGACATTCCACTTTTGAAAATTCTACAAAAGGAATTATCGCGTTTTGAAAAATTCTCAAGATAATTGTGATACCTTTCCTGAATTTTCTAATCTCTTTAAACTTTTACACACCCCCACCTCCAAAATCGCCAAGATAGCCAAACTCTCGCGGGTAGTTTCGCTTTTGTAAAACCAATAAGACGAAAGAAAAGAAGAAAATTGTATACACAGGCAAGAACGGGGACGATAAATACTTGGGTCAATAATAGAGGTGGGTCACGGTACGGCCTTGCTGTCCCTCACGCATCGATCCGCAGAGGAATATCGATTCGTGCTTTTCCGACGACCACCCAGCCAGTCAGCCAGCGCGTGTCTCTTCGCCACTCTGCACACACGCACACACGCGCGCACATTTTTCCAACAACCCTTAGTACCCACCAACACGGTCACCCGACTTCGTACCTACCCTCCGGGTCTACATCGTCCAACGTGTACGATAATAATATCTCCTGCGGGTATAAGGTACGTACATTGTACGTACGTCGTACATACATGCATATATCTGCAGTGATGTTTCATCCGTTGAAGGAGCCGCTTTTCGAGCCGACCGTCGTTGTCGATATCTCCACCTTTCATCTTTCACGTGGATGCTGGTAAAGAGAAATCAAAAAGTAGAAGGGCCGTGACATCGGATTTTTAAACGAGCGAAAACTCAATTTACAGAATTTGGAAATAGGAAAATCGGAATATGGAGAAGTAGAAAAATAAAAAGGTTCAGATAGAGAATTTCGAAATTTAAAACCGTCGGAATTTGTCTTGATAATGTGAAGTCGTGTACAGATTTTAGATTTTACGTTTCTACGTTTTTACCTTTCTATATTTTGTATTTCAGTATTTCGACTTTCTATATTTCCGATTTTCTATACTTGGAGTTTCAACATTTTTTGAGATGAAGGAATTACGTGCAGGTTATTAAACCGAAAGATTTATTTGAAATTTGTATAAGACGGATTTTTCTTTTCAAAATCAACCTTTAACGTTAACTTTATAATTTATGGAAATTAGCTGAGAAATTCATCTCTCGTTATAATATTTTTCATGACCCGTGTATCATAAGATTAGAAATTTCGTACGGCGAGATCAACTTCGACACAGAAGCAAGAAAAAAAAAAAAATTAAAGAATGATTTTAAATAAAAAGTGATAATTTTCTCTAATCAATTAATTAATTTTACCTCCCTTCTATACTTCAGACTTGGATCCAAATTTGAATTGATTAATGATTATTCACGTTGAAAAAGTATCGCGTTCATGAGAAAGAAGGTGAAAAATGTAACTTATAGTTACTCTAATTGCTTATCTTTTTCGAGGAAACTTAACAAATTATGAAATATTGAAGAATTTTCATGAATTTCGTGCCAATTAAGTCATTTTATTGAAAAAAATATCCTTTCGTCCTCCTCCTGGAATGAAAAAATTGAAAAAAAAAATTGACACTTCCGTATCGAAACTGTTACTTCGCGTGGATCAGCCCTTTCCTACAATCTCGGATCTTCAGAGCGGACTAACTTGCGCCTCTTTATCGTCCTGACAGCCGGCAAGTAGTAAGTCTCGGCGTGAGGTCAGACAAGCAACGTTGAATACGTAGGAATAATCGGATCAACGAGATGATAAAGTTGAAAGATATATGTTATTTCGTTATTTTCACTAGTGGTTAATTTTCAAAATATGCCTCAGCGTTTATACGTCTGATTTATACTGCAAAAAATCCCACAAAATCCTTTCGATGAAAAAAAACAAAAAACAATCCCCAGCAAAAGTTTTCATTTCCTGTTAAGAGTAGGAATTAATTTCCTCCGACGATGTGAAAAGAACGAACAAGTCTGTAAGTTATTTATTGACTTTTGAGGTGAAATCCTGACCACGTTCGCCACGAAAGAAAGCTATAAGGAATCGGAGAAAAACTTTCGCTCCTGCATGCATAGCGGGATAAAAGCGAGACGTAATGATATTTGTTAAACAAATTCACGAGCTGAGTTCAACGCTTACGGAGAGATGACGAGCGCAGTGAACTGTATAAAACGGTACAAGAAACGGGGCGAAATATTTTCCGGGAAAATTCACTCCGCTAAAAGTTTGCCGGCTATTTGGCGTGCGGCCGAAGAGGGGTTGGCGTTAATTTTCAGCCCCGTATCGACGTGGCGATCTAATTTTTATCTGCCTCTTCGTGGTGCTTTTTTTCCTTCTCCATATTTTTTACTCCATTTTCCTCCCCCTTTGTTTCGACCGTTCCCTTTAATCGAAATTTACCCACCAATCGCGAATGATTGCGTGTATTATCTCATGGAAATCGCAGAGTGGCTACTGCGCCCTTCGATAAAGTGAGACAGAAAGGCAACCGAGGGAAGTAAAAAATGGAAGAATAAAAAAATTAAAACTCCCCTCTTCTTTAATTAATCAGTTTATATACACAAAGTAGCTTTCATATACACACTTTAATATACCTGTAATAAAATCTATATCGTCTATAGTCCGACGTGAAAAAAAAAAAAAAAAAAAACGACAAACAGAACAAATATTACCAAACGTTCGATGTCGTGCAATATAAAAATTCGATTTCTATTTCTTCCAACTTTTGTCTCTTATTCTGCGAAGTTGTTGAAGAACGAAAAGCGTGTATTGAATTTATGAAAATTGGAGTGTAGCTCACAGGTGTGCGAAAAATGGCAGTAAAAATATTCGCCAAATTTACTCGCTGGAATAATAAATCGTTGCACGGCAGCAGAAAATTATCCGGCTATATAAATACCGCGGGGTTTTGGTTGGCAGAATCGTTTCTCTTTAAGTATTTTTCCGCGCCTGATTTGAATACAAAATAGCGTTGAGTATAAAGACGCGAATTATTATATCCAAACTGCTGTTTTCTTCTTATTTTTTCTTTCCCAGCAGGCCAACTTTTAATTACACATATATTCCGTTTACGGAAAATTCGACTAAAAAACAATGCGATTAAAAACAATCCGACTAAAACAACCATGTAATTTATTACATGTGTGTAAAATTCATATTTTATCTATAAATTTTCATATGTGGTACATACATGCAGACTTTTAGAACGGTGATAATCGTAATTACAGAGAGTCAAGCCTGGTTCGATATAAACGCTGAGAGAAAATTTCCCCCAAGCATGGCAAACACGAGTATTTGAACAGAGCAAGTAGAATCACCAAAAAAAACCCGCTGAGATAAAATCGACTCTCTTACCAAGCACAGACTAATTCCCGCGCTTTCGTAGCTTGCGAAAATATTTTCGCTGATATGCAATTCGTTTTTTTTTTTACTCGCAAATTAAAAAAAAAAAAAAAAAAAAAAAAAAGAAAATGAAAAATATTCTCTCGTATGTTTTTTTTTTTTTTCCAAGTTTTTTTTTCAGTATAATTCAGAAAACTTTTTAATTAATAACCGTTTCGTAACCGATTTGCATTTCCATAATCGACTCCAAACTCACGAGATACATGAACTGTATAATTTTTTGGCAGGAAATTTTGTTACGAATTCATCCAGTCCTCCCCCCCCCCCCCCCCCCCCCTCCCCTCCCTCCCAAGCTCATGCACAACATTTTTCTGCTTTTCGGGTCTAATTATTGTCGACTTGGGGCGGGAAATTGCAGTTGAGGTCAAAGACGAGCTCGAGAGAAGCTAGACAATAGATCGTGAGCGGCCTGCTCGGCTCCCTGGATGGACGAGGAGGTCAGCTCCACCCATTTTCTGGGATGAAGTGCCCAAGGTAGCGAGTTTAAAGTGTTCTCGAGTCTGCTGACGTGTACAAACAGTCGCCTAATGGGCTCTCGCCGCCCTTCACAAGCTCACTCGCCTTTTACACCTGTGTATACAATATGTACTCGCACATGATGCAGTCTGACCTATGACAGCATGAAAATATTGCTCGCTAGACGAGATACTTTGTTTCGGATCGGACGCCGGCCGGTCGGCCGGAAAATTGGGGAAATATGGGAACTCGAAGATTTTCGTGAAGCACAAGAATCTTGGTATTGTACGCGAATTCAAGCTTCTTTCGAAAGTATGATCGATCTGCTTTTTTATTCCATATGCAGAAGACGAGGGAAACGGGAATTCGAGGTGGCAAATTTTTGTTATATTGATTATTATGGTTCAGTAAATTTATTTTAGAATCGCATGAATTAAGAAGATATGGGATAAAAAGGAAAGGATTTTAATAAATTTGTTAATAGTATGTATTTTATTATCTCGTTTGGTGTAAACTACGAGTAGAAAAATTGTTTTTTCAAAGAAATCGCAGGATTTTGTATACTTATAAGACGTGAAAGAACGTTACAGATATATTTCAGGGAACGAGAGTACAAAGTAGATACAAGGTCGAAGAAGAATAATAAGAAGAATAAGCTACACGTCTGCTGTTTCTCTTTCTATTTGAATAATTTCTACTTTCATTCAAGCTTGAAGTGCAACGTATTATCTTTTTTCCTCCACTGAAATCATGACTAAATTATGTGACCTCTACGAGTCCTGGAAACGAAATTGAAGTCTGGAAATACCCAGCGAATTGTGTGGGAAATTTACTATTTAAAACCACCGAAAAAAAAAACTTGATGCAAAATCTGGAATTTTGCAAGTTTAACTAAAGGGTTTGCTTATACATTGGGAAGACCGATTCGCTATACTTGCAAAACTTTTGTTATTTCGTTGTCAGTGAAAACTGTTACTTCGACAGATGAAATTCTAGATTGTGTTCTAGTTCAATACAAAAATGTGCTAATCCAAGGCAATAATTTTTTTCCGTGTGATATGAATTTTATTTTTCATTAAAAAATTTATGAGAAAATTGTATCATTTTCTTCTTCAAGACTGTAATAAACATTATTGTGTTAAATTTACTAACAGTTGCGTTTGTAAATCGAATGAACAGTAAATCTATGGTGAATTCACTGTTTCGTATTCGAAAGAAACTTCCAATATTGTCTAGGAAGAAATAGTTCCGTACAGAAACTTTTAAGAGTATTTATACCCGCGTTTACGGCGTCTCGACATCTTTTTTTGGGGGGGTGGTCGAAGGGGGTGAAGAAGCGAGGTTCGCATACCCCTCGCAGCATGCAGTATCGAGCGAGACTCTTCTATAAATAGAGTTTCGCGGGGAAGTCCCAAGTATTTAGCGTCTCGTGACAAACTTCTCTTCAAGCCTTGGCGTATACTAAAACGCGATGCAGAAATTGGCAGAGAGGATGAGGGTGAAATGCTGCTGAGTTGAAATTCGAAACAATCCTATAACCGCAGTGCAGCCTCGACTCGCGTCAGCTTTGTTACGACGTAGGTAAATACAGACGTAAAAAAGTCGTTGAATCAACTAAATAAATATTTAATTGCGTCAATTCAAAATCCGTTGGTTTAATAAAATCTTTAGTTGATTCAAATGGTCCAACTAAACATTTTGTTAGACTAACGGATCTCGAATTGATACAAATAAGTATTCATTTCGCCCAGCGTGTGAACCGCACGTTTAGTTGATTCAATAACGACTTTTTCTCTCAGTGTGCGGAAATACAGGCTGACGCGTCGAGAACAAGGGATGGCTGTCGGCTGCCGGCGACTTCCGGTGGAAGCCGGAAACCAGTGTCCGCCTGACTCTCTTCATTGACTCGCAAACTTTCCCCTGCAGATATCTTTGCGGGGACGCAGTGCACTTGCGGTCCACGTGGAAAGCTTGTTTGACGTATAATCTGGAAAGGATTCATTCGATCATTCGATTCCAGCCTGCACCGTTTTGCGAGGAGGAATTTCATTTATTTATTTATTTATTTATTTATTTATTTATTTTTTAACGAGACAGACAAGATCATGGGATTTAAGTAATGAATTCAAGCGAATATTTGAATGGGAATGAATTTTGATCTTTATACAAGAGTTCGAACGTCGTATGTCCTTTTTCTAATATTCTTTTTTACGATTTAGGTACTTCATTTGATCAGTGAAATAATTTTTTACTTCTTGATGATTTCGAGACTTTTATTTCTATTCATTTTCCCTTAGATTTCTCTCTTTTTCTTTGAATTCCGCACATTGCAAATCATATGACAATAATAAGAATGACAATAATGATGATATAATAATCTATCAACTGGAGGTTTGTGCAAATCGTTATTAACTAGAACGTGTGACTATCTTTTCAACGGTTCAAGAAATGCGGTGAAATTACGTATATCCTTTTTGTTTCCTCGAAGATCTTCCGGGATAAGACGAATTGGGGTTTCTTTTTCTTTTTTGTAATATTGGAACATGCTTAGCTCACGAAATACTGTTTTCAAAATCTTGAAGTTCATTCGATCATCATTTATTCCACCGAATTGGGCAACGAGAAAATTCTCGACAGCTGATTTAACACTAATCCATTAAGACGTGCGAGGTACTTGAATTTCTGGTTACGCATACCTGATATATATTTTGCAGCCTGTAGAATATATCATCGTATTTTTGCAGTGCAGATATTTTTTGTGCAGGAAAAGTAGGCGCGTGCTGTACATAACAGGTTACAGTTTGATGCCGGGAGTAGAGCGAATGCTTTATACCCTAAGAGGGAGCTTTCAAACCCTTTCGTTTCACTTTGACAAACGTAACAGCAGAGCAGCAGCAGCAGCAGCAGCAGCAGCAGCAGCGGCAGCAGATGGAGCTGCAGTATAACATCGCTGAAGAATTAAAGTGGTTCACACGCACAAGCTTACGTGCCACATTGCCACAAATACACACGTATTCACACGTATCCAACGATTCAACTTACAGTGAAAAAAAATTTGCTTCACAATATTTGAAAAAGCTCTCCCTCAAGTACCAGCAGCAAAGTACCGCACGTATCGTTTATACGTATCATATGTATATTAGACTGTATCAAAAAAATTGACTATTTTTTTTTATGGTATACTGAAAATATTGTTCAAGATGACGAAAAAAAATACCATAAAAATTTCAGATTTTAATATTGATATTTAGAGGTGCCTCATCGCGATTTTCTACTTTCCATAAGAATAACATGGCAAAAATGGTTCTTGCTCCTTGCGATTTTTATAACTAGATAACGACACGTCGTACAGAAAATTTGTAAACATGTTTTTGTAGGAAATTGAACGTTCTACAAAAAAGGTTTCGTGTCATTTTACGATAAATCTATTTTTTCAAAAGTTATTTGAGGTCAAACTGATGTTTTTGATACAGTCTAATGTATATACATACATATGGAGAATTCCATGGGAATTCAACCAACCTCCGACCCTCACATTTTTCATTTTCTTCAACATTTTCCCTGGATATTTTTAAAGTTTTTTTTTTCAACTGGTTAATTATTTGTAAATATTAACAACGATTTTGAAAAGAACCTCTTTTAAAATTCTTAAAAAATTCGTGGAAACTTTTATTTTGGATTTCAAATATTTCAAGACCGGACGCATCATGGGCCGATTTGTTTCCATGGTTTTCAAATTTTTTGGTCAACCAAAAAAACGTTTTAACGATCCGTTATACTTTTTGCACAATTTTTTGACAATCTGAAGAAAGTCCTTTCCAGAATCACTAAAAATTTATGAACAATTAGCGAGTTGAACAAGAAATCTAAAAAAATTCTGAGCACTGTTTCAGACTTGAGACAATTGCAGAAAAAATTTCAACAAAGTATGTGAATATATTTCGTTACCGTATAATAACACAACGCTCTAGACACAACTGATAACTGCTGCACCCCGATCCTCGATCGTTATAGAATTTATTTTACCGACAGAATTTTTATCGCTAAATTGATGCGTGTATTAAATTATTATGATACATGTATATACGTACACTCATATATATATAACTAATGCACAATGTCGCATCAACGTGTAAGCAGAGCACGTATAAGGGGAAGTTTTTCCGCGGGTAGAGCGATAAATTGACGGCCTTTATTATTTTTATCGTCGTCCGCCCTCAAGTGTTTTACTGCATCGTACGTACATACGTACAAACGTGTGCCTTTCAGCTTAAGTGTATTAAGTATGTATACTATAGGGTGACCGTTAAGAAAAATGTTTATGCCCCAAGTTGACAAATCTTAAGTTAACCTTGAAGAAAGAAGATCCTCAAAGTTTTAATGCATTATTTCATTGTTAAGGGGTGCCGGGAGATTTGGAAAAAAAATGTTGCTTTTCAAATAAGATTTCACTTTTTTGTCAGATCTTGATCTGTTTCAATTTTATAATAATTGAAGAAAAAATCAAACTGTAGACAAATTAATCTGTGATTAAAGGTACTCTTTACTCTAACATTTTCAATTTTTCATGACGAATATAATCAACATGGCTTTAAAAAAAAAAAAAGTGTAGCCTGAAAATTAGTCTATAAACAACTTCAAGGAAGTGTAGAATAAACAAGTAGTGCCTATATTTAATCCTATATTTATTTGTCTACTGTTTTATTTTCTTTTTTTTCTACGAATCGTTATAAAATTTAAAGAGATCTTTAAAAAAAAAACTTTGAGTATCTTCTTTTCTCAAGGTTAACGTAAAGATTCTTCAACTTGAAGCAAAAGCATTTTTCCTGTGTATAAGTGATAACTCATGTCTGCCACCTTCCACTTTCTGCCAACCTGTATCGCGATTGATACAGAGGAAGAAAATGGCGATGCTGCGAGAATGAGTATCTCTCTTTCTCTCTTGTAACACCTTTTTTTTTTCACCTCACGTTGCAGAGCTTCCGTCCGTGTCGACACTCTGCTCTGCGCGAAGCTTTTCATGTTTTGCATGTTACGCCTGACTAGGAAACGGACGGACATTTGGTCTGCGGACAGCCTTACCTGCATGTAAGCGGGTTACAATAATTGTTCCCTAATGGGATTCCCGAGGAAAGAAGCTTTCGTACGTTCGATATTTTCATCCCTGTCCTCGAATAGCAGCCTACTGTATTCCGTTTTACTTTTTATTTTAACTGTATTTTCACTCTCTGGGACAATTTGACGCAGCTTACACAGATACGTTTTCTGCATCGTTTCAGTCTCGCTGAATGTACCATATACATATAATACGTAAACTCTTGAAAAGGTTTCGATGGAAATTCGCCGACGTTCGAAGTATTTTTTTTTTTGTAACCAGGCGAGAGATAAACTCGAAAGCTTGTTTCATTGTAAATACAAAGTTGGAAGTTAGGTGCTCTTCAACTTCTTGTTTTACTTGTTGGTAAACTGTATATATATACATATATATAATGCCATTCGACGCTTCAACTGCGAGCAGATTTTTCATTAATTTCTTGCGAATTCTTGAAATGTGAAAAGAAATCTTCCACCTTCGATCGGCCGCGGAAGGAAAGAAAATTCATTTCAGTCTTGGAGAGATGAAAACCTGGAATATTGGCCTTCCTGGGATGGCAGCGGGGCCGTTCTTCCGCACCATTTCGCAGACGAAATGGCATATATATGTATATACGTGTGTACATACATACAGATAGAGGGTATGGGAAAGTGGTGAAACGGTGCGATAGAGCGTTTGAAAAAAAAAAAAAAAAAAAAAAAACACGAGGTCAAAAAAAATGTAAAACAAAAAGGAAGACGAATTTAAATTCCGTCCCGAACGGTAAAAAAAAAAAAAAAAAAAAAAAAAATCTCAAATCTCTCGCATCGCCTTTAAAGTAAATTTTCTCAAACGATATCGAAGGCACGGGTTAAAAAATTTAAGAATCTAAAAAAATTAGCCAAGTTTTTGATTTGACAGGGCTTCAACACGTAACCTTGTGTTAGTGTTAAAATTCAATCACAGAGTCAGGTGTAAAAAGAGAAATCGATGTCAACGAGTGTTGGATGATATCTGAAATTTGATATTTTTTTACATTCTGTAGAGTTGAGCATCCTTAGCGGGGATTTCCTGGAAAGAGTGATAAATCTGTGCCATATATATATATATATATATATATATGCTGTAGGCTAATATGATAAATAGTTGCGTTGTAAATTCTGTTACGACAGAGACATTCGTCGGCTATAACAAGTTTTTCCCCCAGACTTTGTACCCTGCAATCGTCGAGGCGAGTATAACTACTCGTTAACACGGAATCTGGGCCGCAATCTAACATCCGTACAAGGCAGTCACACAGACCTAACCCATCCACAACCCTTTCTATGGCCATGTGTGTGTGTGTGTGTGTGTATATATATATAGGCATTATTATATAAATATAGGTGTACACCTCCCGCGCCTAGACGGCGAGCTTAAAACCATTCTACATAATCACGAGGCGGCACATTAAGATGGATAAGTTATACACGGTTAGGGAGCTGATTGCATATCTCCCGACGGAAACTGGTTCAACCGCCCATTTAATTCTCCCGAACCCGAATGTTGAAGATATTCGTGATCCGAATTTTTTGCGCGTTTCTTTGCTCGTTATACAGAGCTGTTTTTGCTTTTTTATCATCCATTTTTTTTCTCAATATTTCGCAACATTAGTGTCACTTTATATTCTATATAACTTCAATTCAAAATTAGTAGATTTTGTGGTGTACTTTGGAAATAAAAAAAAAAAATAAAAAAATTAGATTCGGTGGAATTTCTTCTTTGTACGAACCAGAGAGAAATAGAGAGATAGATGTACAATTTATTGTTCATGGTAATGTCGAAGAAACGCGTGTGACAGAGAAAAGTAGCGATACATCGTAACAGGAAAATAATGTGTGTAACAAGAGATAGAAAATGAATAACAGCGGGGTAGGAATTTAGCAAATGTAAACAGAAATAAGGTAAAATCAAATCTGATCAAACAAAGAGAGATCGATCTCTGTAAAGATGAAAATGCAATAACGATTGAAGAGCAAGAGAAATAGAAGCATAGATAGATTGATTTGATTTATTCTTAACAATACTGGACAAGCTTACTAGACATTTACCCAGAGACATGCACCATAAACGGAAGAAGAAAGCAGACTTAAAATTAATTCAATATAGAAACTAAACTCACAATCAGTAACAAAGAGAGAAAGAAAGAGAGAGAGAGAAAACGATTAAAAAAACAGTATCGAAAACTTGAAAGATAGAAATATCCACGTCACGTCCAGTCTTGTTATTATTATTACATCAATCGTTATTATACAAACAAAATATCGCGTCTCACGAATACCTGCAGTTGTAAAAAGTATGGAAGTGAATTCCAGGATCGTACCGCGGGAATTTTGGGTTTCTTACGCAGCTGAACGAGTGGCGGGGGGGGGGGGGGGGTAGATAGGAGGGAAATTCGGGGTGGCGGTGGCGCCGAATCATCCCCAGAGCGGAACGCGGCGAAAGCTCGAACTAGCGAGGCTTGCAAGCCACAGTTGGTTGCGGGCCGCAGCCCCGGTAACATCAACGCGTCGCGTCGATCCGAGTTACCACAATTTTCATTTCGAATCTCCGAATTATCAAAGTTCTCCAATGACTTGGCAAATGCTCCGAGATGTCGTGGTCGGATTCGCGAGCTGATCTTCACCCTCTTCGCGACGCTCGATCAGTCGAGGGCGGTTTTTCCGCTCCGCTCGGTCCGTAGTTTCACCCTTTTTTTGCCTTCCGAGTTTCGGATCAGAAGTGAAAGAGATCGCGAGAGGCTCAGGGGGAATCGAGTGACCGAACGAACGTCGAAGGGTCGCGCTTTTTTCACCCCGAATTATCAAAGGCACGCAGGGGGGAGGGGTGGGGGGGGGGGGAGAGGCAGGATCGAAACATGCGAAAGGTCCAACGGTGCTCATCGTCAGACCGCGCTGATACATGGATCGCGATTAGAGTCGACGGGAGCCGAGTAACGACCTCGAACAAATCCCGGAAACGGAGTCGCTGAGGTTCGGGTTCAGTCGCGTTCATTTTCTATTTTCTTCTTTTTTTCATTTTTTTCCCTCCTTATTTTTAATAATTTTTTTCGACAAGCATATCGGCGTCGATGTTACGCCGCATCAGGATCGAGAATGATCGAGAAGCCAACAGCGACATGTAACCCTATTCTGTGATTACACGTACATAATAAACGTGAAAATTCAACGTTAAGCAATAATCAAAACAACACAAGCAATCATTCAAGTGCAAAGCGAGAAGAGAGAAGAAGAAGAAAAAAAAATCTCAAATGTGAGACTAACCGTGAGAGTGAAGCCCTACGGTGAAACAAATGGATGAGATTAGTGCATGTCTATTAAGTTATTACCACAGTAATTGTATAATAATAATAATAATAATAATAATAATAATAACAACAACAACAATAATAATCACGGTAATCGTTGTATTAAATATTCGCGCAGAAGCTGGAGGCAATAATTCGAGTTTTAACGGATATTGTAGCTATGAAGAGGGAGGTTCGAGGATCCGGAAAGGCAGTTGCATAGATGACCTTGAGGAAAATTTCGTACGACAGTGGCGTGTCCGCAAAAATTCGGTCACACAGTGGTGGTTGTTTGATGTTGATAATGCGAAAGGCGGAATTCCGCTTCGCCCGCAAAAGGTTGGGTAGTGTCGACCTGTTCAAGAAGGTCCTCAGGTGAGGCGGGGCGAAAGGCCGTCTCGCTCGGTTTTTGATTGTCGATTCCTTTTTCCGGATTGCGGTTTCGTTGGAAATTTGGAAAAACGTAACGCGGCGAGAGATCGGCGGTGCTTCTCCAGCCACTTTGCCATGGTTGATCGTTGCTCTTCGGTACCATCGCGGTTCATCGGCCCTCCGGATGCCGACCTCCAGGCTTCGGGATGCTGCACGCCGTCCTCTTAGGCAGCGGTCCCGGTCGACCTGGACCAGCCGAATATTCGCGGCCTGGTACTTTTCTCCTTGAAAGAGCTTCGGCACCCCTAAAGATGAACCGCGGCGAACAGGAAACTCTGTTTCGGCAGAGCAGACAGCTCACCAGGATCGTTCCCTCTCGCGAGGACCTCGTCCTCAGCGTCACGAAGGCTCCCATCAATCAGCAACAGCGTCAGCAACAGCAGCAGCATCGGCAGCTGCAACAAAATTCACCTCATCTTGGATATCATCCGCAATTACAACAACACCAGCAGCAATCGTGCGGTCAATATCATCACGCCAATTGCCAGGCGGCTCAGCAGAATTATAATAAAAAGTGCACTACAGCAGGTACACATTTTTATCACGACCTCTGCAGTCGGGGAAATCGGTTAAAGACTGTATCCCAAGAGACTCTGAAGTTGAGCTTGCGATTCGAGGATCTGCTTTTTAACACCAACGTTTACGTAAAGGGGATCTTTTTTTGTCAACTGGCGTTATTCTCGAAGTGATTTTTTTACAACAACATCGTTTGATGATAGATTTGTCCATAGTCAAATTCGATGCTTGGATTTTAGTCGATATACCGATTTCAAATGCAATCAGTGCTTTACTATTTGCGAGTTTCTGGTAGACTTTCAGCTTCTGCTAATTGATTTATATTCTTTCCATTGGTGAAAATTGTTTATCAAAGGCCCGAAATTCCGTTTCAATAAAGAAAACATCGTAATGAAAATTCAATGGTGTTCATCTTGCCTAATCGACTGGTTAATTCGATAAAAATACTCATCCAGGATCCAGAATATTATATTTTCAGAAAGAGCTTTTGAAGTAAATAGAATGAATCCATTCGAGGCGCGCCAGTTCTTTAAAAATATTCCCTTTGAAAGTGCAGTCTTATACATAGTGTCATGGATTATGTTATACGCGTGGATGCAACGGGATTATTCGTGAAGTCTGTTACCAGCTCTTTCGAGTCTAGGTAAAACAAAAAGCAACAGAGGACTGAAAATCGTTATTAGTAAAGAATAAAAAAAAAAAAAAAAAAAAGAAAGAAAAACTGCGATATACCGAGGAACGCTTTTTGCAAGTAAAACTCGGAATTTAAAGCGGTGCGAAATTGCAAAAGTTAGCCGTACGTCCGAGACCCTTCGCTTCGTATCGCGTAGTCGGAGTAAACTGGCGACGAGTAACGATTATGAAGAAAGAAAAGCCGCGAGGACACAACGTTAGGTACATATAGTACAGAGAGTGAAAGAGAGAAAGAGAAAGAAAGTGGGAGAGAGAGAGAGAGAGAGAGAGAGAGAGCAAGGAAAGATTGCCCCAGATTTGAGACCGCGCCTCGTCTAAAAAGCTTTTCAGGTAAATTGAAAAAAGTTTCAAACGTTCTAAAGCTACATACGCTTTGCGTCGCTTCTTCGATGTTAACCGCAGCTCACCGCGTCTCGTATTTTTACTCCGAACGAGGTATTTAGAACTCTTCATATCCACCCACCCCGATCCGCGTCAATACCGAGGTAGAAATTTAGTAGTTCGTGTAAACTCGGCTTTCGTCTCAAAGTTCACTTTTCTTTTGCGATATCGTTTTATTCGCTCTCATTATTTTCCTGTAATAATAAAAACGAGAGTAAATCTTGACGAGTAAAGAAAAGGAGGGTTCAAACCGAGGGGGGAAATTAATTGACGCGGGGTAATTGGCAAGTTTTGGGATCGTGATTCGGGGTTCGCGACTTCTTCGATTTCGGGTCTCGGTTGACGAAGATGGGGGAAGCGATGGGTACCCATTTCAGATGTTAAACAATTTCTGACGAAGGTAGACAGAGCTTGAGAAAATTGCTTGAATTATTTCACATCTCGCTTCTATAAATAGAATTTTGCCAGATTATCGGGGAACCGCGAGTTCACTCGTCAAAAATTCAATCGATCATTTATTGGAATCGAAATTTCTACCGAGTGGTGCCGTTTTTTTTTTACAAATATTTATAATCGTACAATATAAACTAATTCCTCTTTTTACTTCTTTCTCTCTCTCTTCCTCTTTCTCACCTTATTTTAGTATAAAAGGTGAAAATAAACGCGCACGCTCCCTTATAAATTCATTGACGAGGGAATAAGCCCGTTTTATTATGATCGAAAAAGAAGTCGAGTACCTACCTGTCTTTTATATCAAGCTATTTCGTATTTAACGTCGTCACGAATTCGCGATTGGCACATCACGCGGGTACATGAGTACCTATACTTATACATTTTTCGTATCCGAGGTTGTAAAAATTGGCGAGAGAAATTTTTTTTATCAACATTCTCGTCGAGGCTGAATCAAGATGATTGAAAGCAAAGAAAGTGTTTGACATCGTTTGAAGTGTAATCTGGTTTTGGAATAACTGACCTGAAAGTACTCGATTCGTATTCCTTCTCTTTTAACTTTTTAACTTGCTTTAGCTCGTTTTGTTTCTCGTTGCTCAAGGGAATCTGTTCAACTTGTGTTACCAACTAAGCAGAAAACACTTAATACAATTATCGTGTTGAGTAGATACTTACAACCAAATCTCTGCGTAGATATCCGAGGTAGAAACACTGTGGAAACGTTGAGACTTTCGAACGTCAGAAGTGTGTCGCGGTAATACCGAGTCCGGAATTTCTGTCTCACAATCAGGTAATCGAACCGCGAATCGGAAACTTTTTTGTCAAAAAGGAGGGCAGAGCAGAATTTGAAAACAATTCATCGACGCAGCAGTGAACTTGAATATTCGCACGGAGTAGCTTTGCATAATTTATGGGAGACGGTCGTTTCGCCGAACAGTCGAGGCGTTGGCTTGTCTTAACTGCGTGTTAATTTCACCGCCAAATAATCAGTCAGCGAATCTTCACAGGGTGCTTTTTATTTACCCCCGCGGGGGGTTGAATTACGAGCTTACATAGAGGCGTCGGAATAACGTCCGCCAAGTGGTGGGTCACTGATTGCGGAGGAGGAATTAACGGAACGGCCTAACCTAGGAAGAAAATTAATTTTCGAGGATAGACAGCGATTTTAGTTCAGCATCCTCGTCGTGACGTATTAGAATCAAAGACCAGCCGCGTGCCTTGCTGTCGGCAAAAATTAAGGGAAAGCCTTCGAGCATCCCAACCGTCAATCATGAAACAATTACGCAGTCGAGCCCGAAATCCTCGCCAAAACAGAATTAGAGTTTTTTTCTTTTTTCGCGACCACGCTGAAAAACGGTCGTCTACTTGAAACTCAATTTTTGCTGACAGAGAATAAGAGAAAAAAACTTGAGCCTTGAAAGAAAGGAACGATTTTTAAATACTTGGTTGTGTAATGAAGAGCAAAAAGGAAAGTAGGTTCGACTTGAATCGTCGCCGAGGTAAATTTTCGCAGGACTTTGCGATGCGTCAACTTTATTTCTGGAATCGCGTTTGTTCCGCAAAACTACTTATGACTTTCGTTTAATGCAACACACCCGCGAATCGACAGACAAACGAAACAAACTTTTATACTAGTTCTTGTGTAGTTTTATAGTAAACTCGAATGAATCGATAAGCGATGAGTAAAGAGTAAAGTGTAAAAAAATGAGTAAAGACCACTATACTTGCCGGCAAGTTCTTGAATGAATATAGTTTCGACTAATGCCGAGACGAAGGACGGACCAGCGTTAGATAGATCGGGAATCGGTTCCACTCGACCTGCTGCATCGCGTCGTCAGCTGTGCACTAGAAAATTGTTTCGAGACAAGCGACGCTGCACAGAGAAACTTGACACACCCGATTCTCCGTTATACTCTACACTTTGAATCACGATTCCAAAGTTTCACACGCAACAATACTGCCGACGATGCATGTTGGCAGCTGCTACTTGCAAAAGCTCACCAGGTTTCAGGGTTTACAGGGTATACAACGCGACTACCGGTTTTCGCCATGTTCGTTACACCGATAGAAGGTTACGGCTATAGATGATAGCTTGTGACGACGAGTATAAGAAATGTGTCTGATTAAGGACCGGCCACGATAAGTTGCATCCGGTGTAAACCGAGTAATTAAATATATCTGAAAAGTCGACCAACGGACGAGTAAAAGGCTCTCAAAATATTTCTCGCATCGAATAAACGATCGCGTTGCATCTGCGAAACGAATCCCGAGCTCAGAAAACGATTGAATCGATAATAACCGCCCGAAAGCTCGTTTCCCTTGTCAAAATTCGGCTAGAATTCGATCCCCTTGAACTGACCCGGGAATTCCTAGGTCACGCATTCGCCAGCGAAAATCTTCCCCGAAGTAAGGAGCAGCAGCATCAGCAGCCCTCGAGGTTGACGGAGAAAAGGTACAGCGCTGCCGCGGCTTACGCTGCCCTCCAGGGTAGCGAAGACGAACTCGTCGCCGGCGGAGAGACGGAAGACGTCGCGTTGAAAACGCCGGGCAGCGAAACGGAGGACACGGACAACGGGGGCGGCGACGAGGATACGTCGCGACGTTTCACTTTCCTGCGGAGGTTCCGCAGCCCTCGATTCGGTGAGGCTCATCACAAACGGGTGCCGACACCGATGAAGCGGAAACACAGGAGGAAGAAACTCGCCGACGACATGATCGACGACACCGTCGACGACGGCGTCGGCGAGGAGCCCAGCCCCGATCAGAGGGGCGTCCCTGACCCCTACTACCCCATATACCTCCCCATTGATCAGGCCTTCAAGGCCAAATACGTGTTTCATCACAAGAAGGGGAAAACCTTTCAGGAACGGTTGTACGTCTTCCTCGAGCATCCTGGCGGATGGATTTGTTTTGTCTACCACTTCACAGTGTGAGTATTGAATCGTCTTTATCTTTTTTTTTTTTTTTGTTTTTTTTTGGTTTTTTTTTGTAGCAGATATGTACGAGTGTTTGGAAAACTGTGTGGAAAACACGATTCTTTTACTCGAATAAAAAATTTCTTATTATTTTTACAAAACGGTTATGTACTTATTCGTTCCCAAGAGTCTGGATTCGTCCGTTTTTTTCTGTAACTACTTTGGGCAATGGTGCCGGAGGAAAGATACCGCAGCTACACCGTGATTTTATAAAATCAATCAGTCAAGTCTTCGATTGACTGAAAATACAATTTGCTTGATAAAAAGGTTCTTGAAAATAATGATAGTAAAAAATGAATATGGAATTAATTTGTTGTACAGAGTCGAAGAAACGCGGTCGACAAATTTTTTGCTCTCACAGCATATATAAGCAACTCCGATGAATTACGCGAGTTACGAAAGTGACAAATAATTGCCTGCTCGTTGAAAGGCGAACAATTTTCGACAATTATTCCTATTTTTCGACTTCACAATATCGTGTACTAATACAATAATGCAATAATAACGATAATTGGTTCAATCGCACGAGATACTTACACCTAATTCTAAACGGGAAATTGTAAGAAGTAAATTTTCTGATCGGTATCCAATTACCTAATGAAACGAGGAAAATTGGCGAATGTATAAGCTTTCTCGCGGTAATATTACGTGCGTTTGTTTCCTCCTCAAATACTTATAATGTCGCGAAACCGACGAAACTTGGCGAGGCGAAAGAATCGAGATACTCTCAAGTCGACTCGCGTCGCGTCGTTTATTCGCGGCTAAAAGCTCGGAGCTTTAACAGCGGCTCGAAGCTTTCAGTGACGGAAATTTGTAAGATCTTTTTGAAACGAAATCCTTCCAACCCTCCCCCCCTCCCTCATGATAATTGTTCACAAAAATCCGGCCAACCAATAGAAGCGATCTTCTCCGCGGACAGTTTCGACGGTCCTTTTCCTCCTTCGTCGCAACACTTGCTCCGAGGTGATTCCGGTGACTCGATAATATCGATGTCACTCGCGCATGTCGATTTCCTCAAATAAACCCGACGAAACTAGCTCCGTATATATGCGAAAACGGTGCTCGTTAACGGACTCCTCGTTTTCGGATCTCTGCCGCCAAAATATAGATCCGGACTGTCGCTATGCATATCTATAAATAGACATACCTTTTCCCGCTCGCGGAAAGAACCGTGAAAATCAGCTCGGGCTGTCCGATGGCTTTTAGTTTGAATATCCGTGTGTGTACTTTCAACGCGAGAAATGAACTTCAGCATTGCAGATACGGAAAACAGGGTCCTTGTGGATTATTTGAATTTCAGATTATTCCGCGAAATCATTCAAATGTGCAGATAAATCTGCGTCCGATTTTACCCGGCCAAGAAATTGACGTTTCGCGACTTTAATGAAGCTTTTTTTTTTTTTTGTTATTACTAGCTGAAGAGCTTTGGGAAGTCGAGATAGAAACTCAGAATCAGCATTCCTTTTCGGAATGCGTAAATCATGGCGAAAGCCACGCGAAATTCTCTCGCACGAGTTAAATAGTTCGATAGGAATAACCTGCGTGTATCTCAATGAATAATTGTGAAGATAAGAAAGAAATTCGTGCGTCGAATCCCTTCGATGATAATAATTTTCAACGACGCGACGCGCAACGTTCGAAGGCTAAACGTTAATGTTATATCAACCCAACCTTACGCGTTTTTCTGCTGTTTGTTTGGCCTACATAAGCTATCGCATTGTGGTCAAGCGAAGATAACAGAGTTTGAAATATGCGAGGGATGAATATATCATGAGCCCTCCGCGTTACTTTATCATCCCCTTCGCTCAATTACTGCAGGAGTGCGCGATCCTTTATTATTTATTGTACAGTCTGCCTACTTGGATGCTGAAAATTCCTCATCGATCGATCGATAGATCAAATTGATGTAGTATTTTTAGTCGCTCGTTTTATGCAAACAAGGTATAAACAAACGCTATAGGGCGGCGTAAAACCGCCCCCGAAAGTCGTTTCGGCTTGCTGAACTGCTGCTGGTGAATTATAACATAATCATTGCTCACCGGTAGCTTCATTTCGAAAGGAAGAAAGGAAGGAAGATATTCGCTAACAAATAACAAAGCGATCGGCTTTTCATGTATACACTATACGCCACGCCCAAAGGCGAATCGAACTTTCAACGCGAAGGATATTATCGTTCTTCCATTTTCGAATGTGGGCCATCAGTCTTGTCCTTGTCTGTTAAATTTTTCAGTCCTTATTCCTCCTGATCGATGTAGCATTTCTATGGGGCTGTTCTTAATTGGAGCAGGGTAGTAACGACGAGTTTGAACTTGTGAGAAAAGTCTCGAGAAATTATAGCAGAAATTCTGTAGAAATTGATCGTTGAAAATTTAATAGTTTCCTAGATTGTGAAAAACGTGTTTGCAGATCGTAGAATCATCATCTGCAATTCCTTTGAACACACTACTTGACCTCTCGGATTTGGCCCACAATTCTTTGTATGATTTTTCTCACTTTGAAAAGCACTAATTTTGTTTTTAGATTTTTGCGAAACGGTTCGAATTTTCTTTAATTTTTAAAACCATATTACTGATCGATATAATTTAAAAATCTGAAAAATCATGTGTCAGATATAAAAATTTTTAAGTTTGAGACGGAGTGGAGGATTTTTTCTTTTTACTTTTTTCAAGCTTTTTCTGATTAAAAAAACGTTACACAAAATTAGAACTGGCAATTATTTTACTATATATCGTTGCTGGAAAATTTTCATATGTCATGCCGAGTTTTAAAATTTTTTTTTGATTTTTTGGGACCATTTTACGATTTGCAAATTTTTTTATTACCAAAATGAAGAGGAAAAAATTGTCTTGCGAAAATTCTGAAAAAATTTTCAACAACCATCCGTAGTGAGAGGACTCCCGTCGCCATCGTGTCGATGACTTTGAAAAATTGTAGAAAATTTGAACCGTGTCGAAGAAAGTCTAAAAAAATGAGTGCTTTTCAATGTGAGAACTATTATATAAAAAATTGCGGGCCAAATCCAAGCGGTCAAGGAGCGTACGTAGGTCGAATTAAGTAAGCTGGACAACCCTATGTCCTATATATATATATATGTATATATATCGCTGTCCCGTGTCCTTGCAAATGAAAAAAACTAATCCACGTGAGCGTAATTTATCTGCTTGATAAATCACCGGCGTAAGAATAGGAGAGAGAAAAAATCGAAACCTTTTCAAGCCTATAAATTTCCTTCGTTGAAATGCGATTGGGATTGCGTAGCCGCTTGTATCCGTCCTTCGGTAATTAAACTATGACGTGTGTAATGCCAGGACGATGCATCGACTTGCGGACGAAAAAATAGCGAATATATTTATTGATTCTTACCGTGAAATTTAACCAAGCCGATAATCTACTTTCGGTAGGTAAAAAAAAAAAAATTCCGCTTAAAAGGGATCAAATTTTCAGACAGAGGTATCGTATTTCCGATTTGCGTACCGAATTAGCTATGCAGAGGGGTTTTCGCTTTTCGCGATTTTATTTTATTCCCTCTTTAAAGAAAGAACGGGGCTGTATAATATTTGCAATTTAATTCGCAAACGCGGAGAAGGTAAGTCGAGGTCAAAAGGTAGCAAGGGTAATGAATTAGTTTCGTGTTGTTTTACAGGTTTTCTTCTACAGCTTACCCTTCGGCAAACAGGCCTAAACACAATACCTACCCTTACGCCGTGTTATACAAATAATTTTCGTTTCAACCTGTTTTTCTTTCTCCTCTCGCTTCATTTCGCCATTATTAAAACACTAGCTTATGTACATAAATATCACAGCATTTAGCCAACTCGTCGACTAATTGCGAAATGACCGAGTGACGGGAGAGAAGAAGAAGAATAAGAAGAAAAGAAGACCGCGAAAAAAAACAAATATGTTTAGAAAAATTTGTTGAATTTACAAAATATGGCGATCAAATGTGGCCAAAAAACTGTTTCGTGAGTTCAAATCAAATAACGTTGTTTCACTCAATAACCAAAATTGTTGTTTCGATCAGGCTAGTGCCGAACGAAGTGATATTTTCTCGACTGAACAAACGAAATGAAAAAAAAAAAAAAAAAACAGATTACAAAGCAAGTTGAAGAAAATCCTCAATTTTTTACGAGCGTTCAACGATTATTTCGAGATAAAGTTAATATTCTTCGAGATTCCAATATCCCGTAATAATTCTTTATACAACCGCAATTTAACGCCGTCACTTTGCAAATTGCGCTAAGGTGTGCAGCTTTTCCTTCGTTTCCAGTTTGTTTTTTTTCATAAAATAGAGATCCCGAATTCCATCTCTCTCTTTACTTTCCCCGTTTGTAGCGCGGAGCGTAGATATGACCGCCAGTTTTTCCGGATGAAGGGGGATGAATTATTACCCCATGCACACCGCGTTATCCCGTTTCAAGACGTTCTCTCTCCGCCCTTTTTCTCGCCCGCGGTGTTTTCATCAAATTTTTAACGACGGAGTTGTACGTATGTATGCGAACACGAATCGACTTTCGCGCGAAGCGCCCAACGCTGCTGCTGAATTTTACATGGACACGCCGAGGACCCTTTGCACTTTTAATCGCCTTTTTCAAAGTGACTTTCGTCCTGCTTTTCCACCTGTATTTCGTATTTTTCTCCTTGAAGACACTCCCGGCGCGAGTCGTTTACCTCAAACTGCCCGGTTCCTCGGTTCCTTACATAAATTCATGTATCCATGTAATACCCGGCCATCAAGAACCCCGTATAACTTGGGCATAATTTCGATCTAATATCCCGGAGGCAGGTGGCTCTCCTCCCACCGCATCGGGAATCGATTTTATTCGGGTGAATCCGAGTCTAGCTATAGCTATTCCGGATTGTACATCTGGCTCGATCCAATAACCTTTGGTTTTCCATATCGCCTGCAGTCTTCTTACATTACAGGGAAATAATAAAAATTGTAGAAACGAAGGAAGTCGAAATAAATGGGATCGATTTTGATTCTCTACACTTTTCTTTTATTCTCTGACACGGTGAGACGACAAAAAAAAATAGTTGCATTAATTTTTATCTATTCCATTCATCGTCACCTGCTCAGTAGTAAAGTGTCGCGGAAAAAGTGCGAATTTTCTGCATTTCCTCCGCATAATTTCCCAGGACGACTGTGACAAAACTAGTTTCGGGACTTTGGCATTCCGCTACGAAGCACTCAACAAAATTGAACTACACCTAGGCTAGATATACCTCGGGTTTGACTGTGTGCTGTGCACCACCAACAGGACCCGCAGGCCTATCGCCTATTTGCACTCGACCTCGGAGTCTGTATGTGCACACACACGCACATACATATATACGCATACATTAGCTGCGAGCAAAACTTGGTAGAGATTTTTTGCATTTGTTAGATTTTTTCTTTCCCTTCTATCCCCTTTTCTTGGCTTTCTCCCTCACTTTGTACCGTTCAGAATATTCTCGGCTGGTGAAAAAGCCGACAGGTGTGGAACGATAACAATACGTTTCAATCAAATAGAAAGACGTTCTTTATTCATTGGGACTCTCTCAACTCCGCTATGCGGACTTTGGTACATAGGTATGTATGTATGTACAATTGTACATGTACATGTACACGTTGAGTATACAATGTATATGTAGACACTTTGGAGAATAAAAGCGAGGGATTTTTCGCGGGATGTAAATTCATGATCCACTTCGAAGCTGCTGTACGTATTGTTCCTGTACCACGATATACGCATCATGCTTACAAATTGCGTGATGTTGGGAATTATTGATGAATCTTTTCAACTCCAACGAATGGTATTCTGTGAATTTTCGATCTTACAGGTTCTGAATGATTTCTTTTTTTTTGGACTTGATCAACTACGTCAGTTATCGATATTTCTTCACTGTTTCTACCTGTTTTTTTTTCTTTTGGTTTTGTTTTCAATTTTTCTTTTCTCCGGTAAAGAGGCGGCTATTCGTGTCTCGGTTTGAAAAACGCTCTTTGAGGGTATGTTTGTAGTTCGGTTATCTTGCGCGACGGCGTTCGAAATCCCGAGGGACGTACCTATATACGGCGAAAGGTCTGTTTGGGGGAAATGTCGAGATACCAGTAGTTGGATACGTTGAAATTCGAGCAATAGAATGCGGCAGCCAGCCACAGCCGGATTCGCGGCGAGGTAAAGAGCCTAATTTGGTAGGTTGGTAGGCACCCACCACCCGGAATCGAAAGATGGATGGATGGATGGATGGATGGATGGATGGATCGCGAGTTATCTGGGAGGGAGGAGAGCCGGAAATTTCTGCTCGGATAAACAGCTCGCCAAGTTAACTCATCGATAAACAGGTTACCTGATTGCCTCTTCGTTACTCGAATTCACACACACACACACACACACACACACAAATTTATATATATATATATTCAGGTTCTGCACCCCCTGCAGACGATTCGCAGCGTTCGGGACACGCCGCTGGATCAAAGACTCCACCGGCGGCGTCTTCTTCGTCGAGTTAAAGACTCCGCGTATACAGATTCGGGGCAATTAGCATTTGCACTAATTAAGCCTGATTGTTAGTCCTCCCTCGCCGTGTCGAATTAACGAACGTTAAACTCGAAGATCCCCTAAACTTTGGCACGCTGAAGCGTTCCTCGTTATTCGATAGTCCTGCAGCAGCTGTGAAATGTTAGAATTATTGTTAGATGAACGTGAATTATATCTTTGTTCGTTTGATTAATGGATGTTTCAGCATCGACATTGTGTACTTATCCGATTGATATATTCCTAAGCTAGAAAGATTTAACGAGAAATATGTTGAAAAAGAAAGTAGCTAATAGAATTGTTATCAAGAGCTTTGATGTCGACTTTTTGTTTCGTTAATTGCTTTGATATTCTTAGGGATTTTATGAATTTCTTCCACTTCGATCTACGCGATGGTTTATTTATTTATTTTTTTTTTTTAGAAAATCATTCTTCACAAATTCAATGAAATTGATGTTTTTTTTTTTGTTTTTTTTTTTACAAATCGATTGTCGACGACATCAACGCACTAAAAAAAATTGTCTTCGTGGAATTGTCGAGAATGATTTCACGAGTGAATTGAATTACAACAGAGTGAAGTTGAACCAGATGTTTTGCCATTTTAAAACTGTTTCGACAGTAAAATCTATATCTTCGTCCAAGCTTCTGCTTATACTTTTGGTGAATACATTTTTTCCTGAATTTTTTCAGTTAAGTCGTCGTTATTTTTTACGTCATTTCTACCTCGTCCATATACCCTCTCAAGGTATGATTAAAATTCAATTTTTTTTTCACATCCGTTCATGTAATTTGTTATTTAAAAACGACAGACCGATTCGTTCGGAAATTAGTTTAATAAACTGTAATCCCGTCCAATCGAGTTCGGATATCCGTTATTCTACAAAACCCGCTTTCAATCCTACAAATCCATATTAAATAACCCGTACGATTTTTATTTTAATGTCATAACGCTGAATTTATTGGCAATTATTGTTTTACCAGATGTAGATTTAATTATCGATTATCAGACCATTAAATACGCGTCTGTCAGTGTCGTGGATGATAAATGTTCTCTTCTTCGATATTCTAAGTCAAGTTTATCACTTTTTTTTTCCTTCCTTCTCACTCCTAGGTATATTAATTTCGGGTCACGTTCGTCGCCAATCTATAGGTACATACGTACTTGTCTATCGATTGCTTAATGCCGTTTCATTCTTTGTTTGTTTCGTTTTCTATTTTCTATTTTCTGTTTTCTTTTTCTTCTTGCGGTTTCCTCGCTTTTCTATCTTTTTCCTCGTATTCATCATCCTAGACATATATAGGTACGTTTTACGTAGGTATATCGTCTATGCAATTTATACCGTGGAAAATCCCGCATGGCGAAGGATGTTCGCGAGCTGTTTTGTTAATCCATCCTTGTCACGCGACCACCTACTTATACCCATTAATATGTACACGGATACGTTACACATATCCATCGGTATGCTATGTATAGATTATGTGTCCATCCATAATTCCATGTACGCGTACAGATCTGTATATATACCTATTTATGGTGTACGAAAACGCGCGAGGGTCGCAAATATGTGCCAACTTCGCGAAACTATAGAAAATTGGTTGGTGGTGAAAACGACGCTTGATTGCAAATAATGCAGAGAAAAATTATGCGTTAAAGCAAATATGAAAAGAAATAAGAAATATGAAATATGAAAAGATGCAAAAATTTCTATTTGTTTGAGTAGAAAAAAAAAAAAAAAAAAAAAAAAAAAAAAAACTCTACTCTACGAAGGGTGGAAATAAAGGGGAGATAAATAATATAAAACCGAAAGAGAAGAAAAAAAGAAGGATGAAAATCCCGAATTTCATCGTGCAAATTATCGCGGGTCGGTACAAAGTTTATTTCATGTCAGTCAAAGGATTTCTTTATACTCGCGATAAAAGCACGCCGAGTACCTATTACTACTCTGCTAAAATTTTACAAAGGAAACAATTCCAGTACCTTCCCCAACGCCGTGTAATTTTCTTCTCTCTCATTCGCTCTTTTTGTCCTCCCCTTTCATTCTTCGAGTCTCGTAGACGTTTCGCCCCTTTTTTTTTAATTCTCTTGGTCATCGTCAGGCAGAATCGCGTATTTCAAACACGCACGTTCAAACTACTGCGTATTACGCGATTAGAAAAACGTTATAATAAAATAGAAAACCAGTCATCGAAGCTTTATTACTGGAATAAAAAAAAAAAAATAATTCAGTCGACGTTGGAGGATTATGATCTTTTTTTTCTTTCCTTCACTTCATCAATGACGGGTGAATATTTCGTGTAATATGAAAAAACTATCCACCAATGAAAGAAATAAGAAGATAACGTTCTCTTCTCCTTTTCAAACACTTGTCACTTGGGAAATAAAATCTCATCAAAAGTCTTTGGTACGTGATCATATAATTGTAGTTTAATTTCTAAGCCTAGTATGATTCATACTCATTTGATTTGGTTAATGCACTACGTCACGTATGTCTATACATGTATATACTATAATAATAATTATTATTATTACACAGATCTCTGAAATCGGACTGTTTCTATGCTGCTTGAAGTTGCGTATGTAGGTGTAGGTAGGCACGTGAATGGGTCACATGCGTGTGTGTGTGTTTGTGTTAACACTCGTATGCAACATTCCCTGACTAAGCATACCGCGTTCAATTTCCCTTTGACACTGTCCGGCCATCCGGCAACGTTATCATTGCTCGCTTCTGCCGCGGTCGATTACACCGGAAACACAGAACTGGGTAGGTGTATAAATAATTTATGAAACAGCCTGCGACTGCTTGCCAATGGCGGCTCGTTATTGGATAGGATATCGCGATTAATCCGAACTTTCGTCGACTAAGGCTCGGCTCTTGGTGTTGCGGAGTCGGAAAAATGGTGCACAAATTATACAGAGAGGATGAGGACGAAAGGAAATTTGCACGGCACACGTTCGAGGGAAAAGCTTTCGCTTCTGTTTCTACTTTCGGAGAGCTTTTCAGCCCGGGGTCCGATATCCTTGATTCGTTTCGCGGAAAAAACGGCGGGTACGTCCGTTTTGTAAAAAAAAAACTACTGCAAATATAAGAAAAGATGCGAATAAACCCTGGAGACGTATTGCTTTCTTCGTATCGAAATGAAACTGAACGTCTGACACACGAGGCTGAAATACAAGCTCACCGGCGTTCGGCAATAATTTGCGATTCGGCGCGCGATTCGAGGGAATCCAATGCGGGAAAACTATTTTTGCACGTCATTTGAGGTTTATAATCCAATCCCGAGTGCTGCGGAAAATTTTACGCAGACCATCAAGGCGGCCCGACGATGAAAATCCAACGAATAATAAACCGCAGCCACCAAAATTGGGCTTTCCATTTTCGAATTAAAACGCCGCAAAAGAGTTGCGAAACGTCGATTCGCTCTGTAACGAGAAATCAGTGGATATAAAGGTCGTCTGGGGGGGGGGGGGGGATTGACCTACAGTTTTTCCACACCGAGAGACATTTCTAGTCATGGTTACTGTACGTACGGTTAAACGACTTATCATATTTACTTTTTATCATATAAAACAAAAATATGCAGTA